>NW_028251931.1:0-600000 GCF_964263255.1 Lissotriton vulgaris
GAATTTCTACTTAACTACCTCCTATCAGGAGAGACCTCAGGGCTGCATCTTTTGAGCGCAGTACTGAGCTGAAAAGCGTTTACAACCCCAGTTACAAGTAAAACTAGCTAAAATGTGCCTGGCTGCTGTTCACTGAAAAGCTCATTCTGGGTACATTTTTAGTATACATTTGCTCTGCCGGGTCAGCTGGGCATTAAATTTCTACTTAACTACCTCCTATCAGGAGAGACCTCGGGGCTGCATCTTTTGAGCGCAGTACTGAGCCTGAAAACCGTTTACAACCCCAGTTACAAGTAAAACTAGCTAAAATGTGCCTGGCTGCTATTCACTGAAAAGCTCATTCTGGGTACATTTTTGGTATACATTTGCTTCTGCCGGGTCAGCTGAGCAGTGAATTTCTACTTAACTACCTCCTATCAGGAGAGACCTCAGGGCTGCATCTTTTGAGTGCAGTACTGAGCCTGAAAAGCGTTTACAACCCCACTTACAAGTAAAACTAGCTAAATGTGCCTGGCTGCTGTTCACTGAAAAGCTAATTCTGGGTACATTTTTGGTATACATTTGCTTCTGCCGGGTCAGCTGAGCAGTGAATTTCTACTTAACTACCTCCTATCAGGAGAGACCTCAGGGCTGCATCTTTTGAGCGCAGTACTGAGCCTGAAAAGCGTTTACAACCCCACTTACAAGTAAAACTAGCTAAAATGTGCCTGGCTGCTGTTCACTAAAAAGCTCATTCTGGGTACATTTTGGTATACATTTGCTTCTGCCGGGTCAGCTGAGCAGTGAATTTCTACTTAACTACCCCCTATCAGGAGAGACCTCAGGGCTGCATCTTTTGAGCGCAGTACTGAGCCTGAAAAGCGTTTACAACCCCAGTTACAAGTAAAACTAGCTAAAATGTGCCTGGCTGCTGTTCACTGAAAAGCTCATTCTGGGTACATTTTTGGTATACATTTGCTTCTGCCGGGTCAGCTGAGCAGTGAATTTCTACTTAACTATCTCCTATCAGGAGAGACCTCAGGGCTGCATCTTTTGAGCGCAGTACTGAGCCTGAAAAGCGTTTCCAACCCCACTTACAAGTAAAACTAGCTAAAATGTGCCTGGCTGCTGTTCACTGAAAAGCTCATTCTGGGTACATTTTTGGTATACATTTGCTTCTGCCGGGTCAGCTGAGCAGTGAATTTCTACTTAACTACCTCCTATCAGGAGAGACCTCAGGGCTGCATCTTTTGAGTGCAGTACTGAGCCTGAAAAGCGTTTACAACCCCACTTACAAGTAAAACTAGCTAAAATGTGCCTGGCTGCTGTTCACTGAAAAGCTAATTCTGGGTACATTTTTGGTATACATTTGCTTCTGCCGGGTCAGCTGAGCAGTGAATTTCTACTTAACTACCTCCTATCAGGAGAGACCTCAGGGCTGCATCTTTTGAGCGCAGTACTGAGCCTGAAAAGCGTTTACAACCCCACTTACAAGTAAAACTAGCTAAAATGTGCCTGGCTGCTGTTCACTAAAAAGCTCATTCTGGGTACATTTTTGGTATACATTTGCTTCTGCCGGGTCAGCTGAGCAGTGAATTTCTACTTAACTACCCCCTATCAGGAGAGACCTCAGGGCTGCATCTTTTGAGCGCAGTACTGAGCCTGAAAAGCGTTTACAACCCCAGTTACAAGTAAAACTAGCTAAAATGTGCCTGGCTGCTGTTCACTGAAAAGCTCATTCTGGGTACATTTTTGGTATACATTTGCTTCTGCCGGGTCAGCTGAGCAGTGAATTTCTACTTAACTATCTCCTATCAGGAGAGACCTCAGGGCTGCATCTTTTGAGCGCAGTACTGAGCCTGAAAAGCGTTTCCAACCCCACTTACAAGTAAAACTAGCTAAAATGTGCCTGGCTGCTGTTCACTGAAAAGCTCATTCTGGGTACATTTTTGGTATACATTTGCTTCTGCCGGGTCAGCTGAGCAGTGAATTTCTACTTAACTACCTCCTATCAGGAGAGACCTCAGGGCTGCATCTTTTGAGCGCAGTACTGAGCCTGAAAAGCGTTTACAACCCCACTTACAAGTAAAACTAGCTAAAATGTGCCTGGCTGCTGTTCACTGAAAAGCTCATTCTGGGTACATTTTTGGTATACATTTGCTTCTGCCGGGTCAGCTGAGCAGTGAATTTCTACTTAACTACCTCCTATCAGGAGAGACCTCAGGGCTGCATCTTTTGAGTGCAGTACTGAGCCTGAAAAGCGTTTACAACCCCACTTACAAGTAAAACTAGCTAAAATGTGCCTGGCTGCTGTTCACTGAAAAGCTCATTCTGGGTACATTTTTGGTATACATTTGCTTCTGCCGGGTCAGCTGAGCAGTGAATTTCTACTTAACTACCCCCTATCAGGAGAGACCTCAGGGCTGCATCTTTTGAGCGCAGTACTGAGCCTGAAAAGCGTTTACAACCCCACTTACAAGTAAAACTAGCTAAAATGTGCCTGGCTGCTGTTCACTGAAAAGCTCATTCTGGGTACATTTTTGGTATACATTTGCTTCTGCCGGGTCAGCTGAGCAGTGAATTTCTACTTAACTACCCCCTATCAGGAGAGACCTCAGGCTGCATCTTTTGAGCGCAGTACTGAGCCTGAAAAGCGTTTACAACCCCAGTTACAAGTAAAACTAGCTAAAATGTGCCTGGCTGCTGTTCACTGAAAAGCTCATTCTGGGTACATTTTTGGTATACATTTGCTTCTGCCGGGTCAGCTGAGCAGTGAATTTCTACTTAACTACCTCCTATCAGGAGAGACCTCAGGGCTGCATCTTTTGAGCACAGTACTGAGCCTGAAAAGCGTTTACAACCCCACTTACAAGTAAAACTAGCTAAAATGTGCCTGGCTGCTGTTCACTGAAAAGCTCATTCTGGGTACATTTTTGGTATACATTTGCTTCTGCCGGGTCAGCTGAGCAGTGAATTTCTACTTAACTACCCCCTATCAGGAGAGACCTCAGGGCTGCATCTTTTGAGCGCAGTACTGAGCCTGAAAAGCGTTTACAATCCCACTTACAAGTAAAACTAGCTAAAATGTGCCTGGCTGCTGTTCACTGAAAAGCTCATTCTGGGTACATTTTTGGTATACATTTGCTTCTGCCGGGTCAGCTGAGCAGTGAATTTCTACTTAACTACCCCCTATCAGGAGAGACCTCAGGACTGCATCTTTTGAGCGCAGTACTGAGCCTGAAAAGCGTTTACAACCCCAGTTACAAGTAAAACTAGCTAAAATGTGCCTGGCTGCTGTTCACTGAAAAGCTCATTCTGGGTACATTTTTGGTATACATTTGCTTCTGCCGGGTCAGCTGAGCAGTGAATTTCTACTTAACTACCTCCTATCAGGAGAGACCTCAGGGCTGCATCTTTTGAGCGCAGTACTGAGCCTGAAAAGCGTTTACAACCCCAGTCACAGTAAAACTAGCTAAAATGTGCCTGGCTGCTGTTCACTGAAAAGCTCATTCTGGGTACATTTTTGGTACACATTTGCTTCTGCCGGGTCAGCTGAGTAGTGAATTTCTCCTTAACTACCTCCTATCAGGAGAGACCTCAGGGCTGCATCTTTTGAGTGCAGTACTGAGCCTGAAAAGCGTTTACAACCCCACTTACAAGTAAAACTAGCTAAAATGTGCCTGGCTGCTGTTCATGAAAATCTAATTCTGGGTACATTTTTGGTATACATTTGCTTCTGCCGGGTCAGCTGAGCAGTGAATTTCTACTTAACTACCTCCTATCAGGAGAGACCTCAGGGCTGCATCTTTTGAGCGCAGTACTGAGCCTGAAAAGCGTTTACAACCCCACTTACAAGTAAAACTAGCTAAAATGTGCCTGGCTGCTGTTCACTGAAAAGCTCATTCTGGGTAAATTTTTGGTATACATTTGCTTCTGCCGGGTCAGCTGAGCAGTGAATTTCTACTTAACTACCCCCTATCAGGAGAGACCTCAGGGCTGCATCTTTGGAGCGCAGTACTGAGCCTGAAAAGCGTTTACAACCCCACTTACAAGTAAAACTAGCTAAAATGTGCCTGGCTGCTGTTCACTGAAAAGCTCATTCTGGGTACATTTTTGGTATACATTTGCTTCTGCCGGGTCAGCTGAGCAGTGAATTTCTACTTAACTACCTCCTATCAGGAGAGACCTCAGGGCTGCATCTTTTGAGCGCAGTACTGAGCCTGAAAAGCGTTTACAACCCCACTTACAAGTAAAACTAGCTAAAATGTGCCTGGCTGCTGTTCACTGAAAAGCTCATTTTGGGTACATTTTTGGTATACATTTGCTTCTGCCGGGTCAGCTGAGCAGTGAATTTCTACTTAACTACCCCCTATCAGGAGAGACCTCAGGGCTGCATCTTTTGAGCGCAGTACTGAGCCTGAAAAGCGTTTACAACCCCAGTTACAAGTAAAACTAGCTAAAATGTGCCTGGCTGCTGTTCACTGAAAAGCTCATTCTGGGTACATTTTTGGTATACATTTGCTTCTGCCGGGTCAGCTGAGCAGTGAATTTCTACTTAACTACCCCCTATCAGGAGAGACCTCAGGGCTGCATCTTTTGAGCGCAGTACTGAGCCTGAAAAGCGTTTACAACCCCACTTACAAGTAAAACTAGCTAAAATGTGCCTGGCTGCTGTTCACTGAAAAGCTCAATCTGGGTACATTTTTGGTATACATTTGCTTCTGCCGGGTCAGCTGAGCAGTGAATTTCTACTTAACTACCCCCTATCAGGAGAGACCTCAGGGCTGCATCTTTTAAGCGCAGTACTGAGCCTGAAAAGCGTTTACAACCCCACTTACAAGTAAAACTAGCTAAAATGTGCCTGGCTGCTGTTCACTGAAAAGCTCATTCTGGGTACATTTTTGGTATACATTTGCTTCTGCCGGGTCAGCTGAGCAGTGAATTTCTACTTAACAACCTCCTATCAGGAGAGACCTCAGGGCTGCATCTTTTGAGCGCAGTACTGAGCCTGAAAAGCGTTTACAACCCCAGTCACAAGTAAAACTAGCTAAAATGTGCCTGGCTGCTGTTCACTGAAAAGCTCATTCTGGGTACATTTTTGGTATACATTTGCTTCTGCCGGGTCAGCTGAGCAGTGAATTTCTACTTAACTACCCCCTATCAGGAGAGACCTCAGGGCTGCATCTTTTGAGCGCAGTACTGAGCCTGAAAAGCGTTTACAACCCCAGTTACAAGTAAAACTAGCTAAAATGTGCCTGGCTGCTGTTCACTGAAAAGCTCATTCTGGGTACATTTTTAGTATACATTTGCTCTGCCGGGTCAGCTGGGCATTAAATTTCTACTTAACTACCTCCTATCAGGAGAGACCTCGGGGCTGCATCTTTTGAGCGCAATACTGAGCCTGAAAACCGTTTACAACCCCAGTTACAAGTAAAACTAGCTAAAATGTGCCTGGCTGCTATTCACTGAAAAGCTCATTCTGGGTACATTTTTGGTATACATTTGCTTCTGCCGGGTCAGCTGAGCAGTGAATTTCTACTTAACTACCTCCTATCAGGAGAGACCTCAGGGCTGCATCTTTTGAGTGCAGTACTGAGCCTGAAAAGCGTTTACAACCCCACTTACAAGTAAAACTAGCTAAAATGTGCCTGGCTGCTGTTCACTGAAAAGCTAATTCTGGGTACATTTTTGGTATACATTTGCTTCTGCCGGGTCAGCTGAGCAGTGAATTTCTACTTAACTACCTCCTATCAGGAGAGACCTCAGGGCTGCATCTTTTGAGCGCAGTACTGAGCCTGAAAAGCGTTTACAACCCCACTTACAAGTAAAACTAGCTAAAATGTGCCTGGCTGCTGTTCACTAAAAAGCTCATTCTGGGTACATTTTTGGTATACATTTGCTTCTGCCGGGTCAGCTGAGCAGTGAATTTCTACTTAACTACCCCCTATCAGGAGAGACCTCAGGGCTGCATCTTTTAAGCGCAGTACTGAGCCTGAAAAGCGTTTACAACCCCACTTACAAGTAAAACTAGCTAAAATGTGCCTGGCTGCTGTTCACTGAAAAGCTCATTCTGGGTACATTTTTGGTATACATTTGCTTCTGCCGGGTCAGCTGAGCAGTGAATTTCTACTTAACAACCTCCTATCAGGAGAGACCTCAGGGCTGCATCTTTTGAGCGCAGTACTGAGCCTGAAAAGCGTTTACAACCCCAGTCACAAGTAAAACTAGCTAAAATGTGCCTGGCTGCTGTTCACTGAAAAGCTCATTCTGGGTACATTTTTGGTATACATTTGCTTCTGCCGGGTCAGCTGAGCAGTGAATTTCTACTTAACTACCCCCTATCAGGAGAGACCTCAGGGCTGCATCTTTTGAGCGCAGTACTGAGCCTGAAAAGCGTTTACAACCCCAGTTACAAGTAAAACTAGCTAAAATGTGCCTGGCTGCTGTTCACTGAAAAGCTCATTCTGGGTACATTTTTAGTATACATTTGCTCTGCCGGGTCAGCTGGGCATTAAATTTCTACTTAACTACCTCCTATCAGGAGAGACCTCGGGGCTGCATCTTTTGAGCGCAGTACTGAGCCTGAAAACCGTTTACAACCCCAGTTACAAGTAAAACTAGCTAAAATGTGCCTGGCTGCTATTCACTGAAAAGCTCATTCTGGGTACATTTTTGGTATACATTTGCTTCTGCCGGGTCAGCTGAGCAGTGAATTTCTACTTAACTACCTCCTATCAGGAGAGACCTCAGGGCTGCATCTTTTGAGTGCAGTACTGAGCCTGAAAAGCGTTTACAACCCCACTTACAAGTAAAACTAGCTAAAATGTGCCTGGCTGCTGTTCACTGAAAAGCTAATTCTGGGTACATTTTTGGTATACATTTGCTTCTGCCGGGTCAGCTGAGCAGTGAATTTCTACTTAACTACCTCCTATCAGGAGAGACCTCAGGGCTGCATCTTTTGAGCGCAGTACTGAGCCTGAAAAGCGTTTACAACCCCACTTACAAGTAAAACTAGCTAAAATGTGCCTGGCTGCTGTTCACTAAAAAGCTCATTCTGGGTACATTTTTGGTATACATTTGCTTCTGCCGGGTCAGCTGAGCAGTGAATTTCTACTTAACTACCCCCTATCAGGAGAGACCTCAGGGCTGCATCTTTTGAGCGCAGTACTGAGCCTGAAAAGCGTTTACAACCCCAGTTACAAGTAAAACTAGCTAAAATGTGCCTGGCTGCTGTTCACTGAAAAGCTCATTCTGGGTACATTTTTGGTATACATTTGCTTCTGCCGGGTCAGCTGAGCAGTGAATTTCTACTTAACTATCTCCTATCAGGAGAGACCTCAGGGCTGCATCTTTTGAGCGCAGTACTGAGCCTGAAAAGCGTTTCCAACCCCACTTACAAGTAAAACTAGCTAAAATGTGCCTGGCTGCTGTTCACTGAAAAGCTCATTCTGGGTACATTTTTGGTATACATTTGCTTCTGCCGGGTCAGCTGAGCAGTGAATTTCTACTTAACTACCTCCTATCAGGAGAGACCTCAGGGCTGCATCTTTTGAGCGCAGTACTGAGCCTGAAAAGCGTTTACAACCCCAGTTACAAGTAAAACTAGCTAAAATGTGCCTGGCTGCTGTTCACTGAAAAGCTCATTCTGGGTACATTTTTAGTATACATTTGCTCTGCCGGGTCAGCTGGGCATTAAATTTCTACTTAACTACCTCCTATCAGGAGAGACCTCGGGGCTGCATCTTTTGAGCGCAGTACTGAGCCTGAAAACCGTTTACAACCCCAGTTACAAGTAAAACTAGCTAAAATGTGCCTGGCTGCTATTCACTGAAAAGCTCATTCTGGGTACATTTTTGGTATACATTTGCTTCTGCCGGGTCAGCTGAGCAGTGAATTTCTACTTAACTACCTCCTATCAGGAGAGACCTCAGGGCTGCATCTTTTGAGTGCAGTACTGAGCCTGAAAAGCGTTTACAACCCCACTTACAAGTAAAACTAGCTAAAATGTGCCTGGCTGCTGTTCACTGAAAAGCTAATTCTGGGTACATTTTTGGTATACATTTGCTTCTGCCGGGTCAGCTGAGCAGTGAATTTCTACTTAACTACCTCCTATCAGGAGAGACCTCAGGGCTGCATCTTTTGAGCGCAGTACTGAGCCTGAAAAGCGTTTACAACCCCACTTACAAGTAAAACTAGCTAAAATGTGCCTGGCTGCTGTTCACTAAAAAGCTCATTCTGGGTACATTTTTGGTATACATTTGCTTCTGCCGGGTCAGCTGAGCAGTGAATTTCTACTTAACTACCCCCTATCAGGAGAGACCTCAGGGCTGCATCTTTTGAGCGCAGTACTGAGCCTGAAAAGCGTTTACAACCCCAGTTACAAGTAAAACTAGCTAAAATGTGCCTGGCTGCTGTTCACTGAAAAGCTCATTCTGGGTACATTTTTGGTATACATTTGCTTCTGCCGGGTCAGCTGAGCAGTGAATTTCTACTTAACTATCTCCTATCAGGAGAGACCTCAGGGCTGCATCTTTTGAGCGCAGTACTGAGCCTGAAAAGCGTTTCCAACCCCACTTACAAGTAAAACTAGCTAAAATGTGCCTGGCTGCTGTTCACTGAAAAGCTCATTCTGGGTACATTTTTGGTATACATTTGCTTCTGCCGGGTCAGCTGAGCAGTGAATTTCTACTTAACTACCTCCTATCAGGAGAGACCTCAGGGCTGCATCTTTTGAGTGCAGTACTGAGCCTGAAAAGCGTTTACAACCCCACTTACAAGTAAAACTAGCTAAAATGTGCCTGGCTGCTGTTCACTGAAAAGCTAATTCTGGGTACATTTTTGGTATACATTTGCTTCTGCCGGGTCAGCTGAGCAGTGAATTTCTACTTAACTACCTCCTATCAGGAGAGACCTCAGGGCTGCATCTTTTGAGCGCAGTACTGAGCCTGAAAAGCGTTTACAACCCCACTTACAAGTAAAACTAGCTAAAATGTGCCTGGCTGCTGTTCACTAAAAAGCTCATTCTGGGTACATTTTTGGTATACATTTGCTTCTGCCGGGTCAGCTGAGCAGTGAATTTCTACTTAACTACCCCCTATCAGGAGAGACCTCAGGGCTGCATCTTTTGAGCGCAGTACTGAGCCTGAAAAGCGTTTACAACCCCAGTTACAAGTAAAACTAGCTAAAATGTGCCTGGCTGCTGTTCACTGAAAAGCTCATTCTGGGTACATTTTTGGTATACATTTGCTTCTGCCGGGTCAGCTGAGCAGTGAATTTCTACTTAACTATCTCCTATCAGGAGAGACCTCAGGGCTGCATCTTTTGAGCGCAGTACTGAGCCTGAAAAGCGTTTCCAACCCCACTTACAAGTAAAACTAGCTAAAATGTGCCTGGCTGCTGTTCACTGAAAAGCTCATTCTGGGTACATTTTTGGTATACATTTGCTTCTGCCGGGTCAGCTGAGCAGTGAATTTCTACTTAACTACCTCCTATCAGGAGAGACCTCAGGGCTGCATCTTTTGAGCGCAGTACTGAGCCTGAAAAGCGTTTACAACCCCACTTACAAGTAAAACTAGCTAAAATGTGCCTGGCTGCTGTTCACTGAAAAGCTCATTCTGGGTACATTTTTGGTATACATTTGCTTCTGCCGGGTCAGCTGAGCAGTGAATTTCTACTTAACTACCTCCTATCAGGAGAGACCTCAGGGCTGCATCTTTTGAGTGCAGTACTGAGCCTGAAAAGCGTTTACAACCCCACTTACAAGTAAAACTAGCTAAAATGTGCCTGGCTGCTGTTCACTGAAAAGCTCATTCTGGGTACATTTTTGGTATACATTTGCTTCTGCCGGGTCAGCTGAGCAGTGAATTTCTACTTAACTACCCCCTATCAGGAGAGACCTCAGGGCTGCATCTTTTGAGCGCAGTACTGAGCCTGAAAAGCGTTTACAACCCCACTTACAAGTAAAACTAGCTAAAATGTGCCTGGCTGCTGTTCACTGAAAAGCTCATTCTGGGTACATTTTTGGTATACATTTGCTTCTGCCGGGTCAGCTGAGCAGTGAATTTCTACTTAACTACCCCCTATCAGGAGAGACCTCAGGGCTGCATCTTTTGAGCGCAGTACTGAGCCTGAAAAGCGTTTACAACCCCAGTTACAAGTAAAACTAGCTAAAATGTGCCTGGCTGCTGTTCACTGAAAAGCTCATTCTGGGTACATTTTTGGTATACATTTGCTTCTGCCGGGTCAGCTGAGCAGTGAATTTCTACTTAACTACCTCCTATCAGGAGAGACCTCAGGGCTGCATCTTTTGAGCACAGTACTGAGCCTGAAAAGCGTTTACAACCCCACTTACAAGTAAAACTAGCTAAAATGTGCCTGGCTGCTGTTCACTGAAAAGCTCATTCTGGGTACATTTTTGGTATACATTTGCTTCTGCCGGGTCAGCTGAGCAGTGAATTTCTACTTAACTACCCCCTATCAGGAGAGACCTCAGGGCTGCATCTTTTGAGCGCAGTACTGAGCCTGAAAAGCGTTTACAATCCCACTTACAAGTAAAACTAGCTAAAATGTGCCTGGCTGCTGTTCACTGAAAAGCTCATTCTGGGTACATTTTTGGTATACATTTGCTTCTGCCGGGTCAGCTGAGCAGTGAATTTCTACTTAACTACCCCCTATCAGGAGAGACCTCAGGACTGCATCTTTTGAGCGCAGTACTGAGCCTGAAAAGCGTTTACAACCCCAGTTACAAGTAAAACTAGCTAAAATGTGCCTGGCTGCTGTTCACTGAAAAGCTCATTCTGGGTACATTTTTGGTATACATTTGCTTCTGCCGGGTCAGCTGAGCAGTGAATTTCTACTTAACTACCTCCTATCAGGAGAGACCTCAGGGCTGCATCTTTTGAGCGCAGTACTGAGCCTGAAAAGCGTTTACAACCCCAGTCACAGTAAAACTAGCTAAAATGTGCCTGGCTGCTGTTCACTGAAAAGCTCATTCTGGGTACATTTTTGGTATACATTTGCTTCTGCCGGGTCAGCTGAGCAGTGAATTTCTACTTAACTACCCCCTATCAGGAGAGACCTCAGGGCTGCATCTTTTGAGCGCAGTACTGAGCCTGAAAAGCGTTTACAACCCCAGTTACAAGTAAAACTAGCTAAAATGTGCCTGGCTGCTGTTCACTGAAAAGCTCATTCTGGGTAAATTTTTGGTACACATTTGCTTCTGCCGGGTCAGCTGAGCAGTGAATTTCTACTTAACTACCTCCTATCAGGAGAGACCTCAGGGCTGCATCTTTTGAGCGCAGTACTGAGCCTGAAAAGCGTTTACAACCCCAGTCACAAGTAAAACTAGCTAAAATGTGCCTGGCTGCTGTTCACTGAAAAGCTCATTCTGGGTAAATTTTTAGTATACATTTGCTTCTGCCGGGTCAGCTGGGCATTGAATTTCTACTTAACTACCTCCTATCAGGAGAGACCTCAGGGCTGCATCTTTTGAGCGCAGTACTGAGCCTGAAAACCGTTTACAACCCCAGTTACAAGTAAAACTAGCTAAAATGTGCCTGGCTGCTATTCACTGAAAAGCTCATTCTGGGTACATTTTTGGTATACATTTGCTTCTGCCGGGTCAGCTGAGCAGTGAATTTCTACTTAACTACCTCCTATCAGGAGAGACCTCAGGGCTGCATCTTTTGAGTGCAGTACTGAGCCTGAAAAGCGTTTACAACCCCACTTACAAGTAAAACTAGCTAAAATGTGCCTGGCTGCTGTTCACTGAAAAGCTCATTCTGGGTACATTTTTGGTATACATTTGCTTCTGCCGGGTCAGCTGAGCAGTGAATTTCTACTTAACTACCCCCTATCAGGAGAGACCTCAGGGCTGCATCTTTTGAGCGCAGTACTGAGCCTGAAAAGCGTTTACAACCCCACTTACAAGTAAAACTAGCTAAAATGTGCCTGGCTGCTGTTCACTGAAAAGCTCATTCTGGGTACATTTTTGTTATACATTTGCTTCTGCCGGGTCAGCTGAGCAGTGAATTTCTACTTAACTACCTCCTATCAGGAGAGACCTCAGGGCTGCATCTTTTGAGCGCAGTACTGAGCCTGAAAAGCGTTTACAACCCCACTTACAAGTAAAACTAGCTAAAATGTGCCTGGCTGCTGTTCACTGAAAAGCTCATTCTGGGTACATTTTTGGTATACATTTGCTTCTGCCGGGTCAGCTGAGCAGTGAATTTCTACTTAACTACCTCCTATCAGGAGAGACCTCAGGGCTGCATCTTTTGAGTGCAGTACTGAGCCTGAAAAGCGTTTACAACCCCACTTACAAGTAAAACTAGCTAAAATGTGCCTGGCTGCTGTTCACTGAAAAGCTCATTCTGGGTACATTTTTGGTATACATTTGCTTCTGCCGGGTCAGCTGAGCAGTGAATTTCTACTTAACTACCCCCTATCAGGAGAGACCTCAGGGCTGCATCTTTTGAGCGCAGTACTGAGCCTGAAAAGCGTTTACAACCCCACTTACAAGTAAAACTAGCTAAAATGTGCCTGGCTGCTGTTCACTGAAAAGCTCATTCTGGGTACATTTTTGGTATACATTTGCTTGTGCCGGGTCAGCTGAGCAGTGAATTTCTACTTAACTACCCCCTATCAGGAGAGACCTCAGGGCTGCATCTTTTGAGCGCAGTACTGAGCCTGAAAAGCGTTTACAACCCCAGTTACAAGTAAAACTAGCTAAAATGTGCCTGGCTGCTGTTCACTGAAAAGCTCATTCTGGGTACATTTTTGGTATACATTTGCTTCTGCCGGGTCAGCTGAGCAGTGAATTTCTACTTAACTACCTCCTATCAGGAGAGACCTCAGGGCTGCATCTTTTGAGCACAGTACTGAGCCTGAAAAGCGTTTACAACCCCACTTACAAGTAAAACTAGCTAAAATGTGCCTGGCTGCTGTTCACTGAAAAGCTCATTCTGGGTACATTTTTGGTATACATTTGCTTCTGCCGGGTCAGCTGAGCAGTGAATTTCTACTTAACTACCCCCTATCAGGAGAGACCTCAGGGCTGCATCTTTTGAGCGCAGTACTGAGCCTGAAAAGCGTTTACAATCCCACTTACAAGTAAAACTAGCTAAAATGTGCCTGGCTGCTGTTCACTGAAAAGCTCATTCTGGGTACATTTTTGGTATACATTTGCTTCTGCCGGGTCAGCTGAGCAGTGAATTTCTACTTAACTACCCCCTATCAGGAGAGACCTCAGGACTGCATCTTTTGAGCGCAGTACTGAGCCTGAAAAGCGTTTACAACCCCAGTTACAAGTAAAACTAGCTAAAATGTGCCTGGCTGCTGTTCACTGAAAAGCTCATTCTGGGTACATTTTTGGTATACATTTGCTTCTGCCGGGTCAGCTGAGCAGTGAATTTCTACTTAACTACCTCCTATCAGGAGAGACCTCAGGGCTGCATCTTTTGAGCGCAGTACTGAGCCTGAAAAGCGTTTACAACCCCAGTCACAGTAAAACTAGCTAAAATGTGCCTGGCTGCTATTCACTGAAAAGCTCATTCTGGGTACATTTTTGGTATACATTTGCTTCTGCCGGGTCAGCTGAGCAGTGAATTTCTACTTAACTACCTCCTATCAGGAGAGACCTCAGGGCTGCATCTTTTGAGTGCAGTACTGAGCCTGAAAAGCGTTTACAACCCCACTTACAAGTAAAACTAGCTAAAATGTGCCTGGCTGCTGTTCACTGAAAAGCTCATTCTGGGTACATTTTTGGTATACATTTGCTTCTGCCGGGTCAGCTGAGCAGTGAATTTCTACTTAACTACCCCCTATCAGGAGAGACCTCAGGGCTGCATCTTTTGAGCGCAGTACTGAGCCTGAAAAGCGTTTACAACCCCACTTACAAGTAAAACTAGCTAAAATGTGCCTGGCTGCTGTTCACTGAAAAGCTCATTCTGGGTACATTTTTGTTATACATTTGCTTCTGCCGGGTCAGCTGAGCAGTGAATTTCTACTTAACTACCTCCTATCAGGAGAGACCTCAGGGCTGCATCTTTTGAGCGCAGTACTGAGCCTGAAAAGCGTTTACAACCCCACTTACAAGTAAAACTAGCTAAAATGTGCCTGGCTGCTGTTCACTGAAAAGCTCATTCTGGGTCCATTTTTGGTATACATTTGCTTCTGCCGGGTCAGCTGAGCAGTGAATTTCTACTTAACTACGTCCTATCAGGAGAGACCTCAGGGCTGCATCTTTTGAGTGCAGTACTGAGCCTGAAAAGCGTTTACAACCCCACTTACAAGTAAAACTAGCTAAAATGTGCCTGGCTGCTGTTCACTGAAAAGCTCATTCTGGGTACATTTTTGGTATACATTTGCTTCTGCCGGGTCAGCTGAGCAGTGAATTTCTACTTAACTACCCCCTATCAGGAGAGACCTCAGGGCTGCATCTTTTGAGCGCAGTACTGAGCCTGAAAAGCGTTTACAACCCCACTTACAAGTAAAACTAGCTAAAATGTGCCTGGCTGCTGTTCACTGAAAAGCTCATTCTGGGTACATTTTTGGTATACATTTGCTTCTGCCGGGTCAGCTGAGCAGTGAATTTCTACTTAACTACCCCCTATCAGGAGAGACCTCAGGGCTGCATCTTTTGAGCGCAGTACTGAGCCTGAAAAGCGTTTACAACCCCAGTTACAAGTAAAACTAGCTAAAATGTGCCTGGCTGCTGTTCACTGAAAAGCTCATTCTGGGTACATTTTTGGTATACATTTGCTTCTGCCGGGTCAGCTGAGCAGTGAATTTCTACTTAACTACCTCCTATCAGGAGAGACCTCAGGGCTGCATCTTTTGAGCACAGTACTGAGCCTGAAAAGCGTTTACAACCCCACTTACAAGTAAAACTAGCTAAAATGTGCCTGGCTGCTGTTCACTGAAAAGCTCATTCTGGGTACATTTTTGGTATACATTTGCTTCTGCCGGGTCAGCTGAGCAGTGAATTTCTACTTAACTACCCCCTATCAGGAGAGACCTCAGGGCTGCATCTTTTGAGCGCAGTACTGAGCCTGAAAAGCGTTTACAATCCCACTTACAAGTAAAACTAGCTAAAATGTGCCTGGCTGCTGTTCACTGAAAAGCTCATTCTGGGTACATTTTTGGTATACATTTGCTTCTGCCGGGTCAGCTGAGCAGTGAATTTCTACTTAACTACCCCCTATCAGGAGAGACCTCAGGACTGCATCTTTTGAGCGCAGTACTGAGCCTGAAAAGCGTTTACAACCCCAGTTACAAGTAAAACTAGCTAAAATGTGCCTGGCTGCTGTTCACTGAAAAGCTCATTCTGGGTACATTTTTGGTATACATTTGCTTCTGCCGGGTCAGCTGAGCAGTGAATTTCTACTTAACTACCTCCTATCAGGAGAGACCTCAGGGCTGCATCTTTTGAGCGCAGTACTGAGCCTGAAAAGCGTTTACAACCCCAGTCACAGTAAAACTAGCTAAAATGTGCCTGGCTGCTGTTCACTGAAAAGCTCATTCTGGGTACATTTTTGGTATACATTTGCTTCTGCCGGGTCAGCTGAGCAGTGAATTTCTACTTAACTACCCCCTATCAGGAGAGACCTCAGGGCTGCATCTTTTGAGCGCAGTACTGAGCCTGAAAAGCGTTTACAACCCCAGTTACAAGTAAAACTAGCTAAAATGTGCCTGGCTGCTGTTCACTGAAAAGCTCATTCTGGGTAAATTTTTGGTACACATTTGCTTCTGCCGGGTCAGCTGAGCAGTGAATTTCTACTTAACTACCTCCTATCAGGAGAGACCTCAGGGCTGCATCTTTTGAGCGCAGTACTGAGCCTGAAAAGCGTTTACAACCCCAGTCACAAGTAAAACTAGCTAAAATGTGCCTGGCTGCTGTTCACTGAAAAGCTCATTCTGGGTAAATTTTTAGTATACATTTGCTTCTGCCGGGTCAGCTGGGCATTGAATTTCTACTTAACTACCTCCTATCAGGAGAGACCTCAGGGCTGCATCTTTTGAGCGCAGTACTGAGCCTGAAAACCGTTTACAACCCCAGTTACAAGTAAAACTAGCTAAAATGTGCCTGGCTGCTATTCACTGAAAAGCTCATTCTGGGTACATTTTTGGTATACATTTGCTTCTGCCGGGTCAGCTGAGCAGTGAATTTCTACTTAACTACCTCCTATCAGGAGAGACCTCAGGGCTGCATCTTTTGAGTGCAGTACTGAGCCTGAAAAGCGTTTACAACCCCACTTACAAGTAAAACTAGCTAAAATGTGCCTGGCTGCTGTTCACTGAAAAGCTCATTCTGGGTACATTTTTGGTATACATTTGCTTCTGCCGGGTCAGCTGAGCAGTGAATTTCTACTTAACTACCCCCTATCAGGAGAGACCTCAGGGCTGCATCTTTTGAGCGCAGTACTGAGCCTGAAAAGCGTTTACAACCCCACTTACAAGTAAAACTAGCTAAAATGTGCCTGGCTGCTGTTCACTGAAAAGCTCATTCTGGGTACATTTTTGGTATACATTTGCTTCTGCCGGGTCAGCTGAGCAGTGAATTTCTACTTAACTACCCCCTATCAGGAGAGACCTCAGGGCTGCATCTTTTGAGCGCAGTACTGAGCCTGAAAAGCGTTTACAACCCCAGTTACAAGTAAAACTAGCTAAAATGTGCCTGGCTGCTGTTCACTGAAAAGCTCATTCTGGGTACATTTTTGGTATACATTTGCTTCTGCCGGGTCAGCTGAGCAGTGAATTTCTACTTAACTACCCCCTATCAGGAGAGACCTCAGGGCTGCATCTTTTGAGCGCAGTACTGAGCCTGAAAAGCGTTTACAACCCCACTTACAAGTAAAACTAGCTAAAATGTGCCTGGCTGCTGTTCACTGAAAAGCTCATTCTGGGTACATTTTTGGTATACATTTGCTTCTGCCGGGTCAGCTGAGCAGTGAATTTCTACTTAACTACCCCCTATCAGGAGAGACCTCAGGGCTGCATCTTTTAAGCGCAGTACTGAGCCTGAAAAGGGTTTACAACCCCACTTACAAGTAAAACTAGCTAAAATGTGCCTGGCTGCTGTTCACTGAAAAGCTCATTCTGGGTACATTTTTGGTATACATTTGCTTCTGCCGGGTCAGCTGAGCAGTGAATTTCTACTTAACAACCTCCTATCAGGAGAGACCTCAGGGCTGCATCTTTTGAGCGCAGTACTGAGCCTGAAAAGCGTTTACAACCCCAGTCACAAGTAAAACTAGCTAAAATGTGCCTGGCTGCTGTTCACTGAAAAGCTCATTCTAGGTACATTTTTAGTATACATTTGCTTCTGCCGGGTCAGCTGGGCATTGAATTTCTACTTAACTACCTCCTATCAGGAGAGACCTCGGGGCTGCATCTTTTGAGCGCAGTACTGAGCCTGAAAACCGTTTACAACCCCAGTTACAAGTAAAACTAGCTAAAATGTGCCTGGCTGCTATTCACTGAAAAGCTCATTCTGGGTACATTTTTGGTATACATTTGCTTCTGCCGGGTCAGCTGAGCAGTGAATTTCTACTTAACTACCTCCTATCAGGAGAGACCTCAGGGCTGCATCTTTTGAGCGCAGTACTGAGCCTGAAAAGCGTTTACAACCCCAGTCACAAGTAAAACTAGCTAAAATGTGCCTGGCTGCTGTTCACTGAAAAGCTCATTCTGGGTAAATTTTTAGTATACATTTGCTTCTGCCGGGTCAGCTGGGCATTGAATTTCTACTTAACTACCTCCTATCAGGAGAGACCTCAGGGCTGCATCTTTTGAGCGCAGTACTGAGCCTGAAAACCGTTTACAACCCCAGTTACAAGTAAAACTAGCTAAAATGTGCCTGGCTGCTATTCACTGAAAAGCTCATTCTGGGTACATTTTTGGTATACATTTGCTTCTGCCGAGTCAGCTGAGCAGTGAATTTCTACTTAACTACCTCCTATCAGGAGAGACCTCAGGGCTGCATCTTTTGAGTGCAGTACTGAGCCTGAAAAGCGTTTACAACCCCACTTACAAGTAAAACTAGCTAAAATGTGCCTGGCTGCTGTTCACTGAAAAGCTCATTCTGGGTACATTTTTGGTATACATTTGCTTCTGCCGGGTCAGCTGAGCAGTGAATTTCTACTTAACTACCCCCTATCAGGAGAGACCTCAGGGCTGCATCTTTTGAGCGCAGTACTGAGCCTGAAAAGCGTTTACAACCCCACTTACAAGTAAAACTAGCTAAAATGTGCCTGGCTGCTGTTCACTGAAAAGCTCATTCTGGGTACATTTTTGGTATACATTTGCTTCTGCCGGGTCAGCTGAGCAGTGAATTTCTACTTAACTACCCCCTATCAGGAGAGACCTCAGGGCTGCATCTTTTGAGCGCAGTACTGAGCCTGAAAAGCGTTTACAACCCCAGTTACAAGTAAAACTAGCTAAAATGTGCCTGGCTGCTGTTCACTGAAAAGCTCATTCTGGGTACATTTTTGGTATACATTTGCTTCTGCCGGGTCAGCTGAGCAGTGAATTTCTACTTAACTACCCCCTATCAGGAGAGACCTCAGGGCTGCATCTTTTGAGCGCAGTACTGAGCCTGAAAAGCGTTTACAACCCCACTTACAAGTAAAACTAGCTAAAATGTGCCTGGCTGCTGTTCACTGAAAAGCTCATTCTGGGTACATTTTTGGTATACATTTGCTTCTGCCGGGTCAGCTGAGCAGTGAATTTCTACTTAACTACCCCCTATCAGGAGAGACCTCAGGGCTGCATCTTTTAAGCGCAGTACTGAGCCTGAAAAGCGTTTACAACCCCACTTACAAGTAAAACTAGCTAAAATGTGCCTGGCTGCTGTTCACTGAAAAGCTCATTCTGGGTACATTTTTGGTATACATTTGCTTCTGCCGGGTCAGCTGAGCAGTGAATTTCTACTTAACAACCTCCTATCAGGAGAGACCTCAGGGCTGCATCTTTTGAGCGCAGTACTGAGCCTGAAAAGCGTTTACAACCCCAGTCACAAGTAAAACTAGCTAAAATGTGCCTGGCTGCTGTTCACTGAAAAGCTCATTCTGGGTACATTTTTAGTATACATTTGCTTCTGCCGGGTCAGCTGGGCATTGAATTTCTACTTAACTACCTCCTATCAGGAGAGACCTCGGGGCTGCATCTTTTGAGCGCAGTACTGAGCCTGAAAACCGTTTACAACCCCAGTTACAAGTAAAACTAGCTAAAATGTGCCTGGCTGCTATTCACTGAAAAGCTCATTCTGGGTACATTTTTGGTATACATTTGCTTCTGCCGGGTCAGCTGAGCAGTGAATTTCTACTTAACTACCTCCTATCAGGAGAGACCTCAGGGCTGCATCTTTTGAGTGCAGTACTGAGCCTGAAAAGCGTTTACAACCCCAGTTACAAGTAAAAGTAGCTAAAATGTGCCTGGCTGCTGTTCACTGAAAAGCTAAAAATTCTGGGTACATTTTTGGTATACATTTGCTTCTGCCGGGTCAGCTGAGCAGTGAATTTCTTCTTAACTACCTCCTATCAGGAGAGACCTCAGGGCTGCATCTTTTGAGCGCAGTACTGAGCCTGAAAAGCGTTTACAACCCCACTTACAAGTAAAACTAGCTAAAATGTGCCTGGCTGCTGTTCACTGAAAAGCTCATTCTGGGTACATTTTTGGTATACATTTGCTTCTGCCGGGTCAGCTGAGCAGTGAATTTCTACTTAACTACCCCCTATCAGGAGAGACCTCAGGGCTGCATCTTTTGAGCGCAGTACTGAGCCTGAAAAGCGTTTACAACCCCAGTTACAAGTAAAACTAGCTAAAATGTACCTGACTGCTGTTCACTGAAAAGCTCATTCTGGGTACATTTTTGGTATACATTTGCTTCTGCCGGGTCAGCTGAGTAGTGAATTTCTACTTAACTACCTCCTATCAGGAGAGACCTCAGGGCTGCATCTTTTGAGTGCAGTACTGAGCCTGAAAAGCGTTTACAACCCCACTTACAAGTAAAACTAGCTAAAATGTGCCTGGCTGCTGTTCATGAAAAGCTAATTCTGGGTACATTTTTGGTATACATTTGCTTCTGCCGGGTCAGCTGAGCAGTGAATTTCTACTTAACTACCTCCTATCAGGAGAGACCTCAGGGCTGCATCTTTTGAGCGCAGTACTGAGCCTGAAAAGCGTTTACAACCCCACTTACAAGTAAAACTAGCTAAAATGTGCCTGGCTGCTGTTCACTGAAAAGCTCATTCTGGGTAAATTTTTGGTATACATTTGCTTCTGCCGGGTCAGCTGAGCAGTGAATTTCTACTTAACTACCCCCTATCAGGAGAGACCTCAGGGCTGCATCTTTTGAGCGCAGTACTGAGCCTGAAAAGCGTTTACAACCCCACTTACAAGTAAAACTAGCTAAAATGTGCCTGGCTGCTGTTCACTGAAAAGCTCATTCTGGGTAAATTTTTGGTATACATTTGCTTCTGCCGGGTCAGCTGAGCAGTGAATTTCTACTTAACTACCCCCTATCAGGAGAGACCTCAGGGCTGCATCTTTTGAGCGCAGTACTGAGCCTGAAAAGCGTTTACAACCCCACTTACAAGTAAAACTAGCTAAAATGTGCCTGGCTGCTGTTCACTGAAAAGCTCATTCTGTGTACATTTTTGGTATACATTTGCTTCTGCCGGGTCAGCTGAGCAGTGAATTTCTACTTAACTACCTCCTATCAGGAGAGACCTCAGGGCTGCATCTTTTGAGCGCAGTACTGAGCCTGAAAAGCGTTTACAACCCCACTTACAAGTAAAACTAGCTAAAATGTGCCTGGCTGCTGTTCACTGAAAAGCTCATTCTGGGTACATTTTTGGTATACATTTGCTTCTGCCGGGTCAGCTGAGCAGTGAATTTCTACTTAACTACCCCCTATCAGGAGAGACCTCAGGGCTGCATCTTTTGAGCGCAGTACTGAGCCTGAAAAGCGTTTACAACCCCACTTACAAGTAAAACTAGCTAAAATGTGCCTGGCTGCTGTTCACTGAAAAGCTCATTCTGGGTACATTTTTGGTATACATTTGCTTCTGCCGGGTCAGCTGAGCAGTGAATTTCTACTTAACTACCTCCTATCAGGAGAGACCTCAGGGCTGCATCTTTTGAGCGCAGTACTGAGCCTGAAAAGCGTTTACAACCCCAGTCACAGTAAAACTAGCTAAAATGTGCCTGGCTGCTGTTCACTGAAAAGCTCATTCTGGGTACATTTTTGGTATACATTTGCTTCTGCCGGGTCAGCTGAGCAGTGAATTTCTACCTAACTACCCCCTATCAGGAGAGACCTCAGGGCTGCATCTTTTGAGCGCAGTACTGAGCCTGAAAAGCGTTTACAACCCCAGTTACAAGTAAAACTAGCTAAAATGTGCCTGGCTGCTGTTCACTGAAAAGCTCATTCTGGGTAAATTTTTGGTACACATTTGCTTCTGCCGGGTCAGCTGAGCAGTGAATTTCTACTTAACTACCTCCTATCAGGAGAGACCTCAGGGCTGCATCTTTTGAGCGCAGTACTGAGCCTGAAAAGCGTTTACAACCCCAGTCACAAGTAAAACTAGCTAAAATGTGCCTGGCTGCTGTTCACTGAAAAGCTCATTCTGGGTACATTTTTGGTATACGTTTGCTTCTGCCGGGTCAGCTGAGCTGTGAATTTCTACTTAACTACCCCCTATCAGGAGAGACCTCAGGGCTGCATCTTTTGAGCGCAGTACTGAGCCTGAAAAGCGTTTACAACCCCACTTACAAGTAAAACTAGCTAAAATGTGCCTGGCTGCTGTTCACTGAAAAGCTCATTCTGGGTACATTTTTGGTATACATTTGCTTCTGCCGGGTCAGCTGAGCAGTGAATTTCTACTTAACTACCCCCTATCAGGAGAGACCTCAGGGCTGCATCTTTTGAGCGCAGTACTGAGCCTGAAAAGCGTTTACAACCCCACTTACAAGTAAAACTAGCTAAAATGTGCCTGGCTGCTGTTCACTGAAAAGCTCATTCTGGGTACATTTTTGGTATACATTTGCTTCTGCCGGGTCAGCTGAGCAGTGAATTTCTACTTAACTACCCCCTATCAGGAGAGACCTCAGGGCTGCATCTTTTGAGCGCAGTACTGAGCCTGAAAAGCGTTTACAACCCCACTTACAAGTAAAACTAGCTAAAATGTGCCTGGCTGCTGTTCACTGAAAAGCTCATTCTGGGTACATTTTTGGTATACATTTGCTTCTGCCGGGTCAGCTGAGCAGTGAATTTCTACTTAACTACCCCCTATCAGGAGAGACCTCAGGGCTGCATCTTTTGAGCGCAGTACTGAGCCTGAAAAGCGTTTACAACCCCACTTACAAGTAAAACTAGCTAAAATGTGCCTGGCTGCTGTTCACTGAAAAGCTCATTCTGGGTACATTTTTGGTATACATTTGCTTCTGCCGGGTCAGCTGAGCAGTGAATTTCTACTTAACTACCTCCTATCAGGGAGAGACCTCAGGGCTGCATCTTTTGAGTGCAGTACTGAGCCTGAAAAGCGTTTACAACCCCACTTACAAGTAAAACTAGCTAAAATGTGCCTGGCTGCTGTTCACTGAAAAGCTCATTTTGGGTACATTTTTGGTATACATTTGCTTCTGCCGGGTCAGCTGAGCAGTGAATTTCTACTTAACTACCTCCTATCAGGAGAGACCTCAGGGCTGCATCTTTTGCGCGCAGTACTGAGCCTGAAAAGCGTTTACAACCCCACTTACAAGTAAAACTAGCTAAAATGTGCCTGGCTGCTGTTCACTGAAAAGCTCATTCTGGGTACATTTTTGGTATACATTTGCTTCTGCCGGGTCAGCTGAGCAGTGAATTTCTACTTAACTACCCCCTATCAGGAGAGACCTCAGGGCTGCATCTTTTGAGCGCAGTACTGAGCCTGAAAAGCGTTTACAACCCCACTTACAAGTAAAACTAGCTAAAATGTGCCTGGCTGCTGTTCACTGAAAAGCTCATTCTGGGTACATTTTTGGTATACATTTGCTTCTGCCGGATCAGCTGAGCAGTGAATTTCTACTTAACTACCTCCTATCAGGAGAGACCTCAGGGCTGCATCTTTTGAGTGCAGTACTGAGCCTGAAAAGCGTTTACAACCCCACTTACAAGTAAAACTAGCTAAAATGTGCCTGGCTGCTGTTCACTGAAAAGCTCATTTTGGGTACATTTTTGGTATACATTTGCTTCTGCCGGGTCAGCTGAGCAGTGAATTTCTACTTAACTACCTCCTATCAGGAGAGACCTCAGGGCTGCATCTTTTGAGCGCAGTACTGAGCCTGAAAAGCGTTTACAACCCCACTTACAAGTAAAACTAGCTAAAATGTGCCTGGCTGCTGTTCACTGAAAAGCTCATTCTGGGTACATTTTTGGTATACATTTGCTTCTGCCGGGTCAGCTGAGCAGTGAATTTCTACTTAACTACCCCCTATCAGGAGAGACCTCAGGGCTGCATCTTTTGAGCGCAGTACTGAGCCTGAAAAGCGTTTACAACCCCACTTACAAGTAAAACTAGCTAAAATGTGCCTGGCTGCTGTTCACTGAAAAGCTCATTCTGGGTACATTTTTGGTATACATTTGCTTCTGCCGGGTCAGCTGAGCAGTGAATTTCTACTTAACTACCCCCTATCAGGAGAGACCTCAGGGCTGCATCTTTTGAGCGCAGTACTGAGCCTGAAAAGCGTTTACAACCCCACTTACAAGTAAAACTAGCTAAAATGTGCCTGGCTGCTGTTCACTGAAAAGCTCATTCTGGGTACATTTTTGGTATACATTTGCTTCTGCCGGGTCAGCTGAGCAGTGAATTTCTACTTAACTACCTCCTATCAGGAGAGACCTCAGGGCTGCATCTTTTGAGTGCAGTACTGAGCCTGAAAAGCGTTTACAACCCCACTTACAAGTAAAACTAGCTAAAATGTGCCTGGCTGCTGTTCACTGAAAAGCTCATTTTGGGTACATTTTTGGTATACATTTGCTTCTGCCGGGTCAGCTGAGCAGTGAATTTCTACTTAACTACCTCCTATCAGGAGAGACCTCAGGGCTGCATCTTTTGAGCGCAGTACTGAGCCTGAAAAGCGTTTACAACCCCAGTTACAAGTAAAACTAGCTAAAATGTGCCTGGCTGCTGTTCACTGAAAAGCTCATTCTGGGTACATTTTTGGTATACATTTGCTTCTGCCGGGTCAGCTGAGCAGTGAATTTCTACTTAACTACCCCCTATCAGGAGAGACCTCAGGGCTGCATCTTTTGAGCACAGTACTGAGCCTGAAAAGCGTTTACAACCCCACTTACAAGTAAAACTAGCTAAAATGTGCCTGGCTGCTGTTCACTGAAAAGCTCATTCTGGGTACATTTTTGGTATACATTTGCTTCTGCCGGGTCAGCTGAGCTGTGAATTTCTACTTAACTACCCCCTATCAGGAGAGACCTCAGGGCTGCATCTTTTGAGCGCAGTACTGAGCCTGAAAAGCGTTTACAACCCCACTTACAAGTAAAACTAGCTAAAATGTGCCTGGCTGCTGTTCACTGAAAAGCTCATTCTGGGTACATTTTTGGTATACATTTGCTTCTGCCGGGTCAGCTGAGCAGTGAATTTCTACTTAACTACCCCCTATCGGGAGAGACCTCAGGACTGCATCTTTTGAGCGCAGTACTGAGCCTGAAAAGCGTTTACAACCCCAGTTACAAGTAAAACTAGCTAAAATGTGCCTGGCTGCTGTTCACTGAAAAGCTCATTCTGGGTACATTTTTGGTATACATTTGCTTCTGCCGGGTCAGCTGAGCTGCGAATTTCTACTTAACTACCCCCTATCAGGAGAGACCTCAGGGCTGCATCTTTTGAGCGCAGTACTGAGCCTGAAAAGCGTTTACAACCCCACTTACAAGTAAAACTAGCTAAAATGTGCCTGGCTGCTGTTCACTGAAAAGCTCATTCTGGGTACATTTTTGGTATACATTTGCTTCTGCCGGGTCAGCTGAGCAGTGAATTTCTACTTAACTACCCCCTATCAGGAGAGACCTCAGGGCTGCATCTTTTGAGCGCAGTACTGAGCCTGAAAAGCGTTTACAACCCCAGTTACAAGTAAAACTAGCTAAAATGTGCCTGGCTGCTGTTCACTGAAAAGCTCATTCTGGGTACATTTTTAGTATACATTTGCTTCTGCCGGGTCAGCTGGGCATTGAATTTCTACTTAACTACCTCCTATCAGGAGAGACCTCAGGGCTGCATCTTTTGAGCGCAGTACTGAGCCTGAAAACCGTTTACAACCCCAGTTACAAGTAAAACTAGCTAAAATGTGCCTGGCTGCTATTCACTGAAAAGCTCATTCTGGGTACATTTGTGGTATACATTTGCTTCTGCCGGGTCAGCTGAGCAGTGAATTTCTACTTAACTACCTCCTATCAGGAGAGACCTCAGGGCTGCATCTTTTGAGTGCAGTACTGAGCCTGAAAAGCGTTTACAACCCCACTTACAAGTAAAACTAGCTAAAATGTGCCTGGCTGCTGTTCACTGAAAAGCTAATTCTGGGTACATTTTTGGTATACATTTGCTTCTGCCAGGTCAGCTGAGCAGTGAATTTCTACTTAACTACCTCCTATCAGGAGAGACCTCAGGGCTGCATCTTTTGAGCGCAGTACTGAGCCTGAAAAGCGTTTACAACCCCACTTACAAGTAAAACTAGCTAAAATGTGCCTGGCTGCTGTTCACTGAAAAGCTCATTCTGGGTAAATTTTTGGTATACATTTGCTTCTGCCGGGTCAGCTGAGCAGTGAATTTCTACTTAACTACCCCCTATCAGGAGAGACCTCAGGGCTGCATCTTTTGAGCGCAGTACTGAGCCTGAAAAGCGTTTACAACCCCAGTTACAAGTAAAACTAGCTAAAATGTACCTGGCTGCTGTTCACTGAAAAGCTCATTCTGGGTACATTTTTGGTATACATTTGCTTCTGCCGGGTCAGCTGAGTAGTGAATTTCTCCTTAACTACCTCCTATCAGGAGAGACCTGAGGGCTGCATCTTTTGAGTGCAGTACTGAGCCTGAAAAGCGTTTACAACCCCACTTACAAGTAAAACTAGCTAAAATGTGCCTGGCTGCTGTTCATGAAAATCTAATTCTGGGTACATTTTTGGTATACATTTGCTTCTGCCGGGTCAGCTGAGCAGTGAATTTCTACTTAACTACCTCCTATCAGGAGAGACCTCAGGGCTGCATCTTTTGAGCGCAGTACTGAGCCTGAAAAGCGTTCACAACCCCACTTACAAGTAAAACTAGCTAAAATGTGCCTGGCTGCTGTTCACTGAAAAGCTCATTCTGGGTAAATTTTTGGTATACATTTGCTTCTGCCGGGTCAGCTGAGCAGTGAATTTCTACTTAACTACCCCCTATCAGGAGAGACCTCAGGGCTGCATCTTTTGAGCGCAGTACTGAGCCTGAAAAGCGTTTACAACCCCACTTACAAGTAAAACTAGCTAAAATGTGCCTGGCTGCTGTTCACTGAAAAGCTCATTCTGGGTACATTTTTGGTATACATTTGCTTCTGCCGGGTCAGCTGAGCAGTGAATTTCTACTTAACTACCTCCTATCAGGAGAGACCTCAGGGCTGCATCTTTTGAGCGCAGTACTGAGCCTGAAAAGCGTTTACAACCCCACTTACAAGTAAAACTAGCTAAAATGTGCCTGGCTGCTGTTCACTGAAAAGCTCATTCTGGGTACATTTTTGGTATACATTTGATTCTGCCGGGTCAGCTGAGCAGTGAATTTCTACTTAACTACCTCCTATCAGGAGAGACCTCAGGGCTGCATCTTTTGAGCGCAGTACTGAGCCTGAAAAGCGTTTACAACCCCACTTACAAGTAAAACTAGCTAAAATGTGCCTGGCTGCTGTTCACTGAAAAGCTCATTCTGGGTACATTTTTGGTATACATTTGCTTCTGCCGGGTCAGCTGAGCAGTGAATTTCTACTTAACTACCCCCTATCAGGAGAGACCTCAGGGCTGCATCTTTTGAGCGCAGTACTGAGCCTGAAAAGCGTTTACAACCCCAGTACAAGTAAAACTAGCTAAAATGTGCCTGGCTGCTGTTCACTGAAAAGCTCATTCTGGGTACATTTTTGGTATACATTTGCTTCTGCCGGGTCAGCTGAGCAGTGAATTTCTACTTAACTACCCCCTATCAGGAGAGACCTCAGGGCTGCATCTTTTGAGCGCAGTACTGAGCCTGAAAAGCGTTTACAACCCCAGTTACAAGTAAAACTAGCTAAAATGTGCCTGGCTGCTGTTCACTGAAAAGCTCATTCTGGGTACATTTTTGGTATACATTTGCTTCTGCCGGGTCAGCTGAGCAGTGAATTTCTACTTAACTATCTCCTATCAGGAGAGACCTCAGGGCTGCATCTTTTGAGCGCAGTACTGAGCCTGAAAAGCGTTTCCAACCCCACTTACAAGTAAAACTAGCTAAAATGTGCCTGGCTGCTGTTCACTGAAAAGCTCATTCTGGGTACATTTTTGGTATACATTTGATTCTGCCGGGTCAATTGAGCAGTGAATTTCTACTTAACTACCTCCTATCAGGAGAGACCTCAGGGCTGCATCTTTTGAGTGCAGTACTGAGCCTGAAAAGCGTTTACAACCCCACTTACAAGTAAAACTAGCTAAAATGTGCCTGGCTGCTGTTCACTGAAAAGCTCATTCTGGGTACATTTTTGGTATACATTTGCTTCTGCCGGGTCAGCTGAGCAGTGAATTTCTACTTAACTACCTCCTATCAGGAGAGACCTCAGGGCTGCATCTTTTGAGCGCAGTACTGAGCCCGAAAAGCGTTTACAACCCCAGTCACAAGTAAAACTAGCTAAAATGTGCCTGGCTGCTGTTCACTGAAAAGCTCATTCTGGGTACATTTTTGGTATACATTTGCTTCTGCCGGGTCAGCTGAGCAGTGAATTTCTACTTAACTACCCCCTATCAGGAGAGACCTCAGGGCTGCATCTTTTGAGCGCAGTACTGAGCCTGAAAAGCGTTTACAACCCCAGTTACAAGTAAAACTAGCTAAAATGTGCCTGGCTGCTGTTCACTGAAAAGCTCATTCTGGGTACATTTTTGGTATACATTTGCTTCTGCCGGGTCAGCTGAGCAGTGAATTTCTACTTAACTACCTCCTATCAGGAGAGACCTCAGGGCTGCATCTTTTGAGCGCAGTACTGAGCCTGAAAACCGTTTACAACCCCAGTTACAAGTAAAACTAGCTAAAATGTGCCTGGCTGCTATTCACTGAAAAGCTCATTCTGGGTAAATTTTTGGTATACATTTGCTTCTGCCGGGTCAGCTGAGCAGTGAATTTCTACTTAACTACCTCCTATCAGGAGAGACCTCAGGGCTGCATCTTTTGAGTGCAGTACTGAGCCTGAAAAGCGTTTACAACCCCACTTACAAGTAAAACTAGCTAAAATGTGCCTGGCTGCTGTTCACTGAAAAGCTAATTCTGGGTACATTTTTGATATACATTTTCTTCTGCCGGGTCAGCTGAGCAGTGAATTTCTACTTAACTACCTCCTATCAGGAGAGACTTCAGGGCTGCATCTTTTGAGCGCAGTACTGAGCCTGAAAAGCGTTTACAACCCCACTTACAAGTAAAACTAGCTAAAATGTGCCTGGCTGCTGTTCACTGAAAAGCTCATTCTGGGTACATTTTTGGTATACATTTGCTTCTGCCGGGTCAGCTGAGCAGTGAATTTCTACTTAACTACCCCCTATCAGGAGAGACCTCAGGGCTGCATCTTTTGAGCGCAGTACTGAGCCTGAAAAGCGTTTACAACCCCAGTTACAAGTAAAACTAGCTAAAATGTACCTGGCTGCTGTTCACTGAAAAGCTCATTCTGGGTACATTTTTGGTATACATTTGCTTCTGCCGGGTCAGCTGAGTAGTGAATTTCTACTTAACTACCTCCTATCAGGAGAGACCTCAGGGCTGCATCTTTTGAGTGCAGTACTGAGCCTGAAAAGCGTTTACAACCCCACTTACAAGTAAAACTAGCTAAAATGTGCCTGGCTGCTGTTCATGAAAAGCTAATTCTGGGTACATTTTTGGTATACATTTGCTTCTGCCGGGTCAGCTGAGCAGTGAATTTCTACTTAACTACCTCCTATCAGGAGAGACCTCAGGGCTGCATCTTTTGAGCGCAGTACTGAGCCTGAAAAGCGTTTACAACCCCACTTACAAGTAAAACTAGCTAAAATGTGCCTGGCTGCTGTTCACTGAAAAGCTCATTCTGGGTACATTTTTGGTATACATTTGCTTCTGCCGGGTCAGCTGAGCAGTGAATTTCTACTTAACTACCCCCTATCAGGAGAGACCTCAGGGCTGCATCTTTTGAGCGCAGTACTGAGCCTGAAAAGCGTTTACAACCCCACTTACAAGTAAAACTAGCTAAAATGTGCCTGGCTGCTGTTCACTGAAAAGCTCATTCTGGGTACATTTTTGGTATACATTTGCTTCTGCCGGGTCAGCTGAGCAGTGAATTTCTACTTAACTACCTCCTATCAGGGAGAGACCTCAGGGCTGCATCTTTTGAGTGCAGTACTGAGCCTGAAAAGCGTTTACAACCCCACTTACAAGTAAAACTAGCTAAAATGTGCCTGGCTGCTGTTCACTGAAAAGCTCATTTTGGGTACATTTTTGGTATACATTTGCTTCTGCCGGGTCAGCTGAGCAGTGAATTTCTACTTAACTACCTCCTATCAGGAGAGACCTCAGGGCTGCATCTTTTGCGCGCAGTACTGAGCCTGAAAAGCGTTTACAACCCCACTTACAAGTAAAACTAGCTAAAATGTGCCTGGCTGCTGTTCACTGAAAAGCTCATTCTGGGTACATTTTTGGTATACATTTGCTTCTGCCGGGTCAGCTGAGCAGTGAATTTCTACTTAACTACCCCCTATCAGGAGAGACCTCAGGGCTGCATCTTTTGAGCGCAGTACTGAGCCTGAAAAGCGTTTACAACCCCACTTACAAGTAAAACTAGCTAAAATGTGCCTGGCTGCTGTTCACTGAAAAGCTCATTCTGGGTACATTTTTGGTATACATTTGCTTCTGCCGGATCAGCTGAGCAGTGAATTTCTACTTAACTACCTCCTATCAGGAGAGACCTCAGGGCTGCATCTTTTGAGTGCAGTACTGAGCCTGAAAAGCGTTTACAACCCCACTTACAAGTAAAACTAGCTAAAATGTGCCTGGCTGCTGTTCACTGAAAAGCTCATTTTGGGTACATTTTTGGTATACATTTGCTTCTGCCGGGTCAGCTGAGCAGTGAATTTCTACTTAACTACCTCCTATCAGGAGAGACCTCAGGGCTGCATCTTTTGAGCGCAGTACTGAGCCTGAAAAGCGTTTACAACCCCACTTACAAGTAAAACTAGCTAAAATGTGCCTGGCTGCTGTTCACTGAAAAGCTCATTCTGGGTACATTTTTGGTATACATTTGCTTCTGCCGGGTCAGCTGAGCAGTGAATTTCTACTTAACTACCCCCTATCAGGAGAGACCTCAGGGCTGCATCTTTTGAGCGCAGTACTGAGCCTGAAAAGCGTTTACAACCCCACTTACAAGTAAAACTAGCTAAAATGTGCCTGGCTGCTGTTCACTGAAAAGCTCATTCTGGGTACATTTTTGGTATACATTTGCTTCTGCCGGGTCAGCTGAGCAGTGAATTTCTACTTAACTACCCCCTATCAGGAGAGACCTCAGGGCTGCATCTTTTGAGCGCAGTACTGAGCCTGAAAAGCGTTTACAACCCCACTTACAAGTAAAACTAGCTAAAATGTGCCTGGCTGCTGTTCACTGAAAAGCTCATTCTGGGTACATTTTTGGTATACATTTGCTTCTGCCGGGTCAGCTGAGCAGTGAATTTCTACTTAACTACCTCCTATCAGGAGAGACCTCAGGGCTGCATCTTTTGAGTGCAGTACTGAGCCTGAAAAGCGTTTACAACCCCACTTACAAGTAAAACTAGCTAAAATGTGCCTGGCTGCTGTTCACTGAAAAGCTCATTTTGGGTACATTTTTGGTATACATTTGCTTCTGCCGGGTCAGCTGAGCAGTGAATTTCTACTTAACTACCTCCTATCAGGAGAGACCTCAGGGCTGCATCTTTTGAGCGCAGTACTGAGCCTGAAAAGCGTTTACAACCCCAGTTACAAGTAAAACTAGCTAAAATGTGCCTGGCTGCTGTTCACTGAAAAGCTCATTCTGGGTACATTTTTGGTATACATTTGCTTCTGCCGGGTCAGCTGAGCAGTGAATTTCTACTTAACTACCCCCTATCAGGAGAGACCTCAGGGCTGCATCTTTTGAGCACAGTACTGAGCCTGAAAAGCGTTTACAACCCCACTTACAAGTAAAACTAGCTAAAATGTGCCTGGCTGCTGTTCACTGAAAAGCTCATTCTGGGTACATTTTTGGTATACATTTGCTTCTGCCGGGTCAGCTGAGCTGTGAATTTCTACTTAACTACCCCCTATCAGGAGAGACCTCAGGGCTGCATCTTTTGAGCGCAGTACTGAGCCTGAAAAGCGTTTACAACCCCACTTACAAGTAAAACTAGCTAAAATGTGCCTGGCTGCTGTTCACTGAAAAGCTCATTCTGGGTACATTTTTGGTATACATTTGCTTCTGCCGGGTCAGCTGAGCAGTGAATTTCTACTTAACTACCCCCTATCGGGAGAGACCTCAGGACTGCATCTTTTGAGCGCAGTACTGAGCCTGAAAAGCGTTTACAACCCCAGTTACAAGTAAAACTAGCTAAAATGTGCCTGGCTGCTGTTCACTGAAAAGCTCATTCTGGGTACATTTTTGGTATACATTTGCTTCTGCCGGGTCAGCTGAGCTGTGAATTTCTACTTAACTACCCCCTATCAGGAGAGACCTCAGGGCTGCATCTTTTGAGCGCAGTACTGAGCCTGAAAAGCGTTTACAACCCCACTTACAAGTAAAACTAGCTAAAATGTGCCTGGCTGCTGTTCACTGAAAAGCTCATTCTGGGTACATTTTTGGTATACATTTGCTTCTGCCGGGTCAGCTGAGCAGTGAATTTCTACTTAACTACCCCCTATCAGGAGAGACCTCAGGGCTGCATCTTTTGAGCGCAGTACTGAGCCTGAAAAGCGTTTACAACCCCAGTTACAAGTAAAACTAGCTAAAATGTGCCTGGCTGCTGTTCACTGAAAAGCTCATTCTGGGTACATTTTTAGTATACATTTGCTTCTGCCGGGTCAGCTGGGCATTGAATTTCTACTTAACTACCTCCTATCAGGAGAGACCTCAGGGCTGCATCTTTTGAGCGCAGTACTGAGCCTGAAAACCGTTTACAACCCCAGTTACAAGTAAAACTAGCTAAAATGTGCCTGGCTGCTATTCACTGAAAAGCTCATTCTGGGTACATTTGTGGTATACATTTGCTTCTGCCGGGTCAGCTGAGCAGTGAATTTCTACTTAACTACCTCCTATCAGGAGAGACCTCAGGGCTGCATCTTTTGAGTGCAGTACTGAGCCTGAAAAGCGTTTACAACCCCACTTACAAGTAAAACTAGCTAAAATGTGCCTGGCTGCTGTTCACTGAAAAGCTAATTCTGGGTACATTTTTGGTATACATTTGCTTCTGCCAGGTCAGCTGAGCAGTGAATTTCTACTTAACTACCTCCTATCAGGAGAGACCTCAGGGCTGCATCTTTTGAGCGCAGTACTGAGCCTGAAAAGCGTTTACAACCCCACTTACAAGTAAAACTAGCTAAAATGTGCCTGGCTGCTGTTCACTGAAAAGCTCATTCTGGGTACATTTTTGGTATACATTTGCTTCTGCCGGGTCAGCTGAGCAGTGAATTTCTACTTAACTACCCCCTATCAGGAGAGACCTCAGGGCTGCATCTTTTGAGCGCAGTACTGAGCCTGAAAAGCGTTTACAACCCCAGTTACAAGTAAAACTAGCTAAAATGTACCTGGCTGCTGTTCACTGAAAAGCTCATTCTGGGTACATTTTTGGTATACATTTGCTTCTGCCGGGTCAGCTGAGTAGTGAATTTCTCCTTAACTACCTCCTATCAGGAGAGACCTGAGGGCTGCATCTTTTGAGTGCAGTACTGAGCCTGAAAAGCGTTTACAACCCCACTTACAAGTAAAACTAGCTAAAATGTGCCTGGCTGCTGTTCATGAAAATCTAATTCTGGGTACATTTTTGGTATACATTTGCTTCTGCCGGGTCAGCTGAGCAGTGAATTTCTACTTAACTACCTCCTATCAGGAGAGACCTCAGGGCTGCATCTTTTGAGCGCAGTACTGAGCCTGAAAAGCGTTCACAACCCCACTTACAAGTAAAACTAGCTAAAATGTGCCTGGCTGCTGTTCACTGAAAAGCTCATTCTGGGTAAATTTTTGGTATACATTTGCTTCTGCCGGGTCAGCTGAGCAGTGAATTTCTACTTAACTACCCCCTATCAGGAGAGACCTCAGGGCTGCATCTTTTGAGCGCAGTACTGAGCCTGAAAAGCGTTTACAACCCCACTTACAAGTAAAACTAGCTAAAATGTGCCTGGCTGCTGTTCACTGAAAAGCTCATTCTGGGTACATTTTTGGTATACATTTGCTTCTGCCGGGTCAGCTGAGCAGTGAATTTCTACTTAACTACCTCCTATCAGGAGAGACCTCAGGGCTGCATCTTTTGAGCGCAGTACTGAGCCTGAAAAGCGTTTACAACCCCACTTACAAGTAAAACTAGCTAAAATGTGCCTGGCTGCTGTTCACTGAAAAGCTCATTCTGGGTACATTTTTGGTATACATTTGATTCTGCCGGGTCAGCTGAGCAGTGAATTTCTACTTAACTACCTCCTATCAGGAGAGACCTCAGGGCTGCATCTTTTGAGCGCAGTACTGAGCCTGAAAAGCGTTTACAACCCCACTTACAAGTAAAACTAGCTAAAATGTGCCTGGCTGCTGTTCACTGAAAAGCTCATTCTGGGTACATTTTTGGTATACATTTGCTTCTGCCGGGTCAGCTGAGCAGTGAATTTCTACTTAACTACCCCCTATCAGGAGAGACCTCAGGGCTGCATCTTTTGAGCGCAGTACTGAGCCTGAAAAGCGTTTACAACCCCAGTACAAGTAAAACTAGCTAAAATGTGCCTGGCTGCTGTTCACTGAAAAGCTCATTCTGGGTACATTTTTGGTATACATTTGCTTCTGCCGGGTCAGCTGAGCAGTGAATTTCTACTTAACTACCCCCTATCAGGAGAGACCTCAGGGCTGCATCTTTTGAGCGCAGTACTGAGCCTGAAAAGCGTTTACAACCCCAGTTACAAGTAAAACTAGCTAAAATGTGCCTGGCTGCTGTTCACTGAAAAGCTCATTCTGGGTACATTTTTGGTATACATTTGCTTCTGCCGGGTCAGCTGAGCAGTGAATTTCTACTTAACTATCTCCTATCAGGAGAGACCTCAGGGCTGCATCTTTTGAGCGCAGTACTGAGCCTGAAAAGCGTTTCCAACCCCACTTACAAGTAAAACTAGCTAAAATGTGCCTGGCTGCTGTTCACTGAAAAGCTCATTCTGGGTACATTTTTGGTATACATTTGATTCTGCCGGGTCAATTGAGCAGTGAATTTCTACTTAACTACCTCCTATCAGGAGAGACCTCAGGGCTGCATCTTTTGAGTGCAGTACTGAGCCTGAAAAGCGTTTACAACCCCACTTACAAGTAAAACTAGCTAAAATGTGCCTGGCTGCTGTTCACTGAAAAGCTCATTCTGGGTACATTTTTGGTATACATTTGCTTCTGCCGGGTCAGCTGAGCAGTGAATTTCTACTTAACTACCTCCTATCAGGAGAGACCTCAGGGCTGCATCTTTTGAGCGCAGTACTGAGCCCGAAAAGCGTTTACAACCCCAGTCACAAGTAAAACTAGCTAAAATGTGCCTGGCTGCTGTTCACTGAAAAGCTCATTCTGGGTACATTTTTGGTATACATTTGCTTCTGCCGGGTCAGCTGAGCAGTGAATTTCTACTTAACTACCCCCTATCAGGAGAGACCTCAGGGCTGCATCTTTTGAGCGCAGTACTGAGCCTGAAAAGCGTTTACAACCCCAGTTACAAGTAAAACTAGCTAAAATGTGCCTGGCTGCTGTTCACTGAAAAGCTCATTCTGGGTACATTTTTGGTATACATTTGCTTCTGCCGGGTCAGCTGAGCAGTGAATTTCTACTTAACTACCTCCTATCAGGAGAGACCTCAGGGCTGCATCTTTTGAGCGCAGTACTGAGCCTGAAAACCGTTTACAACCCCAGTTACAAGTAAAACTAGCTAAAATGTGCCTGGCTGCTATTCACTGAAAAGCTCATTCTGGGTAAATTTTTGGTATACATTTGCTTCTGCCGGGTCAGCTGAGCAGTGAATTTCTACTTAACTACCTCCTATCAGGAGAGACCTCAGGGCTGCATCTTTTGAGTGCAGTACTGAGCCTGAAAAGCGTTTACAACCCCACTTACAAGTAAAACTAGCTAAAATGTGCCTGGCTGCTGTTCACTGAAAAGCTAATTCTGGGTACATTTTTGATATACATTTTCTTCTGCCGGGTCAGCTGAGCAGTGAATTTCTACTTAACTACCTCCTATCAGGAGAGACTTCAGGGCTGCATCTTTTGAGCGCAGTACTGAGCCTGAAAAGCGTTTACAACCCCACTTACAAGTAAAACTAGCTAAAATGTGCCTGGCTGCTGTTCACTGAAAAGCTCATTCTGGGTACATTTTTGGTATACATTTGCTTCTGCCGGGTCAGCTGAGCAGTGAATTTCTACTTAACTACCCCCTATCAGGAGAGACCTCAGGGCTGCATCTTTTGAGCGCAGTACTGAGCCTGAAAAGCGTTTACAACCCCAGTTACAAGTAAAACTAGCTAAAATGTACCTGGCTGCTGTTCACTGAAAAGCTCATTCTGGGTACATTTTTGGTATACATTTGCTTCTGCCGGGTCAGCTGAGTAGTGAATTTCTACTTAACTACCTCCTATCAGGAGAGACCTCAGGGCTGCATCTTTTGAGTGCAGTACTGAGCCTGAAAAGCGTTTACAACCCCACTTACAAGTAAAACTAGCTAAAATGTGCCTGGCTGCTGTTCATGAAAAGCTAATTCTGGGTACATTTTTGGTATACATTTGCTTCTGCCGGGTCAGCTGAGCAGTGAATTTCTACTTAACTACCTCCTATCAGGAGAGACCTCAGGGCTGCATCTTTTGAGCGCAGTACTGAGCCTGAAAAGCGTTTACAACCCCACTTACAAGTAAAACTAGCTAAAATGTGCCTGGCTGCTGTTCACTGAAAAGCTCATTCTGGGTAAATTTTTGGTATACATTTGCTTCTGCCGGGTCAGCTGAGCAGTGAATTTCTACTTAACTACCCCCTATCAGGAGAGACCTCAGGGCTGCATCTTTTGAGCGCAGTACTGAGCCTGAAAAGCGTTTACAACCCCACTTACAAGTAAAACTAGCTAAAATGTGCCTGGCTGCTGTTCACTGAAAAGCTCATTCTGGGTACATTTTTGGTATACATTTGCTTCTGCCGGGTCAGCTGAGCAGTGAATTTCTACTTAACTACCCCCTATCAGGAGAGACCTCAGGGCTGCATCTTTTGAGCGCAGTACTGAGCCTGAAAAGCGTTTACAACCCCAGTTACAAGTAAAACTAGCTAAAATGTGCCTGGCTGCTGTTCACTGAAAAGCTCATTCTGGGTACATTTTTGGTATACATTTGCTTCTGCCGGGTCAGCTGAGCAGTGAATTTCTACTTAACTATCTCCTATCAGGAGAGACCTCAGGGCTGCATCTTTTGAGCGCAGTACTGAGCCTAAAAAGCGTTTACAACCCCACTTACAAGTAAAACTAGCTAAAATGTGCCTGGCTGCTGTTCACTGAAAAGCTCATTTTGGGTACATTTTTGGTATACATTTGCTTCTGCCGGGTCAGCTGAGCAGTGAATTTCTACTTAACTACCTCCTATCAGGAGAGACCTCAGGGCTGCATCTTTTGAGTGCAGTACTGAGCCTGAAAAGCGTTTACAACCCCACTTACAAGTAAAACTAGCTAAAATGTGCCTGGCTGCTGTTCACTGAAAAGCTCATTCTGGGTACATTTTTGGTATACATTTGCTTCTGCCGGGTCAGCTGAGCAGTGAATTTCTACTTAACTACCCCCTATCAGGAGAGACCTCAGGGCTGCATCTTTTGAGCACAGTACTGAGCCTGAAAAGCGTTTACAACCCCAGTTACAAGTAAAACTAGCTAAAATGTGCCTGGCTGCTGTTCACTGAAAAGCTCATTCTGGGTACATTTTTGGTATACATTTGCTTCTGCCGGGTCAGCTGAGCAGTGAATTTCTACTTAACTACCTCCTATCAGGAGAGACCTCAGGGCTGCTTCTTTTGAGCGCAGTACTGAGCCTGAAAAGCGTTTACAACCCCAGTTACAAGTAAAACTAGCTAAAATGTGCCTGGCTGCTGTTCACTGAAAAGCTCATTCTGGGTACATTTTTGGTATACATTTGCTTCTGCCGGGTCAGCTGAGCAGTGAATTTCTACTTAACTACCTCCTATCAGGAGAGACCTCAGGGCTGCATCTTTTGAGCGCAGTACTGAGCCTGAAAAGCGTTTACAACCCCAGTCACAAGTAAAACTAGCTAAAATGTGCCTGGCTGCTGTTCACTGAAAAGCTCATTCTGGGTACATTTTTAGTATACATTTGCTTCTGCCGGGTCAGCTGGGCATTGAATTTCTACTTAACTACCTCCTATCAGGAGAGACCTCAGGGCTGCATCTTTTGAGCGCAGTACTGAGCCTGAAAACCGTTTACAACCCCAGTTACAAGTAAAACTAGCTAAAATGTGCCTCGCTGCTGTTCACTGAAAAGCTCATTCTGGGTAAATTTTTGGTATACATTTGCTTCTGCCGGGTCAGCTGAGCAGTGAATTTCTACTTAACTACCTCCTATCAGGAGAGACCTCAGGGCTGCATCTTTTGAGTGCAGTACTGAGCCTGAAAAGCGTTTACAACCCCACTTACAAGTAAAACTAGCTAAAATGTGCCTGGCTGCTGTTCACTGAAAAGCTCATTCTGGGTACATTTTTGGTATACATTTGCTTCTGCCGGGTTAGCTGAGCAGTGAATTTCTACTTAACTACCCCCTATCAGGAGAGACCTCAGGGCTGCATCTTTTGAGCACAGTACTGAGCCTGAAAAGCGTTTACAACCCCAGTTACAAGTAAAACTAGCTAAAATGTGCCTGGCTGCTGTTCACTGAAAAGCTCATTCTGGGTACATTTTTGGTATACATTTGCTTCTGCCGGGTCAGCTGAGCAGTGAATTTCTACTTAACTACCTCCTATCAGGAGAGACCTCAGGGCTGCATCTTTTGAGCGCAGTACTGAGCCTGAAAAGCGTTTACAACCCCACTTACAAGTAAAACTAGCTAAAATGTGCCTGGCTGCTGTTCACTGAAAAGCTCATTCTGGGTACATTTTTGGTATACATTTGCTTCTGCCGGGTCAGCTGAGCAGTGAATTTCTACTTAACTACCCCCTATCAGGAGAGACCTCAGGGCTGCATCTTTTGAGCACAGTACTGAGCCTGAAAAGCGTTTACAACCCCAGTTACAAGTAAAACTAGCTAAAATGTGCCTGGCTGCTGTTCACTGAAAAGCTCAATCTGGGTACATTTTTGGTATACATTTGCTTCTGCCGGGTCAGCTGAGCAGTGAATTTCTACTTAACTACCTCCTATCAGGAGAGACCTCAGGGCTGCTTCTTTTGAGCGCAGTACTGAGCCTGAAAAGCGTTTACAACCCCACTTACAAGTAAAACTAGCTAAAATGTGCCTGGCTGCTGTTCACTGAAAAGCTCATTCTGGGTACATTTTTGGTATACATTTGCTTCTGCCGGGTCAGCTGAGCAGTGAATTTCTACTTAACTACACCCTATCAGGAGAGACCTCAGGGCTGCATCTTTTGAGCGCAGTACTGAGCCTGAAAAGCGTTTACAACCCCAGTTACAAGTAAAACTAGCTAAAATGTGCCTGGCCGCTGTTCACTGAAAAGCTCATTCTGGGTACATTTTTGGTATACATTTGCTTCTGCCGGGTCAGCTGAGCAGTGAATTTCTACTTAACTACCTCCTATCAGGAGAGACCTCAGGGCTGCATCTTTTGAGCGCAGTACTGAGCCTGAAAAGCGTTTACAACCCCAGTTACAAGTAAAACTAGCTAAAATGTGCCTGGCCGCTGTTCACTGAAAAGCTCATTCTGGGTACATTTTTGGTATACATTTGCTTCTGCCGGGTCAGCTGAGCAGTGAATTTCTACTTAACTACCTCCTATCAGGAGAGACCTCAGGGCTGCATCTTTTGAGTGCAGTACTGAGCCTGAAAAGCGTTTACAACCCCACTTACAAGTAAAACTAGCTAAAATGTGCCTGGCTGCTGTTCACTGAAAAGCTCATTCTGGGTACATTTTTGGTATACATTTGCTTCTGCCGGGTTAGCTGAGCAGTGAATTTCTACTTAACTACCCCCTATCAGGAGAGACCTCAGGGCTGCATCTTTTGAGCACAGTACTGAGCCTGAAAAGCGTTTACAACCCCAGTTACAAGTAAAACTAGCTAAAATGTGCCTGGCTGCTGTTCACTGAAAAGCTCATTCTGGGTACATTTTTGGTATACATTTGCTTCTGCCGGGTCAGCTGAGCAGTGAATTTCTACTTAACTACCTCCTATCAGGAGAGACCTCAGGGCTGCATCTTTTGAGCGCAGTACTGAGCCTGAAAAGCGTTTACAACCCCACTTACAAGTAAAACTAGCTAAAATGTGCCTGGCTGCTGTTCACTGAAAAGCTCATTCTGGGTACATTTTTGGTATACATTTGCTTCTGCCGGGTCAGCTGAGCAGTGAATTTCTACTTAACTACCCCCTATCAGGAGAGACCTCAGGGCTGCATCTTTTGAGCACAGTACTGAGCCTGAAAAGCGTTTACAACCCCAGTTACAAGTAAAACTAGCTAAAATGTGCCTGGCTGCTGTTCACTGAAAAGCTCATTCTGGGTACATTTTTGGTATACATTTGCTTCTGCCGGGTCAGCTGAGCAGTGAATTTCTACTTAACTACCTCCTATCAGGAGAGACCTCAGGGCTGCTTCTTTTGAGCGCAGTACTGAGCCTGAAAAGCGTTTACAACCCCACTTACAAGTAAAACTAGCTAAAATGTGCCTGGCTGCTGTTCACTGAAAAGCTCATTCTGGGTACATTTTTGGTATACATTTGCTTCTGCCGGGTCAGCTGAGCAGTGAATTTCTACTTAACTACACCCTATCAGGAGAGACCTCAGGGCTGCATCTTTTGAGCGCAGTACTGAGCCTGAAAAGCGTTTACAACCCCAGTTACAAGTAAAACTAGCTAAAATGTGCCTGGCCGCTGTTCACTGAAAAGCTCATTCTGGGTACATTTTTGGTATACATTTGCTTCTGCCGGGTCAGCTGAGCAGTGAATTTCTATTTAACTACCTCCTATCAGGAGAGACCTCAGGGCTGCATCTTTTGAGCGCAGTACTGAGCCTGAAAAGCGTTTACAACCCCAGTTACAAGTAAAACTAGCTAAAATGTGCCTGGCCGCTGTTCACTGAAAAGCTCATTCTGGGTACATTTTTGGTATACATTTGCTTCTGCCGGGTCAGCTGAGCAGTGAATTTCTACTTAACTACCTCCTATCAGGAGAGACCTCAGGGCTGCATCTTTTGAGTGCAGTACTGAGCCTGAAAAGCGTTTACAACCCCACTTACAAGTAAAACTAGCTAAAATGTGCCTGGCTGCTGTTCACTGAAAAGCTCATTTTGGGTACATTTTTGGTATACATTTGCTTCTGCCGGGTCAGCTGAGCAGTGAATTTCTACTTAACTACCTCCTATCAGGAGAGACCTCAGGGCTGCATCTTTTGAGCGCAGTACTGAGCCTGAAAAGCGTTTACAACCCCACTTACAAGTAAAACTAGCTAAAATGTGCCTGGCTGCTGTTCACTGAAAAGCTCATTCTGGGTACATTTTTGGTATACATTTGCTTCTGCCGGGTCAGCTGAGCAGTGAATTTCTACTTAACTACCCCCTATCAGGAGAGACCTCAGGGCTGCATCTTTTGAGCACAGTACTGAGCCTGAAAAGCGTTTACAACCCCAGTTACAAGTAAAACTAGCTAAAATGTGCCTGGTCGCTGTTCACTGAAAAGCTCATTCTGGGTACATTTTTGGTATACATTTGCTTCTGCCGGGTCAGCTGAGCAGTGAATTTCTACTTAACTACCTCCTATCAGGAGAGACCTCAGGGCTGCTTCTTTTGAGCGCAGTACTGAGCCTGAAAAGCGTTTACAACCCCAGTTACAAGTAAAACTAGCTAAAATGTGCCTGGCTGCTGTTCACTGAAAAGCTCATTCTGGGTACATTTTTAGTATACATTTGCTTCTGCCGGGTCAGCTGGGCATTGAATTTCTACTTAACTACCTCCTATCAGGAGAGACCTCAGGGCTGCATCTTTTGAGCGCAGTACTGAGCCTGAAAACCGTTTACAACCCCAGTTACAAGTAAAACTAGCTAAAATGTGCCTGGCTGCGATTCACTGAAAAGCTCATTCTGGGTAAATTTTTGGTATACATTTGCTTCTGCCGGGTCAGCTGAGCAGTGAATTTCTACTTAACTACCTCCTATCAGGAGAGACCTCAGGGCTGCATCTTTTGAGTGCAGTACTGAGCCTGAAAAGCGTTTACAACCCCACTTACAAGTAAAACTAGCTAAAATGTGCCTGGCTGCTGTTCACTGAAAAGCTAATTCTGGGTACATTTTTGGTATACATTTGCTTCTGCCGGGTCAGCTGAGCAGTGAATTTCTACTTAACTACCTCCTATCAGGAGAGACCTCAGGGCTGCATCTTTTGAGCGCAGTACTGAGCCTGAAAAGCGTTTACAACCCCACTTACAAGTAAAACTAGCTAAAATGTGCCTGGCTGCTGTTCACTGAAAAGCTCATTCTGGGTACATTTTTGGTATACATTTGCTTCTGCCGGGTCAGCTGAGCAGTGAATTTCTACTTAACTACCCCCTATCAGGAGAGACCTCAGGGCTGCATCTTTTGAGCGCAGTACTGAGCCTGAAAAGCGTTTACAACCCCAGTTACAAGTAAAACTAGCTAAAATGTACCTGGCTGCTGTTCACTGAAAAGCTCATTCTGGGTACATTTTTGGTATACATTTGCTTCTGCCGGGTCAGCTGAGTAGTGAATTTCTACTTAACTACCTCCTATCAGGAGAGACCTCAGGGCTGCATCTTTTGAGCGCAGTACTGAGCCTGAAAAGCGTTTACAACCCCAGTTACAAGTAAAACTAGCTAAAATGTGCCTGGCCGCTGTTCACTGAAAAGCTCATTCTGGGTACATTTTTGGTATACATTTGATTCTGCCGGGTCAGCTGAGCAGTGAATTTCTACTTAACTACCTCCTATCAGGAGAGACCTCAGGGCTGCATCTTTTGAGTGCAGTACTGAGCCTGAAAAGCGTTTACAACCCCACTTACAAGTAAAACTAGCTAAAATGTGCCTGGCTGCTGTTCACTGAAAAGCTCATTTTGGGTACATTTTTGGTATACATTTGCTTCTGCCGGGTCAGCTGAGCAGTGAATTTCTACTTAACTACCTCCTATCAGGAGAGACCTCAGGGCTGCATCTTTTGAGCGCAGTACTGAGCCTGAAAAGCGTTTACAACCCCACTTACAAGTAAAACTAGCTAAAATGTGCCTGGCTGCTGTTCACTGAAAAGCTCATTCTGGGTACATTTTTGGTATACATTTGCTTCTGCCGGGTCAGCTGAGCAGTGAATTTCTACTTAACTACCCCCTATCAGGAGAGACCTCAGGGCTGCATCTTTTGAGCACAGTACTGAGCCTGAAAAGCGTTTACAACCCCAGTTACAAGTAAAACTAGCTAAAATGTGCCTGGCTGCTGTTCACTGAAAAGCTCATTCTGGGTACATTTTTGGTATACATTTGCTTCTGCCGGGTCAGCTGAGCAGTGAATTTCTACTTAACTACCTCCTATCAGGAGAGACCTCAGGGCTGCTTCTTTTGAGCGCAGTACTGAGCCTGAAAAGCATTTACAACCCCACTTACAAGTAAAACTAGCTAAAATGTGCCTGGCTGCTGTTCACTGAAAAGCTCATTCTGGGTACATTTTTGGTATACATTTGCTTCTGCCGGGTCAGCTGAGCAGTGAATTTCTACTTAACTACACCCTATCAGGAGAGACCTCAGGGCTGCATCTTTTGAGCGCAGTACTGAGCCTGAAAAGCGTTTACAACCCCAGTTACAAGTAAAACTAGCTAAAATGTGCCTGGCCGCTGTTCACTGAAAAGCTCATTCTGGGTACATTTTTGGTTTACATTTGATTCTGCCGGGTCAGCTGAGCAGTGAATTTCTACTTAACTACCTCCTATCAGGAGAGACCTCAGGGCTGCATCTTTTGAGTGCAGTACTGAGCCTGAAAAGCGTTTACAACCCCACTTACAAGTAAAACTAGCTAAAATGTGCCTGGCTGCTGTTCACTGAAAAGCTCATTTTGGGTACATTTTTGGTATACATTTGCTTCTGCCGGGTCAGCTGAGCAGTGAATTTCTACTTAACTACCTCCTATCAGGAGAGACCTCAGGGCTGCATCTTTTGAGCGCAGTACTGAGCCTGAAAAGCGTTTACAACCCCACTTACAAGTAAAACTAGCTAAAATGTGCCTGGCTGCTGTTCACTGAAAAGCTCATTCTGGGTACATTTTTGGTATACATTTGCTTCTGCCGGGTCAGCTGAGCAGTGAATTTCTACTTAACTACCCCCTATCAGGAGAGACCTCAGGGCTGCATCTTTTGAGCACAGTACTGAGACTGAAAAGCGTTTACAACCCCAGTTACAAGTAAAACTAGCTAAAATGTGCCTGGCTGCTGTTCACTGAAAAGCTCATTCTGGGTACATTTTTGGTATACATTTGCTTCTGCCGGGTCAGCTGAGCAGTGAATTTCTACTTAACTACCTCCTATCAGGAGAGACCTCAGGGCTGCTTCTTTTGAGCGCAGTACTGAGCCTGAAAAGCGTTTACAACCCCACTTACAAGTAAAACTAGCTAAAATGTGCCTGGCTGCTGTTCACTGAAAAGCTCATTCTGGGTACATTTTTGGTATACATTTGCTTCTGCCGGGTCAGCTGAGCAGTGAATTTCTACTTAACTATCTCCTATCAGGAGAGACCTCAGGGCTGCATCTTTTGAGCGCAGTACTGAGCCTGAAAAGCGTTTACAACCCCACTTACAAGTAAAACTAGCTAAAATGTGCCTGGCTGCTGTTCACTGAAAAGCTCATTCTGGGTACATTTTTGGTATACATTTGCTTCTGCCGGGTCAGCTGAGCAGTGAATTCTACTTAACTACCCCCTATCAGGAGAGACCTCAGGACTGCATCTTTTGAGCGCAGTACTGAGCCTGAAAAGCGTTTACAACCCCAGTTACAAGTAAAACTAGCTAAAATGTGCCTGGCTGCTGTTCACTGAAAAGCTCATTCTGGGTACATTTTTGGTATACATTTGCTTCTGCCGGGTCAGCTGAGCAGTGAATTTCTACTTAACTATCTCCTATCAGGAGAGACCTCAGGGCTGCATCTTTTGAGCGCAGTACTGAGCCTGAAAAGCGTTTCCAACCCCACTTACAAGTAAAACTAGCTAAAATGTGCCTGGCTGCTGTTCACTGAAAAGCTCATTCTGGGTACATTTTTGGTATACATTTGCTTCTGCCGGGTCAGCTGAGCAGTGAACTTAACTACCTCCTATCAGGAGAGACCTCAGGGCTACATCTTTTGAGTGCAGTACTGAGCCTGAAAAGCGTTTACAACCCCACTTACAAGTAAAACTAGCTAAAATGTGCCTGGCTGCTGTTCACTGAAAAGCTCATTTTGGGTACATTTTTGGTATACATTTGCTTCTGCCGGGTCAGCTGAGCAGTGAATTTCTACTTAACTACCTCCTATCAGGAGAGACCTCAGGGCTGCATCTTTTGAGCGCAGTACTGAGCCTGAAAAGCGTTTACAACCCCACTTACAAGTAAAACTAGCTAAAATGTGCCTGGCTGCTGTTCACTGAAAAGCTCATTCTGGGTACATTTTTGGTATACATTTGCTTCTGCCGGGTCAGCTGAGCAGTGAATTTCTACTTAACTACCTCCTATCAGGAGAGACCTCAGGGCTGCATCTTTTGAGCGCAGTACTGAGCCTGAAAAGCGTTTACAACCCCAGTTACAAGTAAAACTAGCTAAAATGTGCCTGGCTGCTGTTCACTGAAAAGCTCATTCTGGGTACATTTTTGGTATACATTTGCTTCTGCCGGGTCAGCTGAGCAGTGAATTTCTACTTAACTACCTCCTATCAGGAGAGACCTCAGGGCTGCATCTTTTGAGCACAGTACTGAGCCTGAAAAGCGTTTACAACCCCACTTACAAGTAAAACTAGCTAAAATGTGCCTGGCTGCTGTTCACTGAAAAGCTCATTCTGGGTACATTTTTGGTATACATTTGCTTCTGCCGGGTCAGCTGAGCAGTGAATTTCTACTTAACTACCCCCTATCAGGAGAGACCTCAGGGCTGCATCTTTTGAGCGCAGTACTGAGCCTGAAAAGCGTTTACAACCCCAGTTACAAGTAAAACTAGCTAAAATGTGCCTGGCTGCTGTTCACTGAAAAGCTCATTCTGGGTACATTTTTGGTATACATTTGCTTCTGCCGGGTCAGCTGAGCAGTGAATTTCTACTTAACTACCTCCTATCAGGAGAGACCTCAGGGCTGCATCTTTTGAGCGCAGTACTGAGCCTGAAAAGCGTTTACAACCCCAGTTACAAGTAAAACTAGCTAAAATGTGCCTGGCTGCTGTTCACTGAAAAGCTCATTCTGGGTACATTTTTGGTATACATTTGCTTCTGCCGGGTCAGCTGAGCAGTGAATTTCTACTTAACTACCTCCTATCAGGAGAGACCTCAGGGCTGCATCTTTTGAGCACAGTACTGAGCCTGAAAAGCGTTTACAACCCCACTTACAAGTAAAACTAGCTAAAATGTGCCTGGCTGCTGTTCACTGAAAAGCTCATTCTGGGTATATTTTTGGTATACATTTGCTTCTGCCGGGTCAGCTGAGCAGTGAATTTCTACTTAACTACCCCCTATCAGGAGAGACCTCAGGGCTGCATCTTTTGAGCGCAGTACTGAGCCTGAAAAGCGTTTACAATCCCACTTACAAGTAAAACTAGCTAAAATGTGCCTGGCTGCTGTTCACTGAAAAGCTCATTCTGGGTACATTTTTGGTATACATTTGCTTCTGCCGGGTCAGCTGAGCAGTGAATTTCTACTTAACTACCCCCTATCAGGAGAGACCTCAGGACTGCATCTTTTGAGCGCAGTACTGAGCCTGAAAAGCGTTTACAACCCCAGTTACAAGTAAAACTAGCTAAAATGTGCCTGGCTGCTGTTCACTGAAAAGCTCATTCTGGGTACATTTTTGGTATACATTTGCTTCTGCCGGGTCAGCTGAGCAGTGAATTTCTACTTAACTACCTCCTATCAGGAGAGACCTCAGGGCTGCATCTTTTGAGCGCAGGACTGAGCCTGAAAAGCGTTTACAACCCCAGTCACAGTAAAACTAGCTAAAATGTGCCTGGCTGCTGTTCACTGAAAAGCTCATTCTGGGTACATTTTTGGTATACATTTGCTTCTGCCGGGTCAGCTGAGCAGTGAATTTCTACTTAACTACCCCCTATCAGGAGAGACCTCAGGGCTGCATCTTTTGAGCGCAGTACTGAGCCTGAAAAGCGTTTACAACCCCAGTTACAAGTAAAACTAGCTAAAATGTGCCTGGCTGCTGTTCACTGAAAAGCTCATTCTGGGTACATTTTTGGTATACATTTGCTTCTGCCGGGTCAGCTGAGCAGTGAATTTCTACTTAACTACCTCCTATCAGGAGAGACCTCAGGGCTGCATCTTTTGAGCGCAGTACTGAGCCTGAAAAGCGTTTACAACCCCAGTTACAAGTAAAACTAGCTAAAATGTGCCTGGCTGCTGTTCACTGAAAAGCTCATTCTGGGTACATTTTTGGTATACATTTGCTTCTGCCGGGTCAGCTGAGCAGTGAATTTCTACTTAACTACCTCCTATCAGGAGAGACCTCAGGGCTGCATCTTTTGAGCACAGTACTGAGCCTGAAAAGCGTTTACAACCCCACTTACAAGTAAAACTAGCTAAAATGTGCCTGGCTGCTGTTCACTGAAAAGCTCATTCTGGGTATATTTTTGGTATACATTTGCTTCTGCCGGGTCAGCTGAGCAGTGAATTTCTACTTAACTACCCCCTATCAGGAGAGACCTCAGGGCTGCATCTTTTGAGCGCAGTACTGAGCCTGAAAAGCGTTTACAATCCCACTTACAAGTAAAACTAGCTAAAATGTGCCTGGCTGCTGTTCACTGAAAAGCTCATTCTGGGTACATTTTTGGTATACATTTGCTTCTGCCGGGTCAGCTGAGCAGTGAATTTCTACTTAACTACCCCCTATCAGGAGAGACCTCAGGACTGCATCTTTTGAGCGCAGTACTGAGCCTGAAAAGCGTTTACAACCCCAGTTACAAGTAAAACTAGCTAAAATGTGCCTGGCTGCTGTTCACTGAAAAGCTCATTCTGGGTACATTTTTGGTATACATTTGCTTCTGCCGGGTCAGCTGAGCAGTGAATTTCTACTTAACTACCTCCTATCAGGAGAGACCTCAGGGCTGCATCTTTTGAGCGCAGGACTGAGCCTGAAAAGCGTTTACAACCCCAGTCACAGTAAAACTAGCTAAAATGTGCCTGGCTGCTGTTCACTGAAAAGCTCATTCTGGGTACATTTTTGGTATACATTTGCTTCTGCCGGGTCAGCTGAGCAGTGAATTTCTACTTAACTACCCCCTATCAGGAGAGACCTCAGGGCTGCATCTTTTGAGCGCAGTACTGAGCCTGAAAAGCGTTTACAACCCCAGTTACAAGTAAAACTAGCTAAAATGTGCCTGGCTGCTGTTCACTGAAAAGCTCATTCTGGGTACATTTTTGGTATACATTTGCTTCTGCCGGGTCAGCTGAGCAGTGAATTTCTACTTAACTACCTCCTATCAGGAGAGACCTCAGGGCTGCATCTTTTGAGCGCAGTACTGAGCCTGAAAAGCGTTTACAACCCCAGTCACAAGTAAAACTAGCTAAAATGTGCCTGGCTGCTGTTCACTGAAAAGCTCATTCTGGGTAAATTTTTAGTATACATTTGCTTCTGCCGGGTCAGCTGGGCATTGAATTTCTACTTAACTACCTCCTATCAGGAGAGACCTCAGGGCTGCATCTTTTGAGCGCAGTACTGAGCCTGAAAACCGTTTACAACCCCAGTTACAAGTAAAACTAGCTAAAATGTGCCTGGCTGCTATTCACTGAAAAGCTCATTCTGGGTACATTTTTGGTATACATTTGCTTCTGCCGGGTCAGCTGAGCAGTGAATTTCTACTTAACTACCTCCTATCAGGAGAGACCTCAGGGCTGCATCTTTTGAGTGCAGTACTGAGCCTGAAAAGCGTTTACAACCCCACTTACAAGTAAAACTAGCTAAAATGTGCCTGGCTGCTGTTCACTGAAAAGCTAATTCTGGGTACATTTTTGGTATACATTTGCTTCTGCCGGGTCAGCTGAGCAGTGAATTTCTACTTAACTACCTCCTATCAGGAGAGACCTCAGGGCTGCATCTTTTGAGCGCAGTACTGAGCCTGAAAAGCGTTTACAACCCCACTTACAAGTAAAACTAGCTAAAATGTGCCTGGCTGCTGTTCACTGAAAAGCTCATTCTGGGTACATTTTTGGTATACATTTGCTTCTGCCGGGTCAGCTGAGCAGTGAATTTCTACTTAACTACCCCCTATCAGGAGAGACCTCAGGGCTGCATCTTTTGAGCGCAGTACTGAGCCTGAAAAGCGTTTACAACCCCAGTTACAAGTAAAACTAGCTAAAATGTACCTGGCTGCTGTTCACTGAAAAGCTCATTCTGGGTACATTTTTGGTATACATTTGCTTCTGCCGGGTCAGCTGAGCAGTGAATTTCTACTTAACTACCTCCTATCAGGAGAGACCTCAGGGCTGCATCTTTTGAGCACTGTACTGAGCCTGAAAAGCGTTTACAACCCCACTTACAAGTAAAACTAGCTAAAATGTGCCTGGCTGCTGTTCACTGAAAAGCTCATTCTGGGTACATTTTTGGTATACATTTGCTTCTGCCAGGTCAGCTGAGCAGTGAATTTCTACTTAACTACCCCCTATCAGGAGAGACCTCAGGGCTGCATCTTTTGAGCGCAGTACTGAGCCTCAAAAGCGTTTACAACCCCACTTACAAGTAAAACTAGCTAAAATGTGCCTGGCTGCTGTTCACTGAAAAGCTCATTCTGGGTACATTTTTGGTATACATTTGCTTCTGCCGGGTCAGCTGAGCAGTGAATTTCTACTTAACTACCTCCTATCAGGAGAGACCTCAGGGCTGCATCTTTTGAGCGCAGTACTGAGCCTGAAAAGCGTTTACAACCCCAGTCACAAGTAAAACTAGCTAAAATGTGCCTGGCTGCTGTTCACTGAAAAGCTCATTCTGGGTACATTTTTGGTATACATTTGCTTCTGCCGGGTCAGCTGAGCAGTGAATTTCTACTTAACTACCCCCTATCAGGAGAGACCTCAGGGCTGCATCTTTTGAGCGCAGTACTGAGCCTGAAAAGCGTTTACAACCCCAGTTACAAGTAAAACTAGCTAAAATGTGCCTGGCTGCTGTTCACTGAAAAGCTCATTCTGGGTACATTTTTGGTATACATTTGCTTCTGCCGGGTCAGCTGAGCAGTGAATTTCTACTTAACTACCTCCTATCAGGAGAGACCTCAGGGCTGCATCTTTTGAGCGCAGTACTGAGCCTGAAAAGCGTTTACAACCCCAGTCACAAGTAAAACTAGCTAAAATGTGCCTGGCTGCTGTTCACTGAAAAGCTCATTCTGGGTACATTTTTGGTATACATTTGCTTCTGCCGGGTCAGCTGAGCAGTGAATTTCTACTTAACTACCTCCTATCAGGAGAGACCTCAGGGCTGCATCTTTTGAGCGCAGTACTGAGCCTGAAAAGCGTTTACAACCCCAGTCACAAGTAAAACTAGCTAAAATGTGCCTGGCTGCTGTTCACTGAAAAGCTCATTCTGGGTACATTTTTGGTATACATTTGCTTCTGCCGGGTCAGCTGAGCAGTGAATTTCTACTTAACTACCCCCTATCAGGAGAGACCTCAGGGCTGCATCTTTTGAGCGCAGTACTGAGCCTGAAAAGCGTTTACAACCCCAGTTACAAGTAAAACTAGCTAAAATGTGCCTGGCTGCTGTTCACTGAAAAGCTCATTCTGGGTACATTTTTGGTATACATTTGCTTCTGCCGGGTCAGCTGAGCAGTGAATTTCTACTTAACTACCTCCTATCAGGAGAGACCTCAGGGCTGCATCTTTTGAGCGCAGTACTGAGCCTGAAAACCGTTTACAACCCCAGTTACAAGTAAAACTAGCTAAAATGTGCCTGGCTGCGATTCACTGAAAAGCTCATTCTGGGTAAATTTTTGGTATACATTTGCTTCTGCCGGGTCAGCTGAGCAGTGAATTTCTACTTAACTACCTCCTGTCAGGAGAGACCTCAGGGCTGCATCTTTTGAGTGCAGTACTGAGCCTGAAAAGCGTTTACAACCCCACTTACAAGTAAAACTAGCTAAAATGTGCCTGGCTGCTGTTCACTGAAAAGCTAATTCTGGGTACATTTTTGGTATACATTTGCTTCTGCCGGGTCAGCTGAGCAGTGAATTTCTACTTAACTACCTCCTATCAGGAGAGACCTCAGGGCTGCATCTTTTGAGCGCAGTACTGAGCCTGAAAAGCGTTTACAACCCCACTTACAAGTAAAACTAGCTAAAATGTGCCTGGCTGCTGTTCACTGAAAAGCTCATTCTGGGTACATTTTTGGTATACATTTGCTTCTGCCGGGTCAGCTGAGCAGTGAATTTCTACTTAACTACCCCCTATCAGGAGAGACCTCAGGGCTGCATCTTTTGAGCGCAGTACTGAGCCTGAAAAGCGTTTACAACCCCAGTTACAAGTAAAACTAGCTAAAATGTACCTGGCTGCTGTTCACTGAAAAGCTCATTCTGGGTACATTTTTGGTATACATTTGCTTCTGCCGGGTCAGCTGAGTAGTGAATTTCTACTTAACTACCTCCTATCAGGAGAGACCTCAGGGCTGCATCTTTTGAGCGCAGTACTGAGCCTGAAAAGCGTTTACAACCCCAGTTACAAGTAAAACTAGCTAAAATGTGCCTGGCCGCTGTTCACTGAAAAGCTCATTCTGGGTACATTTTTGGTATACATTTGATTCTGCCGGGTCAGCTGAGCAGTGAATTTCTACTTAACTACCTCCTATCAGGAGAGACCTCAGGGCTGCATCTTTTGAGTGCAGTACTGAGCCTGAAAAGCGTTTACAACCCCACTTACAAGTAAAACTAGCTAAAATGTGCCTGGCTGCTGTTCACTGAAAAGCTCATTTTGGGTACATTTTTGGTATACATTTGCTTCTGCCGGGTCAGCTGAGCAGTGAATTTCTACTTAACTACCTCCTATCAGGAGAGACCTCAGGGCTGCATCTTTTGAGCGCAGTACTGAGCCTGAAAAGCGTTTACAACCCCACTTACAAGTAAAACTAGCTAAAATGTGCCTGGCTGCTGTTCACTGAAAAGCTCATTCTGGGTACATTTTTGGTATACATTTGCTTCTGCCGGGTCAGCTGAGCAGTGAATTTCTACTTAACTACCCCCTATCAGGAGAGACCTCAGGGCTGCATCTTTTGAGCACAGTACTGAGCCTGAAAAGCGTTTACAACCCCAGTTACAAGTAAAACTAGCTAAAATGTGCCTGGCTGCTGTTCACTGAAAAGCTCATTCTGGGTACATTTTTGGTATACATTTGCTTCTGCCGGGTCAGCTGAGCAGTGAATTTCTACTTAACTACCTCCTATCAGGAGAGACCTCAGGGCTGCTTCTTTTGAGCGCAGTACTGAGCCTGAAAAGCATTTACAACCCCACTTACAAGTAAAACTAGCTAAAATGTGCCTGGCTGCTGTTCACTGAAAAGCTCATTCTGGGTACATTTTTGGTATACATTTGCTTCTGCCGGGTCAGCTGAGCAGTGAATTTCTACTTAACTACACCCTATCAGGAGAGACCTCAGGGCTGCATCTTTTGAGCGCAGTACTGAGCCTGAAAAGCGTTTACAACCCCAGTTACAAGTAAAACTAGCTAAAATGTGCCTGGCCGCTGTTCACTGAAAAGCTCATTCTGGGTACATTTTTGGTTTACATTTGATTCTGCCGGGTCAGCTGAGCAGTGAATTTCTACTTAACTACCTCCTATCAGGAGAGACCTCAGGGCTGCATCTTTTGAGTGCAGTACTGAGCCTGAAAAGCGTTTACAACCCCACTTACAAGTAAAACTAGCTAAAATGTGCCTGGCTGCTGTTCACTGAAAAGCTCATTTTGGGTACATTTTTGGTATACATTTGCTTCTGCCGGGTCAGCTGAGCAGTGAATTTCTACTTAACTACCTCCTATCAGGAGAGACCTCAGGGCTGCATCTTTTGAGCGCAGTACTGAGCCTGAAAAGCGTTTACAACCCCACTTACAAGTAAAACTAGCTAAAATGTGCCTGGCTGCTGTTCACTGAAAAGCTCATTCTGGGTACATTTTTGGTATACATTTGCTTCTGCCGGGTCAGCTGAGCAGTGAATTTCTACTTAACTACCCCCTATCAGGAGAGACCCCAGGGCTGCATCTTTTGAGCACAGTACTGAGCCTGAAAAGCGTTTACAACCCCAGTTACAAGTAAAACTAGCTAAAATGTGCCTGGCTGCTGTTCACTGAAAAGCTCATTCTGGGTACATTTTTGGTATACATTTGCTTCTGCCGGGTCAGCTGAGCAGTGAATTTCTACTTAACTACCTCCTATCAGGAGAGACCTCAGGGCTGCTTCTTTTGAGCGCAGTACTGAGCCTGAAAAGCGTTTACAACCCCACTTACAAGTAAAACTAGCTAAAATGTGCCTGGCTGCTGTTCACTGAAAAGCTCATTCTGGGTACATTTTTGGTATACATTTGCTTCTGCCGGGTCAGCTGAGCAGTGAATTTCTACTTAACTATCTCCTATCAGGAGAGACCTCAGGGCTGCATCTTTTGAGCGCAGTACTGAGCCTGAAAAGCGTTTACAACCCCACTTACAAGTAAAACTAGCTAAAATGTGCCTGGCTGCTGTTCACTGAAAAGCTCATTCTGGGTACATTTTTGGTATACATTTGCTTCTGCCGGGTCAGCTGAGCAGTGAATTCTACTTAACTACCCCCTATCAGGAGAGACCTCAGGACTGCATCTTTTGAGCGCAGTACTGAGCCTGAAAAGCGTTTACAACCCCAGTTACAAGTAAAACTAGCTAAAATGTGCCTGGCTGCTGTTCACTGAAAAGCTCATTCTGGGTACATTTTTGGTATACATTTGCTTCTGCCGGGTCAGCTGAGCAGTGAATTTCTACTTAACTATCTCCTATCAGGAGAGACCTCAGGGCTGCAACTTTTGAGCGCAGTACTGAGCCTGAAAAGCGTTTCCAACCCCACTTACAAGTAAAACTAGCTAAAATGTGCCTGGCTGCTGTTCACTGAAAAGCTCATTCTGGGTACATTTTTGGTATACATTTGCTTCTGCCGGGTCAGCTGAGCAGTGAATTTCTACTTAACTACCTCCTATCAGGAGAGACCTCAGGGCTACATCTTTTGAGTGCAGTACTGAGCCTGAAAAGCGTTTACAACCCCACTTACAAGTAAAACTAGCTAAAATGTGCCTGGCTGCTGTTCACTGAAAAGCTCATTTTGGGTACATTTTTGGTATACATTTGCTTCTGCCGGGTCAGCTGAGCAGTGAATTTCTACTTAACTACCTCCTATCAGGAGAGACCTCAGGGCTGCATCTTTTGAGCGCAGTACTGAGCCTGAAAAGCGTTTACAACCCCACTTACAAGTAAAACTAGCTAAAATGTGCCTGGCTGCTGTTCACTGAAAAGCTCATTCTGGGTACATTTTTGGTATACATTTGCTTCTGCCGGGTCAGCTGAGCAGTGAATTTCTACTTAACTACCTCCTATCAGGAGAGACCTCAGGGCTGCATCTTTTGAGCGCAGTACTGAGCCTGAAAAGCGTTTACAACCCCAGTTACAAGTAAAACTAGCTAAAATGTGCCTGGCTGCTGTTCACTGAAAAGCTCATTCTGGGTACATTTTTGGTATACATTTGCTTCTGCCGGGTCAGCTGAGCAGTGAATTTCTACTTAACTACCTCCTATCAGGAGAGACCTCAGGGCTGCATCTTTTGAGCACAGTACTGAGCCTGAAAAGCGTTTACAACCCCACTTACAAGTAAAACTAGCTAAAATGTGCCTGGCTGCTGTTCACTGAAAAGCTCATTCTGGGTACATTTTTGGTATACATTTGCTTCTGCCGGGTCAGCTGAGCAGTGAATTTCTACTTAACTACCCCCTATCAGGAGAGACCTCAGGGCTGCATCTTTTGAGCGCAGTACTGAGCCTGAAAAGCGTTTACAACCCCAGTTACAAGTAAAACTAGCTAAAATGTGCCTGGCTGCTGTTCACTGAAAAGCTCATTCTGGGTACATTTTTGGTATACATTTGCTTCTGCGGGGTCAGCTGAGCAGTGAATTTCTACTTAACTACCTCCTATCAGGAGAGACCTCAGGGCTGCATCTTTTGAGCGCAGTACTGAGCCTGAAAAGCGTTTACAACCCCAGTTACAAGTAAAACTAGCTAAAATGTGCCTGGCTGCTGTTCACTGAAAAGCTCATTCTGGGTACATTTTTGGTATACATTTGCTTCTGCCGGGTCAGCTGAGCAGTGAATTTCTACTTAACTACCTCCTATCAGGAGAGACCTCAGGGCTGCATCTTTTGAGCACAGTACTGAGCCTGAAAAGCGTTTACAACCCCACTTACAAGTAAAACTAGCTAAAATGTGCCTGGCTGCTGTTCACTGAAAAGCTCATTCTGGGTACATTTTTGGTATACATTTGCTTCTGCCGGGTCAGCTGAGCAGTGAATTTCTACTTAACTACCCCCTATCAGGAGAGACCTCAGGGCTGCATCTTTTGAGCGCAGTACTGAGCCTGAAAAGCGTTTACAATCCCACTTACAAGTAAAACTAGCTAAAATGTGCCTGGCTGCTGTTCACTGAAAAGCTCATTCTGGGTACATTTTTGGTATACATTTGCTTCTGCCGGGTCAGCTGAGCAGTGAATTTCTACTTAACTACCCCCTATCAGGAGAGACCTCAGGACTGCATCTTTTGAGCGCAGTACTGAGCCTGAAAAGCGTTTACAACCCCAGTTACAAGTAAAACTAGCTAAAATGTGCCTGGCTGCTGTTCACTGAAAAGCTCATTCTGGGTACATTTTTGGTATACATTTGCTTCTGCCGGGTCAGCTGAGCAGTGAATTTCTACTTAACTACCTCCTATCAGGAGAGACCTCAGGGCTACATCTTTTGAGTGCAGTACTGAGCCTGAAAAGCGTTTACAACCCCACTTACAAGTAAAACTAGCTAAAATGTGCCTGGCTGCTGTTCACTGAAAAGCTCATTTTGGGTACATTTTTGGTATACATTTGCTTCTGCCGGGTCAGCTGAGCAGTGAATTTCTACTTAACTACCTCCTATCAGGAGAGACCTCAGGGCTGCATCTTTTGAGCGCAGTACTGAGCCTGAAAAGCGTTTACAACCCCACTTACAAGTAAAACTAGCTAAAATGTGCCTGGCTGCTGTTCACTGAAAAGCTCATTCTGGGTACATTTTTGGTATACATTTGCTTCTGCCGGGTCAGCTGAGCAGTGAATTTCTACTTAACTACCTCCTATCAGGAGAGACCTCAGGGCTGCATCTTTTGAGCGCAGTACTGAGCCTGAAAAGCGTTTACAACCCCAGTTACAAGTAAAACTAGCTAAAATGTGCCTGGCTGCTGTTCACTGAAAAGCTCATTCTGGGTACATTTTTGGTATACATTTGCTTCTGCCGGGTCAGCTGAGCAGTGAATTTCTACTTAACTACCTCCTATCAGGAGAGACCTCAGGGCTGCATCTTTTGAGCACAGTACTGAGCCTGAAAAGCGTTTACAACCCCACTTACAAGTAAAACTAGCTAAAATGTGCCTGGCTGCTGTTCACTGAAAAGCTCATTCTGGGTACATTTTTGGTATACATTTGCTTCTGCCGGGTCAGCTGAGCAGTGAATTTCTACTTAACTACCCCCTATCAGGAGAGACCTCAGGGCTGCATCTTTTGAGCGCAGTACTGAGCCTGAAAAGCGTTTACAACCCCAGTTACAAGTAAAACTAGCTAAAATGTGCCTGGCTGCTGTTCACTGAAAAGCTCATTCTGGGTACATTTTTGGTATACATTTGCTTCTGCCGGGTCAGCTGAGCAGTGAATTTCTACTTAACTACCTCCTATCAGGAGAGACCTCAGGGCTGCATCTTTTGAGCGCAGTACTGAGCCTGAAAAGCGTTTACAACCCCAGTTACAAGTAAAACTAGCTAAAATGTGCCTGGCTGCTGTTCACTGAAAAGCTCATTCTGGGTACATTTTTGGTATACATTTGCTTCTGCCGGGTCAGCTGAGCAGTGAATTTCTACTTAACTACCTCCTATCAGGAGAGACCTCAGGGCTGCATCTTTTGAGCACAGTACTGAGCCTGAAAAGCGTTTACAACCCCACTTACAAGTAAAACTAGCTAAAATGTGCCTGGCTGCTGTTCACTGAAAAGCTCATTCTGGGTATATTTTTGGTATACATTTGCTTCTGCCGGGTCAGCTGAGCAGTGAATTTCTACTTAACTACCCCCTATCAGGAGAGACCTCAGGGCTGCATCTTTTGAGCGCAGTACTGAGCCTGAAAAGCGTTTACAATCCCACTTACAAGTAAAACTAGCTAAAATGTGCCTGGCTGCTGTTCACTGAAAAGCTCATTCTGGGTACATTTTTGGTATACATTTGCTTCTGCCGGGTCAGCTGAGCAGTGAATTTCTACTTAACTACCCCCTATCAGGAGAGACCTCAGGACTGCATCTTTTGAGCGCAGTACTGAGCCTGAAAAGCGTTTACAACCCCAGTTACAAGTAAAACTAGCTAAAATGTGCCTGGCTGCTGTTCACTGAAAAGCTCATTCTGGGTACATTTTTGGTATACATTTGCTTCTGCCGGGTCAGCTGAGCAGTGAATTTCTACTTAACTACCTCCTATCAGGAGAGACCTCAGGGCTGCATCTTTTGAGCGCAGGACTGAGCCTGAAAAGCGTTTACAACCCCAGTCACAGTAAAACTAGCTAAAATGTGCCTGGCTGCTGTTCACTGAAAAGCTCATTCTGGGTACATTTTTGGTATACATTTGCTTCTGCCGGGTCAGCTGAGCAGTGAATTTCTACTTAACTACCCCCTATCAGGAGAGACCTCAGGGCTGCATCTTTTGAGCGCAGTACTGAGCCTGAAAAGCGTTTACAACCCCAGTTACAAGTAAAACTAGCTAAAATGTGCCTGGCTGCTGTTCACTGAAAAGCTCATTCTGGGTACATTTTTGGTATACATTTGCTTCTGCCGGGTCAGCTGAGCAGTGAATTTCTACTTAACTACCTCCTATCAGGAGAGACCTCAGGGCTGCATCTTTTGAGCGCAGTACTGAGCCTGAAAAGCGTTTACAACCCCAGTTACAAGTAAAACTAGCTAAAATGTGCCTGGCTGCTGTTCACTGAAAAGCTCATTCTGGGTACATTTTTGGTATACATTTGCTTCTGCCGGGTCAGCTGAGCAGTGAATTTCTACTTAACTACCTCCTATCAGGAGAGACCTCAGGGCTGCATCTTTTGAGCACAGTACTGAGCCTGAAAAGCGTTTACAACCCCACTTACAAGTAAAACTAGCTAAAATGTGCCTGGCTGCTGTTCACTGAAAAGCTCATTCTGGGTATATTTTTGGTATACATTTGCTTCTGCCGGGTCAGCTGAGCAGTGAATTTCTACTTAACTACCCCCTATCAGGAGAGACCTCAGGGCTGCATCTTTTGAGCGCAGTACTGAGCCTGAAAAGCGTTTACAATCCCACTTACAAGTAAAACTAGCTAAAATGTGCCTGGCTGCTGTTCACTGAAAAGCTCATTCTGGGTACATTTTTGGTATACATTTGCTTCTGCCGGGTCAGCTGAGCAGTGAATTTCTACTTAACTACCCCCTATCAGGAGAGACCTCAGGACTGCATCTTTTGAGCGCAGTACTGAGCCTGAAAAGCGTTTACAACCCCAGTTACAAGTAAAACTAGCTAAAATGTGCCTGGCTGCTGTTCACTGAAAAGCTCATTCTGGGTACATTTTTGGTATACATTTGCTTCTGCCGGGTCAGCTGAGCAGTGAATTTCTACTTAACTACCTCCTATCAGGAGAGACCTCAGGGCTGCATCTTTTGAGCGCAGGACTGAGCCTGAAAAGCGTTTACAACCCCAGTCACAGTAAAACTAGCTAAAATGTGCCTGGCTGCTGTTCACTGAAAAGCTCATTCTGGGTACATTTTTGGTATACATTTGCTTCTGCCGGGTCAGCTGAGCAGTGAATTTCTACTTAACTACCCCCTATCAGGAGAGACCTCAGGGCTGCATCTTTTGAGCGCAGTACTGAGCCTGAAAAGCGTTTACAACCCCAGTTACAAGTAAAACTAGCTAAAATGTGCCTGGCTGCTGTTCACTGAAAAGCTCATTCTGGGTACATTTTTGGTATACATTTGCTTCTGCCGGGTCAGCTGAGCAGTGAATTTCTACTTAACTACCTCCTATCAGGAGAGACCTCAGGGCTGCATCTTTTGAGCGCAGTACTGAGCCTGAAAAGCGTTTACAACCCCAGTCACAAATAAAACTAGCTAAAATGTGCCTGGCTGCTGTTCACTGAAAAGCTCATTCTGGGTAAATTTTTAGTATACATTTGCTTCTGCCGGGTCAGCTGGGCATTGAATTTCTACTTAACTACCTCCTATCAGGAGAGACCTCAGGGCTGCATCTTTTGAGCGCAGTACTGAGCCTGAAAACCGTTTACAACCCCAGTTACAAGTAAAACTAGCTAAAATGTGCCTGGCTGCTATTCACTGAAAAGCTCATTCTGGGTACATTTTTGGTATACATTTGCTTCTGCCGGGTCAGCTGAGCAGTGAATTTCTACTTAACTACCTCCTATCAGGAGAGACCTCAGGGCTGCATCTTTTGAGTGCAGTACTGAGCCTGAAAAGCGTTTACAACCCCACTTACAAGTAAAACTAGCTAAAATGTGCCTGGCTGCTGTTCACTGAAAAGCTAATTCTGGGTACATTTTTGGTATACATTTGCTTCTGCCGGGTCAGCTGAGCAGTGAATTTCTACTTAACTACCTCCTATCAGGAGAGACCTCAGGGCTGCATCTTTTGAGCGCAGTACTGAGCCTGAAAAGCGTTTACAACCCCACTTACAAGTAAAACTAGCTAAAATGTGCCTGGCTGCTGTTCACTGAAAAGCTCATTCTGGGTACATTTTTGGTATACATTTGCTTCTGCCAGGTCAGCTGAGCAGTGAATTTCTACTTAACTACCCCCTATCAGGAGAGACCTCAGGGCTGCATCTTTTGAGCGCAGTACTGAGCCTCAAAAGCGTTTACAACCCCACTTACAAGTAAAACTAGCTAAAATGTGCCTGGCTGCTGTTCACTGAAAAGCTCATTCTGGGTACATTTTTGGTATACATTTGCTTCTGCCGGGTCAGCTGAGCAGTGAATTTCTACTTAACTACCTCCTATCAGGAGAGACCTCAGGGCTGCATCTTTTGAGCGCAGTACTGAGCCTGAAAAGCGTTTACAACCCCAGTCACAAGTAAAACTAGCTAAAATGTGCCTGGCTGCTGTTCACTGAAAAGCTCATTCTGGGTACATTTTTGGTATACATTTGCTTCTGCCGGGTCAGCTGAGCAGTGAATTTCTACTTAACTACCCCCTATCAGGAGAGACCTCAGGGCTGCATCTTTTGAGCGCAGTACTGAGCCTGAAAAGCGTTTACAACCCCAGTTACAAGTAAAACTAGCTAAAATGTGCCTGGCTGCTGTTCACTGAAAAGCTCATTCTGGGTACATTTTTGGTATACATTTGCTTCTGCCGGGTCAGCTGAGCAGTGAATTTCTACTTAACTACCTCCTATCAGGAGAGACCTCAGGGCTGCATCTTTTGAGCGCAGTACTGAGCCTGAAAAGCGTTTACAACCCCAGTCACAAGTAAAACTAGCTAAAATGTGCCTGGCTGCTGTTCACTGAAAAGCTCATTCTGGGTACATTTTTGGTATACATTTGCTTCTGCCGGGTCAGCTGAGCAGTGAATTTCTACTTAACTACCTCCTATCAGGAGAGACCTCAGGGCTGCATCTTTTGAGCGCAGTACTGAGCCTGAAAAGCGTTTACAACCCCAGTCACAAGTAAAACTAGCTAAAATGTGCCTGGCTGCTGTTCACTGAAAAGCTCATTCTGGGTACATTTTTGGTATACATTTGCTTCTGCCGGGTCAGCTGAGCAGTGAATTTCTACTTAACTACCCCCTATCAGGAGAGACCTCAGGGCTGCATCTTTTGAGCGCAGTACTGAGCCTGAAAAGCGTTTACAACCCCAGTTACAAGTAAAACTAGCTAAAATGTGCCTGGCTGCTGTTCACTGAAAAGCTCATTCTGGGTACATTTTTGGTATACATTTGCTTCTGCCGGGTCAGCTGAGCAGTGAATTTCTACTTAACTACCTCCTATCAGGAGAGACCTCAGGGCTGCATCTTTTGAGCGCAGTACTGAGCCTGAAAACCGTTTACAACCCCAGTTACAAGTAAAACTAGCTAAAATGTGCCTGGCTGCGATTCACTGAAAAGCTCATTCTGGGTAAATTTTTGGTATACATTTGCTTCTGCCGGGTCAGCTGAGCAGTGAATTTCTACTTAACTACCTCCTATCAGGAGAGACCTCAGGGCTGCATCTTTTGAGTGCAGTACTGAGCCTGAAAAGCGTTTACAACCCCACTTACAAGTAAAACTAGCTAAAATGTGCCTGGCTGCTGTTCACTGAAAAGCTAATTCTGGGTACATTTTTGGTATACATTTGCTTCTGCCGGGTCAGCTGAGCAGTGAATTTCTACTTAACTACCTCCTATCAGGAGAGACCTCAGGGCTGCATCTTTTGAGCGCAGTACTGAGCCTGAAAAGCGTTTACAACCCCACTTACAAGTAAAACTAGCTAAAATGTGCCTGGCTGCTGTTCACTGAAAAGCTCATTCTGGGTACATTTTTGGTATACATTTGCTTCTGCCGGGTCAGCTGAGCAGTGAATTTCTACTTAACTACCCCCTATCAGGAGAGACCTCAGGGCTGCATCTTTTGAGCGCAGTACTGAGCCTGAAAAGCGTTTACAACCCCAGTTACAAGTAAAACTAGCTAAAATGTACCTGGCTGCTGTTCACTGAAAAGCTCATTCTGGGTACATTTTTGGTATACATTTGCTTCTGCCGGGTCAGCTGAGTAGTGAATTTCTACTTAACTACCTCCTATCAGGAGAGACCTCAGGGCTGCATCTTTTGAGCGCAGTACTGAGCCTGAAAAGCGTTTACAACCCCAGTTACAAGTAAAACTAGCTAAAATGTGCCTGGCCGCTGTTCACTGAAAAGCTCATTCTGGGTACATTTTTGGTATACATTTGATTCTGCCGGGTCAGCTGAGCAGTGAATTTCTACTTAACTACCTCCTATCAGGAGAGACCTCAGGGCTGCATCTTTTGAGTGCAGTACTGAGCCTGAAAAGCGTTTACAACCCCACTTACAAGTAAAACTAGCTAAAATGTGCCTGGCTGCTGTTCACTGAAAAGCTCATTTTGGGTACATTTTTGGTATACATTTGCTTCTGCCGGGTCAGCTGAGCAGTGAATTTCTACTTAACTACCTCCTATCAGGAGAGACCTCAGGGCTGCATCTTTTGAGCGCAGTACTGAGCCTGAAAAGCGTTTACAACCCCACTTACAAGTAAAACTAGCTAAAATGTGCCTGGCTGCTGTTCACTGAAAAGCTCATTCTGGGTACATTTTTGGTATACATTTGCTTCTGCCGGGTCAGCTGAGCAGTGAATTTCTACTTAACTACCCCCTATCAGGAGAGACCTCAGGGCTGCATCTTTTGAGCACAGTACTGAGCCTGAAAAGCGTTTACAACCCCAGTTACAAGTAAAACTAGCTAAAATGTGCCTGGCTGCTGTTCACTGAAAAGCTCATTCTGGGTACATTTTTGGTATACATTTGCTTCTGCCGGGTCAGCTGAGCAGTGAATTTCTACTTAACTACCTCCTATCAGGAGAGACCTCAGGGCTGCTTCTTTTGAGCGCAGTACTGAGCCTGAAAAGCATTTACAACCCCACTTACAAGTAAAACTAGCTAAAATGTGCCTGGCTGCTGTTCACTGAAAAGCTCATTCTGGGTACATTTTTGGTATACATTTGCTTCTGCCGGGTCAGCTGAGCAGTGAATTTCTACTTAACTACACCCTATCAGGAGAGACCTCAGGGCTGCATCTTTTGAGCGCAGTACTGAGCCTGAAAAGCGTTTACAACCCCAGTTACAAGTAAAACTAGCTAAAATGTGCCTGGCCGCTGTTCACTGAAAAGCTCATTCTGGGTACATTTTTGGTTTACATTTGATTCTGCCGGGTCAGCTGAGCAGTGAATTTCTACTTAACTACCTCCTATCAGGAGAGACCTCAGGGCTGCATCTTTTGAGTGCAGTACTGAGCCTGAAAAGCGTTTACAACCCCACTTACAAGTAAAACTAGCTAAAATGTGCCTGGCTGCTGTTCACTGAAAAGCTCATTTTGGGTACATTTTTGGTATACATTTGCTTCTGCCGGGTCAGCTGAGCAGTGAATTTCTACTTAACTACCTCCTATCAGGAGAGACCTCAGGGCTGCATCTTTTGAGCGCAGTACTGAGCCTGAAAAGCGTTTACAACCCCACTTACAAGTAAAACTAGCTAAAATGTGCCTGGCTGCTGTTCACTGAAAAGCTCATTCTGGGTACATTTTTGGTATACATTTGCTTCTGCCGGGTCAGCTGAGCAGTGAATTTCTACTTAACTACCCCCTATCAGGAGAGACCTCAGGGCTGCATCTTTTGAGCACAGTACTGAGCCTGAAAAGCGTTTACAACCCCAGTTACAAGTAAAACTAGCTAAAATGTGCCTGGCTGCTGTTCACTGAAAAGCTCATTCTGGGTACATTTTTGGTATACATTTGCTTCTGCCGGGTCAGCTGAGCAGTGAATTTCTACTTAACTACCTCCTATCAGGAGAGACCTCAGGGCTGCTTCTTTTGAGCGCAGTACTGAGCCTGAAAAGCGTTTACAACCCCACTTACAAGTAAAACTAGCTAAAATGTGCCTGGCTGCTGTTCACTGAAAAGCTCATTCTGGGTACATTTTTGGTATACATTTGCTTCTGCCGGGTCAGCTGAGCAGTGAATTTCTACTTAACTATCTCCTATCAGGAGAGACCTCAGGGCTGCATCTTTTGAGCGCAGTACTGAGCCTGAAAAGCGTTTACAACCCCACTTACAAGTAAAACTAGCTAAAATGTGCCTGGCTGCTGTTCACTGAAAAGCTCATTCTGGGTACATTTTTGGTATACATTTGCTTCTGCCGGGTCAGCTGAGCAGTGAATTCTACTTAACTACCCCCTATCAGGAGAGACCTCAGGACTGCATCTTTTGAGCGCAGTACTGAGCCTGAAAAGCGTTTACAACCCCAGTTACAAGTAAAACTAGCTAAAATGTGCCTGGCTGCTGTTCACTGAAAAGCTCATTCTGGGTACATTTTTGGTATACATTTGCTTCTGCCGGGTCAGCTGAGCAGTGAATTTCTACTTAACTATCTCCTATCAGGAGAGACCTCAGGGCTGCATCTTTTGAGCGCAGTACTGAGCCTGAAAAGCGTTTCCAACCCCACTTACAAGTAAAACTAGCTAAAATGTGCCTGGCTGCTGTTCACTGAAAAGCTCATTCTGGGTACATTTTTGGTATACATTTGCTTCTGCCGGGTCAGCTGAGCAGTGAATTTCTACTTAACTACCTCCTATCAGGAGAGACCTCAGGGCTACATCTTTTGAGTGCAGTACTGAGCCTGAAAAGCGTTTACAACCCCACTTACAAGTAAAACTAGCTAAAATGTGCCTGGCTGCTGTTCACTGAAAAGCTCATTTTGGGTACATTTTTGGTATACATTTGCTTCTGCCGGGTCAGCTGAGCAGTGAATTTCTACTTAACTACCTCCTATCAGGAGAGACCTCAGGGCTGCATCTTTTGAGCGCAGTACTGAGCCTGAAAAGCGTTTACAACCCCACTTACAAGTAAAACTAGCTAAAATGTGCCTGGCTGCTGTTCACTGAAAAGCTCATTCTGGGTACATTTTTGGTATACATTTGCTTCTGCCGGGTCAGCTGAGCAGTGAATTTCTACTTAACTACCTCCTATCAGGAGAGACCTCAGGGCTGCATCTTTTGAGCGCAGTACTGAGCCTGAAAAGCGTTTACAACCCCAGTTACAAGTAAAACTAGCTAAAATGTGCCTGGCTGCTGTTCACTGAAAAGCTCATTCTGGGTACATTTTTGGTATACATTTGCTTCTGCCGGGTCAGCTGAGCAGTGAATTTCTACTTAACTACCTCCTATCAGGAGAGACCTCAGGGCTGCATCTTTTGAGCACAGTACTGAGCCTGAAAAGCGTTTACAACCCCACTTACAAGTAAAACTAGCTAAAATGTGCCTGGCTGCTGTTCACTGAAAAGCTCATTCTGGGTACATTTTTGGTATACATTTGCTTCTGCCGGGTCAGCTGAGCAGTGAATTTCTACTTAACTACCCCCTATCAGGAGAGACCTCAGGGCTGCATCTTTTGAGCGCAGTACTGAGCCTGAAAAGCGTTTACAACCCCAGTTACAAGTAAAACTAGCTAAAATGTGCCTGGCTGCTGTTCACTGAAAAGCTCATTCTGGGTACATTTTTGGTATACATTTGCTTCTGCCGGGTCAGCTGAGCAGTGAATTTCTACTTAACTACCTCCTATCAGGAGAGACCTCAGGGCTGCATCTTTTGAGCGCAGTACTGAGCCTGAAAAGCGTTTACAACCCCAGTTACAAGTAAAACTAGCTAAAATGTGCCTGGCTGCTGTTCACTGAAAAGCTCATTCTGGGTACATTTTTGGTATACATTTGCTTCTGCCGGGTCAGCTGAGCAGTGAATTTCTACTTAACTACCTCCTATCAGGAGAGACCTCAGGGCTGCATCTTTTGAGCACAGTACTGAGCCTGAAAAGCGTTTACAACCCCACTTACAAGTAAAACTAGCTAAAATGTGCCTGGCTGCTGTTCACTGAAAAGCTCATTCTGGGTACATTTTTGGTATACATTTGCTTCTGCCGGGTCAGCTGAGCAGTGAATTTCTACTTAACTACCCCCTATCAGGAGAGACCTCAGGGCTGCATCTTTTGAGCGCAGTACTGAGCCTGAAAAGCGTTTACAATCCCACTTACAAGTAAAACTAGCTAAAATGTGCCTGGCTGCTGTTCACTGAAAAGCTCATTCTGGGTACATTTTTGGTATACATTTGCTTCTGCCGGGTCAGCTGAGCAGTGAATTTCTACTTAACTACCCCCTATCAGGAGAGACCTCAGGACTGCATCTTTTGAGCGCAGTACTGAGCCTGAAAAGCGTTTACAACCCCAGTTACAAGTAAAACTAGCTAAAATGTGCCTGGCTGCTGTTCACTGAAAAGCTCATTCTGGGTACATTTTTGGTATACATTTGCTTCTGCCGGGTCAGCTGAGCAGTGAATTTCTACTTAACTACCTCCTATCAGGAGAGACCTCAGGGCTGCATCTTTTGAGCGCAGGACTGAGCCTGAAAAGCGTTTACAACCCCAGTCACAGTAAAACTAGCTAAAATGTGCCTGGCTGCTGTTCACTGAAAAGCTCATTCTGGGTACATTTTTGGTATACATTTGCTTCTGCCGGGTCAGCTGAGCAGTGAATTTCTACTTAACTACCCCCTATCAGGAGAGACCTCAGGGCTGCATCTTTTGAGCGCAGTACTGAGCCTGAAAAGCGTTTACAACCCCAGTTACAAGTAAAACTAGCTAAAATGTGCCTGGCTGCTGTTCACTGAAAAGCTCATTCTGGGTACATTTTTGGTATACATTTGCTTCTGCCGGGTCAGCTGAGCAGTGAATTTCTACTTAACTACCTCCTATCAGGAGAGACCTCAGGGCTGCATCTTTTGAGCGCAGTACTGAGCCTGAAAAGCGTTTACAACCCCAGTCACAAGTAAAACTAGCTAAAATGTGCCTGGCTGCTGTTCACTGAAAAGCTCATTCTGGGTAAATTTGTAGTATACATTTGCTTCTGCCGGGTCAGCTGGGCATTGAATTTCTACTTAACTACCTCCTATCAGGAGAGACCTCAGGGCTGCATCTTTTGAGCGCAGTACTGAGCCTGAAAACCGTTTACAACCCCAGTTACAAGTAAAACTAGCTAAAATGTGCCTGGCTGCTATTCACTGAAAAGCTCATTCTGGGTACATTTTTGGTATACATTTGCTTCTGCCGGGTCAGCTGAGCAGTGAATTTCTACTTAACTACCTCCTATCAGGAGAGACCTCAGGGCTGCATCTTTTGAGTGCAGTACTGAGCCTGAAAAGCGTTTACAACCCCACTTACAAGTAAAACTAGCTAAAATGTGCCTGGCTGCTGTTCACTGAAAAGCTAATTCTGGGTACATTTTTGGTATACATTTGCTTCTGCCGGGTCAGCTGAGCAGTGAATTTCTACTTAACTACCTCCTATCAGGAGAGACCTCAGGGCTGCATCTTTTGAGCGCAGTACTGAGCCTGAAAAGCGTTTACAACCCCACTTACAAGTAAAACTAGCTAAAATGTGCCTGGCTGCTGTTCACTGAAAAGCTCATTCTGGGTACATTTTTGGTATACATTTGCTTCTGCCGGGTCAGCTGAGCAGTGAATTTCTACTTAACTACCCCCTATCAGGAGAGACCTCAGGGCTGCATCTTTTGAGCGCAGTACTGAGCCTGAAAAGCGTTTACAACCCCAGTTACAAGTAAAACTAGCTAAAATGTACCTGGCTGCTGTTCACTGAAAAGCTCATTCTGGGTACATTTTTGGTATACATTTGCTTCTGCCGGGTCAGCTGAGCAGTGAATTTCTACTTAACTACCTCCTATCAGGAGAGACCTCAGGGCTGCATCTTTTGAGCACAGTACTGAGCCTGAAAAGCGTTTACAACCCCACTTACAAGTAAAACTAGCTAAAATGTGCCTGGCTGCTGTTCACTGAAAAGCTCATTCTGGGTACATTTTTGGTATACATTTGCTTCTGCCAGGTCAGCTGAGCAGTGAATTTCTACTTAACTACCCCCTATCAGGAGAGACCTCAGGGCTGCATCTTTTGAGCGCAGTACTGAGCCTCAAAAGCGTTTACAACCCCACTTACAAGTAAAACTAGCTAAAATGTGCCTGGCTGCTGTTCACTGAAAAGCTCATTCTGGGTACATTTTTGGTATACATTTGCTTCTGCCGGGTCAGCTGAGCAGTGAATTTCTACTTAACTACCTCCTATCAGGAGAGACCTCAGGGCTGCATCTTTTGAGCGCAGTACTGAGCCTGAAAAGCGTTTACAACCCCAGTCACAAGTAAAACTAGCTAAAATGTGCCTGGCTGCTGTTCACTGAAAAGCTCATTCTGGGTACATTTTTGGTATACATTTGCTTCTGCCGGGTCAGCTGAGCAGTGAATTTCTACTTAACTACCCCCTATCAGGAGAGACCTCAGGGCTGCATCTTTTGAGCGCAGTACTGAGCCTGAAAAGCGTTTACAACCCCAGTTACAAGTAAAACTAGCTAAAATGTGCCTGGCTGCTGTTCACTGAAAAGCTCATTCTGGGTACATTTTTGGTATACATTTGCTTCTGCCGGGTCAGCTGAGCAGTGAATTTCTACTTAACTACCTCCTATCAGGAGAGACCTCAGGGCAGCATCTTTTGAGCGCAGTACTGAGCCTGAAAAGCGTTTACAACCCCAGTCACAAGTAAAACTAGCTAAAATGTGCCTGGCTGCTGTTCACTGAAAAGCTCATTCTGGGTACATTTTTGGTATACATTTGCTTCTGCCGGGTCAGCTGAGCAGTGAATTTCTACTTAACTACCTCCTATCAGGAGAGACCTCAGGGCTGCATCTTTTGAGCGCAGTACTGAGCCTGAAAAGCGTTTACAACCCCAGTCACAAGTAAAACTAGCTAAAATGTGCCTGGCTGCTGTTCACTGAAAAGCTCATTCTGGGTACATTTTTGGTATACATTTGCTTCTGCCGGGTCAGCTGAGCAGTGAATTTCTACTTAACTACCCCCTATCAGGAGAGACCTCAGGGCTGCATCTTTTGAGCGCAGTACTGAGCCTGAAAAGCGTTTACAACCCCAGTTACAAGTAAAACTAGCTAAAATGTGCCTGGCTGCTGTTCACTGAAAAGCTCATTCTGGGTACATTTTTGGTATACATTTGCTTCTGCCGGGTCAGCTGAGCAGTGAATTTCTACTTAACTACCTCCTATCAGGAGAGACCTCAGGGCTGCATCTTTTGAGCGCAGTACTGAGCCTGAAAAGCGTTTACAACCCCAGTCACAAGTAAAACTAGCTAAAATGTGCCTGGGTGCTGTTCACTGAAAAGCTCATTCTGGGTACATTTTTAGTATACATTTGCTTCTGCCGGGTCAGCTGGGCATTGAATTTCTACTTAACTACCTCCTATCAGGAGAGACCTCGGGGCTGCATCTTTTGAGCGCAGTACTGAGCCTGAAAACCGTTTACAACCCCAGTTACAAGTAAAACTAGCTAAAATGTGCCTGGCTGCTATTCACTGAAAAGCTCATTCTGGGTAAATTTTTGGTATACATTTGCTTCTGCCGGGTCAGCTGAGCAGTGAATTTCTACTTAACTACCTCCTATCAGGAGAGACCTCAGGGCTGCATCTTTTGAGTGCAGTACTGAGCCTGAAAAGCGTTTACAACCCCACTTACAAGTAAAACTAGCTAAAATGTGCCTGGCTGCTGTTCACTGAAAAGCTCATTCTGGGTACATTTTTGGTATACATTTGCTTCTGCCGGGTCAGCTGAGCAGTGAATTTCTACTTAACTACCTCCTATCAGGAGAGACCTCAGGGCTGCATCTTTTGAGCGCAGTACTGAGCCTGAAAAGCGTTTACAACCCACTTACAAGTAAAACTAGCTAAAATGTGCCTGGCTGCTGTTCACTGAAAAGCTCATTCTGGGTACATTTTTGGTATACATTTGCTTCTGCCGGGTCAGCTGAGCAGTGAATTTCTACTTAACTACCCCCTATCAGGAGAGACCTCAGGGCTGCATCTTTTGAGCGCAGTACTGAGCCTGAAAAGCGTTTACAACCCCAGTTACAAGTAAAACTAGCTAAAATGTACCTGGCTGCTGTTCACTGAAAAGCTCATTCTGGGTACATTTTTGGTATACATTTGCTTCTGCCGGGTCAGCTGAGTAGTGAATTTCTACTTAACTACCTCCTATCAGGAGAGACCTCAGGGCTGCATCTTTTGAGTGCAGTACTGAGCCTGAAAAGCGTTTACAACCCCACTTACAAGTAAAACTAGCTAAAATGTGCCTGGCTGCTGTTCATGAAAAGCTAATTCTGGGTACATTTTTGGTATACATTTGCTTCTGCCGGGTCAGCTGAGCAGTGAATTTCTACTTAACTACCTCCTATCAGGAGAGACCTCAGGGCTGCATCTTTTGAGCGCAGTACTGAGCCTGAAAAGCGTTTACAACCCCACTTACAAGTAAAACTAGCTAAAATGTGCCTGGCTGCTGTTCACTGAAAAGCTCATTCTGGGTAAATTTTTGGTATACATTTGCTTCTGCCGGGTCAGCTGAGCAGTGACTTTCTACTTAACTACCCCCTATCAGGAGAGACCTCAGGGCTGCATCTTTTGAGCGCAGTACTGAGCCTGAAAAGCGTTTACAACCCCACTTACAAGTAAAACTAGCTAAAATGTGCCTGGCTGCTGTTCACTGAAAAGCTCATTCTGGGTACATTTTTGGTATACATTTGCTTCTGCCGGGTCAGCTGAGCAGTGAATTTCTACTTAACTACCCCCTATCAGGAGAGACCTCAGGGCTGCATCTTTTGAGCGCAGTACTGAGCCTGAAAAGCGTTTACAACCCCAGTTACAAGTAAAACTAGCTAAAATGTGCCTGGCTGCTGTTCACTGAAAAGCTCATTCTGGGTACATTTTTGGTATACATTTGCTTCTGCCGGGTCAGCTGAGCAGTGAATTTCTACTTAACTATCTCCTATCAGGAGAGACCTCAGGGCTGCATCTTTTGAGCGCAGTACTGAGCCTGAAAAGCGTTTCCAACCCCACTTACAAGTAAAACTAGCTAAAATGTGCCTGGCTGCTGTTCACTGAAAAGCTCATTCTGGGTACATTTTTGGTATACATTTGCTTCTGCCGGGTCAGCTGAGCAGTGAATTTCTACTTAACTACCTCCTATCAGGAGAGACCTCAGGGCTGCATCTTTTGAGTGCAGTACTGAGCCTGAAAAGCGTTTACAACCCCACTTACAAGTAAAACTAGCTAAAATGTGCCTGGCTGCTGTTCACTGAAAAGCTCATTTTGGGTACATTTTTGGTATACATTTGCTTCTGCCGGGTCAGCTGAGCAGTGAATTTCTACTTAACTACCTCCTATCAGGAGAGACCTCAGGGCTGCATCTTTTGAGCGCAGTACTGAGCCTGAAAAGCGTTTACAACCCCACTTACCAGTAAAACTAGCTAAAATGTGCCTGGCTGCTGTTCACTGAAAAGCTCATTCTGGGTACATTTTTGGTATACATTTGCTTCTGCCGGGTCAGCTGAGCAGTGAATTTCTACTTAACTACACCCTATCAGGAGAGACCTCAGGGCTGCATCTTTTGAGCGCAGTACTGAGCCTGAAAAGCGTTTACAACCCCAGTTACAAGTAAAACTAGCTAAAATGTGCCTGGCCGCTGTTCACTGAAAAGCTCATTCTGGGTACATTTTTGGTATACATTTGATTCTGCCGGGTCAGCTGAGCAGTGAATTTCTACTTAACTACCCCCTATCAGGAGAGACCTCAGGGCTGCATCTTTTGAGCGCAGTACTGAGCCTGAAAAGCGTTTACAACCCCACTTACAAGTAAAACTAGCTAAAATGTGCCTGGCCGCTGTTCACTGTAAAGCTCATTCTGGGTACATTTTTGGTATACAATTGCTTCTGCCGGGTCAGCTGAGCAGTGAATTTCTACTTAACTACCCCCTATCAGGAGAGACCTCAGGGCTGCATCTTTTGAGCGCAGTACTGAGCCTGAAAAGCGTTTACAACCCCACTTACAAGTAAAACTAGCTAAAATGTGCCTGGCTGCTGTTCACTGAAAAGCTCATTCTGGGTACATTTTTGGTATACATTTGCTTCTGCCGGGTCAGCTGAGCAGTGAATTTCTACTTAACTATCTCCTATCAGGAGAGACCTCAGGGCTGCATCTTTTGAGCACAGTACTGAGCCTGAAAAGCGTTTACAACCCCAGTTACAAGTAAAACTAGCTAAAATGTGCCTGGCTGCTGTTCACTGAAAAGCTCATTCTGGGTACATTTTTGGTATACATTTGCTTCTGCCGGGTCAGCTGAGCAGTGAATTTCTACTTAACTACCTCCTATCAGGAGAGACCTCAGGGCTGCTTCTTTTGAGCACAGTACTGAGCCTGAAAAGCGTTTACAACCCCACTTACAAGTAAAACTAGCTAAAATGTGCCTGGCTGCTGTTCACTGAAAAGCTCATTCTGGGTACATTTTTGGTATACATTTGCTTCTGCCGGGTCAGCTGAGCAGTGAATTTCTACTTAACTACCCCCTATCAGGAGAGACCTCAGGGCTGCATCTTTTGAGCGCAGTACTGAGCCTGAAAAGCGTTTACAACCCCACTTACAAGTAAAACTAGCTAAAATGTGCCTGGCTGCTGTTCACTGAAAAGCTCATTCTGGGTACATTTTTGGTATACATTTGCTTCTGCCAGGTCAGCTGAGCAGTGAATTTCTACTTAACTACCCCCTATCAGGAGAGACCTCAGGACTGCATCTTTTGAGCGCAGTACTGAGCCTGAAAAGCGTTTACAACCCCAGTTACAAGTAAAACTAGCTAAAATGTGCCTGGCTGCTGTTCACTGAAAAGCTCATTCTGGGTACATTTTTGGTATACATTTGCTTCTGCCGGGTCAGCTGAGCAGTGAATTTCTACTTAACTACCTCCTATCAGGAGAGACCTCAGGGCTGCATCTTTTGAGCGCAGTACTGAGCCTGAAAAGCGTTTACAACCCCAGTCACAAGTAAAACTAGCTAAAATGTGCCTGGCTGCTGTTCACTGTAAAGCTCATTCTGGGTACATTTTTGGTATACATTTGCTTCTGCCGGGTCAGCTGAGCAGTGAATTTCTACTTAACTACCTCCTATCAGGAGAGACCTCAGGGCTGCATCTTTTGAGCGCAGTACTGAGCCTGAAAACCGTTTACAACCCCAGTTACAAGTAAAACTAGCTAAAATGTGCCTGTCTGCTATTCACTGAAAAGCTCATTCTGGGTTCATTTTTGGTATACATTTGCTTCTGCCGGGTCAGCTGAGCAGTGAATTTCTACTTAACTACCTCCTATCAGGAGAGACCTCAGGGCTGCATCTTTTGAGCGCAGTACTGAGCCTGAAAAGCGTTTACAACCCCAGTTACAAGTAAAACTAGCTAAAATGTGCCTGGCTGCTGTTCACTGAAAAGCTCATTCTGGGTAAATTTTTGGTATACATTTGCTTCTGCCGGGTCAGCTGAGCAGTGAATTTCTACTTAACTACCCCCTATCAGGAGAGACCTCAGGGCTACATCTTTTGAGCGCAGTACTGAGCCTGAAAAGCGTTTACAACCCCAGTTACAAGTAAAACTAGCTAAAATGTGCCTGGCCGCTGTTCACTGAAAAGCTCATTCTGGGTACATTTTTGGTATACATTTGATTCTGCCGGGTCAGCTGAGCAGTGAATTTCTACTTAACTACCTCCTATCAGGAGAGACCTCAGGGCTGCATCTTTTGAGTGCAGTACTGAGCCTGAAAAGCGTTTACAACCCCACTTACAAGTAAAACTAGCTAAAATGTGCCTGGCTGCTGTTCACTGAAAAGCTCATTTTGGGTACATTTTTGGTATACATTTGCTTCTGCCGGGTCAGCTGAGCAGTGAATTTCTACTTAACTACCTCCTATCAGGAGAGACCTCAGGGCTGCATCTTTTGAGCGCAGTACTGAGCCTGAAAAGCGTTTACAACCCCACTTACAAGTAAAACTAGCTAAAATGTGCCTGGCTGCTGTTCACTGAAAAGCTCATTCTGGGTACATTTTTGGTATACATTTGCTTCTGCCGGGTCAGCTGAGCAGTGAATTTCTACTTAACTACCTCCTATCAGGAGAGACCTCAGGGCTGCATCTTTTGAGCGCAGTACTGAGCCTGAAAAGCGTTTACAACCCCAGTTACAAGTAAAACTAGCTAAAATGTGCCTGGCTGCTGTTCACTGAAAAGCTCATTCTGGGTACATTTTTGGTATACATTTGCTTCTGCCGGGTCAGCTGAGCAGTGAATTTCTACTTAACTACCTCCTATCAGGAGAGACCTCAGGGCTGCATCTTTTGAGCACAGTACTGAGCCTGAAAAGCGTTTACAACCCCACTTACAAGTAAAACTAGCTAAAATGTGCCTGGCTGCTGTTCACTGAAAAGCTCATTCTGGGTACATTTTTGGTATACATTTGCTTCTGCCGGGTCAGCTGAGCAGTGAATTTCTACTTAACTACCCCCTATCAGGAGAGACCTCAGGGCTGCATCTTTTGAGCGCAGTACTGAGCCTGAAAAGCGTTTACAACCCCAGTTACAAGTAAAACTAGCTAAAATGTGCCTGGCTGCTGTTCACTGAAAAGCTCATTCTGGGTACATTTTTGGTATACATTTGCTTCTGCCGGGTCAGCTGAGCAGTGAATTTCTACTTAACTACCTCCTATCAGGAGAGACCTCAGGGCTGCATCTTTTGAGCGCAGTACTGAGCCTGAAAAGCGTTTACAACCCCAGTTACAAGTAAAACTAGCTAAAATGTGCCTGGCTGCTGTTCACTGAAAAGCTCATTCTGGGTACATTTTTGGTATACATTTGCTTCTGCCGGGTCAGCTGAGCAGTGAATTTCTACTTAACTACCTCCTATCAGGAGAGACCTCAGGGCTGCATCTTTTGAGCACAGTACTGAGCCTGAAAAGCGTTTACAACCCCACTTACAAGTAAAACTAGCTAAAATGTGCCTGGCTGCTGTTCACTGAAAAGCTCATTCTGGGTATATTTTTGGTATACATTTGCTTCTGCCGGGTCAGCTGAGCAGTGAATTTCTACTTAACTACCCCCTATCAGGAGAGACCTCAGGGCTGCATCTTTTGAGCGCAGTACTGAGCCTGAAAAGCGTTTACAATCCCACTTACAAGTAAAACTAGCTAAAATGTGCCTGGCTGCTGTTCACTGAAAAGCTCATTCTGGGTACATTTTTGGTATACATTTGCTTCTGCCGGGTCAGCTGAGCAGTGAATTTCTACTTAACTACCCCCTATCAGGAGAGACCTCAGGACTGCATCTTTTGAGCGCAGTACTGAGCCTGAAAAGCGTTTACAACCCCAGTTACAAGTAAAACTAGCTAAAATGTGCCTGGCTGCTGTTCACTGAAAAGCTCATTCTGGGTACATTTTTGGTATACATTTGCTTCTGCCGGGTCAGCTGAGCAGTGAATTTCTACTTAACTACCTCCTATCAGGAGAGACCTCAGGGCTGCATCTTTTGAGCGCAGGACTGAGCCTGAAAAGCGTTTACAACCCCAGTCACAGTAAAACTAGCTAAAATGTGCCTGGCTGCTGTTCACTGAAAAGCTCATTCTGGGTACATTTTTGGTATACATTTGCTTCTGCCGGGTCAGCTGAGCAGTGAATTTCTACTTAACTACCCCCTATCAGGAGAGACCTCAGGGCTGCATCTTTTGAGCGCAGTACTGAGCCTGAAAAGCGTTTACAACCCCAGTTACAAGTAAAACTAGCTAAAATGTGCCTGGCTGCTGTTCACTGAAAAGCTCATTCTGGGTACATTTTTGGTATACATTTGCTTCTGCCGGGTCAGCTGAGCAGTGAATTTCTACTTAACTACCTCCTATCAGGAGAGACCTCAGGGCTGCATCTTTTGAGCGCAGTACTGAGCCTGAAAAGCGTTTACAACCCCAGTTACAAGTAAAACTAGCTAAAATGTGCCTGGCTGCTGTTCACTGAAAAGCTCATTCTGGGTACATTTTTGGTATACATTTGCTTCTGCCGGGTCAGCTGAGCAGTGAATTTCTACTTAACTACCTCCTATCAGGAGAGACCTCAGGGCTGCATCTTTTGAGCACAGTACTGAGCCTGAAAAGCGTTTACAACCCCACTTACAAGTAAAACTAGCTAAAATGTGCCTGGCTGCTGTTCACTGAAAAGCTCATTCTGGGTATATTTTTGGTATACATTTGCTTCTGCCGGGTCAGCTGAGCAGTGAATTTCTACTTAACTACCCCCTATCAGGAGAGACCTCAGGGCTGCATCTTTTGAGCGCAGTACTGAGCCTGAAAAGCGTTTACAATCCCACTTACAAGTAAAACTAGCTAAAATGTGCCTGGCTGCTGTTCACTGAAAAGCTCATTCTGGGTACATTTTTGGTATACATTTGCTTCTGCCGGGTCAGCTGAGCAGTGAATTTCTACTTAACTACCCCCTATCAGGAGAGACCTCAGGACTGCATCTTTTGAGCGCAGTACTGAGCCTGAAAAGCGTTTACAACCCCAGTTACAAGTAAAACTAGCTAAAATGTGCCTGGCTGCTGTTCACTGAAAAGCTCATTCTGGGTACATTTTTGGTATACATTTGCTTCTGCCGGGTCAGCTGAGCAGTGAATTTCTACTTAACTACCTCCTATCAGGAGAGACCTCAGGGCTGCATCTTTTGAGCGCAGGACTGAGCCTGAAAAGCGTTTACAACCCCAGTCACAGTAAAACTAGCTAAAATGTGCCTGGCTGCTGTTCACTGAAAAGCTCATTCTGGGTACATTTTTGGTATACATTTGCTTCTGCCGGGTCAGCTGAGCAGTGAATTTCTACTTAACTACCCCCTATCAGGAGAGACCTCAGGGCTGCATCTTTTGAGCGCAGTACTGAGCCTGAAAAGCGTTTACAACCCCAGTTACAAGTAAAACTAGCTAAAATGTGCCTGGCTGCTGTTCACTGAAAAGCTCATTCTGGGTACATTTTTGGTATACATTTGCTTCTGCCGGGTCAGCTGAGCAGTGAATTTCTACTTAACTACCTCCTATCAGGAGAGACCTCAGGGCTGCATCTTTTGAGCGCAGTACTGAGCCTGAAAAGCGTTTACAACCCCAGTCACAAATAAAACTAGCTAAAATGTGCCTGGCTGCTGTTCACTGAAAAGCTCATTCTGGGTAAATTTTTAGTATACATTTGCTTCTGCCGGGTCAGCTGGGCATTGAATTTCTACTTAACTACCTCCTATCAGGAGAGACCTCAGGGCTGCATCTTTTGAGCGCAGTACTGAGCCTGAAAACCGTTTACAACCCCAGTTACAAGTAAAACTAGCTAAAATGTGCCTGGCTGCTATTCACTGAAAAGCTCATTCTGGGTACATTTTTGGTATACATTTGCTTCTGCCGGGTCAGCTGAGCAGTGAATTTCTACTTAACTACCTCCTATCAGGAGAGACCTCAGGGCTGCATCTTTTGAGTGCAGTACTGAGCCTGAAAAGCGTTTACAACCCCACTTACAAGTAAAACTAGCTAAAATGTGCCTGGCTGCTGTTCACTGAAAAGCTAATTCTGGGTACATTTTTGGTATACATTTGCTTCTGCCGGGTCAGCTGAGCAGTGAATTTCTACTTAACTACCTCCTATCAGGAGAGACCTCAGGGCTGCATCTTTTGAGCGCAGTACTGAGCCTGAAAAGCGTTTACAACCCCACTTACAAGTAAAACTAGCTAAAATGTGCCTGGCTGCTGTTCACTGAAAAGCTCATTCTGGGTACATTTTTGGTATACATTTGCTTCTGCCAGGTCAGCTGAGCAGTGAATTTCTACTTAACTACCCCCTATCAGGAGAGACCTCAGGGCTGCATCTTTTGAGCGCAGTACTGAGCCTCAAAAGCGTTTACAACCCCACTTACAAGTAAAACTAGCTAAAATGTGCCTGGCTGCTGTTCACTGAAAAGCTCATTCTGGGTACATTTTTGGTATACATTTGCTTCTGCCGGGTCAGCTGAGCAGTGAATTTCTACTTAACTACCTCCTATCAGGAGAGACCTCAGGGCTGCATCTTTTGAGCGCAGTACTGAGCCTGAAAAGCGTTTACAACCCCAGTCACAAGTAAAACTAGCTAAAATGTGCCTGGCTGCTGTTCACTGAAAAGCTCATTCTGGGTACATTTTTGGTATACATTTGCTTCTGCCGGGTCAGCTGAGCAGTGAATTTCTACTTAACTACCCCCTATCAGGAGAGACCTCAGGGCTGCATCTTTTGAGCGCAGTACTGAGCCTGAAAAGCGTTTACAACCCCAGTTACAAGTAAAACTAGCTAAAATGTGCCTGGCTGCTGTTCACTGAAAAGCTCATTCTGGGTACATTTTTGGTATACATTTGCTTCTGCCGGGTCAGCTGAGCAGTGAATTTCTACTTAACTACCTCCTATCAGGAGAGACCTCAGGGCTGCATCTTTTGAGCGCAGTACTGAGCCTGAAAAGCGTTTACAACCCCAGTCACAAGTAAAACTAGCTAAAATGTGCCTGGCTGCTGTTCACTGAAAAGCTCATTCTGGGTACATTTTTGGTATACATTTGCTTCTGCCGGGTCAGCTGAGCAGTGAATTTCTACTTAACTACCTCCTATCAGGAGAGACCTCAGGGCTGCATCTTTTGAGCGCAGTACTGAGCCTGAAAAGCGTTTACAACCCCAGTCACAAGTAAAACTAGCTAAAATGTGCCTGGCTGCTGTTCACTGAAAAGCTCATTCTGGGTACATTTTTGGTATACATTTGCTTCTGCCGGGTCAGCTGAGCAGTGAATTTCTACTTAACTACCCCCTATCAGGAGAGACCTCAGGGCTGCATCTTTTGAGCGCAGTACTGAGCCTGAAAAGCGTTTACAACCCCAGTTACAAGTAAAACTAGCTAAAATGTGCCTGGCTGCTGTTCACTGAAAAGCTCATTCTGGGTACATTTTTGGTATACATTTGCTTCTGCCGGGTCAGCTGAGCAGTGAATTTCTACTTAACTACCTCCTATCAGGAGAGACCTCAGGGCTGCATCTTTTGAGCGCAGTACTGAGCCTGAAAACCGTTTACAACCCCAGTTACAAGTAAAACTAGCTAAAATGTGCCTGGCTGCGATTCACTGAAAAGCTCATTCTGGGTAAATTTTTGGTATACATTTGCTTCTGCCGGGTCAGCTGAGCAGTGAATTTCTACTTAACTACCTCCTATCAGGAGAGACCTCAGGGCTGCATCTTTTGAGTGCAGTACTGAGCCTGAAAAGCGTTTACAACCCCACTTACAAGTAAAACTAGCTAAAATGTGCCTGGCTGCTGTTCACTGAAAAGCTAATTCTGGGTACATTTTTGGTATACATTTGCTTCTGCCGGGTCAGCTGAGCAGTGAATTTCTACTTAACTACCTCCTATCAGGAGAGACCTCAGGGCTGCATCTTTTGAGCGCAGTACTGAGCCTGAAAAGCGTTTACAACCCCACTTACAAGTAAAACTAGCTAAAATGTGCCTGGCTGCTGTTCACTGAAAAGCTCATTCTGGGTACATTTTTGGTATACATTTGCTTCTGCCGGGTCAGCTGAGCAGTGAATTTCTACTTAACTACCCCCTATCAGGAGAGACCTCAGGGCTGCATCTTTTGAGCGCAGTACTGAGCCTGAAAAGCGTTTACAACCCCAGTTACAAGTAAAACTAGCTAAAATGTACCTGGCTGCTGTTCACTGAAAAGCTCATTCTGGGTACATTTTTGGTATACATTTGCTTCTGCCGGGTCAGCTGAGTAGTGAATTTCTACTTAACTACCTCCTATCAGGAGAGACCTCAGGGCTGCATCTTTTGAGCGCAGTACTGAGCCTGAAAAGCGTTTACAACCCCAGTTACAAGTAAAACTAGCTAAAATGTGCCTGGCCGCTGTTCACTGAAAAGCTCATTCTGGGTACATTTTTGGTATACATTTGATTCTGCCGGGTCAGCTGAGCAGTGAATTTCTACTTAACTACCTCCTATCAGGAGAGACCTCAGGGCTGCATCTTTTGAGTGCAGTACTGAGCCTGAAAAGCGTTTACAACCCCACTTACAAGTAAAACTAGCTAAAATGTGCCTGGCTGCTGTTCACTGAAAAGCTCATTTTGGGTACATTTTTGGTATACATTTGCTTCTGCCGGGTCAGCTGAGCAGTGAATTTCTACTTAACTACCTCCTATCAGGAGAGACCTCAGGGCTGCATCTTTTGAGCGCAGTACTGAGCCTGAAAAGCGTTTACAACCCCACTTACAAGTAAAACTAGCTAAAATGTGCCTGGCTGCTGTTCACTGAAAAGCTCATTCTGGGTACATTTTTGGTATACATTTGCTTCTGCCGGGTCAGCTGAGCAGTGAATTTCTACTTAACTACCCCCTATCAGGAGAGACCTCAGGGCTGCATCTTTTGAGCACAGTACTGAGCCTGAAAAGCGTTTACAACCCCAGTTACAAGTAAAACTAGCTAAAATGTGCCTGGCTGCTGTTCACTGAAAAGCTCATTCTGGGTACATTTTTGGTATACATTTGCTTCTGCCGGGTCAGCTGAGCAGTGAATTTCTACTTAACTACCTCCTATCAGGAGAGACCTCAGGGCTGCTTCTTTTGAGCGCAGTACTGAGCCTGAAAAGCATTTACAACCCCACTTACAAGTAAAACTAGCTAAAATGTGCCTGGCTGCTGTTCACTGAAAAGCTCATTCTGGGTACATTTTTGGTATACATTTGCTTCTGCCGGGTCAGCTGAGCAGTGAATTTCTACTTAACTACACCCTATCAGGAGAGACCTCAGGGCTGCATCTTTTGAGCGCAGTACTGAGCCTGAAAAGCGTTTACAACCCCAGTTACAAGTAAAACTAGCTAAAATGTGCCTGGCCGCTGTTCACTGAAAAGCTCATTCTGGGTACATTTTTGGTTTACATTTGATTCTGCCGGGTCAGCTGAGCAGTGAATTTCTACTTAACTACCTCCTATCAGGAGAGACCTCAGGGCTGCATCTTTTGAGTGCAGTACTGAGCCTGAAAAGCGTTTACAACCCCACTTACAAGTAAAACTAGCTAAAATGTGCCTGGCTGCTGTTCACTGAAAAGCTCATTTTGGGTACATTTTTGGTATACATTTGCTTCTGCCGGGTCAGCTGAGCAGTGAATTTCTACTTAACTACCTCCTATCAGGAGAGACCTCAGGGCTGCATCTTTTGAGCGCAGTACTGAGCCTGAAAAGCGTTTACAACCCCACTTACAAGTAAAACTAGCTAAAATGTGCCTGGCTGCTGTTCACTGAAAAGCTCATTCTGGGTACATTTTTGGTATACATTTGCTTCTGCCGGGTCAGCTGAGCAGTGAATTTCTACTTAACTACCCCCTATCAGGAGAGACCTCAGGGCTGCATCTTTTGAGCACAGTACTGAGCCTGAAAAGCGTTTACAACCCCAGTTACAAGTAAAACTAGCTAAAATGTGCCTGGCTGCTGTTCACTGAAAAGCTCATTCTGGGTACATTTTTGGTATACATTTGCTTCTGCCGGGTCAGCTGAGCAGTGAATTTCTACTTAACTACCTCCTATCAGGAGAGACCTCAGGGCTGCTTCTTTTGAGCGCAGTACTGAGCCTGAAAAGCGTTTACAACCCCACTTACAAGTAAAACTAGCTAAAATGTGCCTGGCTGCTGTTCACTGAAAAGCTCATTCTGGGTACATTTTTGGTATACATTTGCTTCTGCCGGGTCAGCTGAGCAGTGAATTTCTACTTAACTATCTCCTATCAGGAGAGACCTCAGGGCTGCATCTTTTGAGCGCAGTACTGAGCCTGAAAAGCGTTTACAACCCCACTTACAAGTAAAACTAGCTAAAATGTGCCTGGCTGCTGTTCACTGAAAAGCTCATTCTGGGTACATTTTTGGTATACATTTGCTTCTGCCGGGTCAGCTGAGCAGTGAATTCTACTTAACTACCCCCTATCAGGAGAGACCTCAGGACTGCATCTTTTGAGCGCAGTACTGAGCCTGAAAAGCGTTTACAACCCCAGTTACAAGTAAAACTAGCTAAAATGTGCCTGGCTGCTGTTCACTGAAAAGCTCATTCTGGGTACATTTTTGGTATACATTTGCTTCTGCCGGGTCAGCTGAGCAGTGAATTTCTACTTAACTATCTCCTATCAGGAGAGACCTCAGGGCTGCATCTTTTGAGCGCAGTACTGAGCCTGAAAAGCGTTTCCAACCCCACTTACAAGTAAAACTAGCTAAAATGTGCCTGGCTGCTGTTCACTGAAAAGCTCATTCTGGGTACATTTTTGGTATACATTTGCTTCTGCCGGGTCAGCTGAGCAGTGAATTTCTACTTAACTACCTCCTATCAGGAGAGACCTCAGGGCTACATCTTTTGAGTGCAGTACTGAGCCTGAAAAGCGTTTACAACCCCACTTACAAGTAAAACTAGCTAAAATGTGCCTGGCTGCTGTTCACTGAAAAGCTCATTTTGGGTACATTTTTGGTATACATTTGCTTCTGCCGGGTCAGCTGAGCAGTGAATTTCTACTTAACTACCTCCTATCAGGAGAGACCTCAGGGCTGCATCTTTTGAGCGCAGTACTGAGCCTGAAAAGCGTTTACAACCCCACTTACAAGTAAAACTAGCTAAAATGTGCCTGGCTGCTGTTCACTGAAAAGCTCATTCTGGGTACATTTTTGGTATACATTTGCTTCTGCCGGGTCAGCTGAGCAGTGAATTTCTACTTAACTACCTCCTATCAGGAGAGACCTCAGGGCTGCATCTTTTGAGCGCAGTACTGAGCCTGAAAAGCGTTTACAACCCCAGTTACAAGTAAAACTAGCTAAAATGTGCCTGGCTGCTGTTCACTGAAAAGCTCATTCTGGGTACATTTTTGGTATACATTTGCTTCTGCCGGGTCAGCTGAGCAGTGAATTTCTACTTAACTACCTCCTATCAGGAGAGACCTCAGGGCTGCATCTTTTGAGCACAGTACTGAGCCTGAAAAGCGTTTACAACCCCACTTACAAGTAAAACTAGCTAAAATGTGCCTGGCTGCTGTTCACTGAAAAGCTCATTCTGGGTACATTTTTGGTATACATTTGCTTCTGCCGGGTCAGCTGAGCAGTGAATTTCTACTTAACTACCCCCTATCAGGAGAGACCTCAGGGCTGCATCTTTTGAGCGCAGTACTGAGCCTGAAAAGCGTTTACAACCCCAGTTACAAGTAAAACTAGCTAAAATGTGCCTGGCTGCTGTTCACTGAAAAGCTCATTCTGGGTACATTTTTGGTATACATTTGCTTCTGCCGGGTCAGCTGAGCAGTGAATTTCTACTTAACTACCTCCTATCAGGAGAGACCTCAGGGCTGCATCTTTTGAGCGCAGTACTGAGCCTGAAAAGCGTTTACAACCCCAGTTACAAGTAAAACTAGCTAAAATGTGCCTGGCTGCTGTTCACTGAAAAGCTCATTCTGGGTACATTTTTGGTATACATTTGCTTCTGCCGGGTCAGCTGAGCAGTGAATTTCTACTTAACTACCTCCTATCAGGAGAGACCTCAGGGCTGCATCTTTTGAGCACAGTACTGAGCCTGAAAAGCGTTTACAACCCCACTTACAAGTAAAACTAGCTAAAATGTGCCTGGCTGCTGTTCACTGAAAAGCTCATTCTGGGTACATTTTTGGTATACATTTGCTTCTGCCGGGTCAGCTGAGCAGTGAATTTCTACTTAACTACCCCCTATCAGGAGAGACCTCAGGGCTGCATCTTTTGAGCGCAGTACTGAGCCTGAAAAGCGTTTACAATCCCACTTACAAGTAAAACTAGCTAAAATGTGCCTGGCTGCTGTTCACTGAAAAGCTCATTCTGGGTACATTTTTGGTATACATTTGCTTCTGCCGGGTCAGCTGAGCAGTGAATTTCTACTTAACTACCCCCTATCAGGAGAGACCTCAGGACTGCATCTTTTGAGCGCAGTACTGAGCCTGAAAAGCGTTTACAACCCCAGTTACAAGTAAAACTAGCTAAAATGTGCCTGGCTGCTGTTCACTGAAAAGCTCATTCTGGGTACATTTTTGGTATACATTTGCTTCTGCCGGGTCAGCTGAGCAGTGAATTTCTACTTAACTACCTCCTATCAGGAGAGACCTCAGGGCTGCATCTTTTGAGCGCAGGACTGAGCCTGAAAAGCGTTTACAACCCCAGTCACAGTAAAACTAGCTAAAATGTGCCTGGCTGCTGTTCACTGAAAAGCTCATTCTGGGTACATTTTTGGTATACATTTGCTTCTGCCGGGTCAGCTGAGCAGTGAATTTCTACTTAACTACCCCCTATCAGGAGAGACCTCAGGGCTGCATCTTTTGAGCGCAGTACTGAGCCTGAAAAGCGTTTACAACCCCAGTTACAAGTAAAACTAGCTAAAATGTGCCTGGCTGCTGTTCACTGAAAAGCTCATTCTGGGTACATTTTTGGTATACATTTGCTTCTGCCGGGTCAGCTGAGCAGTGAATTTCTACTTAACTACCTCCTATCAGGAGAGACCTCAGGGCTGCATCTTTTGAGCGCAGTACTGAGCCTGAAAAGCGTTTACAACCCCAGTCACAAGTAAAACTAGCTAAAATGTGCCTGGCTGCTGTTCACTGAAAAGCTCATTCTGGGTAAATTTTTAGTATACATTTGCTTCTGCCGGGTCAGCTGGGCATTGAATTTCTACTTAACTACCTCCTATCAGGAGAGACCTCAGGGCTGCATCTTTTGAGCGCAGTACTGAGCCTGAAAACCGTTTACAACCCCAGTTACAAGTAAAACTAGCTAAAATGTGCCTGGCTGCTATTCACTGAAAAGCTCATTCTGGGTACATTTTTGGTATACATTTGCTTCTGCCGGGTCAGCTGAGCAGTGAATTTCTACTTAACTACCTCCTATCAGGAGAGACCTCAGGGCTGCATCTTTTGAGTGCAGTACTGAGCCTGAAAAGCGTTTACAACCCCACTTACAAGTAAAACTAGCTAAAATGTGCCTGGCTGCTGTTCACTGAAAAGCTAATTCTGGGTACATTTTTGGTATACATTTGCTTCTGCCGGGTCAGCTGAGCAGTGAATTTCTACTTAACTACCTCCTATCAGGAGAGACCTCAGGGCTGCATCTTTTGAGCGCAGTACTGAGCCTGAAAAGCGTTTACAACCCCACTTACAAGTAAAACTAGCTAAAATGTGCCTGGCTGCTGTTCACTGAAAAGCTCATTCTGGGTACATTTTTGGTATACATTTGCTTCTGCCGGGTCAGCTGAGCAGTGAATTTCTACTTAACTACCCCCTATCAGGAGAGACCTCAGGGCTGCATCTTTTGAGCGCAGTACTGAGCCTGAAAAGCGTTTACAACCCCAGTTACAAGTAAAACTAGCTAAAATGTACCTGGCTGCTGTTCACTGAAAAGCTCATTCTGGGTACATTTTTGGTATACATTTGCTTCTGCCGGGTCAGCTGAGCAGTGAATTTCTACTTAACTACCTCCTATCAGGAGAGACCTCAGGGCTGCATCTTTTGAGCACAGTACTGAGCCTGAAAAGCGTTTACAACCCCACTTACAAGTAAAACTAGCTAAAATGTGCCTGGCTGCTGTTCACTGAAAAGCTCATTCTGGGTACATTTTTGGTATACATTTGCTTCTGCCAGGTCAGCTGAGCAGTGAATTTCTACTTAACTACCCCCTATCAGGAGAGACCTCAGGGCTGCATCTTTTGAGCGCAGTACTGAGCCTCAAAAGCGTTTACAACCCCACTTACAAGTAAAACTAGCTAAAATGTGCCTGGCTGCTGTTCACTGAAAAGCTCATTCTGGGTACATTTTTGGTATACATTTGCTTCTGCCGGGTCAGCTGAGCAGTGAATTTCTACTTAACTACCTCCTATCAGGAGAGACCTCAGGGCTGCATCTTTTGAGCGCAGTACTGAGCCTGAAAAGCGTTTACAACCCCAGTCACAAGTAAAACTAGCTAAAATGTGCCTGGCTGCTGTTCACTGAAAAGCTCATTCTGGGTACATTTTTGGTATACATTTGCTTCTGCCGGGTCAGCTGAGCAGTGAATTTCTACTTAACTACCCCCTATCAGGAGAGACCTCAGGGCTGCATCTTTTGAGCGCAGTACTGAGCCTGAAAAGCGTTTACAACCCCAGTTACAAGTAAAACTAGCTAAAATGTGCCTGGCTGCTGTTCACTGAAAAGCTCATTCTGGGTACATTTTTGGTATACATTTGCTTCTGCCGGGTCAGCTGAGCAGTGAATTTCTACTTAACTACCTCCTATCAGGAGAGACCTCAGGGCTGCATCTTTTGAGCGCAGTACTGAGCCTGAAAACCGTTTACAACCCCAGTTACAAGTAAAACTAGCTAAAATGTGCCTGGCTGCGATTCACTGAAAAGCTCATTCTGGGTAAATTTTTGGTATACATTTGCTTCTGCCGGGTCAGCTGAGCAGTGAATTTCTACTTAACTACCTCCTATCAGGAGAGACCTCAGGGCTGCATCTTTTGAGTGCAGTACTGAGCCTGAAAAGCGTTTACAACCCCACTTACAAGTAAAACTAGCTAAAATGTGCCTGGCTGCTGTTCACTGAAAAGCTAATTCTGGGTACATTTTTGGTATACATTTGCTTCTGCCGGGTCAGCTGAGCAGTGAATTTCTACTTAACTACCTCCTATCAGGAGAGACCTCAGGGCTGCATCTTTTGAGCGCAGTACTGAGCCTGAAAAGCGTTTACAACCCCACTTACAAGTAAAACTAGCTAAAATGTGCCTGGCTGCTGTTCACTGAAAAGCTCATTCTGGGTACATTTTTGGTATACATTTGCTTCTGCCGGGTCAGCTGAGCAGTGAATTTCTACTTAACTACCCCCTATCAGGAGAGACCTCAGGGCTGCATCTTTTGAGCGCAGTACTGAGCCTGAAAAGCGTTTACAACCCCAGTTACAAGTAAAACTAGCTAAAATGTACCTGGCTGCTGTTCACTGAAAAGCTCATTCTGGGTACATTTTTGGTATACATTTGCTTCTGCCGGGTCAGCTGAGTAGTGAATTTCTACTTAACTACCTCCTATCAGGAGAGACCTCAGGGCTGCATCTTTTGAGCGCAGTACTGAGCCTGAAAAGCGTTTACAACCCCAGTTACAAGTAAAACTAGCTAAAATGTGCCTGGCCGCTGTTCACTGAAAAGCTCATTCTGGGTACATTTTTGGTATACATTTGATTCTGCCGGGTCAGCTGAGCAGTGAATTTCTACTTAACTACCTCCTATCAGGAGAGACCTCAGGGCTGCATCTTTTGAGTGCAGTACTGAGCCTGAAAAGCGTTTACAACCCCACTTACAAGTAAAACTAGCTAAAATGTGCCTGGCTGCTGTTCACTGAAAAGCTCATTTTGGGTACATTTTTGGTATACATTTGCTTCTGCCGGGTCAGCTGAGCAGTGAATTTCTACTTAACTACCTCCTATCAGGAGAGACCTCAGGGCTGCATCTTTTGAGCGCAGTACTGAGCCTGAAAAGCGTTTACAACCCCACTTACAAGTAAAACTAGCTAAAATGTGCCTGGCTGCTGTTCACTGAAAAGCTCATTCTGGGTACATTTTTGGTATACATTTGCTTCTGCCGGGTCAGCTGAGCAGTGAATTTCTACTTAACTACCCCCTATCAGGAGAGACCTCAGGGCTGCATCTTTTGAGCACAGTACTGAGCCTGAAAAGCGTTTACAACCCCAGTTACAAGTAAAACTAGCTAAAATGTGCCTGGCTGCTGTTCACTGAAAAGCTCATTCTGGGTACATTTTTGGTATACATTTGCTTCTGCCGGGTCAGCTGAGCAGTGAATTTCTACTTAACTACCTCCTATCAGGAGAGACCTCAGGGCTGCTTCTTTTGAGCGCAGTACTGAGCCTGAAAAGCATTTACAACCCCACTTACAAGTAAAACTAGCTAAAATGTGCCTGGCTGCTGTTCACTGAAAAGCTCATTCTGGGTACATTTTTGGTATACATTTGCTTCTGCCGGGTCAGCTGAGCAGTGAATTTCTACTTAACTACACCCTATCAGGAGAGACCTCAGGGCTGCATCTTTTGAGCGCAGTACTGAGCCTGAAAAGCGTTTACAACCCCAGTTACAAGTAAAACTAGCTAAAATGTGCCTGGCCGCTGTTCACTGAAAAGCTCATTCTGGGTACATTTTTGGTTTACATTTGATTCTGCCGGGTCAGCTGAGCAGTGAATTTCTACTTAACTACCTCCTATCAGGAGAGACCTCAGGGCTGCATCTTTTGAGCGCAGTACTGAGCCTGAAAAGCGTTTACAACCCCACTTACAAGTAAAACTAGCTAAAATGTGCCTGGCTGCTGTTCACTGAAAAGCTCATTTTGGGTACATTTTTGGTATACATTTGCTTCTGCCGGGTCAGCTGAGCAGTGAATTTCTACTTAACTACCTCCTATCAGGAGAGACCTCAGGGCTGCATCTTTTGAGCGCAGTACTGAGCCTGAAAAGCGTTTACAACCCCACTTACAAGTAAAACTAGCTAAAATGTGCCTGGCTGCTGTTCACTGAAAAGCTCATTCTGGGTACATTTTTGGTATACATTTGCTTCTGCCGGGTCAGCTGAGCAGTGAATTTCTACTTAACTACCCCCTATCAGGAGAGACCTCAGGGCTGCATCTTTTGAGCACAGTACTGAGCCTGAAAAGCGTTTACAACCCCAGTTACAAGTAAAACTAGCTAAAATGTGCCTGGCTGCTGTTCACTGAAAAGCTCATTCTGGGTACATTTTTGGTATACATTTGCTTCTGCCGGGTCAGCTGAGCAGTGAATTTCTACTTAACTACCTCCTATCAGGAGAGACCTCAGGGCTGCTTCTTTTGAGCGCAGTACTGAGCCTGAAAAGCGTTTACAACCCCACTTACAAGTAAAACTAGCTAAAATGTGCCTGGCTGCTGTTCACTGAAAAGCTCATTCTGGGTACATTTTTGGTATACATTTGCTTCTGCCGGGTCAGCTGAGCAGTGAATTTCTACTTAACTATCTCCTATCAGGAGAGACCTCAGGGCTGCATCTTTTGAGCGCAGTACTGAGCCTGAAAAGCGTTTACAACCCCACTTACAAGTAAAACTAGCTAAAATGTGCCTGGCTGCTGTTCACTGAAAAGCTCATTCTGGGTACATTTTTGGTATACATTTGCTTCTGCCGGGTCAGCTGAGCAGTGAATTCTACTTAACTACCCCCTATCAGGAGAGACCTCAGGACTGCATCTTTTGAGCGCAGTACTGAGCCTGAAAAGCGTTTACAACCCCAGTTACAAGTAAAACTAGCTAAAATGTGCCTGGCTGCTGTTCACTGAAAAGCTCATTCTGGGTACATTTTTGGTATACATTTGCTTCTGCCGGGTCAGCTGAGCAGTGAATTTCTACTTAACTATCTCCTATCAGGAGAGACCTCAGGGCTGCATCTTTTGAGCGCAGTACTGAGCCTGAAAAGCGTTTCCAACCCCACTTACAAGTAAAACTAGCTAAAATGTGCCTGGCTGCTGTTCACTGAAAAGCTCATTCTGGGTACATTTTTGGTATACATTTGCTTCTGCCGGGTCAGCTGAGCAGTGAATTTCTACTTAACTACCTCCTATCAGGAGAGACCTCAGGGCTACATCTTTTGAGTGCAGTACTGAGCCTGAAAAGCGTTTACAACCCCACTTACAAGTAAAACTAGCTAAAATGTGCCTGGCTGCTGTTCACTGAAAAGCTCATTTTGGGTACATTTTTGGTATACATTTGCTTCTGCCGGGTCAGCTGAGCAGTGAATTTCTACTTAACTACCTCCTATCAGGAGAGACCTCAGGGCTGCATCTTTTGAGCGCAGTACTGAGCCTGAAAAGCGTTTACAACCCCACTTACAAGTAAAACTAGCTAAAATGTGCCTGGCTGCTGTTCACTGAAAAGCTCATTCTGGGTACATTTTTGGTATACATTTGCTTCTGCCGGGTCAGCTGAGCAGTGAATTTCTACTTAACTACCTCCTATCAGGAGAGACCTCAGGGCTGCATCTTTTGAGCGCAGTACTGAGCCTGAAAAGCGTTTACAACCCCAGTTACAAGTAAAACTAGCTAAAATGTGCCTGGCTGCTGTTCACTGAAAAGCTCATTCTGGGTACATTTTTGGTATACATTTGCTTCTGCCGGGTCAGCTGAGCAGTGAATTTCTACTTAACTACCTCCTATCAGGAGAGACCTCAGGGCTGCATCTTTTGAGCACAGTACTGAGCCTGAAAAGCGTTTACAACCCCACTTACAAGTAAAACTAGCTAAAATGTGCCTGGCTGCTGTTCACTGAAAAGCTCATTCTGGGTACATTTTTGGTATACATTTGCTTCTGCCGGGTCAGCTGAGCAGTGAATTTCTACTTAACTACCCCCTATCAGGAGAGACCTCAGGGCTGCATCTTTTGAGCGCAGTACTGAGCCTGAAAAGCGTTTACAACCCCAGTTACAAGTAAAACTAGCTAAAATGTGCCTGGCTGCTGTTCACTGAAAAGCTCATTCTGGGTACATTTTTGGTATACATTTGCTTCTGCCGGGTCAGCTGAGCAGTGAATTTCTACTTAACTACCTCCTATCAGGAGAGACCTCAGGGCTGCATCTTTTGAGCGCAGTACTGAGCCTGAAAAGCGTTTACAACCCCAGTTACAAGTAAAACTAGCTAAAATGTGCCTGGCTGCTGTTCACTGAAAAGCTCATTCTGGGTACATTTTTGGTATACATTTGCTTCTGCCGGGTCAGCTGAGCAGTGAATTTCTACTTAACTACCTCCTATCAGGAGAGACCTCAGGGCTGCATCTTTTGAGCACAGTACTGAGCCTGAAAAGCGTTTACAACCCCACTTACAAGTAAAACTAGCTAAAATGTGCCTGGCTGCTGTTCACTGAAAAGCTCATTCTGGGTACATTTTTGGTATACATTTGCTTCTGCCGGGTCAGCTGAGCAGTGAATTTCTACTTAACTACCCCCTATCAGGAGAGACCTCAGGGCTGCATCTTTTGAGCGCAGTACTGAGCCTGAAAAGCGTTTACAATCCCACTTACAAGTAAAACTAGCTAAAATGTGCCTGGCTGCTGTTCACTGAAAAGCTCATTCTGGGTACATTTTTGGTATACATTTGCTTCTGCCGGGTCAGCTGAGCAGTGAATTTCTACTTAACTACCCCCTATCAGGAGAGACCTCAGGACTGCATCTTTTGAGCGCAGTACTGAGCCTGAAAAGCGTTTACAACCCCAGTTACAAGTAAAACTAGCTAAAATGTGCCTGGCTGCTGTTCACTGAAAAGCTCATTCTGGGTACATTTTTGGTATACATTTGCTTCTGCCGGGTCAGCTGAGCAGTGAATTTCTACTTAACTACCTCCTATCAGGAGAGACCTCAGGGCTGCATCTTTTGAGCGCAGGACTGAGCCTGAAAAGCGTTTACAACCCCAGTCACAGTAAAACTAGCTAAAATGTGCCTGGCTGCTGTTCACTGAAAAGCTCATTCTGGGTACATTTTTGGTATACATTTGCTTCTGCCGGGTCAGCTGAGCAGTGAATTTCTACTTAACTACCCCCTATCAGGAGAGACCTCAGGGCTGCATCTTTTGAGCGCAGTACTGAGCCTGAAAAGCGTTTACAACCCCAGTTACAAGTAAAACTAGCTAAAATGTGCCTGGCTGCTGTTCACTGAAAAGCTCATTCTGGGTACATTTTTGGTATACATTTGCTTCTGCCGGGTCAGCTGAGCAGTGAATTTCTACTTAACTACCTCCTATCAGGAGAGACCTCAGGGCTGCATCTTTTGAGCGCAGTACTGAGCCTGAAAAGCGTTTACAACCCCAGTCACAAGTAAAACTAGCTAAAATGTGCCTGGCTGCTGTTCACTGAAAAGCTCATTCTGGGTAAATTTTTAGTATACATTTGCTTCTGCCGGGTCAGCTGGGCATTGAATTTCTACTTAACTACCTCCTATCAGGAGAGACCTCAGGGCTGCATCTTTTGAGCGCAGTACTGAGCCTGAAAACCGTTTACAACCCCAGTTACAAGTAAAACTAGCTAAAATGTGCCTGGCTGCTATTCACTGAAAAGCTCATTCTGGGTACATTTTTGGTATACATTTGCTTCTGCCGGGTCAGCTGAGCAGTGAATTTCTACTTAACTACCTCCTATCAGGAGAGACCTCAGGGCTGCATCTTTTGAGTGCAGTACTGAGCCTGAAAAGCGTTTACAACCCCACTTACAAGTAAAACTAGCTAAAATGTGCCTGGCTGCTGTTCACTGAAAAGCTAATTCTGGGTACATTTTTGGTATACATTTGCTTCTGCCGGGTCAGCTGAGCAGTGAATTTCTACTTAACTACCTCCTATCAGGAGAGACCTCAGGGCTGCATCTTTTGAGCGCAGTACTGAGCCTGAAAAGCGTTTACAACCCCACTTACAAGTAAAACTAGCTAAAATGTGCCTGGCTGCTGTTCACTGAAAAGCTCATTCTGGGTACATTTTTGGTATACATTTGCTTCTGCCGGGTCAGCTGAGCAGTGAATTTCTACTTAACTACCCCCTATCAGGAGAGACCTCAGGGCTGCATCTTTTGAGCGCAGTACTGAGCCTGAAAAGCGTTTACAACCCCAGTTACAAGTAAAACTAGCTAAAATGTACCTGGCTGCTGTTCACTGAAAAGCTCATTCTGGGTACATTTTTGGTATACATTTGCTTCTGCCGGGTCAGCTGAGCAGTGAATTTCTACTTAACTACCTCCTATCAGGAGAGACCTCAGGGCTGCATCTTTTGAGCACAGTACTGAGCCTGAAAAGCGTTTACAACCCCACTTACAAGTAAAACTAGCTAAAATGTGCCTGGCTGCTGTTCACTGAAAAGCTCATTCTGGGTACATTTTTGGTATACATTTGCTTCTGCCAGGTCAGCTGAGCAGTGAATTTCTACTTAACTACCCCCTATCAGGAGAGACCTCAGGGCTGCATCTTTTGAGCGCAGTACTGAGCCTCAAAAGCGTTTACAACCCCACTTACAAGTAAAACTAGCTAAAATGTGCCTGGCTGCTGTTCACTGAAAAGCTCATTCTGGGTACATTTTTGGTATACATTTGCTTCTGCCGGGTCAGCTGAGCAGTGAATTTCTACTTAACTACCTCCTATCAGGAGAGACCTCAGGGCTGCATCTTTTGAGCGCAGTACTGAGCCTGAAAAGCGTTTACAACCCCAGTCACAAGTAAAACTAGCTAAAATGTGCCTGGCTGCTGTTCACTGAAAAGCTCATTCTGGGTACATTTTTGGTATACATTTGCTTCTGCCGGGTCAGCTGAGCAGTGAATTTCTACTTAACTACCCCCTATCAGGAGAGACCTCAGGGCTGCATCTTTTGAGCGCAGTACTGAGCCTGAAAAGCGTTTACAACCCCAGTTACAAGTAAAACTAGCTAAAATGTGCCTGGCTGCTGTTCACTGAAAAGCTCATTCTGGGTACATTTTTGGTATACATTTGCTTCTGCCGGGTCAGCTGAGCAGTGAATTTCTACTTAACTACCTCCTATCAGGAGAGACCTCAGGGCAGCATCTTTTGAGCGCAGTACTGAGCCTGAAAAGCGTTTACAACCCCAGTCACAAGTAAAACTAGCTAAAATGTGCCTGGCTGCTGTTCACTGAAAAGCTCATTCTGGGTACATTTTTGGTATACATTTGCTTCTGCCGGGTCAGCTGAGCAGTGAATTTCTACTTAACTACCTCCTATCAGGAGAGACCTCAGGGCTGCATCTTTTGAGCGCAGTACTGAGCCTGAAAAGCGTTTACAACCCCAGTCACAAGTAAAACTAGCTAAAATGTGCCTGGCTGCTGTTCACTGAAAAGCTCATTCTGGGTACATTTTTGGTATACATTTGCTTCTGCCGGGTCAGCTGAGCAGTGAATTTCTACTTAACTACCCCCTATCAGGAGAGACCTCAGGGCTGCATCTTTTGAGCGCAGTACTGAGCCTGAAAAGCGTTTACAACCCCAGTTACAAGTAAAACTAGCTAAAATGTGCCTGGCTGCTGTTCACTGAAAAGCTCATTCTGGGTACATTTTTGGTATACATTTGCTTCTGCCGGGTCAGCTGAGCAGTGAATTTCTACTTAACTACCTCCTATCAGGAGAGACCTCAGGGCTGCATCTTTTGAGCGCAGTACTGAGCCTGAAAAGCGTTTACAACCCCAGTCACAAGTAAAACTAGCTAAAATGTGCCTGGGTGCTGTTCACTGAAAAGCTCATTCTGGGTACATTTTTAGTATACATTTGCTTCTGCCGGGTCAGCTGGGCATTGAATTTCTACTTAACTACCTCCTATCAGGAGAGACCTCGGGGCTGCATCTTTTGAGCGCAGTACTGAGCCTGAAAACCGTTTACAACCCCAGTTACAAGTAAAACTAGCTAAAATGTGCCTGGCTGCTATTCACTGAAAAGCTCATTCTGGGTAAATTTTTGGTATACATTTGCTTCTGCCGGGTCAGCTGAGCAGTGAATTTCTACTTAACTACCTCCTATCAGGAGAGACCTCAGGGCTGCATCTTTTGAGTGCAGTACTGAGCCTGAAAAGCGTTTACAACCCCACTTACAAGTAAAACTAGCTAAAATGTGCCTGGCTGCTGTTCACTGAAAAGCTCATTCTGGGTACATTTTTGGTATACATTTGCTTCTGCCGGGTCAGCTGAGCAGTGAATTTCTACTTAACTACCTCCTATCAGGAGAGACCTCAGGGCTGCATCTTTTGAGCGCAGTACTGAGCCTGAAAAGCGTTTACAACCCACTTACAAGTAAAACTAGCTAAAATGTGCCTGGCTGCTGTTCACTGAAAAGCTCATTCTGGGTACATTTTTGGTATACATTTGCTTCTGCCGGGTCAGCTGAGCAGTGAATTTCTACTTAACTACCCCCTATCAGGAGAGACCTCAGGGCTGCATCTTTTGAGCGCAGTACTGAGCCTGAAAAGCGTTTACAACCCCAGTTACAAGTAAAACTAGCTAAAATGTACCTGGCTGCTGTTCACTGAAAAGCTCATTCTGGGTACATTTTTGGTATACATTTGCTTCTGCCGGGTCAGCTGAGTAGTGAATTTCTACTTAACTACCTCCTATCAGGAGAGACCTCAGGGCTGCATCTTTTGAGTGCAGTACTGAGCCTGAAAAGCGTTTACAACCCCACTTACAAGTAAAACTAGCTAAAATGTGCCTGGCTGCTGTTCATGAAAAGCTAATTCTGGGTACATTTTTGGTATACATTTGCTTCTGCCGGGTCAGCTGAGCAGTGAATTTCTACTTAACTACCTCCTATCAGGAGAGACCTCAGGGCTGCATCTTTTGAGCGCAGTACTGAGCCTGAAAAGCGTTTACAACCCCACTTACAAGTAAAACTAGCTAAAATGTGCCTGGCTGCTGTTCACTGAAAAGCTCATTCTGGGTAAATTTTTGGTATACATTTGCTTCTGCCGGGTCAGCTGAGCAGTGACTTTCTACTTAACTACCCCCTATCAGGAGAGACCTCAGGGCTGCATCTTTTGAGCGCAGTACTGAGCCTGAAAAGCGTTTACAACCCCACTTACAAGTAAAACTAGCTAAAATGTGCCTGGCTGCTGTTCACTGAAAAGCTCATTCTGGGTACATTTTTGGTATACATTTGCTTCTGCCGGGTCAGCTGAGCAGTGAATTTCTACTTAACTACCCCCTATCAGGAGAGACCTCAGGGCTGCATCTTTTGAGCGCAGTACTGAGCCTGAAAAGCGTTTACAACCCCAGTTACAAGTAAAACTAGCTAAAATGTGCCTGGCTGCTGTTCACTGAAAAGCTCATTCTGGGTACATTTTTGGTATACATTTGCTTCTGCCGGGTCAGCTGAGCAGTGAATTTCTACTTAACTATCTCCTATCAGGAGAGACCTCAGGGCTGCATCTTTTGAGCGCAGTACTGAGCCTGAAAAGCGTTTCCAACCCCACTTACAAGTAAAACTAGCTAAAATGTGCCTGGCTGCTGTTCACTGAAAAGCTCATTCTGGGTACATTTTTGGTATACATTTGCTTCTGCCGGGTCAGCTGAGCAGTGAATTTCTACTTAACTACCTCCTATCAGGAGAGACCTCAGGGCTGCATCTTTTGAGTGCAGTACTGAGCCTGAAAAGCGTTTACAACCCCACTTACAAGTAAAACTAGCTAAAATGTGCCTGGCTGCTGTTCACTGAAAAGCTCATTTTGGGTACATTTTTGGTATACATTTGCTTCTGCCGGGTCAGCTGAGCAGTGAATTTCTACTTAACTACCTCCTATCAGGAGAGACCTCAGGGCTGCATCTTTTGAGCGCAGTACTGAGCCTGAAAAGCGTTTACAACCCCACTTACCAGTAAAACTAGCTAAAATGTGCCTGGCTGCTGTTCACTGAAAAGCTCATTCTGGGTACATTTTTGGTATACATTTGCTTCTGCCGGGTCAGCTGAGCAGTGAATTTCTACTTAACTACACCCTATCAGGAGAGACCTCAGGGCTGCATCTTTTGAGCGCAGTACTGAGCCTGAAAAGCGTTTACAACCCCAGTTACAAGTAAAACTAGCTAAAATGTGCCTGGCCGCTGTTCACTGAAAAGCTCATTCTGGGTACATTTTTGGTATACATTTGATTCTGCCGGGTCAGCTGAGCAGTGAATTTCTACTTAACTACCCCCTATCAGGAGAGACCTCAGGGCTGCATCTTTTGAGCGCAGTACTGAGCCTGAAAAGCGTTTACAACCCCACTTACAAGTAAAACTAGCTAAAATGTGCCTGGCCGCTGTTCACTGTAAAGCTCATTCTGGGTACATTTTTGGTATACAATTGCTTCTGCCGGGTCAGCTGAGCAGTGAATTTCTACTTAACTACCCCCTATCAGGAGAGACCTCAGGGCTGCATCTTTTGAGCGCAGTACTGAGCCTGAAAAGCGTTTACAACCCCACTTACAAGTAAAACTAGCTAAAATGTGCCTGGCTGCTGTTCACTGAAAAGCTCATTCTGGGTACATTTTTGGTATACATTTGCTTCTGCCGGGTCAGCTGAGCAGTGAATTTCTACTTAACTATCTCCTATCAGGAGAGACCTCAGGGCTGCATCTTTTGAGCACAGTACTGAGCCTGAAAAGCGTTTACAACCCCAGTTACAAGTAAAACTAGCTAAAATGTGCCTGGCTGCTGTTCACTGAAAAGCTCATTCTGGGTACATTTTTGGTATACATTTGCTTCTGCCGGGTCAGCTGAGCAGTGAATTTCTACTTAACTACCTCCTATCAGGAGAGACCTCAGGGCTGCTTCTTTTGAGCACAGTACTGAGCCTGAAAAGCGTTTACAACCCCACTTACAAGTAAAACTAGCTAAAATGTGCCTGGCTGCTGTTCACTGAAAAGCTCATTCTGGGTACATTTTTGGTATACATTTGCTTCTGCCGGGTCAGCTGAGCAGTGAATTTCTACTTAACTACCCCCTATCAGGAGAGACCTCAGGGCTGCATCTTTTGAGCGCAGTACTGAGCCTGAAAAGCGTTTACAACCCCACTTACAAGTAAAACTAGCTAAAATGTGCCTGGCTGCTGTTCACTGAAAAGCTCATTCTGGGTACATTTTTGGTATACATTTGCTTCTGCCAGGTCAGCTGAGCAGTGAATTTCTACTTAACTACCCCCTATCAGGAGAGACCTCAGGACTGCATCTTTTGAGCGCAGTACTGAGCCTGAAAAGCGTTTACAACCCCAGTTACAAGTAAAACTAGCTAAAATGTGCCTGGCTGCTGTTCACTGAAAAGCTCATTCTGGGTACATTTTTGGTATACATTTGCTTCTGCCGGGTCAGCTGAGCAGTGAATTTCTACTTAACTACCTCCTATCAGGAGAGACCTCAGGGCTGCATCTTTTGAGCGCAGTACTGAGCCTGAAAAGCGTTTACAACCCCAGTCACAAGTAAAACTAGCTAAAATGTGCCTGGCTGCTGTTCACTGTAAAGCTCATTCTGGGTACATTTTTGGTATACATTTGCTTCTGCCGGGTCAGCTGAGCAGTGAATTTCTACTTAACTACCTCCTATCAGGAGAGACCTCAGGGCTGCATCTTTTGAGCGCAGTACTGAGCCTGAAAACCGTTTACAACCCCAGTTACAAGTAAAACTAGCTAAAATGTGCCTGTCTGCTATTCACTGAAAAGCTCATTCTGGGTTCATTTTTGGTATACATTTGCTTCTGCCGGGTCAGCTGAGCAGTGAATTTCTACTTAACTACCTCCTATCAGGAGAGACCTCAGGGCTGCATCTTTTGAGCGCAGTACTGAGCCTGAAAAGCGTTTACAACCCCAGTTACAAGTAAAACTAGCTAAAATGTGCCTGGCTGCTGTTCACTGAAAAGCTCATTCTGGGTAAATTTTTGGTATACATTTGCTTCTGCCGGGTCAGCTGAGCAGTGAATTTCTACTTAACTACCCCCTATCAGGAGAGACCTCAGGGCTACATCTTTTGAGCGCAGTACTGAGCCTGAAAAGCGTTTACAACCCCAGTTACAAGTAAAACTAGCTAAAATGTGCCTGGCCGCTGTTCACTGAAAAGCTCATTCTGGGTACATTTTTGGTATACATTTGATTCTGCCGGGTCAGCTGAGCAGTGAATTTCTACTTAACTACCTCCTATCAGGAGAGACCTCAGGGCTGCATCTTTTGAGTGCAGTACTGAGCCTGAAAAGCGTTTACAACCCCACTTACAAGTAAAACTAGCTAAAATGTGCCTGGCTGCTGTTCACTGAAAAGCTCATTTTGGGTACATTTTTGGTATACATTTGCTTCTGCCGGGTCAGCTGAGCAGTGAATTTCTACTTAACTACCTCCTATCAGGAGAGACCTCAGGGCTGCATCTTTTGAGCGCAGTACTGAGCCTGAAAAGCGTTTACAACCCCACTTACAAGTAAAACTAGCTAAAATGTGCCTGGCTGCTGTTCACTGAAAAGCTCATTCTGGGTACATTTTTGGTATACATTTGCTTCTGCCGGGTCAGCTGAGCAGTGAATTTCTACTTAACTACCCCCTATCAGGAGAGACCTCAGGGCTGCATCTTTTGAGCACAGTACTGAGCCTGAAAAGCGTTTACAACCCCAGTTACAAGTAAAACTAGCTAAAATGTGCCTGGCTGCTGTTCACTGAAAAGCTCATTCTGGGTACATTTTTGGTATACATTTGCTTCTGCCGGGTCAGCTGAGCAGTGAATTTCTACTTAACTACCTCCTATCAGGAGAGACCTCAGGGCTGCATCTTTTGAGCACAGTACTGAGCCTGAAAAGCGTTTACAACCCCACTTACAAGTAAAACTAGCTAAAATGTGCCTGGCTGCTGTTCACTGAAAAGCTCATTCTGGGTACATTTTTGGTATACATTTGCTTCTGCCGGGTCAGCTGAGCAGTGAATTTCTACTTAACTACCCCTCATCAGGAGAGACCTCAGGGCTGCATCTTTTGAGCGCAGTACTGAGCCTGAAAAGCGTTTACAACCCCAGTTACAAGTAAAACTAGCTAAAATGTGCCTGGCTGCTGTTCACTGAAAAGCTCATTCTGGGTACATTTTTGGTATACATTTGCTTCTGCCGGGTCAGCTGAGCAGTGAATTTCTACTTAACTACCTCCTATCAGGAGAGACCTCAGGGCTGCATCTTTTGAGCGCAGTACTGAGCCTGAAAAGCGTTTACAACCCCAGTCACAAGTAAAACTAGCTAAAATGTGCCTGGCTGCTGTTCACTGAAAAGCTCATTCTGGGTACATTTTTGGTATACATTTGCTTCTGCCGGGTCAGCTGAGCAGTGAATTTCTACTTAACTACCTCCTATCAGGAGAGACCTCAGGGCTGCATCTTTTGAGCGCAGTACTGAGCCTGAAAAGCGTTTACAACCCCAGTCACAAGTAAAACTAGCTAAAATGTTCCTGGCTGCTGTTCACTGAAAAGCTCATTCTGTGTACATTTTTGGTATACATTTGCTTCTGCCGGGTCAGCTGAGCAGTGAATTTCTACTTAACTATCTCCTATCAGGAGAGACCTCAGGGCTGCATCTTTTGAGCGCAGTACTGAGCCTGAAAAGCGTTTACAACCCCACTTACAAGTAAAACTAGCTAAAATGTGCCTGGCTGCTGTTCACTGAAAAGCTCATTTTGGGTACATTTTTGGTATACATTTGCTTCTGCCGGGTCAGCTGAGCAGTGAATTTCTACTTAACTACCTCCTATCAGGAGAGACCTCAGGGCTGCATCTTTTGAGCGCAGTACTGAGCCTGAAAAGCGTTTACAACCCCACTTACAAGTAAAACTAGCTAAAATGTGCCTGGCTGCTGTTCACTGAAAAGCTCATTCTGGGTACATTTTTGGTATACATTTGCTTCTGCCGGGTCAGCTGAGCAGTGAATTTCTACTTAACTACCCCCTATCAGGAGAGACCTCAGGGCTGCATCTTTTGAGCGCAGTACTGAGCCTGAAAAGCGTTTACAACCCCACTTACAAGTAAAACTAGCTAAAATGTGCCTGGCTGCTGTTCACTGAAAAGCTCATTCTGGGTACATTTTTGGTATACATTTGCTTCTGCCGGGTCAGCTGAGCAGTGAATTTCTACTTAACTACCTCCTATCAGGAGAGACCTCAGGGCTGCATCTTTTGAGCGCAGTACTGAGCCTGAAAACCGTTTACAACCCCAGTTACAAGTAAAACTAGCTAAAATGTGCCTGTCTGCTATTCACTGAAAAGCTCATTCTGGGTACATTTTTGGTATACATTTGCTTCTGCCGGGTCAGCTGAGCAGTGAATTTCTACTTAACTACCCCCTATCAGGAGAGACCTCAGGGCTGCATCTTTTGAGCGCAGTACTGAGCCTGAAAAGCGTTTACAACCCCACTTACAAGTAAAACTAGCTAAAATGTGCCTGGCTGCTGTTCACTGAAAAGCTCATTCTGGGTACATTTTTGGTATACATTTGCTTCTGCCGGGTCAGCTGAGCAGTGAATTTCTACTTAACTACCCCCTATCAGGAGAGACCTCAGGGCTGCATCTTTTGAGCGCAGTACTGAGCCTGAAAAGCGTTTACAACCCCAGTTACAAGTAAAACTAGCTAAAATGTGCCTGGCTGCTGTTCACTGAAAAGCTCATTCTGGGTACATTTTTGGTATACATTTGCTTCTGCCGGGTCAGCTGAGCAGTGAATTTCTACTTAACTACCTCCTATCAGGAGAGACCTCAGGGCTGCATCTTTTGAGTGCAGTACTGAGCCTGAAAAGCGTTTACAACCCCACTTACAAGTAAAACTAGCTAAAATGTGCCTGGCTGCTGTTCACTGAAAAGCTCATTTTGGGTACATTTTTGGTATACATTTGCTTCTGCCGGGTCAGCTGAGCAGTGAATTTCTACTTAACTACCTCCTATCAGGAGAGACCTCAGGGCTGCATCTTTTGAGCGCAGTACTGAGCCTGAAAAGCGTTTACAACCCCACTTACCAGTAAAACTAGCTAAAATGTGCCTGGCTGCTGTTCACTGAAAAGCTCATTCTGGGTACATTTTTGGTATACATTTGCTTCTGCCGGGTCAGCTGAGCAGTGAATTTCTACTTAACTACACCCTATCAGGAGAGACCTCAGGGCTGCATCTTTTGAGCGCAGTACTGAGCCTGAAAAGCGTTTACAACCCCAGTTACAAGTAAAACTAGCTAAAATGTGCCTGGCCGCTGTTCACTGAAAAGCTCATTCTGGGTACATTTTTGGTATACATTTGATTCTGCCGGGTCAGCTGAGCAGTGAATTTCTACTTAACTACCCCCTATCAGGAGAGACCTCAGGGCTGCATCTTTTGAGCGCAGTACTGAGCCTGAAAAGCGTTTACAACCCCACTTACAAGTAAAACTAGCTAAAATGTGCCTGGCCGCTGTTCACTGTAAAGCTCATTCTGGGTACATTTTTGGTATACAATTGCTTCTGCCGGGTCAGCTGAGCAGTGAATTTCTACTTAACTACCCCCTATCAGGAGAGACCTCAGGGCTGCATCTTTTGAGCGCAGTACTGAGCCTGAAAAGCGTTTACAACCCCACTTACAAGTAAAACTAGCTAAAATGTGCCTGGCTGCTGTTCACTGAAAAGCTCATTCTGGGTACATTTTTGGTATACATTTGCTTCTGCCGGGTCAGCTGAGCAGTGAATTTCTACTTAACTATCTCCTATCAGGAGAGACCTCAGGGCTGCATCTTTTGAGCACAGTACTGAGCCTGAAAAGCGTTTACAACCCCAGTTACAAGTAAAACTAGCTAAAATGTGCCTGGCTGCTGTTCACTGAAAAGCTCATTCTGGGTACATTTTTGGTATACATTTGCTTCTGCCGGGTCAGCTGAGCAGTGAATTTCTACTTAACTACCTCCTATCAGGAGAGACCTCAGGGCTGCTTCTTTTGAGCACAGTACTGAGCCTGAAAAGCGTTTACAACCCCACTTACAAGTAAAACTAGCTAAAATGTGCCTGGCTGCTGTTCACTGAAAAGCTCATTCTGGGTACATTTTTGGTATACATTTGCTTCTGCCGGGTCAGCTGAGCAGTGAATTTCTACTTAACTACCCCCTATCAGGAGAGACCTCAGGGCTGCATCTTTTGAGCGCAGTACTGAGCCTGAAAAGCGTTTACAACCCCACTTACAAGTAAAACTAGCTAAAATGTGCCTGGCTGCTGTTCACTGAAAAGCTCATTCTGGGTACATTTTTGGTATACATTTGCTTCTGCCAGGTCAGCTGAGCAGTGAATTTCTACTTAACTACCCCCTATCAGGAGAGACCTCAGGACTGCATCTTTTGAGCGCAGTACTGAGCCTGAAAAGCGTTTACAACCCCAGTTACAAGTAAAACTAGCTAAAATGTGCCTGGCTGCTGTTCACTGAAAAGCTCATTCTGGGTACATTTTTGGTATACATTTGCTTCTGCCGGGTCAGCTGAGCAGTGAATTTCTACTTAACTACCTCCTATCAGGAGAGACCTCAGGGCTGCATCTTTTGAGCGCAGTACTGAGCCTGAAAAGGGTTTACAACCCCAGTCACAAGTAAAACTAGCTAAAATGTGCCTGGCTGCTGTTCACTGTAAAGCTCATTCTGGGTACATTTTTGGTATACATTTGCTTCTGCCGGGTCAGCTGAGCAGTGAATTTCTACTTAACTACCTCCTATCAGGAGAGACCTCAGGGCTGCATCTTTTGAGCGCAGTACTGAGCCTGAAAACCGTTTACAACCCCAGTTACAAGTAAAACTAGCTAAAATGTGCCTGTCTGCTATTCACTGAAAAGCTCATTCTGGGTTCATTTTTGGTATACATTTGCTTCTGCCGGGTCAGCTGAGCAGTGAATTTCTACTTAACTACCTCCTATCAGGAGAGACCTCAGGGCTGCATCTTTTGAGCGCAGTACTGAGCCTGAAAAGCGTTTACAACCCCAGTTACAAGTAAAACTAGCTAAAATGTGCCTGGCTGCTGTTCACTGAAAAGCTCATTCTGGGTAAATTTTTGGTATACATTTGCTTCTGCCGGGTCAGCTGAGCAGTGAATTTCTACTTAACTACCCCCTATCAGGAGAGACCTCAGGGCTACATCTTTTGAGCGCAGTACTGAGCCTGAAAAGCGTTTACAACCCCAGTTACAAGTAAAACTAGCTAAAATGTGCCTGGCCGCTGTTCACTGAAAAGCTCATTCTGGGTACATTTTTGGTATACATTTGATTCTGCCGGGTCAGCTGAGCAGTGAATTTCTACTTAACTACCTCCTATCAGGAGAGACCTCAGGGCTGCATCTTTTGAGTGCAGTACTGAGCCTGAAAAGCGTTTACAACCCCACTTACAAGTAAAACTAGCTAAAATGTGCCTGGCTGCTGTTCACTGAAAAGCTCATTTTGGGTACATTTTTGGTATACATTTGCTTCTGCCGGGTCAGCTGAGCAGTGAATTTCTACTTAACTACCTCCTATCAGGAGAGACCTCAGGGCTGCATCTTTTGAGCGCAGTACTGAGCCTGAAAAGCGTTTACAACCCCACTTACAAGTAAAACTAGCTAAAATGTGCCTGGCTGCTGTTCACTGAAAAGCTCATTCTGGGTACATTTTTGGTATACATTTGCTTCTGCCGGGTCAGCTGAGCAGTGAATTTCTACTTAACTACCCCCTATCAGGAGAGACCTCAGGGCTGCATCTTTTGAGTGCAGTACTGAGCCTGAAAAGCGTTTACAACCCCACTTACAAGTAAAACTAGCTAAAATGTGCCTGGCTGCTGTTCACTGAAAAGCTCATTCTGGGTACATTTTTGGTATACATTTGCTTCTGCCGGGTCAGCTGAGCAGTGAATTTCTACTTAACTACCCCCTATCAGGAGAGACCTCAGGGCTGCATCTTTTGAGCACAGTACTGAGCCTGAAAAGCGTTTACAACCCCAGTTACAAGTAAAACTAGCTAAAATGTGCCTGGCTGCTGTTCACTGAAAAGCTCATTCTGGGTACATTTTTGGTATACATTTGCTTCTGCCGGGTCAGCTGAGCAGTGAATTTCTACTTAACTACCTCCTATCAGGAGAGACCTCAGGGCTGCATCTTTTGAGCACAGTACTGAGCCTGAAAAGCGTTTACAACCCCACTTACAAGTAAAACTAGCTAAAATGTGCCTGGCTGCTGTTCACTGAAAAGCTCATTCTGGGTACATTTTTGGTATACATTTGCTTCTGCCGGGTCAGCTGAGCAGTGAATTTCTACTTAACTACCCCTCATCAGGAGAGACCTCAGGGCTGCATCTTTTGAGCGCAGTACTGAGCCTGAAAAGCGTTTACAACCCCAGTTACAAGTAAAACTAGCTAAAATGTGCCTGGCTGCTGTTCACTGAAAAGCTCATTCTGGGTACATTTTTGGTATACATTTGCTTCTGCCGGGTCAGCTGAGCAGTGAATTTCTACTTAACTACCTCCTATCAGGAGAGACCTCAGGGCTGCATCTTTTGAGCGCAGTACTGAGCCTGAAAAGCGTTTACAACCCCAGTCACAAGTAAAACTAGCTAAAATGTGCCTGGCTGCTGTTCACTGAAAAGCTCATTCTGGGTACATTTTTGGTATACATTTGCTTCTGCCGGGTCAGCTGAGCAGTGAATTTCTACTTAACTACCTCCTATCAGGAGAGACCTCAGGGCTGCATCTTTTGAGCGCAGTACTGAGCCTGAAAAGCGTTTACAACCCCAGTCACAAGTAAAACTAGCTAAAATGTTCCTGGCTGCTGTTCACTGAAAAGCTCATTCTGTGTACATTTTTGGTATACATTTGCTTCTGCCGGGTCAGCTGAGCAGTGAATTTCTACTTAACTATCTCCTATCAGGAGAGACCTCAGGGCTGCATCTTTTGAGCGCAGTACTGAGCCTGAAAAGCGTTTACAACCCCACTTACAAGTAAAACTAGCTAAAATGTGCCTGGCTGCTGTTCACTGAAAAGCTCATTTTGGGTACATTTTTGGTATACATTTGCTTCTGCCGGGTCAGCTGAGCAGTGAATTTCTACTTAACTACCTCCTATCAGGAGAGACCTCAGGGCTGCATCTTTTGAGCGCAGTACTGAGCCTGAAAAGCGTTTACAACCCCACTTACAAGTAAAACTAGCTAAAATGTGCCTGGCTGCTGTTCACTGAAAAGCTCATTCTGGGTACATTTTTGGTATACATTTGCTTCTGCCGGGTCAGCTGAGCAGTGAATTTCTACTTAACTACCCCCTATCAGGAGAGACCTCAGGGCTGCATCTTTTGAGCGCAGTACTGAGCCTGAAAAGCGTTTACAACCCCACTTACAAGTAAAACTAGCTAAAATGTGCCTGGCTGCTGTTCACTGAAAAGCTCATTCTGGGTACATTTTTGGTATACATTTGCTTCTGCCGGGTCAGCTGAGCAGTGAATTTCTACTTAACTACCTCCTATCAGGAGAGACCTCAGGGCTGCATCTTTTGAGCGCAGTACTGAGCCTGAAAACCGTTTACAACCCCAGTTACAAGTAAAACTAGCTAAAATGTGCCTGTCTGCTATTCACTGAAAAGCTCATTCTGGGTACATTTTTGGTATACATTTGCTTCTGCCGGGTCAGCTGAGCAGTGAATTTCTACTTAACTACCTCCTATCAGGAGAGACCTCAGGGCTGCATCTTTTGAGCGCAGTACTGAGCCTGAAAAGCGTTTACAACCCCAGTTACAAGTAAAACTAGCTAAAATGTACCTGGCTGCTGTTCACTGAAAAGCTCATTCTGCGTACATTTTTGGTATACATTTGCTTCTGCCGGGTCAGCTGAGCAGTGAATTTCTACTTAACTACCCCCTATCAGGAGAGACCTCAGGGCTGCATCTTTTGAGCACAGTACTGAGCCTGAAAAGCGTTTACAACCCCAGTTACAAGTAAAACTAGCTAAAATGTGCCTGGCTGCTGTTCACTGAAAAGCTCATTCTGGGTACATTTTTGGTATACATTTGCTTCTGCCGGGTCAGCTGAGCAGTGAATTTCTACTTAACTACCTCCTATCAGGAGAGACCTCAGGGCTGCATCTTTTGAGCACAGTACTGAGCCTGAAAAGCGTTTACAACCCCACTTACAAGTAAAACTAGCTAAAATGTGCCTGGCTGCTGTTCACTGAAAAGCTCATTCTGGGTACATTTTTGGTATACATTTGCTTCTGCCGGGTCAGCTGAGCAGTGAATTTCTACTTAACTACCCCCTATCAGGAGAGACCTCAGGGCTGCATCTTTTGAGCGCAGTACTGAGCCTGAAAAGCGTTTACAACCCCAGTTACAAGTAAAACTAGCTAAAATGTGCCTGGCTGCTGTTCACTGAAAAGCTCATTCTGGGTACATTTTTGGTATACATTTGCTTCTGCCGGGTCAGCTGAGCAGTGAATTTCTACTTAACTACCTCCTATCAGGAGAGACCTCAGGGCTGCATCTTTTGAGCGCAGTACTGAGCCTGAAAAGCGTTTACAACCCCAGTCACAAGTAAAACTAGCTAAAATGTGCCTGGCTGCTGTTCACTGAAAAGCTCATTCTGGGTACATTTTTGGTATACATTTGCTTCTGCCGGGTCAGCTGAGCAGTGAATTTCTACTTAACTACCTCCTATCAGGAGAGACCTCAGGGCTGCATCTTTTGAGCGCAGTACTGAGCCTGAAAAGCGTTTACAACCCCAGTCACAAGTAAAACTAGCTAAAATGTTCCTGGCTGCTGTTCACTGAAAAGCTCATTCTGGGTACATTTTTGGTATACATTTGCTTCTGCCGGGTCAGCTGAGCAGTGAATTTCTACTTAACTATCTCCTATCAGGAGAGACCTCAGGGCTGCATCTTTTGAGCGCAGTACTGAGCCTGAAAAGCGTTTACAACCCCACTTACAAGTAAAACTAGCTAAAATGTGCCTGGCTGCTGTTCACTGAAAAGCTCATTTTGGGTACATTTTTGGTATACATTTGCTTCTGCCGGGTCAGCTGAGCAGTGAATTTCTACTTAACTACCTCCTATCAGGAGAGACCTCAGGGCTGCATCTTTTGAGCGCAGTACTGAGCCTGAAAAGCGTTTACAACCCCACTTACCAGTAAAACTAGCTAAAATGTGCCTGGCTGCTGTTCACTGAAAAGCTCATTCTGGGTACATTTTTGGTATACATTTGCTTCTGCCGGGTCAGCTGAGCAGTGAATTTCTACTTAACTACCCCCTATCAGGAGAGACCTCAGGGCTGCATCTTTTGAGCGCAGTACTGAGCCTGAAAAGCGTTTACAACCCCACTTACAAGTAAAACTAGCTAAAATGTGCCTGGCTGCTGTTCACTGAAAAGCTCATTCTGGGTACATTTTTGGTATACATTTGCTTCTGCCGGGTCAGCTGAGCAGTGAATTTCTACTTAACTACCTCCTATCAGGAGAGACCTCAGGGCTGCATCTTTTGAGCGCAGTACTGAGCCTGAAAACCGTTTACAACCCCAGTTACAAGTAAAACTAGCTAAAATGTGCCTGTCTGCTATTCACTGAAAAGCTCATTCTGGGTACATTTTTGGTATACATTTGCTTCTGCCGGGTCAGCTGAGCAGTGAATTTCTACTTAACTACCTCCTATCAGGAGAGACCTCAGGGCTGCATCTTTTGAGCGCAGTACTGAGCCTGAAAAGCGTTTACAACCCCAGTTACAAGTAAAACTAGCTAAAATGTACCTGGCTGCTGTTCACTGAAAAGCTCATTTTGCGTACATTTTTGGTATACATTTGCTTCTGCCGGGTCAGCTGAGTAGTGAATTTCTACTTAACTACCTCCTATCAGGAGAGACCTCAGGGCTGCATCTTTTGAGCGCAGTACTGAGCCTGAAAAGCGTTTACAACCCCACTTACAAGTAAAACTAGCTAAAATGTGCCTGGCTGCTGTTCACTGAAAAGCTCATTCTGGGTAAATTTTTGGTATACATTTGCTTCTGCCGGGTCAGCTGAGCAGTGAATTTCTACTTAACTACCCCCTATCAGGAGAGACCTCAGGGCTGCATCTTTTGAGCGCAGTACTGAGCCTGAAAAGCGTTTACAACCCCAGTTACAAGTAAAACTAGCTAAAATGTGCCTGGCTGCTGTTCACTGAAAAGCTCATTCTGGGTACATTTTTGGTATACATTTGCTTCTGCCGGGTCAGCTGAGCAGTGAATTTCTACTTAACTACCTCCTATCAGGAGAGACCTCAGGGCTGCATCTTTTGAGCGCAGTACTGAGCCTGAAAAGCGTTTACAACCCCAGTCACAAGTAAAACTAGCTAAAATGTGCCTGGCTGCTGTTCACTGAAAAGCTCATTCTGGGTACGTTTTTGGTATACATTTGCTTCTGCCGGGTCAGCTGAGCAGTGAATTTCTACTTAACTATCTCCTATCAGGAGAGACCTCAGGGCTGCATCTTTTGAGCGCAGTACTGAGCCTGAAAAGCGTTTACAACCCCACTTACAAGTAAAACTAGCTAAAATGTGCCTGGCTGCTGTTCACTGAAAAGCTCATTTTGGGTACATTTTTGGTATACATTTGCTTCTGCCGGGTCAGCTGAGCAGTGAATTTCTACTTAACTACCTCCTATCAGGAGAGACCTCAGGGCTGCATCTTTTGAGCGCAGTACTGAGCCTGAAAAGCGTTTACAACCCCACTTACCAGTAAAACTAGCTAAAATGTGCCTGGCTGCTGTTCACTGAAAAGCTCATTCTGGGTACATTTTTGGTATACATTTGCTTCTGCCGGGTCAGCTGAGCAGTGAATTTCTACTTAACTACACCCTATCAGGAGAGACCTCAGGGCTGCATCTTTTGAGCGCAGTACTGAGCCTGAAAAGCGTTTACAACCCCACTTACAAGTAAAACTAGCTAAAATGTGCCTGGCTGCTGTTCACTGAAAAGCTCATTCTGGGTACATTTTTGGTATACATTTGCTTCTGCCGGGTCAGCTGAGCAGTGAATTTCTACTTAACTACCTCCTATCAGGAGAGACCTCAGGGCTGCATCTTTTGAGCGCAGTACTGAGCCTGAAAAGCGTTTACAACCCCAGTTACAAGTAAAACTAGCTAAAATGTGCCTGGCTGCTGTTCACTGAAAAGCTCATTCTGGGTACATTTTTGGTATACATTTGCTTCTGCCGGGTCAGCTGAGCAGTGAATTTCTACTTAACTACCTCCTATCAGGAGAGACCTCAGGGCTGCATCTTTTGAGCACAGTACTGAGCCTAAAAAGCGTTTACAACCCCACTTACAAGTTAAACTAGCTAAAATGTGCCTGGCTGCTGTTCACTGAAAAGCTCATTCTGGGTACATTTTTGGTATACATTTGCTTCTGCCGGGTCAGCTGAGCAGTGAATTTCTACTTAACTACCCCCTATCAGGAGAGACCTCAGGGCTGCATCTTTTGAGCGCAGTACTGAGCCTGAAAAGTGTTTACAACCCCAGTTACAAGTAAAACTAGCTAAAATGTACCTGGCTGCTGTTCACTGAAAAGCTCATTCTGGGTACATTTTTGGTATACATTTGCTTCTGCAGGGTCAGCTGAGTAGTGAATTTCTACTTAACTACCTCCTATCAGGAGAGACCTCAGGGCTGCATCTTTTGAGTGCAGTACTGAGCCTGAAAAGCGTTTACAACCCCACTTACAAGTAAAACTAGCTAAAATGTGCCTGGCTGCTGTTCACTGAAAAGCTAATTCTGGGTACATTTTTGGTATACATTTGCTTCTGCCGGGTCAGCTGAGCAGTGAATTTCTACTTAACTACCTCCTATCAGGAGAGACCTCAGGGCTGCATCTTTTGAGCGCAGTACTGAGCCTGAAAAGCGTTTACAACCCCACTTACAAGTAAAACTAGCTAAAATGTGCCTGGCTGCTGTTCACTGAAAAGCTCATTTTGGGTACATTTTTGGTATACATTTGCTTCTGCCGGGTCAGCTGAGCAGTGAATTTCTACTTAACTACCTCCTATCAGGAGAGACCTCAGGGCTGCATCTTTTGAGCGCAGTACTGAGCCTGAAAAGCGTTTACAACCCCACTTACAAGTAAAACTAGCTAAAATGTGCCTGGCTGCTGTTCACTGAAAAGCTCATTCTGGGTACATTTTTGGTATACATTTGCTTCTGCCGGGTCAGCTGAGCAGTGAATTTCAACTTAACTACCCCCTATCAGGAGAGACCTCAGGGCTGCATCTTTTGAGCGCAGTACTGAGCCTGAAAAGCGTTTACAACCCCACTTACAAGTAAAACTAGCTAAAATGTGCCTGGCTGCTGTTCACTGAAAAGCTCATTCTGGGTACATTTTTGGTATACATTTGCTTCTGCCGGGTCAGCTGAGCAGTGAATTTCTACTTAACTACCCCCTATCAGGAGAGACCTCAGGGCTGCATCTTTTGAGCGCAGTACTGAGCCTGAAAAGCGTTTACAACCCCAGTTACAAGTAAAACTAGCTAAAATGTGCCTGGCTGCTGTTCACTGAAAAGCTCATTCTGGGTACATTTTTGGTATACATTTGCTTCTGCCGGGTCAGCTGAGCAGTGAATTTCTACTTAACTACCTCCTATCAGGAGAGACCTCAGGGCTGCATCTTTTGAGCGCAGTACTGAGCCTGAAAAGCGTTTACAACCCCACTTACAAGTAAAACTAGCTAAAATGTGCCTGGCTGCTGTTCACTGAAAAGCTCATTCTGGGTACATTTTTGGTATACATTTTCTTCTGCCGGGTCAGCTGAGCAGTGAATTTCTACTTAACTACCCCCTATCAGGAGAGACCTCAGGGCTGCATCTTTTGAGCGCAGTACTGAGCCTGAAAAGCGTTTACAACCCCAGTTACAAGTAAAACTAGCTAAAATGTGCCTGGCTGCTGTTCACTGAAAAGCTCATTCTGGGTACATTTTTGGTATACATTTGCTTCTGCCGGGTCAGCTGAGCAGTGAATTTCTACTTAACTACCTCCTATCAGGAGAGACCTCAGGGCTGCATCTTTTGAGCGCAGTACTCAGCCTGAAAAGCGTTTACAACCCCAGTCACAAGTAAAACTAGCTAAAATGTGCCTGGCTGCTGTTCACTGAAAAGCTCATTCTGGGTACATTTTTGGTATACATTTGCTTCTGCCGGGTCAGCTGAGCAGTGAATTTCTACTTAACTACCCCCTATCAGGAGAGACCTCAGGGCTGCATCTTTTGAGCGCAGTACTGAGCCTGAAAAGCGTTTACAACCCCAGTTACAAGTAAAACTAGCTAAAATGTGCCTGGCTGCTGTTCACTGAAAAGCTCATTCTGGGTACATTTTTGGTATACATTTGCTTCTGCCGGGTCAGCTGAGCAGTGAATTTCTACTTAACTACCTCCTATCAGGAGACACCTCAGGGCTGCATCTTTTGAGCGCAGTACTGAGCCTGAAAAGCGTTTACAACCCCACTTACAAGTAAAACTAGCTAAAATGTGCCTGGCTGCTGTTCACTGAAAAGCTAATTCTGGGTACATTTTTGGTATACATTTGCTTCTGCCGGGTCAGCTGAGCAGTGAATTTCTACTTAACTACCCCCTATCAGGAGAGACCTCAGGGCTGCATCTTTTGAGTGCAGTACTGAGCCTGAAAAGCGTTTACAACCCCAGTTACAAGTAAAACTAGCTAAAATGTGCCTGGCTGCTGTTCACTGAAAAGCTCATTCTGGGTACATTTTTGGTATACATTTGCTTCTGCCGGGTCAGCTGAGCAGTGAATTTCTACTTAACTACCTCCTATCAGGAGAGACCTCAGGGCTGCATCTTTTGAGCGCAGTACTGAGCCTGAAAAGCGTTTACAACCCCAGTCACAAGTAAAACTAGCTAAAATGTGCCTGGCTGCTGTTCACTGAAAAGCTCATTCTGGGTACATTTTTGGTATACATTTGCTTCTGCCGGGTCAGCTGAGCAGTGAATTTCTACTTAACTACCCCCTATCAGGAGAGACCTCAGGGCTGCATCTTTTGAGCGCAGTACTGAGCCTGAAAAGCGTTTACAACCCCAGTTACAAGTAAAACTAGCTAAAATGTGCCTGGCTGCTGTTCACTGAAAAGCTCATTCTGGGTACATTTTTGGTATACATTTGCTTCTGCCGGGTCAGCTGAGCAGTGAATTTCTACTTAACTACCTCCTATCAGGAGAGACCTCAGGGCTGCATCTTTTGAGCGCAGTACTGAGCCTGAAAAGCGTTTACAACCCCACTTACAAGTAAAACTAGCTAAAATGTGCCTGGCTGCTGTTCACTGAAAAGCTCATTCTGGGTACATTTTTGGTATACATTTGCTTCTGCCGGGTCATCTGAGCAGTGAATTTCTACTTAACTACCCCCTATCAGGAGAGACCTCAGGGCTGCATCTTTTGAGCGCAGTACTGAGCCTGAAAAGCGTTTACAACCCCAGTTACAAGTAAAACTAGCTAAAATGTGCCTGGCTGCTGTTCACTGAAAAGCTCATTCTGGGTACATTTTTGGTATACATTTGCTTCTGCCGGGTCAGCTGAGCAGTGAATTTCTACTTAACTATCTCCTATCAGGAGAGACCTCAGGGCTGCATCTTTTGAGCGCAGTACTGAGCCTGAAAAGCGTTTCCAACCCCACTTACAAGTACAACTAGCTAAAATGTGCCTGGCTGCTGTTCACTGAAAAGCTCATTCTGGGTACATTTTTGGTATACATTTGATTCTGCCGGGTCAGCTGAGCAGTGAATTTCTACTTAACTACCTCCTATCAGGAGAGACCTCAGGGCTGCATCTTTTGAGCGCAGTTCTGAGCCTGAAAAGCGTTTACAACCCCACTTACAAGTAAAACTAGCTAAAATGTGCCTGGCTGCTGTTCACTGAAAAGCTCATTTTGGGTACATTTTTGGTATACATTTGCTTCTGCCGGGTCAGCTGAGCAGTGAATTTCTACTTAACTACCTCCTATCAGGAGAGACCTCAGGGCTGCATCTTTTGAGCGCAGTACTGAGCCTGAAAAGCGTTTACAACCCCACTTACAAGTAAAACTAGCTAAAATGTGCCTGGCTGCTGTTCACTGAAAAGCTCATTCTGGGTACATTTTTGGTATACATTTGCTTCTGCCGGGTCAGCTGAGCAGTGAATTTCTACTTAACTACCCCCTATCAGGAGAGACCTCAGGGCTGCATCTTTTGAGCACAGTACTGAGCCTGAAAAGCGTTTACAACCCCAGTTACAAGTAAAACTAGCTAAAATGTGCCTGGCTGCTGTTCACTAAAAAGCTCATTCTGGGTACATTTTTGGTATACATTTGCTTCTGCCGGGTCAGCTGAGCAGTGAATTTCTACTTAACTACCTCCTATCAGGAGAGACCTCAGGGCTGCATCTTTTGAGCCCAGTACTGAGCCTGAAAAGCGTTTACAACCCCACTTACAAGTAAAACTAGCTAAAATGTGCCTGGCTGCTGTTCACTGAAAAGCTCATTCTGGGTACATTTTTGGTATACATTTGCTTCTGCCGGGTCAGCTGAGCAGTGAATTTCTACTTAACTACCCCCTATCAGGAGAGACCTCAGGGCTGCATCTTTTGAGCGCAGTACTGAGCCTGAAAAGCGTTTACAACCCCACTTACAAGTAAAACTAGCTAAAATGTGCCTGGCTGCTGTTCACTGAAAAGCTCATTCTGGGTACATTTTTGGTACACATTTGCTTCTGCCGGGTCAGCTGAGCAGTGAATTTCTACTTAACTACCCCCTATCAGGAGAGACCTCAGGACTGCATCTTTTGAGCGCAGTACTGAGCCTGAAAAGCGTTTACAACCCCAGTTACAAGTAAAACTAGCTAAAATGTGCCTGGCTGCTGTTCACTGAAAAGCTCATTCTGGGTACATTTTTGGTATACATTTGCTTCTGCCGGGTCAGCTGAGCAGTGAATTTCTACTTAACTACCTCCTATCAGGAGAGACCTCAGGGCTGCATCTTTTGAGCGCAGTACTGAGCCTGAAAAGCGTTTACAACCCCACTTACAAGTAAAACTAGCTAAAATGTGCCTGGCTGCTGTTCACTGAAAAGCTCATTCTGGGTACATTTTTGGTATACATTTGCTTCTGCCGGGTCAGCTGAGCAGTGAATTTCTACTTAACTACCTCCTATCAGGAGAGACCTCAGGGCTGCATCTTTTGAGCGCAGTACTGAGCCTGAAAAGCGTTTACAACCCCAGTCACAAGTAAAACTAGCTAAAATGTGCCTGGCTGCTGTTCACTGAAAAGCTCATTCTGGGTACATTTTTAGTATACATTTGCTTCTGCCGGGTCAGCTGGGCATTGAATTTCTACTTAACTACCTCCTATCAGGAGAGACCTCAGGGCTGCATCTTTTGAGCGCAGTACTGAGCCTGAAAACCGTTTACAACCCCAGTTACAAGTAAAACTAGCTAAAATGTGCCTGTCTGCTATTCACTGAAAAGCTCATTCTGGGTACATTTTTGGTATACATTTGCTTCTGCCGGGTCAGCTGAGCAGTGAATTTCTACTTAACTACCTCCTATCAGGAGAGACCTCAGGGCTGCATCGTTTGAGCGCAGTACTGAGCCTGAAAAGCGTTTACAACCCCAGTTACAAGTAAAACTAGCTAAAATGTACCTGGCTGCTGTTCACTGAAAAGCTCATTCTGGGTACATTTTTGGTATACATTTGCTTCTGCCGGGTCAGCTGAGTAGTGAATTTCTACTTAACTACCTCCTATCAGGGAGACCTCAGGGCTGCATCTTTTGAGCGCAGTACTGAGCCTGAAAAGCATTTACAACCCCACTTACAAGTAAAACTAGCTAAAATGTGCCTGGCTGCTGTTCACTGAAAAGCTCATTCTGGGTAAATTTTTGGTATACATTTGCTTCTGCCGGGTCAGCTGAGCAGTGAATTTCTACTTAACTACCCCCTATCAGGAGAGACCTCAGGGCTGCATCTTTTGAGCGCAGTACTGAGCCTGAAAAGCGTTTACAACCCCACTTACAAGTAAAACTAGCTAAAATGTGCCTGGCTGCTGTTCACTGAAAAGCTCATTCTGGGTACATTTTTGGTATACATTTGCTTCTGCCGGGTCAGCTGAGCAGTGAATTTCTACTTAACTACCCCCTATCAGGAGAGACCTCAGGGCTGCATCTTTTGAGCGCAGTACTGAGCCTGAAAAGCGTTTACAACCCCAGTTACAAGTAAAACTAGCTAAAATGTGCCTGGCTGCTGTTCACTGAAAAGCTCATTCTGGGTACATTTTTGGTATACATTTGCTTCTGCCGGGTCAGCTGAGCAGTGAATTTCTACTTAACTATCTCCTATCAGGAGAGACCTCAGGGCTGCATCTTTTGAGCGCAGTACTGAGCCTGAAAAGCGTTTCCAACCCCACTTACAAGTAAAACTAGCTAAAATGTGCCTGGCTGCTGTTCACTGAAAAGCTCATTTTGGGTACATTTTTGGTATACATTTGCTTCTGCCGGGTCAGCTGAGCAGTGAATTTCTACTTAACTACCTCCTATCAGGAGAGACCTCAGGGCTGCATCTTTTGAGCGCAGTACTGAGCCTGAAAAGCGTTTACAACCCCACTTACAAGTAAAACTAGCTAAAATGTGCCTGGCTGCTGTTCACTGAAAAGCTCATTCTGGGTACATTTTTGGTATACATTTGCTTCTGCCGGGTCAGCTGAGCAGTGAATTTCTACTTAACTACCCCCTATCAGGAGAGACCTCAGGGCTGCATCTTTTGAGCGCAGTACTGAGCCTGAAAAGCGTTTACAACCCCAGTTACAAGTAAAACTAGCTCAAATGTGCCTGGCTGCTGTTCACTGAAAAGCTCATTCTGGGTACATTTTTGGTATACATTTGCTTCTGCCGGGTCAGCTGAGCAGTGAATTTCTACTTAACTACCTCCTATCAGGAGAGACCTCAGGGCTGCATCTTTTGAGCGCAGTACTGAGCCTGAAAAGCGTTTACAACCCCACTTACAAGTAAAACTAGCTAAAATGTGCCTGGCTGCTGTTCACTGAAAAGCTCATTCTGGGTACATTTTTGGTATACATTTGCTTCTTCCGGGTCAGCTGAGCAGTGAATTTCTACTTAACTACCCCCTATCAGGAGAGACCTCAGGGCTGCATCTTTTGAGCGCAGTACTGAGCCTGAAAAGCGTTTACAACCCCAGTTACAAGTAAAACTAGCTAAAATGTGCCTGGCTGCTGTTCACTGAAAAGCTCATTCTGGTTACATTTTTGGTATACATTTGCTTCTGCCGGGTCAGCTGAGCAGTGAATTTCTACTTAACTACCTCCTATCAGGAGAGACCTCAGGGCTGCATCTTTTGAGCGCAGTACTGAGCCTGAAAAGCGTTTACAACCCCACTTACAAGTAAAACTAGCTAAAATGTGCCTGGCTGCTGTTCACTGAAAAGCTCATTCTGGGTACATTTTTGGTATACATTTGCTTCTGCCGGGTCAGCTGAGCAGTGAATTTCTACTTAAGTACCTCCTATCAGGAGAGACCTCAGGGCTGCATCTTTTGAGTGCAGTACTGAGCCTGAAAAGCGTTTACAACCCCACTTACAAGTAAAACTAGCTAAAATGTGCCTGGCTGCTGTTCACTGAAAAGCTAATTCTGGGTACATTTTTGGTATACATTTGCTTCTGCTGGGTCAGCTGAGCAGTGAATTTCTACTTAACTACCTCCTATCAGGAGAGACCTCAGGGCTGCATCTTTTGAGCGCAGTACTGAGCCTGAAAAGCGTTTACAACCCCACTTACAAGTAAAACTAGCTAAAATGTGCCTGGCTGCTGTTCACTGAAAAGCTCATTCTGGGTACATTTTTGGTATACATTTGCTTCTGCCGGGTCAGCTGAGCAGTGAATTTCTACTTAACTACCCCCTATCAGGAGAGACCTCAGGGCTGCATCTTTTGAGCGCAGTACTGCGCCTGAAAAGCGTTTACAACCCCAGTTACAAGTAAAACTAGCTAAAATGTACCTGGCTGCTGTTCACTGAAAAGCTCATTCTGGGTACATTTTTGGTATACATTTGCTTCTGCCGGGTCAGCTGAGTAGTGAATTTCTACTTAACTACCTCCTATCAGGAGAGACCTCAGGGCTGCATCTTTTGAGTGCAGTACTGAGCCTGAAAAGCGTTTACAACCCCACTTACAAGTAAAACTAGCTAAAATGTGCCTGGCTGCTGTTCACTGAAAAGCTAATTTTGGGTACATTTTTGGTATACATTTGCTTCTGCCGGGTCAGCTGAGCAGTGAATTTCTACTTAACTACCTCCTATCAGGAGAGACCTCAGGGCTGCATCTTTTGAGCGCAGTACTGAGCCTGAAAAGCGTTTACAACCCCACTTACAAGTAAAACTAGCTAAAATGTGCCTGGCTGCTGTTCACTGAAAAGCTCATTCTGGGTACATTTTTGGTATACATTTGCTTCTGCCGGGTCAGCTGAGCAGTGAATTTCTACTTAACTACCCCCTATCAGGAGAGACCTCAGGGCTGCATCTTTTGAGCGCAGTACTGAGCCTGAAAAGCGTTTACAACCCCACTTACAAGTAAAACTAGCTAAAATGTGCCTGGCTGCTGTTCACTGAAAAGCTCATTCTGGGTACATTTTTGGTATACATTTGCTTCTGCCGGGTCAGCTGAGCAGTGAATTTCTACTTAACTACCCCCTATCAGGAGAGACCTCAGGGCTGCATCTTTTGAGCGCAGTACTGAGCCTGAAAAGCGTTTACAACCCCAGTTACAAGTAAAACTAGCTAAAATGTGCCTGGCTGCTGTTCACTGAAAAGCTCTTTCTGGGTACATTTTTGGTATACAATTGCTTCTGCCGGGTCAGCTGAGCAGTGAATTTCTACTTAACTACCTCCTATCAGGAGAGACCTCAGGGCTGCATCTTTTGAGTGCAGTACTGAGCCTGAAAAGCGTTTACAACCCCACTTACAAGTAAAACTAGCTAAAATGTGCCTGGCTGCTGTTCACTGAAAAGCTCATTTTGGGTACATTTTTGGTATACATTTGCTTCTGCCGGGTCAGCTGAGCAGTGAATTTCTACTTAACTACCTCCTATCAGGAGAGACCTCAGGGCTGCATCTTTTGAGCGCAGTACTGAGCCTGAAAAGCGTTTACAACCCCACTTACAAGTAAAACTAGCTAAAATGTGCCTGGCTGCTGTTCACTGAAAAGCTCATTCTGGGTACATTTTTGGTATACATTTGCTTCTGCCGGGTCAGCTGAGCAGTGAATTTCTACTTAACTACCCCCTATCAGGAGAGACCTCAGGGCTGCATCTTTTGAGCGCAGTACTGAGCCTGAAAAGCATTTACAACCCCAGTTACAAGTAAAACTAGCTAAAATGTGCCTGGCTGCTGTTCACTGAAAAGCTCATTCTGGGTACATTTTTGGTATACATTTGCTTCTGCCGGGTCAGCTGAGCAGTGAATTTCTACTTAACTACCTCCTATCAGGAGAGACCTCAGGGCTGCATCTTTTGAGCGCAGTACTGAGCCTGAAAAGCGTTTACAACCCCACTTACAAGTAAAACTAGCTAAAATGTGCCTGGCTGCTGTTCACTGAAAAGCTCATTCTGGGTACATTTTTGGTATACATTTGCTTCTGCCGGGTCAGCTGAGCAGTGAATTTCTACTTAACTACCTCCTATCAGGAGAGACCTCAGGGCTGCATCTTTTGAGCGCAGTACTGAGCCTGAAAAGCGTTTACAACCCCACTTACAAGTAAAACTAGCTAAAATGTGCCTGGCTGCTGTTCACTGAAAAGCTCATTCTGGGTACATTTTTGGTATACATTTGCTTCTGCCGGGTCAGCTGAGCAGTGAATTTCTACTTAACTACCTCCTATCAGGAGAGACCTCAGGGCTGCATCTTTTGAGCGCAGTACTGAGCCTGAAAAGCGTTTACAACCCCACTTACAAGTAAAACTAGCTAAAATGTGCCTGGCTGCTGTTCACTGAAAAGCTCATTCTGGGTACATTTTTTATATACATTTGCTTCTGCCGGGTCAGCTGAGCAGTGAATTTCTACTTAACTACCCCCTATCAGGAGAGACCTCAGGGCTGCATCTTTTGAGCGCAGTACTGAGCCTGAAAAGCGTTTACAACCCCAGTTACAAGTAAAACTAGCTAAAATGTACCTGGCTGCTGTTCACTGAAAAGCTCATTCTGGGTACATTTTTGGTATACATTTGCTTCTGCCGGGTCAGCTGAGTAGTGAATTTCTACTTAACTACCTCCTATCAGGAGAGACCTCAGGGCTGCATCTTTTGAGTGCAGTACTGAGCCTGAAAAGCGTTTACAACCCCACTTACAAGTAAAACTAGCTAAAATGTGCCTGGCTGCTGTTCACTGAAAAGCTAATTCTGGGTACATTTTTGGTATACATTTGCTTCTGCCGGGTCAGCTGAGCAGTGAATTTCTACTTAACTACCTCCTATCAGGAGAGACCTCAGGGCTGCATCTTTTGAGCGCAGTACTGAGCCTGAAAAGCGTTTACAACCCCACTTACAAGTAAAACTAGCTAAAATGTGCCTGGCTGCTGTTCACTGAAAAGCTCATTCTGGGTACATTTTTGGTATACATTTGCTTCTGCCGGGTCAGCTGAGCAGTGAATTTCTACTTAACTACCCCCTATCAGGAGAGACCTCAGGGCTGCATCTTTTGAGCGCAGTACTGAGCCTGAAAAGCGTTTACAACCCCACTTACAAGTAAAACTAGCTAAAATGTGCCTGGCTGCTGTTCACTGAAAAGCTCATTCTGGGTACATTTTTGGTATACATTTGCTTCTGCCGGGTCAGCTGAGCAGTGAATTTCTACTTAACTACCCCCTATCAGGAGAGACCTCAGGGCTGCATCTTTTGAGCGCAGTACTGAGCCTGAAAAGCGTTTACAACCCCAGTTACAAGTAAAACTAGCTAAAATGTGCCTGGCTGCTGTTCACTGAAAAGCTCATTCTGGGTACATTTTTGGTATACAATTGCTTCTGCCGGGTCAGCTGAGCAGTGAATTTCTACTTAACTACCTCCTATCAGGAGAGACCTCAGGGCTGCATCTTTTGAGTGCAGTACTGAGCCTGAAAAGCGTTTACAACCCCACTTACAAGTAAAACTAGCTAAAATGTGCCTGGCTGCTGTTCACTGAAAAGCTCATTTTGGGTACATTTTTGGTATACATTTGCTTCTGCCGGGTCAGCTGAGCAGTGAATTTCTACTTAACTACCTCCTATCAGGAGAGACCTCAGGGCTGCATCTTTTGAGCGCAGTACTGAGCCTGAAAAGCGTTTACAACCCCACTTACAAGTAAAACTAGCTAAAATGTGCCTGGCTGCTGTTCACTGAAAAGCTCATTCTGGGTACATTTTTGGTATACATTTGCTTCTGCCGGGTCAGCTGAGCAGTGAATTTCTACTTAACTACCTCCTATCAGGAGAGACCTCAGGGCTGCATCTTTTGAGCGCAGTACTGAGCCTGAAAAGCGTTTACAACCCCAGTTACAAGTAAAACTAGCTAAAATGTGCCTGGCTGCTGTTCACTGAAAAGCTCATTCTGGGTACATTTTTGGTATACATTTGCTTCTGCCGGGTCAGCTGAGCAGTGAATTTCTACTTAACTACCTCCTATCAGGAGAGACCTCAGGGCTGCATCTTTTGAGCACAGTACTGAGCCTAAAAAGCGTTTACAACCCCACTTACAAGTAAAACTAGCTAAAATGTGCCTGGCTGCTGTTCACTGAAAAGCTCATTCTGGGTACATTTTTGGTATACATTTGCTTCTGCCGGGTCAGCTGAGCAGTGAATTTCTACTTAACTACCTCAGGGCTGCATCTTTTGAGCGCAGTACTGAGCCTGAAAAGCGTTTACAACCCCACTTACAAGTAAAACTAGCTAAAATGTGCCTGGCTGCTGTTCACTGAAAAGCTCATTCTGGGTACATTTTTGGTATACAATTGCTTCTGCCGGGTCAGCTGAGCAGTGAATTTCTACTTAACTACCTCCTATCAGGAGAGACCTCAGGGCTGCATCTTTTGAGCGCAGTACTGAGCCTGAAAAGCGTTTACAACCCCACTTACAAGTAAAACTAGCTAAAATGTGCCTGGCTGCTGTTCACTGAAAAGCTCATTCTGGGTACATTTTTGGTATACATTTGCTTCTGCCGGGTCAGCTGAGCAGTGAATTTCTACTTAACTACCCCCTATCAGGAGAGACCTCAGGGCTGCATCTTTTGAGCGCAGTACTGAGCCTGAAAAGCATTTACAACCCCAGTTACAAGTAAAACTAGCTAAAATGTGCCTGGCTGCTGTTCACTGAAAAGCTCATTCTGGGTACATTTTTGGTATACATTTGCTTCTGCCGGGTCAGCTGAGCAGTGAATTTCTACTTAACTACCTCCTATCAGGAGAGACCTCAGGGCTGCATCTTTTGAGCGCAGTACTGAGCCTGAAAAGCGTTTACAACCCCACTTACAAGTAAAACTAGCTAAAATGTGCCTGGCTGCTGTTCACTGAAAAGCTCATTTTGGGTACATTTTTGGTATACATTTGCTTCTGCCGGGTCAGCTGAGCAGTGAATTTCTACTTAACTACCTCCTATCAGGAGAGACCTCAGGGCTGCATCTTTTGAGCGCAGTACTGAGCCTGAAAAGCGTTTACAACCCCACTTACAAGTAAAACTAGCTAAAATGTGCCTGGCTGCTGTTCACTGAAAAGCTCATTCTGGGTACATTTTTGGTATACATTTGCTTCTGCCGGGTCAGCTGAGCAGTGAATTTCTACTTAACTACCCCCTATCAGGAGAGACCTCAGGGCTGCATCTTTTGAGCGCAGTACTGAGCCTGAAAAGCATTTACAACCCCAGTTACAAGTAAAACTAGCTAAAATGTGCCTGGCTGCTGTTCACTGAAAAGCTCATTCTGGGTACATTTTTGGTATACATTTGCTTCTGCCGGGTCAGCTGAGCAGTGAATTTCTACTTAACTACCTCCTATCAGGAGAGACCTCAGGGCTGCATCTTTTGAGCGCAGTACTGAGCCTGAAAAGCGTTTACAACCCCATTTACAAGTAAAACTAGCTAAAATGTGCCTGGCTGCTGTTCACTGAAAAGCTCATTCTGGGTACATTTTTGGTATACATTTGCTTCTGCCGGGTCAGCTGAGCAGTGAATTTCTACTTAACTACCTCCTATCAGGAGAGACCTCAGGGCTGCATCTTTTGAGCGCAGTACTGAGCCTGAAAAGCGTTTACAACCCCACTTACAAGTAAAACTAGCTAAAATGTGCCTGGCTGCTGTTCACTGAAAAGCTCATTCTGGGTACATTTTTGGTATACATTTGCTTCTGCCGGGTCAGCTGAGCAGTGAATTTCTACTTAACTACTCCTATCAGGAGAGACCTCAGGGCTGCATCTTTTGAGCGCAGTACTGAGCCTGAAAAGCGTTTACAACCCCACTTACAAGTAAAACTAGCTAAAATGTGCCTGGCTGCTGTTCACTGAAAAGCTCATTCTGGGTACATTTTTTATATACATTTGCTTCTGCCGGGTCAGCTGAGCAGTGAATTTCTACTTAACTACCCCCTATCAGGAGAGACCTCAGGGCTGCATCTTTTGAGCGCAGTACTGAGCCTGAAAAGCGTTTACAACCCCAGTTACAAGTAAAACTAGCTAAAATGTACCTGGCTGCTGTTCACTGAAAAGCTAATTCTGGGTACATTTTTGGTATACATTTGCTTCTGCCGGGTCAGCTGAGCAGTGAATTTCTACTTAACTACCTCCTATCAGGAGAGACCTCAGGGCTGCATCTTTTGAGCGCAGTACTGAGCCTGAAAAGCGTTTACAACCCCACTTACAAGTAAAACTAGCTAAAATGTGCCTGGCTGCTGTTCACTGAAAAGCTCATTCTGGGTACATTTTTGGTATACATTTGCTTCTGCCGGGTCAGCTGAGCAGTGAATTTCTACTTAACTACCCCCTATCAGGAGAGACCTCAGGGCTGCATCTTTTGAGCGCAGTACTGAGCCTGAAAAGCGTTTACAACCCCACTTACAAGTAAAACTAGCTAAAATGTGCCTGGCTGCTGTTCACTGAAAAGCTCATTCTGGGTACATTTTTGGTATACATTTGCTTCTGCCGGGTCAGCTGAGCAGTGAATTTCTACTTAACTACCCCCTATCAGGAGAGACCTCAGGGCTGCATCTTTTGAGCGCAGTACTGAGCCTGAAAAGCGTTTACAACCCCAGTTACAAGTAAAACTAGCTAAAATGTGCCTGGCTGCTGTTCACTGAAAAGCTCATTCTGGGTACATTTTTGGTATACAATTGCTTCTGCCGGGTCAGCTGAGCAGTGAATTTCTACTTAACTACCTCCTATCAGGAGAGACCTCAGGGCTGCATCTTTTGAGTGCAGTACTGAGCCTGAAAAGCGTTTACAACCCCACTTACAAGTAAAACTAGCTAAAATGTGCCTGGCTGCTGTTCACTGAAAAGCTCATTTTGGGTACATTTTTGGTATACATTTGCTTCTGCCGGGTCAGCTGAGCAGTGAATTTCTACTTAACTACCTCCTATCAGGAGAGACCTCAGGGCTGCATCTTTTGAGCGCAGTACTGAGCCTGAAAAGCGTTTACAACCCCACTTACAAGTAAAACTAGCTAAAATGTGCCTGGCTGCTGTTCACTGAAAAGCTCATTCTGGGTACATTTTTGGTATACATTTGCTTCTGCCGGGTCAGCTGAGCAGTGAATTTCTACTTAACTACCTCCTATCAGGAGAGACCTCAGGGCTGCATCTTTTGAGCGCAGTACTGAGCCTGAAAAGCGTTTACAACCCCAGTTACAAGTAAAACTAGCTAAAATGTGCCTGGCTGCTGTTCACTGAAAAGCTCATTCTGGGTACATTTTTGGTATACATTTGCTTCTGCCGGGTCAGCTGAGCAGTGAATTTCTACTTAACTACCTCCTATCAGGAGAGACCTCAGGGCTGCATCTTTTGAGCACAGTACTGAGCCTAAAAAGCGTTTACAACCCCACTTACAAGTAAAACTAGCTAAAATGTGCCTGGCTGCTGTTCACTGAAAAGCTCATTCTGGGTACATTTTTGGTATACATTTGCTTCTGCCGGGTCAGCTGAGCAGTGAATTTCTACTTAACTACCTCAGGGCTGCATCTTTTGAGCGCAGTACTGAGCCTGAAAAGCGTTTACAACCCCACTTACAAGTAAAACTAGCTAAAATGTGCCTGGCTGCTGTTCACTGAAAAGCTCATTCTGGGTACATTTTTGGTATACAATTGCTTCTGCCGGGTCAGCTGAGCAGTGAATTTCTACTTAACTACCTCCTATCAGGAGAGACCTCAGGGCTGCATCTTTTGAGCGCAGTACTGAGCCTGAAAAGCATTTACAACCCCAGTTACAAGTAAAACTAGCTAAAATGTGCCTGGCTGCTGTTCACTGAAAAGCTCATTCTGGGTACATTTTTGGTATACATTTGCTTCTGCCGGGTCAGCTGAGCAGTGAATTTCTACTTAACTACCTCCTATCAGGAGAGACCTCAGGGCTGCATCTTTTGAGCGCAGTACTGAGCCTGAAAAGCGTTTACAACCCCACTTACAAGTAAAACTAGCTAAAATGTGCCTGGCTGCTGTTCACTGAAAAGCTCATTCTGGGTACATTTTTGGTATACATTTGCTTCTGCCGGGTCAGCTGAGCAGTGAATTTCTACTTAACTACCTCCTATCAGGAGAGACCTCAGGGCTGCATCTTTTGAGCGCAGTACTGAGCCTGAAAAGCGTTTCCAACCCCACTTACAAGTAAAACTAGCTAAAATGTGCCTGGCTGCTGTTCACTGAAAAGCTCATTCTGGGTACATTTTTGGTATACATTTGCTTCTGCCGGGTCAGCTGAGCAGTGAATTTCTACTTAACTACCTCCTATCAGGAGAGACCTCAGGGCTGCATCTTTTGAGCGCAGTACTGAGCCTGAAAAGCGTTTCCAACCCCACTTACAAGTAAAACTAGCTAAAATGTGCCTGGCTGCTGTTCACTGAAAAGCTCATTTTGGGTACATTTTTGGTATACATTTGCTTCTGCCGGGTCAGCTGAGCAGTGAATTTCTACTTAACTACCTCCTATCAGGAGAGACCTCAGGGCTGCATCTTTTGAGCGCAGTACTGAGCCTGAAAAGCGTTTACAACCCCACTTACAAGTAAAACTAGCTAAAATGTGCCTGGCTGCTGTTCACTGAAAAGCTCATTCTGGGTACATTTTTGGTATACATTTGCTTCTGCCGGGTCAGCTGAGCAGTGAATTTCTACTTAACTACCCCCTATCAGGAGAGACCTCAGGGCTGCATCTTTTGAGCGCAGTACTGAGCCTGAAAAGCGTTTACAACCCCAGTTACAAGTAAAACTAGCTAAAATGTGCCTGGCTGCTGTTCACTGAAAAGCTCATTCTGGGTACATTTTTGGTATACATTTGCTTCTGCCGGGTCAGCTGAGCAGTGAATTTCTACTTAACTACCCCCTATCAGGAGAGACCTCAGGGCTGCATCTTTTGAGCGCAGTACTGAGCCTGAAAAGCGTTTACAACCCCAGTTACAAGTAAAACTAGCTAAAATGTGCCTGGCTGCTGTTCACTGAAAAGCTCATTCTGGGTACATTTTTGGTATACATTTGCTTCTGCCGGGTCAGCTGAGCAGTGAATTTCTACTTAACTACCTCCTATCAGGAGAGACCTCAGGGCTGCATCTTTTGAGCGCAGTACTGAGCCTGAAAAGCGTTTACAACCCCACTTACAAGTAAAACTAGCTAAAATGTGCCTGGCTGCTGTTCACTGAAAAGCTCATTCTGGGTACATTTTTGGTATACATTTGCTTCTTCCGGGTCAGCTGAGCAGTGAATTTCTACTTAACTACCCCCTATCAGGAGAGACCTCAGGGCTGCATCTTTTGAGCGCAGTACTGAGCCTGAAAAGCGTTTACAACCCCAGTTACAAGTAAAACTAGCTAAAATGTGCCTGGCTGCTGTTCACTGAAAAGCTCATTCTGGGTACATTTTTGGTATACATTTGCTTCTGCCGGGTCAGCTGAGCAGTGAATTTCTACTTAAGTACCTCCTATCAGGAGAGACCTCAGGGCTGCATCTTTTGAGCGCAGTACTGAGCCTGAAAAGCGTTTACAACCCCACTTACAAGTAAAACTAGCTAAAATGTGCCTGGCTGCTGTTCACTGAAAAGCTCATTCTGGGTACATTTTTGGTATACATTTGCTTCTGCCGGGTCAGCTGAGCAGTGAATTTCTACTTAAGTACCTCCTATCAGGAGAGACCTCAGGGCTGCATCTTTTGAGTGCAGTACTGAGCCTGAAAAGCGTTTACAACCCCACTTACAAGTAAAACTAGCTAAAATGTGCCTGGCTGCTGTTCACTGAAAAGCTCATTCTGGGTACATTTTTGGTATACATTTGCTTCTGCCGGGTCAGCTGAGCAGTGAATTTCTACTTAACTACCTCCTATCAGGAGAGACCTCAGGGCTGCATCTTTTGAGCGCAGTACTGAGCCTGAAAAGCGTTTACAACCCCACTTACAAGTAAAACTAGCTAAAATGTGCCTGGCTGCTGTTCACTGAAAAGCTCATTCTGGGTACATTTTTGGTATACATTTGCTTCTGCCGGGTCAGCTGAGCAGTGAATTTCTACTTAACTACCCCCTATCAGGAGAGACCTCAGGGCTGCATCTTTTGAGCGCAGTACTGCGCCTGAAAAGCGTTTACAACCCCAGTTACAAGTAAAACTAGCTAAAATGTGCCTGGCTGCTGTTCACTGAAAAGCTCATTCTGGGTACATTTTTGGTATACATTTGCTTCTGCCGGGTCAGCTGAGTAGTGAATTTCTACTTAACTACCTCCTATCAGGAGAGACCTCAGGGCTGCATCTTTTGAGTGCAGTACTGAGCCTGAAAAGCGTTTACAACCCCACTTACAAGTAAAACTAGCTAAAATGTGCCTGGCTGCTGTTCACTGAAAAGCTCATTCTGGGTACATTTTTGGTATACATTTGCTTCTGCCGGGTCAGCTGAGCAGTGAATTTCTACTTAACTACCTCCTATCAGGAGAGACCTCAGGGCTGCATCTTTTGAGCGCAGTACTGAGCCTGAAAAGCGTTTACAACCCCACTTACAAGTAAAACTAGCTAAAATGTGCCTGGCTGCTGTTCACTGAAAAGCTCATTCTGGGTACATTTTTGGTATACATTTGCTTCTGCCGGGTCAGCTGAGCAGTGAATTTCTACTTAACTACCCCCTATCAGGAGAGACCTCAGGGCTGCATCTTTTGAGCGCAGTACTGAGCCTGAAAAGCGTTTACAACCCCACTTACAAGTAAAACTAGCTAAAATGTGCCTGGCTGCTGTTCACTGAAAAGCTCATTCTGGGTACATTTTTGGTATACATTTGCTTCTGCCGGGTCAGCTGAGCAGTGAATTTCTACTTAACTACCCCCTATCGGGAGAGACCTCAGGGCTGCATCTTTTGAGCGCAGTACTGAGCCTGAAAAGCGTTTACAACCCCAGTTACAAGTAAAACTAGCTAAAATGTGCCTGGCTGCTGTTCACTGAAAAGCTCATTCTGGGTACATTTTTGGTATACAATTGCTTCTGCCGGGTCAGCTGAGCAGTGAATTTCTACTTAACTACCTCCTATCAGGAGAGACCTCAGGGCTGCATCTTTTGAGCGCAGTACTGAGCCTGAAAAGCGTTTACAACCCCACTTACAAGTAAAACTAGCTAAAATGTGCCTGGCTGCTGTTCACTGAAAAGCTCATTCTGGGTACATTTTTGGTATACATTTGCTTCTGCCGGGTCAGCTGAGCAGTGAATTTCTACTTAACTACCCCCTATCAGGAGAGACCTCAGGGCTGCATCTTTTGAGCGCAGTACTGAGCCTGAAAAGCGTTTACAACCCCACTTACAAGTAAAACTAGCTAAAATGTGCCTGGCTGCTGTTCACTGAAAAGCTCATTCTGGGTACATTTTTGGTATACATTTGCTTCTGCCGGGTCAGCTGAGCAGTGAATTTCTACTTAACTACCTCCTATCAGGAGAGACCTCAGGGCTGCATCTTTTGAGCGCAGTACTGAGCCTGAAAAGCGTTTACAACCCCACTTACAAGTAAAACTAGCTAAAATGTGCCTGGCTGCTGTTCACTGAAAAGCTCATTCTGGGTACATTTTTGGTATACATTTGCTTCTGCCGTGTCAGCTGAGCAGTGAATTTCTACTTAACTACCTCCTATCAGGAGAGACCTCAGGGCTGCATCTTTTGAGCGCAGTACTGAGCCTGAAAAGCGTTTACAACCCCACTTACAAGTAAAACTAGCTAAAATGTGCCTGGCTGCTGTTCACTGAAAAGCTCATTCTGGGTACATTTTTTATATACATTTGCTTCTGCCGGGTCAGCTGAGCAGTGAATTTCTACTTAACTACCCCCTATCAGGAGAGACCTCAGGGCTGCATCTTTTGAGCGCAGTACTGAGCCTGAAAAGCGTTTACAACCCCAGTTACAAGTAAAACTAGCTAAAATGTACCTGGCTGCTGTTCACTGAAAAGCTCATTCTGGGTACATTTTTGGTATACATTTGCTTCTGCCGGGTCAGCTGAGTAGTGAATTTCTACTTAACTACCCCCTATCAGGAGAGACCTCAGGGCTGCATCTTTTGAGCGCAGTACTGAGCCTGAAAAGCGTTTACAACCCCACTTACAAGTAAAACTAGCTAAAATGTGCCTGGCTGCTGTTCACTGAAAAGCTAATTCTGGGTACATTTTTGGTATACATTTGCTTCTGCCGGGTCAGCTGAGCAGTGAATTTCTACTTAACTACCTCCTATCAGGAGAGACCTCAGGGCTGCATCTTTTGAGTGCAGTACTGAGCCTGAAAAGCGTTTACAACCCCACTTACAAGTAAAACTAGCTAAAATGTGCCTGGCTGCTGTTCACTGAAAAGCTAATTCTGGGTACATTTTTGGTATACATTTGCTTCTGCCGGGTCAGCTGAGCAGTGAATTTCTACTTAACTACCTCCTATCAGGAGAGACCTCAGGGCTGCATCTTTTGAGCGCAGTACTGAGCCTGAAAAGCGTTTACAACCCCACTTACAAGTAAAACTAGCTAAAATGTGCCTGGCTGCTGTTCACTGAAAAGCTCATTCTGGGTACATTTTTGGTATACATTTGCTTCTGCCGGGTCAGCTGAGCAGTGAATTTCTACTTAACTACCCCCTATCAGGAGAGACCTCAGGGCTGCATCTTTTGAGCGCAGTACTGAGCCTGAAAAGCGTTTACAACCCCACTTACAAGTAAAACTAGCTAAAATGTGCCTGGCTGCTGTTCACTGAAAAGCTCATTCTGGGTACATTTTTGGTATACATTTGCTTCTGCCGGGTCAGCTGAGCAGTGAATTTCTACTTAACTACCCCCTATCAGGAGAGACCTCAGGGCTGCATCTTTTGAGCGCAGTACTGAGCCTGAAAAGCGTTTACAACCCCAGTTACAAGTAAAACTAGCTAAAATGTGCCTGGCTGCTGTTCACTGAAAAGCTCATTCTGGGTACATTTTTGGTATACAATTGCTTCTGCCGGGTCAGCTGAGCAGTGAATTTCTACTTAACTACCTCCTATCAGGAGAGACCTCAGGGCTGCATCTTTTGAGTGCAGTACTGAGCCTGAAAAGCGTTTACAACCCCACTTACAAGTAAAACTAGCTAAAATGTGCCTGGCTGCTGTTCACTGAAAAGCTCATTTTGGGTACATTTTTGGTATACATTTGCTTCTGCCGGGTCAGCTGAGCAGTGAATTTCTACTTAACTACCTCCTATCAGGAGAGACCTCAGGGCTGCATCTTTTGAGCGCAGTACTGAGCCTGAAAAGCGTTTACAACCCCACTTACAAGTAAAACTAGCTAAAATGTGCCTGGCTGCTGTTCACTGAAAAGCTCATTCTGGGTACATTTTTGGTATACATTTGCTTCTGCCGGGTCAGCTGAGCAGTGAATTTCTACTTAACTACCTCCTATCAGGAGAGACCTCAGGGCTGCATCTTTTGAGCGCAGTACTGAGCCTGAAAAGCGTTTACAACCCCAGTTACAAGTAAAACTAGCTAAAATGTGCCTGGCTGCTGTTCACTGAAAAGCTCATTCTGGGTACATTTTTGGTATACATTTGCTTCTGCCGGGTCAGCTGAGCAGTGAATTTCTACTTAACTACCTCCTATCAGGAGAGACCTCAGGGCTGCATCTTTTGAGCGCAGTACTGAGCCTAAAAAGCGTTTACAACCCCACTTACAAGTAAAACTAGCTAAAATGTGCCTGGCTGCTGTTCACTGAAAAGCTCATTCTGGGTACATTTTTGGTATACATTTGCTTCTGCCGGGTCAGCTGAGCAGTGAATTTCTACTTAACTACCCCCTATCAGGAGAGACCTCAGGGCTGCATCTTTTGAGCGCAGTACTGAGCCTGAAAAGCGTTTACAACCCCACTTACAAGTAAAACTAGCTAAAATGTGCCTGGCTGCTGTTCACTGAAAAGCTCATTCTGGGTACATTTTTGGTATACATTTGCTTCTGCGGGGTCAGCTGAGCAGTGAATTTCTACTTAACTACCTCCTATCAGGAGAGACCTCAGGGCTGCATCTTTTGAGCGCAGTACTGAGCCTGAAAAGCGTTTACAACCCCACTTACAAGTAAAACTAGCTAAAATGTGCCTGGCTGCTGTTCACTGAAAAGCTAATTCTGGGTACATTTTTGGTATACATTTGCTTCTGCCGGGTCAGCTGAGCAGTGAATTTCTACTTAACTACCTCCTATCAGGAGAGACCTCAGGGCTGCATCTTTTGAGCGCAGTACTGAGCCTGAAAAGCGTTTACAACCCCACTTACAAGTAAAACTAGCTAAAATGTGCCTGGCTGCTGTTCACTGAAAAGCTCATTCTGGGTACATTTTTGGTATACATTTGCTTCTGCCGGGTCAGCTGAGCAGTGAATTTCTACTTAACTACCCCCTATCAGGAGAGACCTCAGGGCTGCATCTTTTGAGCGCAGTACTGAGCCTGAAAAGCGTTTACAACCCCAGTTACAAGTAAAACTAGCTAAAATGTGCCTGGCTGCTGTTCACTGAAAAGCTCATTCTGGGTACATTTTTGGTATACAATTGCTTCTGCCGGGTCAGCTGAGCAGTGAATTTCTACTTAACTACCTCCTATCAGGAGAGACCTCAGGGCTGCATCTTTTGAGTGCAGTACTGAGCCTGAAAAGCGTTTACAACCCCACTTACAAGTAAAACTAGCTAAAATGTGCCTGGCTGCTGTTCACTGAAAAGCTCATTTTGGGTACATTTTTGGTATACATTTGCTTCTGCCGAGTCAGCTGAGCAGTGAATTTCTACTTAACTACCTCCTATCAGGAGAGACCTCAGGGCTGCATCTTTTGAGCGCAGTACTGAGCCTGAAAAGCGTTTACAACCCCACTTACAAGTAAAACTAGCTAAAATGTGCCTGGCTGCTGTTCACTGAAAAGCTCATTCTGGGTACATTTTTGGTATACATTTGCTTCTGCCGGGTCAGCTGAGCAGTGAATTTCTACTTAACTACCCCCTATCAGGAGAGACCTCAGGGCTGCATCTTTTGAGCGCAGTACTGAGCCTGAAAAGCATTTACAACCCCAGTTACAAGTAAAACTAGCTAAAATGTGCCTGGCTGCTGTTCACTGAAAAGCTCATTCTGGGTACATTTTTGGTATACATTTGCTTCTGCCGGGTCAGCTGAGCAGTGAATTTCTACTTAACTACCTCCTATCAGGAGAGACCTCAGGGCTGCATCTTTTGAGCGCAGTACTGAGCCTGAAAAGCGTTTACAACCCCACTTACAAGTAAAACTAGCTAAAATGTGCCTGGCTGCTGTTCACTGAAAAGCTCATTCTGGGTACATTTTTGGTATACATTTGCTTCTGCCGGGTCAGCTGAGCAGTGAATTTCTACTTAACTACCTCCTATCAGGAGAGACCTCAGGGCTGCATCTTTTGAGCGCAGTACTGAGCCTGAAAAGCGTTTACAACCCCACTTACAAGTAAAACTAGCTAAAATGTGCCTGGCTGCTGTTCACTGAAAAGCTCATTCTGGGTACATTTTTGGTATACATTTGCTTCTGCCGGGTCAGCTGAGCAGTGAATTTCTACTTAACTACCTCCTATCAGGAGAGACCTCAGGGCTGCATCTTTTGAGCGCAGTACTGAGCCTGAAAAGCGTTTACAACCCCACTTACAAGTAAAACTAGCTAAAATGTGCCTGGCTGCTGTTCACTGAAAAGCTCATTCTGGGTACATTTTTGGTATACATTTGCTTCTGCCGGGTCAGCTGAGCAGTGAATTTCTACTTAACTACCCCCTATCAGGAGAGACCTCAGGGCTGCATCTTTTGAGCGCAGTACTGAGCCTGAAAAGCGTTTACAACCCCAGTTACAAGTAAAACTAGCTAAAATGTACCTGGCTGCTGTTCACTGAAAAGCTCATTCTGGGTACATTTTTGGTATACATTTGCTTCTGCCGGGTCAGCTGAGCAGTGAATTTCTACTTAACTACCTCCTATCAGGAGAGACCTCAGGGCTGCATCTTTTGAGCGCAGTACTGAGCCTGAAAAGCGTTTACAACCCCACTTACAAGTAAAACTAGCTAAAATGTGCCTGGCTGCTGTTCACTGAAAAGCTCATTCTGGGTACATTTTTGGTATACATTTGCTTCTGCCGGGTCAGCTGAGCAGTGAATTTCTACTTAACTACCTCCTATCAGGAGAGACCTCAGGGCTGCATCTTTTGAGCGCAGTACTGAGCCTGAAAAGCGTTTACAACCCCACTTACAAGTAAAACTAGCTAAAATGTGCCTGGCTGCTGTTCACTGAAAAGCTCATTCTGGGTACATTTTTGGTATACATTTGCTTCTGCCGGGTCAGCTGAGCAGTGAATTTCTACTTAACTACCCCCTATCAGGAGAGACCTCAGGGCTGCATCTTTTGAGCGCAGTACTGAGCCTGAAAAGCGTTTACAACCCCAGTTACAAGTAAAACTAGCTAAAATGTACCTGGCTGCTGTTCACTGAAAAGCTCATTCTGGGTACATTTTTGGTATACATTTGCTTCTGCCGGGTCAGCTGAGTAGTGAATTTCTACTTAACTACCTCCTATCAGGAGAGACCTCAGGGCTGCATCTTTTGAGTGCAGTACTGAGCCTGAAAAGTGTTTACAACCCCACTTACAAGTAAAACTAGCTAAAATGTGCCTGGCTGCTGTTCACTGAAAAGCTAATTCTGGGTACATTTTTGGTATACATTTGCTTCTGCTGGGTCAGCTGAGCAGTGAATTTCTACTTAACTACCTCCTATCAGGAGAGACCTCAGGGCTGCATCTTTTGAGCGCAGTACTGAGCCTGAAAAGCGTTTACAACCCCACTTACAAGTAAAACTAGCTAAAATGTGCCTGGCTGCTGTTCACTGAAAAGCTCATTCTGGGTACATTTTTGGTATACATTTGCTTCTGCCGGGTCAGCTGAGCAGTGAATTTCTGCTTAACTACCCCCTATCAGGAGAGACCTCAGGGCTGCATCTTTTGAGCGCAGTACTGAGCCTGAAAAGCGTTTACAACCCCACTTACAAGTAAAACTAGCTAAAATGTGCCTGGCTGCTGTTCACTGAAAAGCTCATTCTGGGTACATTTTTGGTATACATTTGCTTCTGCCGGGTCAGCTGAGCAGTGAATTTCTACTTAACTACCTCCTATCAGGAGAGACCTCAGGGCTGCATCTTTTGAGTGCAGTACTGAGCCTGAAAAGCGTTTACAACCCCACTTACAAGTAAAACTAGCTAAAATGTGCCTGGCTGCTGTTCACTGAAAAGCTCATTTTGGGTACATTTTTGGTATACATTTGCTTCTGCCGGGTCAGCTGAGCAGTGAATTTCTACTTAACTACCTCCTATCAGGAGAGACCTCAGGGCTGCATCTTTTGAGTGCAGTACTGAGCCTGAAAAGCGTTTACAACCCCACTTACAAGTAAAACTAGCTAAAATGTGCCTGGCTGCTGTTCACTGAAAAGCGAATTCTGGGTACATTTTTGGTATACATTTGCTTCTGCCGGGTCAGCTGAGCAGTGAATTTCTACTTAACTACCTCCTATCAGGAGAGACCTCAGGGCTGCATCTTTTGAGCGCAGTACTGAGCCTGAAAAGCGTTTACAACCCCACTTACAAGTAAAACTAGCTAAAATGTGCCTGGCTGCTGTTCACTGAAAAGCTCATTCTGGGTACATTTTTGGTATACATTTGCTTCTGCCGGGTCAGCTGAGCAGTGAATTTCTACTTAACTACCCCCTATCAGGAGAGACCTCAGGGCTGCATCTTTTGAGCGCAGTACTGAGCCTGAAAAGCGTTTACAACCCCACTTACAAGTAAAACTAGCTAAAATGTGCCTGGCTGCTGTTCACTGAAAAGCTCATTCTGGGTACATTTTTGGTATACATTTGCTTCTGCCGGGTCAGCTGAGCAGTGAATTTCTACTTAACTACCCCCTATCAGGAGAGACCTCAGGGCTGCATCTTTTGAGCGCAGTACTGAGCCTGAAAAGCGTTTACAACCCCAGTTACAAGTAAAACTAGCTAAAATGTGCCTGGCTGCTGTTCACTGAAAAGCTCATTCTGGGTACATTTTTGGTATACAATTGCTTCTGCCGGGTCAGCTGAGCAGTGAATTTCTACTTAACTACCTCCTATCAGGAGAGACCTCAGGGCTGCATCTTTTGAGTGCAGTACTGAGCCTGAAAAGCGTTTACAACCCCACTTACAAGTAAAACTAGCTAAAATGTGCCTGGCTGCTGTTCACTGAAAAGCTCATTTTGGGTACATTTTTGGTATACATTTGCTTCTGCCGGGTCAGCTGAGCAGTGAATTTCTACTTAACTACCTCCTATCAGGAGAGACCTCAGGGCTGCATCTTTTGAGCGCATTACTGAGCCTGAAAAGCGTTTACAACCCCACTTACAAGTAAAACTAGCTAAAATGTGCCTGGCTGCTGTTCACTGAAAAGCTCATTCTGGGTACATTTTTGGTATACATTTGCTTCTGCCGGGTCAGCTGAGCAGTGAATTTCTACTTAACTACCTCCTATCAGGAGAGACCTCAGGGCTGCATCTTTTGAGCGCATTACTGAGCCTGAAAAGCGTTTACAACCCCACTTACAAGTAAAACTAGCTAAAATGTGCCTGGCTGCTGTTCACTGAAAAGCTCATTCTGGGTACATTTTTGGTATACATTTGCTTCTGCCGGGTCAGCTGAGCAGTGAATTTCTACTTAACTACCTCCTATCAGGAGAGACCTCAGGGCTGCATCTTTTGAGCGCAGTACTGAGCCTGAAAAGCGTTTACAACCCCAGTTACAAGTAAAACTAGCTAAAATGTGCCTGGCTGCTGTTCACTGAAAAGCTCATTCTGGGTACATTTTTGGTATACATTTGCTTCTGCCGGGTCAGCTGAGCAGTGAATTTCTACTTAACTACCTCCTATCAGGAGAGACCTCAGGGCTGCATCTTTTGAGCACAGTACTGAGCCTAAAAAGCGTTTACAACCCCACTTACAAGTAAAACTAGCTAAAATGTGCCTGGCTGCTGTTCACTGAAAAGCTCATTCTGGGTACATTTTTGGTATACATTTGCTTCTGCCGGGTCAGCTGAGCAGTGAATTTCTACTTAACTACCCCCTATCAGGAGAGACCTCAGGGCTGCATCTTTTGAGCGCAGTACTGAGCCTGAAAAGCGTTTACAACCCCACTTACAAGTAAAACTAGCTAAAATGTGCCTTGCTGCTGTTCACTGAAAAGCTCATTCTGGGTACATTTTTGGTATACATTTGCTTCTGCGGGGTCAGCTGAGCAGTGAATTTCTACTTAACTACCTCCTATCAGGAGAGACCTCAGGGCTGCATCTTTTGAGCGCAGTACTGAGCCTGAAAAGCGTTTACAACCCCACTTACAAGTAAAACTAGCTAAAATGTGCCTGGCTGCTGTTCACTGAAAAGCTAATTCTGGGTACATTTTTGGTATACATTTGCTTCTGCCGGGTCAGCTGAGCAGTGAATTTCTACTTAACTACCTCCTATCAGGAGAGACCTCAGGGCTGCATCTTTTGAGCGCAGTACTGAGCCTGAAAAGCGTTTACAACCCCACTTACAAGTAAAACTAGCTAAAATGTGCCTGGCTGCTGTTCACTGAAAAGCTCATTCTGGGTACATTTTTGGTATACATTTGCTTCTGCCGGGTCAGCTGAGCAGTGAATTTCTACTTAACTACCCCCTATCAGGAGAGACCTCAGGGCTGCATCTTTTGAGCGCAGTACTGAGCCTGAAAAGCGTTTACAACCCCAGTTACAAGTAAAACTAGCTAAAATGTGCCTGGCTGCTGTTCACTGAAAAGCTCATTCTGGGTACATTTTTGGTATACAATTGCTTCTGCCGGGTCAGCTGAGCAGTGAATTTCTACTTAACTACCTCCTATCAGGAGAGACCTCAGGGCTGCATCTTTTGAGTGCAGTACTGAGCCTGAAAAGCGTTTACAACCCCACTTACAAGTAAAACTAGCTAAAATGTGCCTGGCTGCTGTTCACTGAAAAGCTCATTTTGGGTACATTTTTGGTATACATTTGCTTCTGCCGGGTCAGCTGAGCAGTGAATTTCTACTTAACTACCTCCTATCAGGAGAGACCTCAGGGCTGCATCTTTTGAGCGCAGTACTGAGCCTGAAAAGCGTTTACAACCCCACTTACAAGTAAAACTAGCTAAAATGTGCCTGGCTGCTGTTCACTGAAAAGCTCATTCTGGGTACATTTTTGGTATACATTTGCTTCTGCCGGGTCAGCTGAGCAGTGAATTTCTACTTAACTACCCCCTATCAGGAGAGACCTCAGGGCTGCATCTTTTGAGCGCAGTACTGAGCCTGAAAAGCATTTACAACCCCAGTTACAAGTAAAACTAGCTAAAATGTGCCTGGCTGCTGTTCACTGAAAAGCTCATTCTGGGTACATTTTTGGTATACATTTGCTTCTGCCGGGTCAGCTGAGCAGTGAATTTCTACTTAACTACCTCCTATCAGGAGAGACCTCAGGGCTGCATCTTTTGAGCGCAGTACTGAGCCTGAAAAGCGTTTCCAACCCCACTTACAAGTAAAACTAGCTAAAATGTGCCTGGCTGCTGTTCACTGAAAAGCTCATTCTGGGTACATTTTTGGTATACATTTGCTTCTGCCGGGTCAGCTGAGCAGTGAATTTCTACTTAACTACCTCCTATCAGGAGAGACCTCAGGGCTGCATCTTTTGAGCGCAGTACTGAGCCTGAAAAGCGTTTACAACCCCACTTACAAGTAAAACTAGCTAAAATGTGCCTGGCTGCTGTTCACTGAAAAGCTCATTCTGGGTACATTTTTGGTATACATTTGCTTCTGCCGGGTCAGCTGAGCAGTGAATTTCTACTTAACTACCTCCTATCAGGAGAGACCTCAGGGCTGCATCTTTTGAGCGCAGTACTGAGCCTGAAAAGCGTTTACAACCCCACTTACAAGTAAAACTAGCTAAAATGTGCCTGGCTGCTGTTCACTGAAAAGCTCATTCTGGGTACATTTTTGGTATACATTTGCTTCTGCCGGGTCAGCTGAGCAGTGAATTTCTACTTAACTACCTCCTATCAGGAGAGACCTCAGGGCTGCATCTTTTGAGCGCAGTACTGAGCCTGAAAAGCGTTTACAACCCCACTTACAAGTAAAACTAGCTAAAATGTGCCTGGCTGCTGTTCACTGAAAAGCTAATTCTGGGTACATTTTTGGTATACATTTGCTTCTGCTGGGTCAGCTGAGCAGTGAATTTCTACTTAACTACCTCCTATCAGGAGAGACCTCAGGGCTGCATCTTTTGAGCGCAGTACTGAGCCTGAAAAGCGTTTACAACCCCACTTACAAGTAAAACTAGCTAAAATGTGCCTGGCTGCTGTTCACTGAAAAGCTCATTCTGGGTACATTTTTGGTATACATTTGCTTCTGCCGGGTCAGCTGAGCAGTGAATTTCTGCTTAACTACCCCCTATCAGGAGAGACCTCAGGGCTGCATCTTTTGAGCGCAGTACTGAGCCTGAAAAGCGTTTACAACCCCACTTACAAGTAAAACTAGCTAAAATGTGCCTGGCTGCTGTTCACTGAAAAGCTCATTCTGGGTACATTTTTGGTATACATTTGCTTCTGCCGGGTCAGCTGAGCAGTGAATTTCTGCTTAACTACCCCCTATCAGGAGAGACCTCAGGGCTGCATCTTTTGAGCGCAGTACTGAGCCTGAAAAGCGTTTACAACCCCACTTACAAGTAAAACTAGCTAAAATGTGCCTGGCTGCTGTTCACTGAAAAGCTCATTCTGGGTACATTTTTGGTATACATTTGCTTCTGCCGGGTCAGCTGAGCAGTGAATTTCTACTTAACTACCTCCTATCAGGAGAGACCTCAGGGCTGCATCTTTTGAGTGCAGTACTGAGCCTGAAAAGCGTTTACAACCCCACTTACAAGTAAAACTAGCTAAAATGTGCCTGGCTGCTGTTCACTGAAAAGCTCATTTTGGGTACATTTTTGGTATACATTTGCTTCTGCCGGGTCAGCTGAGCAGTGAATTTCTACTTAACTACCTCCTATCAGGAGAGACCTCAGGGCTGCATCTTTTGAGCGCAGTACTGAGCCTGAAAAGCGTTTACAACCCCACTTACAAGTAAAACTAGCTAAAATGTGCCTGGCTGCTGTTCACTGAAAAGCTCATTCTGGGTACATTTTTGGTATACATTTGCTTCTGCCGGGTCAGCTGAGCAGTGAATTTCTACTTAACTACCTCCTATCAGGAGAGACCTCAGGGCTGCATCTTTTGAGCGCAGTACTGAGCCTGAAAAGCGTTTACAACCCCAGTTACAAGTAAAACTAGCTAAAATGTGCCTGGCTGCTGTTCACTGAAAAGCTCATTCTGGGTACATTTTTGGTATACATTTGCTTCTGCCGGGTCAGCTGAGCAGTGAATTTCTACTTAACTACCTCCTATCAGGAGAGACCTCAGGGCTGCATCTTTTGAGCACAGTACTGAGCCTAAAAAGCGTTTACAACCCCACTTACAAGTAAAACTAGCTAAAATGTGCCTGGCTGCTGTTCACTGAAAAGCTCATTCTGGGTACATTTTTGGTATACATTTGCTTCTGCCGGGTCAGCTGAGCAGTGAATTTCTACTTAACTACCCCCTATCAGGAGAGACCTCAGGGCTGCATCTTTTGAGCGCAGTACTGAGCCTGAAAAGCGTTTACAACCCCAGTTACAAGTAAAACTAGCTAAAATGTGCCTGGCTGCTGTTCACTGAAAAGCTCATTCTGGGTACATTTTTGGTATACATTTGCTTCTGCCGGGTCAGCTGAGCAGTGAATTTCTACTTAACTATCTCCTATCAGGAGAGACCTCAGGGCTGCATCTTTTGAGCGCAGTACTGAGCCTGAAAAGCGTTTCCGACCCCACTTACAAGTAAAACTAGCTAAAATGTGCCTGGCTGCTGTTCACTGAAAAGCTCATTCTGGGTACATTTTTGGTATACATTTGCTTCTGCCGGGTCAGCTGAGCAGTGAATTTCTACTTAACTACCTCCTATCAGGAGAGACCTCAGGGCTGCATCTTTTGAGTGCAGTACTGAGCCTGAAAAGCGTTTACGACCCCACTTACAAGTAAAACTAGCTAAAATGTGCCTGGCTGCTGTTCACTGAAAAGCTCATTTTGGGTACATTTTTGGTATACATTTGCTTCTGCCGGGTCAGCTGGGCAGTGAATTTCTACTTAACTACCCCCTATCAGGAGAGACCTCAGGGCTGCATCTTTTGAGCGCAGTACTGAGCCTGAAAAGCGTTTACAACCCCAGTTACAAGTAAAACTAGCTAAAATGTGCCTGGCTGCTGTTCACTGAAAAACTCATTCTGGGTACATTTTTGGTATACATTTGCTTCTGCCGGGTCAGCTGAGCAGTGAATTTCTACTTAACTACCTCCTATCAGGAGAGACCTCAGGGCTGCATCTTTTGAGCGCAGTACTGAGCCTGAAAAGCGTTTACAACCCCAGTTACAAGTAAAACTAGCTAAAATGTACCTGGCTGCTGTTCACTGAAAAGCTCATTCTGGGTACATTTTTGGTATACATTTGCTTCTGCCGGGTCAGCTGAGTAGTGAATTTCTACTTAACTACCTCCTATCAGGAGAGACCTCAGGGCTGCATCTTTTGAGTGCAGTACTGAGCCTGAAAAGTGTTTACAACCCCACTTACAAGTAAAACTAGCTAAAATGTGCCTGGCTGCTGTTCACTGAAAAGCTAATTCTGGGTACATTTTTGGTATACATTTGCTTCTGCTGGGTCAGCTGAGCAGTGAATTTCTACTTAACTACCTCCTATCAGGAGAGACCTCAGGGCTGCATCTTTTGAGCGCAGTACTGAGCCTGAAAAGCGTTTACAACCCCACTTACAAGTAAAACTAGCTAAAATGTGCCTGGCTGCTGTTCACTGAAAAGCTCATTCTGGGTACATTTTTGGTATACATTTGCTTCTGCCGGGTCAGCTGAGCAGTGAATTTCTGCTTAACTACCCCCTATCAGGAGAGACCTCAGGGCTGCATCTTTTGAGCGCAGTACTGAGCCTGAAAAGCGTTTACAACCCCACTTACAAGTAAAACTAGCTAAAATAGGCCTGGCTGCTGTTCACTGAAAAGCTCATTCTGGGTACATTTTTGGTATACATTTGCTTCTGCCGGGTCAGCTGAGCAGTGAATTTCTACTTAACTACCTCCTATCAGGAGAGACCTCAGGGCTGCATCTTTTGAGTGCAGTACTGAGCCTGAAAAGCGTTTACAACCCCACTTACAAGTAAAACTAGCTAAAATGTGCCTGGCTGCTGTTCACTGAAAAGCTCATTTTGGGTACATTTTTGGTATACATTTGCTTCTGCCGGGTCAGCTGAGCAGTGAATTTCTACTTAACTACCTCCTATCAGGAGAGACCTCAGGGCTGCATCTTTTGAGCGCAGTACTGAGCCTGAAAAGCGTTTACAACCCCACTTACAAGTAAAACTAGCTAAAATGTGCCTGGCTGCTGTTCACTGAAAAGCTCATTCTGGGTACATTTTTGGTATACATTTGCTTCTGCCGGGTCAGCTGAGCAGTGAATTTCTACTTAACTACCTCCTATCAGGAGAGACCTCAGGGCTGCATCTTTTGAGCGCAGTACTGAGCCTGAAAAGCGTTTACAACCCCAGTTACAAGTAAAACTAGCTAAAATGTGCCTGGCTGCTGTTCACTGAAAAGCTCATTCTGGGTACATTTTTGGTATACATTTGCTTCTGCCGGGTCAGCTGAGCAGTGAATTTCTACTTAACTACCTCCTATCAGGAGAGACCTCAGGGCTGCATCTTTTGAGCACAGTACTGAGCCTAAAAAGCGTTTACAACCCCACTTACAAGTAAAACTAGCTAAAATGTGCCTGGCTGCTGTTCACTGAAAAGCTCATTCTGGGTACATTTTTGGTATACATTTGCTTCTGCCGGGTCAGCTGAGCAGTGAATTTCTACTTAACTACCCCCTATCAGGAGAGACCTCAGGGCTGCATCTTTTGAGCGCAGTACTGAGCCTGAAAAGCGTTTACAACCCCAGTTACAAGTAAAACTAGCTAAAATGTGCCTGGCTGCTGTTCACTGAAAAGCTCATTCTGGGTACATTTTTGGTATACATTTGCTTCTGCCGGGTCAGCTGAGCAGTGAATTTCTACTTAACTATCTCCTATCAGGAGAGACCTCAGGGCTGCATCTTTTGAGCGCAGTACTGAGCCTGAAAAGCGTTTCCGACCCCACTTACAAGTAAAACTAGCTAAAATGTGCCTGGCTGCTGTTCACTGAAAAGCTCATTCTGGGTACATTTTTGGTATACATTTGCTTCTGCCGGGTCAGCTGAGCAGTGAATTTCTACTTAACTACCTCCTATCAGGAGAGACCTCAGGGCTGCATCTTTTGAGTGCAGTACTGAGCCTGAAAAGCGTTTACGACCCCACTTACAAGTAAAACTAGCTAAAATGTGCCTGGCTGCTGTTCACTGAAAAGCTCATTTTGGGTACATTTTTGGTATACATTTGCTTCTGCCGGGTCAGCTGGGCAGTGAATTTCTACTTAACTACCCCCTATCAGGAGAGACCTCAGGGCTGCATCTTTTGAGCGCAGTACTGAGCCTGAAAAGCGTTTACAACCCCAGTTACAAGTAAAACTAGCTAAAATGTGCCTGGCTGCTGTTCACTGAAAAACTCATTCTGGGTACATTTTTGGTATACATTTGCTTCTGCCGGGTCAGCTGAGCAGTGAATTTCTACTTAACTACCTCCTATCAGGAGAGACCTCAGGGCTGCATCTTTTGAGCGCAGTACTGAGCCTGAAAAGCGTTTACAACCCCACTTACAAGTAAAACTAGCTAAAATGTGCCTGGCTGCTGTTCACTGAAAAGCTCATTCTGGGTACATTTTTGGTATACATTTGCTTCTGCCGGGTCAGCTGAGCAGTGAATTTCTACTTAACTACCCCCTATCAGGAGAGACCTCAGGGCTGCATCTTTTGAGCGCAGTACTGAGCCTGAAAAGCATTTACAACCCCAGTTACAAGTAAAACTAGCTAAAATGTGCCTGGCTGCTGTTCACTGAAAAGCTCATTCTGGGTACATTTTTGGTATACATTTGCTTCTGCCGGGTCAGCTGAGCAGTGAATTTCTACTTAACTACCTCCTATCAGGAGAGACCTCAGGGCTGCATCTTTTGAGCGCAGTACTGAGCCTGAAAAGCGTTTACAACCCCACTTACAAGTAAAACTAGCTAAAATGTGCCTGGCTGCTGTTCACTGAAAAGCTTCTGGGTACATTTTTGGTATACATTTGCTTCTGCCGGGTCAGCTGAGCAGTGAATTTCTACTTAACTACCTCCTATCAGGAGAGACCTCAGGGCTGCATCTTTTGAGCGCAGTACTGAGCCTGAAAAGCGTTTACAACCCCACTTACAAGTAAAACTAGCTAAAATGTGCCTGGCTGCTGTTCACTGAAAAGCTCATTCTGGGTACATTTTTGGTATACATTTGCTTCTGCCGGGTCAGCTGAGCAGTGAATTTCTACTTAACTACCTCCTATCAGGAGAGACCTCAGGGCTGCATCTTTTGAGCGCAGTACTGAGCCTGAAAAGCGTTTACAACCCCACTTACAAGTAAAACTAGCTAAAATGTGCCTGGCTGCTGTTCACTGAAAAGCTCATTCTGGGTACATTTTTGGTATACATTTGCTTCTGCCGGGTCAGCTGAGCAGTGAATTTCTACTTAACTACCCCCTATCAGGAGAGACCTCAGGGCTGCATCTTTTGAGCGCAGTACTGAGCCTGAAAAGCGTTTACAACCCCAGTTACAAGTAAAACTAGCTAAAATGTGCCTGGCTGCTGTTCACTGAAAAGCTCATTCTGGGTACATTTTTGGTATACATTTGCTTCTGCCGGGTCAGCTGAGTAGTGAATTTCTACTTAACTACCTCCTATCAGGGGAGAGACCTCAGGGCTGCATCTTTTGAGTGCAGTACTGAGCCTGAAAAGCGTTTACAACCCCACTTACAAGTAAAACTAGCTAAAATGTGCCTGGCTGCTGTTCACTGAAAAGCTAATTCTGGGTACATTTTTGGTATACATTTGCTTCTGCCGGGTCAGCTGAGCAGTGAATTTCTACTTAACTACCTCCTATCAGGAGAGACCTCAGGGCTGCATCTTTTGAGCGCAGTACTGAGCCTGAAAAGCGTTTACAACCCCACTTACAAGTAAAACTAGCTAAAATGTGCCTGGCTGCTGTTCACTGAAAAGCTCATTCTGGGTACATTTTTGGTATACATTTGCTTCTGCCGGGTCAGCTGAGCAGTGAATTTCTACTTAACTACCCCCTATCAGGAGAGACCTCAGGGCTGCATCTTTTGAGCGCAGTACTGAGCCTGAAAAGCGTTTACAACCCCACTTACAAGTAAAACTAGCTAAAATGTGCCTGGCTGCTGTTCACTGAAAAGCTCATTCTGGGTACATTTTTGGTATACATTTGCTTCTGCCGGGTCAGCTGAGCAGTGAATTTCTACTTAACTACCCCCTATCAGGAGAGACCTCAGGGCTGCATCTTTTGAGCGCAGTACTGAGCCTGAAAAGCGTTTACAACCCCATTTACAAGTAAAACTAGCTAAAATGTGCCTGGCTGCTGTTCACTGAAAAGCTCATTCTGGGTACATTTTTGGTATACAATTGCTTCTGCCGGGTCAGCTGAGCAGTGAATTTCTACTTAACTACCTCCTATCAGGAGAGACCTCAGGGCTGCATCTTTTGAGTGCAGTACTGAGCCTGAAAAGCGTTTACAACCCCAGTTACAAGTAAAACTAGCTAAAATGTGCCTGGCTGCTGTTCACTGAAAAGCTCATTCTGGGTACATTTTTGGTATACATTTGCTTCTGCCGGGTCAGCTGAGCAGTGAATTTCTACTTAACTACCTCCTATCAGGAGAGACCTCAGGGCTGCATCTTTTGAGCACAGTACTGAGCCTAAAAAGCGTTTACAACCCCACTTACAAGTAAAACTAGCTAAAATGTGCCTGGCTGCTGTTCACTGAAAAGCTCATTCTGGGTACATTTTTGGTATACATTTGCTTCTGCCGGGTCAGCTGAGCAGTGAATTTCTACTTAACTACCCCCTATCAGGAGAGACCTCAGGGCTGCATCTTTTGAGCGCAGTACTGAGCCTGAAAAGCGTTTACAACCCCACTTACAAGTAAAACTAGCTAAAATGTGCCTTGCTGCTGTTCACTGAAAAGCTCATTCTGGGTACATTTTTGGTATACATTTGCTTCTGCGGGGTCAGCTGAGCAGTGAATTTCTACTTAACTACCTCCTATCAGGAGAGACCTCAGGGCTGCATCTTTTGAGCGCAGTACTGAGCCTGAAAAGCGTTTACAACCCCACTTACAAGTAAAACTAGCTAAAATGTGCCTGGCTGCTGTTCACTGAAAAGCTAATTCTGGGTACATTTTTGGTATACATTTGCTTCTGCCGGGTCAGCTGAGCAGTGAATTTCTACTTAACTACCTCCTATCAGGAGAGACCTCAGGGCTGCATCTTTTGAGCGCAGTACTGAGCCTGAAAAGCGTTTACAACCCCACTTACAAGTAAAACTAGCTAAAATGTGCCTGGCTGCTGTTCACTGAAAAGCTCATTCTGGGTACATTTTTGGTATACATTTGCTTCTGCCGGGTCAGCTGAGCAGTGAATTTCTACTTAACTACCCCCTATCAGGAGAGACCTCAGGGCTGCATCTTTTGAGCGCAGTACTGAGCCTGAAAAGCGTTTACAACCCCAGTTACAAGTAAAACTAGCTAAAATGTGCCTGGCTGCTGTTCACTGAAAAGCTCATTCTGGGTACATTTTTGGTATACAATTGCTTCTGCCGGGTCAGCTGAGCAGTGAATTTCTACTTAACTACCTCCTATCAGGAGAGACCTCAGGGCTGCATCTTTTGAGTGCAGTACTGAGCCTGAAAAGCGTTTACAACCCCACTTACAAGTAAAACTAGCTAAAATGTGCCTGGCTGCTGTTCACTGAAAAGCTCATTTTGGGTACATTTTTGGTATACATTTGCTTCTGCCGGGTCAGCTGAGCAGTGAATTTCTACTTAACTACCTCCTATCAGGAGAGACCTCAGGGCTGCATCTTTTGAGCGCAGTACTGAGCCTGAAAAGCGTTTACAACCCCACTTACAAGTAAAACTAGCTAAAATGTGCCTGGCTGCTGTTCACTGAAAAGCTCATTCTGGGTACATTTTTGGTATACATTTGCTTCTGCCGGGTCAGCTGAGCAGTGAATTTCTACTTAACTACCCCCTATCAGGAGAGACCTCAGGGCTGCATCTTTTGAGCGCAGTACTGAGCCTGAAAAGCATTTACAACCCCAGTTACAAGTAAAACTAGCTAAAATGTGCCTGGCTGCTGTTCACTGAAAAGCTCATTCTGGGTACATTTTTGGTATACATTTGCTTCTGCCGGGTCAGCTGAGCAGTGAATTTCTACTTAACTACCTCCTATCAGGAGAGACCTCAGGGCTGCATCTTTTGAGCGCAGTACTGAGCCTGAAAAGCGTTTCCAACCCCACTTACAAGTAAAACTAGCTAAAATGTGCCTGGCTGCTGTTCACTGAAAAGCTCATTCTGGGTACATTTTTGGTATACATTTGCTTCTGCCGGGTCAGCTGAGCAGTGAATTTCTACTTAACTACCTCCTATCAGGAGAGACCTCAGGGCTGCATCTTTTGAGCGCAGTACTGAGCCTGAAAAGCGTTTACAACCCCACTTACAAGTAAAACTAGCTAAAATGTGCCTGGCTGCTGTTCACTGAAAAGCTCATTCTGGGTACATTTTTGGTATACATTTGCTTCTGCCGGGTCAGCTGAGCAGTGAATTTCTACTTAACTACCTCCTATCAGGAGAGACCTCAGGGCTGCATCTTTTGAGCGCAGTACTGAGCCTGAAAAGCGTTTACAACCCCACTTACAAGTAAAACTAGCTAAAATGTGCCTGGCTGCTGTTCACTGAAAAGCTCATTCTGGGTACATTTTTGGTATACATTTGCTTCTGCCGGGTCAGCTGAGCAGTGAATTTCTACTTAACTACCTCCTATCAGGAGAGACCTCAGGGCTGCATCTTTTGAGCGCAGTACTGAGCCTGAAAAGCGTTTACAACCCCACTTACAAGTAAAACTAGCTAAAATGTGCCTGGCTGCTGTTCACTGAAAAGCTAATTCTGGGTACATTTTTGGTATACATTTGCTTCTGCTGGGTCAGCTGAGCAGTGAATTTCTACTTAACTACCTCCTATCAGGAGAGACCTCAGGGCTGCATCTTTTGAGCGCAGTACTGAGCCTGAAAAGCGTTTACAACCCCACTTACAAGTAAAACTAGCTAAAATGTGCCTGGCTGCTGTTCACTGAAAAGCTCATTCTGGGTACATTTTTGGTATACATTTGCTTCTGCCGGGTCAGCTGAGCAGTGAATTTCTGCTTAACTACCCCCTATCAGGAGAGACCTCAGGGCTGCATCTTTTGAGCGCAGTACTGAGCCTGAAAAGCGTTTACAACCCCACTTACAAGTAAAACTAGCTAAAATGTGCCTGGCTGCTGTTCACTGAAAAGCTCATTCTGGGTACATTTTTGGTATACATTTGCTTCTGCCGGGTCAGCTGAGCAGTGAATTTCTGCTTAACTACCCCCTATCAGGAGAGACCTCAGGGCTGCATCTTTTGAGCGCAGTACTGAGCCTGAAAAGCGTTTACAACCCCACTTACAAGTAAAACTAGCTAAAATGTGCCTGGCTGCTGTTCACTGAAAAGCTCATTCTGGGTACATTTTTGGTATACATTTGCTTCTGCCGGGTCAGCTGAGCAGTGAATTTCTACTTAACTACCTCCTATCAGGAGAGACCTCAGGGCTGCATCTTTTGAGTGCAGTACTGAGCCTGAAAAGCGTTTACAACCCCACTTACAAGTAAAACTAGCTAAAATGTGCCTGGCTGCTGTTCACTGAAAAGCTCATTTTGGGTACATTTTTGGTATACATTTGCTTCTGCCGGGTCAGCTGAGCAGTGAATTTCTACTTAACTACCTCCTATCAGGAGAGACCTCAGGGCTGCATCTTTTGAGCGCAGTACTGAGCCTGAAAAGCGTTTACAACCCCACTTACAAGTAAAACTAGCTAAAATGTGCCTGGCTGCTGTTCACTGAAAAGCTCATTCTGGGTACATTTTTGGTATACATTTGCTTCTGCCGGGTCAGCTGAGCAGTGAATTTCTACTTAACTACCTCCTATCAGGAGAGACCTCAGGGCTGCATCTTTTGAGCGCAGTACTGAGCCTGAAAAGCGTTTACAACCCCAGTTACAAGTAAAACTAGCTAAAATGTGCCTGGCTGCTGTTCACTGAAAAGCTCATTCTGGGTACATTTTTGGTATACATTTGCTTCTGCCGGGTCAGCTGAGCAGTGAATTTCTACTTAACTACCTCCTATCAGGAGAGACCTCAGGGCTGCATCTTTTGAGCACAGTACTGAGCCTAAAAAGCGTTTACAACCCCACTTACAAGTAAAACTAGCTAAAATGTGCCTGGCTGCTGTTCACTGAAAAGCTCATTCTGGGTACATTTTTGGTATACATTTGCTTCTGCCGGGTCAGCTGAGCAGTGAATTTCTACTTAACTACCCCCTATCAGGAGAGACCTCAGGGCTGCATCTTTTGAGCGCAGTACTGAGCCTGAAAAGCGTTTACAACCCCAGTTACAAGTAAAACTAGCTAAAATGTGCCTGGCTGCTGTTCACTGAAAAGCTCATTCTGGGTACATTTTTGGTATACATTTGCTTCTGCCGGGTCAGCTGAGCAGTGAATTTCTACTTAACTATCTCCTATCAGGAGAGACCTCAGGGCTGCATCTTTTGAGCGCAGTACTGAGCCTGAAAAGCGTTTCCGACCCCACTTACAAGTAAAACTAGCTAAAATGTGCCTGGCTGCTGTTCACTGAAAAGCTCATTCTGGGTACATTTTTGGTATACATTTGCTTCTGCCGGGTCAGCTGAGCAGTGAATTTCTACTTAACTACCTCCTATCAGGAGAGACCTCAGGGCTGCATCTTTTGAGTGCAGTACTGAGCCTGAAAAGCGTTTACGACCCCACTTACAAGTAAAACTAGCTAAAATGTGCCTGGCTGCTGTTCACTGAAAAGCTCATTTTGGGTACATTTTTGGTATACATTTGCTTCTGCCGGGTCAGCTGGGCAGTGAATTTCTACTTAACTACCCCCTATCAGGAGAGACCTCAGGGCTGCATCTTTTGAGCGCAGTACTGAGCCTGAAAAGCGTTTACAACCCCAGTTACAAGTAAAACTAGCTAAAATGTGCCTGGCTGCTGTTCACTGAAAAACTCATTCTGGGTACATTTTTGGTATACATTTGCTTCTGCCGGGTCAGCTGAGCAGTGAATTTCTACTTAACTACCTCCTATCAGGAGAGACCTCAGGGCTGCATCTTTTGAGCGCAGTACTGAGCCTGAAAAGCGTTTACAACCCCAGTTACAAGTAAAACTAGCTAAAATGTACCTGGCTGCTGTTCACTGAAAAGCTCATTCTGGGTACATTTTTGGTATACATTTGCTTCTGCCGGGTCAGCTGAGTAGTGAATTTCTACTTAACTACCTCCTATCAGGAGAGACCTCAGGGCTGCATCTTTTGAGTGCAGTACTGAGCCTGAAAAGTGTTTACAACCCCACTTACAAGTAAAACTAGCTAAAATGTGCCTGGCTGCTGTTCACTGAAAAGCTAATTCTGGGTACATTTTTGGTATACATTTGCTTCTGCTGGGTCAGCTGAGCAGTGAATTTCTACTTAACTACCTCCTATCAGGAGAGACCTCAGGGCTGCATCTTTTGAGCGCAGTACTGAGCCTGAAAAGCGTTTACAACCCCACTTACAAGTAAAACTAGCTAAAATGTGCCTGGCTGCTGTTCACTGAAAAGCTCATTCTGGGTACATTTTTGGTATACATTTGCTTCTGCCGGGTCAGCTGAGCAGTGAATTTCTGCTTAACTACCCCCTATCAGGAGAGACCTCAGGGCTGCATCTTTTGAGCGCAGTACTGAGCCTGAAAAGCGTTTACAACCCCACTTACAAGTAAAACTAGCTAAAATAGGCCTGGCTGCTGTTCACTGAAAAGCTCATTCTGGGTACATTTTTGGTATACATTTGCTTCTGCCGGGTCAGCTGAGCAGTGAATTTCTACTTAACTACCTCCTATCAGGAGAGACCTCAGGGCTGCATCTTTTGAGTGCAGTACTGAGCCTGAAAAGCGTTTACAACCCCACTTACAAGTAAAACTAGCTAAAATGTGCCTGGCTGCTGTTCACTGAAAAGCTCATTTTGGGTACATTTTTGGTATACATTTGCTTCTGCCGGGTCAGCTGAGCAGTGAATTTCTACTTAACTACCTCCTATCAGGAGAGACCTCAGGGCTGCATCTTTTGAGCGCAGTACTGAGCCTGAAAAGCGTTTACAACCCCACTTACAAGTAAAACTAGCTAAAATGTGCCTGGCTGCTGTTCACTGAAAAGCTCATTCTGGGTACATTTTTGGTATACATTTGCTTCTGCCGGGTCAGCTGAGCAGTGAATTTCTACTTAACTACCTCCTATCAGGAGAGACCTCAGGGCTGCATCTTTTGAGCGCAGTACTGAGCCTGAAAAGCGTTTACAACCCCAGTTACAAGTAAAACTAGCTAAAATGTGCCTGGCTGCTGTTCACTGAAAAGCTCATTCTGGGTACATTTTTGGTATACATTTGCTTCTGCCGGGTCAGCTGAGCAGTGAATTTCTACTTAACTACCTCCTATCAGGAGAGACCTCAGGGCTGCATCTTTTGAGCACAGTACTGAGCCTAAAAAGCGTTTACAACCCCACTTACAAGTAAAACTAGCTAAAATGTGCCTGGCTGCTGTTCACTGAAAAGCTCATTCTGGGTACATTTTTGGTATACATTTGCTTCTGCCGGGTCAGCTGAGCAGTGAATTTCTACTTAACTACCCCCTATCAGGAGAGACCTCAGGGCTGCATCTTTTGAGCGCAGTACTGAGCCTGAAAAGCGTTTACAACCCCAGTTACAAGTAAAACTAGCTAAAATGTGCCTGGCTGCTGTTCACTGAAAAGCTCATTCTGGGTACATTTTTGGTATACATTTGCTTCTGCCGGGTCAGCTGAGCAGTGAATTTCTACTTAACTATCTCCTATCAGGAGAGACCTCAGGGCTGCATCTTTTGAGCGCAGTACTGAGCCTGAAAAGCGTTTCCGACCCCACTTACAAGTAAAACTAGCTAAAATGTGCCTGGCTGCTGTTCACTGAAAAGCTCATTCTGGGTACATTTTTGGTATACATTTGCTTCTGCCGGGTCAGCTGAGCAGTGAATTTCTACTTAACTACCTCCTATCAGGAGAGACCTCAGGGCTGCATCTTTTGAGTGCAGTACTGAGCCTGAAAAGCGTTTACGACCCCACTTACAAGTAAAACTAGCTAAAATGTGCCTGGCTGCTGTTCACTGAAAAGCTCATTTTGGGTACATTTTTGGTATACATTTGCTTCTGCCGGGTCAGCTGGGCAGTGAATTTCTACTTAACTACCCCCTATCAGGAGAGACCTCAGGGCTGCATCTTTTGAGCGCAGTACTGAGCCTGAAAAGCGTTTACAACCCCAGTTACAAGTAAAACTAGCTAAAATGTGCCTGGCTGCTGTTCACTGAAAAACTCATTCTGGGTACATTTTTGGTATACATTTGCTTCTGCCGGGTCAGCTGAGCAGTGAATTTCTACTTAACTACCTCCTATCAGGAGAGACCTCAGGGCTGCATCTTTTGAGCGCAGTACTGAGCCTGAAAAGCGTTTACAACCCCACTTACAAGTAAAACTAGCTAAAATGTGCCTGGCTGCTGTTCACTGAAAAGCTCATTCTGGGTACATTTTTGGTATACATTTGCTTCTGCCGGGTCAGCTGAGCAGTGAATTTCTACTTAACTACCCCCTATCAGGAGAGACCTCAGGGCTGCATCTTTTGAGCGCAGTACTGAGCCTGAAAAGCATTTACAACCCCAGTTACAAGTAAAACTAGCTAAAATGTGCCTGGCTGCTGTTCACTGAAAAGCTCATTCTGGGTACATTTTTGGTATACATTTGCTTCTGCCGGGTCAGCTGAGCAGTGAATTTCTACTTAACTACCTCCTATCAGGAGAGACCTCAGGGCTGCATCTTTTGAGCGCAGTACTGAGCCTGAAAAGCGTTTACAACCCCACTTACAAGTAAAACTAGCTAAAATGTGCCTGGCTGCTGTTCACTGAAAAGCTTCTGGGTACATTTTTGGTATGCATTTGCTTCTGCCGGGTCAGCTGAGCAGTGAATTTCTACTTAACTACCTCCTATCAGGAGAGACCTCAGGGCTGCATCTTTTGAGCGCAGTACTGAGCCTGAAAAGCGTTTACAACCCCACTTACAAGTAAAACTAGCTAAAATGTGCCTGGCTGCTGTTCACTGAAAAGCTCATTCTGGGTACATTTTTGGTATACATTTGCTTCTGCCGGGTCAGCTGAGCAGTGAATTTCTACTTAACTACCTCCTATCAGGAGAGACCTCAGGGCTGCATCTTTTGAGCGCAGTACTGAGCCTGAAAAGCGTTTACAACCCCACTTACAAGTAAAACTAGCTAAAATGTGCCTGGCTGCTGTTCACTGAAAAGCTCATTCTGGGTACATTTTTGGTATACATTTGCTTCTGCCGGGTCAGCTGAGCAGTGAATTTCTACTTAACTACCCCCTATCAGGAGAGACCTCAGGGCTGCATCTTTTGAGCGCAGTACTGAGCCTGAAAAGCGTTTACAACCCCAGTTACAAGTAAAACTAGCTAAAATGTACCTGGCTGCTGTTCACTGAAAAGCTCATTCTGGGTACATTTTTGGTATACATTTGCTTCTGCCGGGTCAGCTGAGTAGTGAATTTCTACTTAACTACCTCCTATCAGGAGAGACCTCAGGGCTGCATCTTTTGAGTGCAGTACTGAGCCTGAAAAGCGTTTACAACCCCACTTACAAGTAAAACTAGCTAAAATGTGCCTGGCTGCTGTTCACTGAAAAGCTAATTCTGGGTACATTTTTGGTATACATTTGCTTCTGCCGGGTCAGCTGAGCAGTGAATTTCTACTTAACTACCTCCTATCAGGAGAGACCTCAGGGCTGCATCTTTTGAGCGCAGTACTGAGCCTGAAAAGCGTTTACAACCCCACTTACAAGTAAAACTAGCTAAAATGTGCCTGGCTGCTGTTCACTGAAAAGCTCATTCTGGGTACATTTTTGGTATACATTTGCTTCTGCCGGGTCAGCTGAGCAGTGAATTTCTACTTAACTACCCCCTATCAGGAGAGACCTCAGGGCTGCATCTTTTGAGCGCAGTACTGAGCCTGAAAAGCGTTTACAACCCCACTTACAAGTAAAACTAGCTAAAATGTGCCTGGCTGCTGTTCACTGAAAAGCTCATTCTGGGTACATTTTTGGTATACATTTGCTTCTGCCGGGTCAGCTGAGCAGTGAATTTCTACTTAACTACCCCCTATCAGGAGAGACCTCAGGGCTGCATCTTTTGAGCGCAGTACTGAGCCTGAAAAGCGTTTACAACCCCATTTACAAGTAAAACTAGCTAAAATGTGCCTGGCTGCTGTTCACTGAAAAGCTCATTCTGGGTACATTTTTGGTATACAATTGCTTCTGCCGGGTCAGCTGAGCAGTGAATTTCTACTTAACTACCTCCTATCAGGAGAGACCTCAGGGCTGCATCTTTTGAGTGCAGTACTGAGCCTGAAAAGCGTTTACAACCCCACTTACAAGTAAAACTAGCTAAAATGTGCCTGGCTGCTGTTCACTGAAAAGCTCATTTTGGGTACATTTTTGGTATACATTTGCTTCTGCCGGGTCAGCTGAGCAGTGAATTTCTACTTAACTACCTCCTATCAGGAGAGACCTCAGGACTGCATCTTTTGAGCGCAGTACTGAGCCTGAAAAGCGTTTACAACCCCACTTACAAGTAAAACTAGCTAAAATGTGCCTGGCTGCTGTTCACTGAAAAGCTCATTCTGGGTACATTTTTGGTATACATTTGCTTCTGCCGGGTCAGCTGAGCAGTGAATTTCTACTTAACTACCTCCTATCAGGAGAGACCTCAGGGCTGCATCTTTTGAACGCAGTACTGAGCCTGAAAAGCGTTTACAACCCCAGTTACAAGTAAAACTAGCTAAAATGTGCCTGGCTGCTGTTCACTGAAAAGCTCATTCTGGGTACATTTTTGGTATACATTTGCTTCTGCCGGGTCAGCTGAGCAGTGAATTTCTACTTAACTACCTCCTATCAGGAGAGACCTCAGGGCTGCATCTTTTGAGCGCAGTACTGAGCCTGAAAAGCGTTTACAACCCCACTTACAAGTAAAACTAGCTAAAATGTGCCTGGCTGCTGTTCACTGAAAAGCTCATTCTGGGTACATTTTTGGTATACATTTGCTTCTGCCGGGTCAGCTGAGCAGTGAATTTCTACTTAACTACCCCCTATCAGGAGAGACCTCAGGGCTGCATCTTTTGAGCGCAGTACTGAGCCTGAAAAGCGTTTACAACCCCAGTTACAAGTAAAACTAGCTAAAATGTACCTGGCTGCTGTTCACTGAAAAGCTCATTCTGGGTACATTTTTGGTATACATTTGCTTCTGCCGGGTCAGCTGAGTAGTGAATTTCTACTTAACTACCTCCTATCAGGAGAGACCTCAGGGCTGCATCTTTTGAGTGCAGTACTGAGCCTGAAAAGCGTTTACAACCCCACTTACAAGTAAAACTAGCTAAAATGTGCCTGGCTGCTGTTCACTGAAAAGCTAATTCTGGGTACATTTTTGGTATACATTTGCTTCTGCCGGGTCAGCTGAGCAGTGAATTTCTACTTAACTACCTCCTATCAGGAGAGACCTCAGGGCTGCATCTTTTGAGCGCAGTACTGAGCCTGAAAAGCGTTTACAACCCCACTTACAAGTAAAACTAGCTAAAATGTGCCTGGCTGCTGTTCACTGAAAAGCTCATTCTGGGTACATTTTTGGTATACATTTGCTTCTGCCGGGTCAGCTGAGCAGTGAATTTCTACTTAACTACCCCCTATCAGGAGAGACCTCAGGGCTGCATCTTTTGAGCGCAGTACTGAGCCTGAAAAGCGTTTACAACCCCACTTACAAGTAAAACTAGCTAAAATGTGCCTGGCTGCTGTTCACTGAAAAGCTCATTCTGGGTACATTTTTGGTATACATTTGCTTCTGCCGGGTCAGCTGAGCAGTGAATTTCTACTTAACTACCCCCTATCAGGAGAGACCTCAGGGCTGCATCTTTTGAGCGCAGTACTGAGCCTGAAAAGCGTTTACAACCCCACTTACAAGTAAAACTAGCTAAAATGTGCCTGGCTGCTGTTCACTGAAAAGCTCATTCTGGGTACATTTTTGGTATACATTTGCTTCTGCCGGGTCAGCTGAGCAGTGAATTTCTACTTAACTACCCCCTATCAGGAGAGACCTCAGGGCTGCATCTTTTGAGCGCAGTACTGAGCCTGAAAAGCATTTACAACCCCAGTTACAAGTAAAACTAGCTAAAATGTGCCTGGCTGCTGTTCACTGAAAAGCTCATTCTGGGTACATTTTTGGTATACATTTGCTTCTGCCGGGTCAGCTGAGCAGTGAATTTCTACTTAACTACCTCCTATCAGGAGAGACCTCAGGGCTGCATCTTTTGAGCGCAGTACTGAGCCTGAAAAGCGTTTACAACCCCACTTACAAGTAAAACTAGCTAAAATGTGCCTGGCTGCTGTTCACTGAAAAGCTTCTGGGTACATTTTTGGTATACATTTGCTTCTGCCGGGTCAGCTGAGCAGTGAATTTCTACTTAACTACCTCCTATCAGGAGAGACCTCAGGGCTGCATCTTTTGAGCGCAGTACTGAGCCTGAAAAGCGTTTACAACCCCACTTACAAGTAAAACTAGCTAAAATGTGCCTGGCTGCTGTTCACTGAAAAGCTCATTCTGGGTACATTTTTGGTATACATTTGCTTCTGCCGGGTCAGCTGAGCAGTGAATTTCTACTTAACTACCTCCTATCAGGAGAGACCTCAGGGCTGCATCTTTTGAGCGCAGTACTGAGCCTGAAAAGCGTTTACAACCCCACTTACAAGTAAAACTAGCTAAAATGTGCCTGGCTGCTGTTCACTGAAAAGCTCATTCTGGGTACATTTTTGGTATACATTTGCTTCTGCCGGGTCAGCTGAGCAGTGAATTTCTACTTAACTACCCCCTATCAGGAGAGACCTCAGGGCTGCATCTTTTGAGCGCAGTACTGAGCCTGAAAAGCGTTTACAACCCCAGTTACAAGTAAAACTAGCTAAAATGTACCTGGCTGCTGTTCACTGAAAAGCTCATTCTGGGTACATTTTTGGTATACATTTGCTTCTGCCGGGTCAGCTGAGTAGTGAATTTCTACTTAACTACCTCCTATCAGGAGAGACCTCAGGGCTGCATCTTTTGAGTGCAGTACTGAGCCTGAAAAGCGTTTACAACCCCACTTACAAGTAAAACTAGCTAAAATGTGCCTGGCTGCTGTTCACTGAAAAGCTAATTCTGGGTACATTTTTGGTATACATTTGCTTCTGCCGGGTCAGCTGAGCAGTGAATTTCTACTTAACTACCTCCTATCAGGAGAGACCTCAGGGCTGCATCTTTTGAGCGCAGTACTGAGCCTGAAAAGCGTTTACAACCCCACTTACAAGTAAAACTAGCTAAAATGTGCCTGGCTGCTGTTCACTGAAAAGCTCATTCTGGGTACATTTTTGGTATACATTTGCTTCTGCCGGGTCAGCTGAGCAGTGAATTTCTACTTAACTACCCCCTATCAGGAGAGACCTCAGGGCTGCATCTTTTGAGCGCAGTACTGAGCCTGAAAAGCGTTTACAACCCCACTTACAAGTAAAACTAGCTAAAATGTGCCTGGCTGCTGTTCACTGAAAAGCTCATTCTGGGTACATTTTTGGTATACATTTGCTTCTGCCGGGTCAGCTGAGCAGTGAATTTCTACTTAACTACCCCCTATCAGGAGAGACCTCAGGGCTGCATCTTTTGAGCGCAGTACTGAGCCTGAAAAGCGTTTACAACCCCATTTACAAGTAAAACTAGCTAAAATGTGCCTGGCTGCTGTTCACTGAAAAGCTCATTCTGGGTACATTTTTGGTATACAATTGCTTCTGCCGGGTCAGCTGAGCAGTGAATTTCTACTTAACTACCTCCTATCAGGAGAGACCTCAGGGCTGCATCTTTTGAGTGCAGTACTGAGCCTGAAAAGCGTTTACAACCCCACTTACAAGTAAAACTAGCTAAAATGTGCCTGGCTGCTGTTCACTGAAAAGCTCATTTTGGGTACATTTTTGGTATACATTTGCTTCTGCCGGGTCAGCTGAGCAGTGAATTTCTACTTAACTACCTCCTATCAGGAGAGACCTCAGGACTGCATCTTTTGAGCGCAGTACTGAGCCTGAAAAGCGTTTACAACCCCACTTACAAGTAAAACTAGCTAAAATGTGCCTGGCTGCTGGTCACTGAAAAGCTCATTCTGGGTACATTTTTGGTATACATTTGCTTCTGCCGGGTCAGCTGAGCAGTGAATTTCTACTTAACTACCTCCTATCAGGAGAGACCTCAGGGCTGCATCTTTTGAACGCAGTACTGAGCCTGAAAAGCGTTTACAACCCCAGTTACAAGTAAAACTAGCTAAAATGTGCCTGGCTGCTGTTCACTGAAAAGCTCATTCTGGGTACATTTTTGGTATACATTTGCTTCTGCCGGGTCAGCTGAGCAGTGAATTTCTACTTAACTACCTCCTATCAGGAGAGACCTCAGGGCTGCATCTTTTGAGCACAGTACTGAGCCTAAAAAGCGTTTACAACCCCACTTACAAGTAAAACTAGCTAAAATGTGCCTGGCTGCTGTTCACTGAAAAGCTCATTCTGGGTACATTTTTGGTATACATTTGCTTCTGCCGGGTCAGCTGAGCAGTGAATTTCTACTTAACTACCTCCTATCAGGAGAGACCTCAGGGCTGCATCTTTTGAGCGCAGTACTGAGCCTGAAAAGCGTTTACAACCCCACTTACAAGTAAAACTAGCTAAAATGTGCCTGGCTGCTGTTCACTGAAAAGCTAATTCTAGGTACATTTTTGGTATACATTTGCTTCTGCCGGGTCAGCTGAGCAGTGAATTTCTACTTAACTACCTCCTATCAGGAGAGACCTCAGGGCTGCATCGTTTGAGCGCAGTACTGAGCCTGAAAAGCGTTTACAACCCCACTTACAAGTAAAACTAGCTAAAATGTGCCTGGCTGCTGTTCACTGAAAAGCTCATTCTGGGTACATTTTTGGTATACATTTGCTTCTGCCGGGTCAGCTGAGCAGTGAATTTCTACTTAACTACCTCCTATCAGGAGAGACCTCAGGGCTGCATCTTTTGAGCGCAGTACTGAGCCTGAAAAGCGTTTACAACCCCACTTACAAGTAAAACTAGCTAAAATGTGCCTGGCTGCTGTTCACTGAAAAGCTCATTCTGGGTACATTTTTGGTATACATTTGCTTCTGCCGGGTCAGCTGAGCAGTGAATTTCTACTTAACTACCTCCTATCAGGAGAGACCTCAGGGCTGCATCTTTTGAGCGCAGTACTGAGCCTGAAAAGCGTTTACAACCCCACTTACAAGTAAAACTAGCTAAAATGTGCCTGGCTGCTGTTCACTGAAAAGCTCATTCTGGGTACATTTTTGGTATACATTTGCTTCTGCCGGGTCAGCTGAGCAGTGAATTTCTGCTTAACTACCCCCTATCAGGAGAGACCTCAGGGCTGCATCTTTTGAGCGCAGTACTGAGCCTGAAAAGCGTTTACAACCCCACTTACAAGTAAAACTAGCTAAAATGTGCCTGGCTGCTGTTCACTGAAAAGCTCATTCTGGGTACATTTTTGGTATACATTTGCTTCTGCCGGGTCAGCTGAGCAGTGAATTTCTACTTAACTACCTCCTATCAGGAGAGACCTCAGGGCTGCATCTTTTGAGTGCAGTACTGAGCCTGAAAAGCGTTTACAACCCCACTTACAAGTAAAACTAGCTAAAATGTGCCTGGCTGCTGTTCACTGAAAAGCTCATTTTGGGTACATTTTTGGTATACATTTGCTTCTGCCGGGTCAGCTGAGCAGTGAATTTCTACTTAACTACCTCCTATCAGGAGAGACCTCAGGGCTGCATCTTTTGAGCGCAGTACTGAGCCTGAAAAGCGTTTACAACCCCACTTACAAGTAAAACTAGCTAAAATGTGCCTGGCTGCTGTTCACTGAAAAGCTCATTCTGGGTACATTTTTGGTATACATTTGCTTCTGCCGGGTCAGCTGAGCAGTAAATTTCTACTTAACTACCTCCTATCAGGAGAGACCTCAGGGCTGCATCTTTTGAGCGCAGTACTGAGCCTGAAAAGCGTTTACAACCCCAGTTACAAGTAAAACTAGCTAAAATGTGCCTGGCTGCTGTTCACTGAAAAGCTCATTCTGGGTACATTTTTGGTATACATTTGCTTCTGCCGGGTCAGCTGAGCAGTGAATTTCTTCTTAACTACCTCCTATCAGGAGAGACCTCAGGGCTGCATCTTTTGAGCACAGTACTGAGCCTAAAAAGCGTTTACAACCCCACTTACAAGTAAAACTAGCTAAAATGTGCCTGGCTGCTGTTCACTGAAAAGCTCATTCTGGGTACATTTTTGGTATACATTTGCTTCTGCCGGGTCAGCTGAGCAGTGAATTTCTACTTAACTACCCCCTATCAGGAGAGACCTCAGGGCTGCATGTTTTGAGCGCAGTACTGAGCCTGAAAAGCGTTTACAACCCCAGTTACAAGTAAAACTAGCTAAAATGTGCCTGGCTGCTGTTCACTGAAAAGCTCATTCTGGGTACATTTTTGGTATACATTTGCTTCTGCCGGGTCAGCTGAGCAGTGAATTTCTACTTAACTATCTCCTATCAGGAGAGACCTCAGGGCTGCATCTTTTGAGCGCAGTACTGAGCCTGAAAAGCGTTTCCAACCCCACTTACAAGTAAAACTAGCTAAAATGTGCCTGGCCGCTGTTCACTGAAAAGCTCATTCTGGGTACATTTTTGGTATACATTTGCTTCTGCCGGGTCAGCTGAGCAGTGAATTTCTACTTAACTATCTCCTATCAGGAGAGACCTCAGGGCTGCATCTTTTGAGCGCAGTACTGAGCCTGAAAAGCGTTTCCAACCCCACTTACAAGTAAAACTAGCTAAAATGTGCCTGGCTGCTGTTCACTGAAAAGCTCATTCTGGGTACATTTTTGGTATACATTTGCTTCTGCCGGGTCAGCTGAGCAGTGAATTTCTGCTTAACTACCCCCTATCAGGAGAGACCTCAGGGCTGCATCTTTTGAGCGCAGTACTGAGCCTGAAAAGCGTTTACAACCCCACTTACAAGTAAAACTAGCTAAAATGTGCCTGGCTGCTGTTCACTGAAAAGCTCATTCTGGGTACATTTTTGGTATACATTTGCTTCTGCCGGGTCAGCTGAGCAGTGAATTTCTACTTAACTACCTCCTATCAGGAGAGACCTCAGGGCTGCATCTTTTGAGTGCAGTACTGAGCCTGAAAAGCGTTTACAACCCCACTTACAAGTAAAACTAGCTAAAATGTGCCTGGCTGCTGTTCACTGAAAAGCTCATTTTGGGTACATTTTTGGTATACATTTGCTTCTGCCGGGTCAGCTGAGCAGTGAATTTCTACTTAACTACCTCCTATCAGGAGAGACCTCAGGGCTGCATCTTTTGAGCGCAGTACTGAGCCTGAAAAGCGTTTACAACCCCACTTACAAGTAAAACTAGCTAAAATGTGCCTGGCTGCTGTTCACTGAAAAGCTCATTCTGGGTACATTTTTGGTATACATTTGCTTCTGCCGGGTCAGCTGAGCAGTGAATTTCTACTTAACTACCTCCTATCAGGAGAGACCTCAGGGCTGCATCTTTTGAGCGCAGTACTGAGCCTGAAAAGCGTTTACAACCCCAGTTACAAGTAAAACTAGCTAAAATGTGCCTGGCTGCTGTTCACTGAAAAGCTCATTCTGGGTACATTTTTGGTATACATTTGCTTCTGCCGGGTCAGCTGAGCAGTGAATTTCTACTTAACTACCCCCTATCAGGAGAGACCTCAGGGCTGCATCTTTTGAGCGCAGTACTGAGCCTGAAAAGCGTTTACAACCCCAGTTACAAGTAAAACTAGCTAAAATGTGCCTGGCTGCTGTTCACTGAAAAGCTCATTCTGGGTACATTTTTGGTATACATTTGCTTCTGCCGGGTCAGCTGAGCAGTGAATTTCTACTTAACTACCTCCTATCAGGAGAGACCTCAGGGCTGCATCTTTTGAGTGCAGTACTGAGCCTGAAAAGCGTTTACAACCCCACTTACAAGTAAAACTAGCTAAAATGTGCCTGGCTGCTGTTCACTGAAAAGCTCATTCTGGGTACATTTTTGGTATACATTTGCTTCTGCCGGGTCAGCTGAGCAGTGAATTTCTACTTAACTACCCCCTATCAGGAGAGACCTCAGGGCTGCATCTTTTGAGCGCAGTACTGAGCCTGAAAAGCGTTTACAACCCCAGTTACAAGTAAAACTAGCTAAAATGTGCCTGGCTGCTGTTCACTGAAAAGCTCATTCTGGGTACATTTTTGGTATACATTTGCTTCTGCCGGGTCAGCTGAGCAGTGAATTTCTACTTAACTACCTCCTATCAGGAGAGACCTCAGGGCTGCATCTTTTGAGTGCAGTACTGAGCCTGAAAAGCGTTTACAACCCCACTTACAAGTAAAACTAGCTAAAATGTGCCTGGCTGCTGTTCACTGAAAAGCTCATTTTGGGTACATTTTTGGTATACATTTGCTTCTGCCGGGTCAGCTGGGCAGTGAATTTCTACTTAACTACCCCCTATCAGGAGAGACCTCAGGGCTGCATCTTTTGAGCGCAGTACTGAGCCTGAAAAGCGTTTACAACCCCAGTTACAAGTAAAACTAGCTAAAATGTGCCTGGCTGCTGTTCACTGAAAAACTCATTCTGGGTACATTTTTGGTATACATTTGCTTCTGCCGGGTCAGCTGAGCAGTGAATTTCTACTTAACTACCTCCTATCAGGAGAGACCTCAGGGCTGCATCTTTTGAGCGCAGTACTGAGCCTGAAAAGCGTTTACAACCCCACTTACAAGTAAAACTAGCTAAAATGTGCCTGGCTGCTGTTCACTGAAAAGCTCATTCTGGGTACATTTTTGGTATACATTTGCTTCTGCCGGGTCAGCTGAGCAGTGAATTTCTACTTAACTACCCCCTATCAGGAGAGACCTCAGGGCTGCATCTTTTGAGCGCAGTACTGAGCCTGAAAAGCATTTACAACCCCAGTTACAAGTAAAACTAGCTAAAATGTGCCTGGCTGCTGTTCACTGAAAAGCTCATTCTGGGTACATTTTTGGTATACATTTGCTTCTGCCGGGTCAGCTGAGCAGTGAATTTCTACTTAACTACCTCCTATCAGGAGAGACCTCAGGGCTGCATCTTTTGAGCGCAGTACTGAGCCTGAAAAGCGTTTACAACCCCACTTACAAGTAAAACTAGCTAAAATGTGCCTGGCTGCTGTTCACTGAAAAGCTTCTGGGTACATTTTTGGTATACATTTGCTTCTGCCGGGTCAGCTGAGCAGTGAATTTCTACTTAACTACCTCCTATCAGGAGAGACCTCAGGGCTGCATCTTTTGAGCGCAGTACTGAGCCTGAAAAGCGTTTACAACCCCACTTACAAGTAAAACTAGCTAAAATGTGCCTGGCTGCTGTTCACTGAAAAGCTCATTCTGGGTACATTTTTGGTATACATTTGCTTCTGCCGGGTCAGCTGAGCAGTGAATTTCTACTTAACTACCTCCTATCAGGAGAGACCTCAGGGCTGCATCTTTTGAGCGCAGTACTGAGCCTGAAAAGCGTTTACAACCCCACTTACAAGTAAAACTAGCTAAAATGTGCCTGGCTGCTGTTCACTGAAAAGCTCATTCTGGGTACATTTTTGGTATACATTTGCTTCTGCCGGGTCAGCTGAGCAGTGAATTTCTACTTAACTACCCCCTATCAGGAGAGACCTCAGGGCTGCATCTTTTGAGCGCAGTACTGAGCCTGAAAAGCGTTTACAACCCCAGTTACAAGTAAAACTAGCTAAAATGTACCTGGCTGCTGTTCACTGAAAAGCTCATTCTGGGTACATTTTTGGTATACATTTGCTTCTGCCGGGTCAGCTGAGTAGTGAATTTCTACTTAACTACCTCCTATCAGGAGAGACCTCAGGGCTGCATCTTTTGAGTGCAGTACTGAGCCTGAAAAGCGTTTACAACCCCACTTACAAGTAAAACTAGCTAAAATGTGCCTGGCTGCTGTTCACTGAAAAGCTAATTCTGGGTACATTTTTGGTATACATTTGCTTCTGCCGGGTCAGCTGAGCAGTGAATTTCTACTTAACTACCTCCTATCAGGAGAGACCTCAGGGCTGCATCTTTTGAGCGCAGTACTGAGCCTGAAAAGCGTTTACAACCCCACTTACAAGTAAAACTAGCTAAAATGTGCCTGGCTGCTGTTCACTGAAAAGCTCATTCTGGGTACATTTTTGGTATACATTTGCTTCTGCCGGGTCAGCTGAGCAGTGAATTTCTACTTAACTACCCCCTATCAGGAGAGACCTCAGGGCTGCATCTTTTGAGCGCAGTACTGAGCCTGAAAAGCGTTTACAACCCCATTTACAAGTAAAACTAGCTAAAATGTGCCTGGCTGCTGTTCACTGAAAAGCTCATTCTGGGTACATTTTTGGTATACAATTGCTTCTGCCGGGTCAGCTGAGCAGTGAATTTCTACTTAACTACCTCCTATCAGGAGAGACCTCAGGGCTGCATCTTTTGAGCGCAGTACTGAGCCTGAAAAGCGTTTACAACCCCACTTACAAGTAAAACTAGCTAAAATGTGCCTGGCTGCTGTTCACTGAAAAGCTCATTTTGGGTACATTTTTGGTATACATTTGCTTCTGCCGGGTCAGCTGAGCAGTGAATTTCTACTTAACTACCTCCTATCAGGAGAGACCTCAGGACTGCATCTTTTGAGCGCAGTACTGAGCCTGAAAAGCGTTTACAACCCCACTTACAAGTAAAACTAGCTAAAATGTGCCTGGCTGCTGTTCACTGAAAAGCTCATTCTGGGTACATTTTTGGTATACATTTGCTTCTGCCGGGTCAGCTGAGCAGTGAATTTCTACTTAACTACCTCCTATCAGGAGAGACCTCAGGGCTGCATCTTTTGAACGCAGTACTGAGCCTGAAAAGCGTTTACAACCCCAGTTACAAGTAAAACTAGCTAAAATGTGCCTGGCTGCTGTTCACTGAAAAGCTCATTCTGGGTAAATTTTTGGTATACATTTGCTTCTGCCGGGTCAGCTGAGCAGTGATTTTCTACTTAACTACCTCCTATCAGGAGAGACCTCAGGGCTGCATCTTTTGAACGCAGTACTGAGCCTGAAAAGCGTTTACAACCCCAGTTACAAGTAAAACTAGCTAAAATGTGCCTGGCTGCTGTTCACTGAAAAGCTCATTCTGGGTACATTTTTGGTATACATTTGCTTCTGCCGGGTCAGCTGAGCAGTGAATTTCTACTTAACTACCTCCTATCAGGAGAGACCTCAGGGCTGCATCTTTTGAGCGCAGTACTGAGCCTGAAAAGCGTTTACAACCCCACTTACAAGTAAAACTAGCTAAAATGTGCCTGGCTGCTGTTCACTGAAAAGCTAATTCTGGGTACATTTTTGGTATACATTTGCTTCTGCCGGGTCAGCTGAGCAGTGAATTTCTACTTAACTACCTCCTATCAGGAGAGACCTCAGGGCTGCATCGTTTGAGCGCAGTACTGAGCCTGAAAAGCGTTTCCAACCCCACTTACAAGTAAAACTAGCTAAAATGTGCCTGGCTGATGTTCACTGAAAAGCTCATTCTGGGTACATTTTTGGTATACATTTGCTTCTGCCGGGTCAGCTGAGCAGTGAATTTCTACTTAACTACCCCCTATCAGGAGAGACCTCAGGGCTGCATCTTTTGAGCGCAGTACTGAGCCTGAAAAGCATTTACAACCCCAGTTACAAGTAAAACTAGCTAAAATGTGCCTGGCTGCTGTTCACTGAAAAGCTCATTCTGGGTACATTTTTGGTATACATTTGCTTCTGCCGGGTCAGCTGAGCAGTGAATTTCTACTTAACTACCTCCTATCAGGAGAGACCTCAGGGCTGCATCTTTTGAGCGCAGTACTGAGCCTGAAAAGCGTTTACAACCCCACTTACAAGTAAAACTAGCTAAAATGTGCCTGGCTGCTGTTCACTGAAAAGCTCATTCTGGGTACATTTTTGGTATACATTTGCTTCTGCCGGGTCAGCTGAGCAGTGAATTTCTACTTAACTACCTCCTATCAGGAGAGACCTCAGGGCTGCATCTTTTGAGCGCAGTACTGAGCCTGAAAAGCGTTTACAACCCCACTTACAAGTAAAACTAGCTAAAATGTGCCTGGCTGCTGTTCACTGAAAAGCTCATTCTGGGTACATTTTTGGTATACATTTGCTTCTGCCGGGTCAGCTGAGCAGTGAATTTCTACTTAACTACCTCCTATCAAGAGAGACCTCAGGGCTGCATCTTTTGAGCGCAGTACTGAGCCTGAAAAGCGTTTACAACCCCACTTACAAGTAAAACTAGCTAAAATGTGCCTGGCTGCTGTTCACTGAAAAGCTCATTCTGGGTACATTTTTGGTATACATTTGCTTCTGCCGGGTCAGCTGAGCAGTGAATTTCTGCTTAACTACCCCCTATCAGGAGAGACCTCAGGGCTGCATCTTTTGAGCGCAGTACTGAGCCTGAAAAGCGTTTACAACCCCACTTACAAGTAAAACTAGCTAAAATGTGCCTGGCTGCTGTTCACTGAAAAGCTCATTCTGGGTACATTTTTGGTATACATTTGCTTCTGCCGGGTCAGCTGAGCAGTGAATTTCTACTTAACTACCTCCTATCAGGAGAGACCTCAGGGCTGCATCTTTTGAGCGCAGTACTGAGCCTGAAAAGCGTTTACAACCCCACTTACAAGTAAAACTAGCTAAAATGTGCCTGGCTGCTGTTCACTGAAAAGCTCATTTTGGGTACATTTTTGGTATACATTTGCTTCTGCCGGGTCAGCTGAGCAGTGAATTTCTACTTAACTACCTCCTATCAGGAGAGACCTCAGGGCTGCATCTTTTGAGCGCAGTACTGAGCCTGAAAAGCGTTTACAACCCCACTTACAAGTAAAACTAGCTAAAATGTGCCTGGCTGCTGTTCACTGAAAAGCTCATTCTGGGTACATTTTTGGTATACATTTGCTTCTGCCGGGTCAGCTGAGCAGTGAATTTCTACTTAACTACCTCCTATCAGGAGAGACCTCAGGGCTGCATCTTTTGAGCGCAGTACTGAGCCTGAAAAGCGTTTACAACCCCACTTACAAGTAAAACTAGCTAAAATGTGCCTGGCTGCTGTTCACTGAAAAGCTCATTCTGGGTACATTTTTGGTATACATTTGCTTCTGCCGGGTCAGCTGAGCAGTGAATTTCTACTTAACTACCTCCTATCAGGAGAGACCTCAGGGCTGCATCTTTTGAGCGCAGTACTGAGCCTGAAAAGCGTTTACAACCCCAGTTACAAGTAAAACTAGCTAAAATGTGCCTGGCTGCTGTTCACTGAAAAGCTCATTCTGGGTACATTTTTGGTATACATTTGCTTCTGCCGGGTCAGCTGAGCAGTGAATTTCTTCTTAACTACCTCCTATCAGGAGAGACCTCAGGGCTGCATCTTTTGAGCGCAGTACTGAGCCTGAAAAGCGTTTACAACCCCACTTACAAGTAAAACTAGCTAAAATGTGCCTGGCTGCTGTTCACTGAAAAGCTCATTCTGGGTACATTTTTGGTATACATTTGCTTCTGCCGGGTCAGCTGAGCAGTGAATTTCTACTTAACTACCCCCTATCAGGAGAGACCTCAGGGCTGCATGTTTTGAGCGCAGTACTGAGCCTGAAAAGCGTTTACAACCCCAGTTACAAGTAAAACTAGCTAAAATGTGCCTGGCTGCTGTTCACTGAAAAGCTCATTCTGGGTACATTTTTGGTATACATTTGCTTCTGCCGGGTCAGCTGAGCAGTGAATTTCTACTTAACTATCTCCTATCAGGAGAGACCTCAGGGCTGCATCTTTTGAGCGCAGTACTGAGCCTGAAAAGCGTTTACAACCCCACTTACAAGTAAAACTAGCTAAAATGTGCCTGGCTGCTGTTCACTGAAAAGCTCATTCTGGGTACATTTTTGGTATACATTTGCTTCTGCCGGGTCAGCTGAGCAGTGAATTTCTACTTAACTACCCCCTATCAGGAGAGACCTCAGGGCTGCATGTTTTGAGCGCAGTACTGAGCCTGAAAAGCGTTTACAACCCCAGTTACAAGTAAAACTAGCTAAAATGTGCCTGGCTGCTGTTCACTGAAAAGCTCATTCTGGGTACATTTTTGGTATACATTTGCTTCTGCCGGGTCAGCTGAGCAGTGAATTTCTACTTAACTATCTCCTATCAGGAGAGACCTCAGGGCTGCATCTTTTGAGCGCAGTACTGAGCCTGAAAAGCGTTTCCAACCCCACTTACAAGTAAAACTAGCTAAAATGTGCCTGGCTGCTGTTCACTGAAAAGCTCATTCTGGGTACATTTTTGGTATACATTTGCTTCTGCCGGGTCAGCTGAGCAGTGAATTTCTACTTAACTACCTCCTATCAGGAGAGACCTCAGGGCTGCATCTTTTGAGCGCAGTACTGAGCCTGAAAAGCGTTTACAACCCCACTTACAAGTAAAACTAGCTAAAATGTGCCTGGCTGCTGTTCACTGAAAAGCTCATTCTGGGTACATTTTTGGTATACATTTGCTTCTGCCGGGTCAGCTGAGCAGTGAATTTCTACTTAACTACCTCCTATCAGGAGAGACCTCAGGGCTGCATCTTTTGAGCGCAGTACTGAGCCTGAAAAGCGTTTACAACCCCACTTACAAGTAAAACTAGCTAAAATGTGCCTGGCTGCTGTTCACTGAAAAGCTAATTCTGGGTACATTTTTGGTATACATTTGCTTCTGCCGGGTCAGCTGAGCAGTGAATTTCTACTTAACTACCTCCTATCAAGAGAGACCTCAGGGCTGCATCTTTTGAGCGCAGTACTGAGCCTGAAAAGCGTTTACAACCCCACTTACAAGTAAAACTAGCTAAAATGTGCCTGGCTGCTGTTCACTGAAAAGCTCATTCTGGGTACATTTTTGGTATACATTTGCTTCTGCCGGGTCAGCTGAGCAGTGAATTTCTGCTTAACTACCCCCTATCAGGAGAGACCTCAGGGCTGCATCTTTTGAGCGCAGTACTGAGCCTGAAAAGCGTTTACAACCCCACTTACAAGTAAAACTAGCTAAAATGTGCCTGGCTGCTGTTCACTGAAAAGCTCATTCTGGGTACATTTTTGGTATACATTTGCTTCTGCCGGGTCAGCTGAGCAGTGAATTTCTGCTTAACTACCCCCTATCAGGAGAGACCTCAGGGCTGCATCTTTTGAGCGCAGTACTGAGCCTGAAAAGCGTTTACAACCCCACTTACAAGTAAAACTAGCTAAAATGTGCCTGGCTGCTGTTCACTGAAAAGCTCATTCTGGGTACATTTTTGGTATACATTTGCTTCTGCCGGGTCAGCTGAGCAGTGAATTTCTACTTAACTACCTCCTATCAGGAGAGACCTCAGGGCTGCATCTTTTGAGTGCAGTACTGAGCCTGAAAAGCGTTTACAACCCCACTTACAAGTAAAACTAGCTAAAATGTGCCTGGCTGCTGTTCACTGAAAAGCTCATTTTGGGTACATTTTTGGTATACATTTGCTTCTGCCGGGTCAGCTGAGCAGTGAATTTCTACTTAACTACCTCCTATCAGGAGAGACCTCAGGGCTGCATCTTTTGAGCGCAGTACTGAGCCTGAAAAGCGTTTACAACCCCACTTACAAGTAAAACTAGCTAAAATGTGCCTGGCTGCTGTTCACTGAAAAGCTCATTCTGGGTACATTTTTGGTATACATTTGCTTCTGCCGGGTCAGCTGAGCAGTGAATTTCTACTTAACTACCTCCTATCAGGAGAGACCTCAGGGCTGCATCTTTTGAGCGCAGTACTGAGCCTGAAAAGCGTTTACAACCCCAGTTACAAGTAAAACTAGCTAAAATGTGCCTGGCTGCTGTTCACTGAAAAGCTCATTCTGGGTACATTTTTGGTATACATTTGCTTCTGCCGGGTCAGCTGAGCAGTGAATTTCTTCTTAACTACCTCCTATCAGGAGAGACCTCAGGGCTGCATCTTTTGAGCGCAGTACTGAGCCTGAAAAGCGTTTACAACCCCACTTACAAGTAAAACTAGCTAAAATGTGCCTGGCTGCTGTTCACTGAAAAGCTCATTCTGGGTACATTTTTGGTATACATTTGCTTCTGCCGGGTCAGCTGAGCAGTGAATTTCTACTTAACTACCTCCTATCAGGAGAGACCTCAGGGCTGCATCTTTTGAGCGCAGTACTGAGCCTGAAAAGCGTTTCCAACCCCACTTACAAGTAAAACTAGCTAAAATGTGCCTGGCTGCTGTTCACTGAAAAGCTCATTCTGGGTACATTTTTGGTATACATTTGCTTCTGCCGGGTCAGCTGAGCAGTGAATTTCTACTTAACTATCTCCTATCAGGAGAGACCTCAGGGCTGCATCTTTTGAGCGCAGTACTGAGCCTGAAAAGCGTTTCCAACCCCACTTACAAGTAAAACTAGCTAAAATGTGCCTGGCTGCTGTTCACTGAAAAGCTCATTCTGGGTACATTTTTGGTATACATTTGCTTCTGCCGGGTCAGCTGAGCAGTGAATTTCTACTTAACTACCTCCTATCAGGAGAGACCTCAGGGCTGCATCTTTTGAGCGCAGTACTGAGCCTGAAAAGCGTTTACAACCCCACTTACAAGTAAAACTAGCTAAAATGTGCCTGGCTGCTGTTCACTGAAAAGCTCATTTTGGGTACATTTTTGGTATACATTTGCTTCTGCCGGGTCAGCTGGGCAGTGAATTTCTACTTAACTACCCCCTATCAGGAGAGACCTCAGGGCTGCATCTTTTGAGCGCAGTACTGAGCCTGAAAAGCGTTTACAACCCCACTTACAAGTAAAACTAGCTAAAATGTGCCTGGCTGCTGTTCACTGAAAAACTCATTCTGGGTACATTTTTGGTATACATTTGCTTCTGCCGGGTCAGCTGAGCAGTGAATTTCTACTTAACTACCTCCTATCAGGAGAGACCTCAGGGCTGCATCTTTTGAGCGCAGTACTGAGCCTGAAAAGCGTTTACAACCCCACTTACAAGTAAAACTAGCTAAAATGTGCCTGGCTGCTGTTCACTGAAAAGCTCATTCTGGGTACATTTTTGGTATACATTTGCTTCTGCCGGGTCAGCTGAGCAGTGAATTTCTACTTAACTACCCCCTATCAGGAGAGACCTCAGGGCTGCATCTTTTGAGCGCAGTACTGAGCCTGAAAAGCATTTACAACCCCAGTTACAAGTAAAACTAGCTAAAATGTGCCTGGCTGCTGTTCACTGAAAAGCTCATTCTGGGTACATTTTTGGTATACATTTGCTTCTGCCGGGTCAGCTGAGCAGTGAATTTCTACTTAACTACCTCCTATCAGGAGAGACCTCAGGGCTGCATCTTTTGAGCGCAGTACTGAGCCTGAAAAGCGTTTACAACCCCACTTACAAGTAAAACTAGCTAAAATGTGCCTGGCTGCTGTTCACTGAAAAGCTTCTGGGTACATTTTTGGTATACATTTGCTTCTGCCGGGTCATCTGAGCAGTGAATTTCTACTTAACTACCTCCTATCAGGAGAGACCTCAGGGCTGCATCTTTTGAGCGCAGTACTGAGCCTGAAAAGCGTTTACAACCCCACTTACAAGTAAAACTAGCTAAAATGTGTCTGGCTGCTGTTCACTGAAAAGCTCATTCTGGGTACATTTTTGGTATACATTTGCTTCTGCCGGGTCAGCTGAGCAGTGAATTTCTACTTAACTACCTCCTATCAGGAGAGACCTCAGGGCTGCATCTTTTGAGCGCAGTACTGAGCCTGAAAAGCGTTTACAACCCCACTTACAAGTAAAACTAGCTAAAATGTGCCTGGCTGCTGTTCACTGAAAAGCTTCTGGGTACATTTTTGGTATACATTTGCTTCTGCCGGGTCAGCTGAGCAGTGAATTTCTACTTAACTACCTCCTATCAGGAGAGACCTCAGGGCTGCATCTTTTGAGCGCAGTACTGAGCCTGAAAAGCGTTTACAACCCCACTTACAAGTAAAACTAGCTAAAATGTGCCTGGCTGCTGTTCACTGAAAAGCTCATTCTGGGTACATTTTTGGTATACATTTGCTTCTGCCGGGTCAGCTGAGCAGTGAATTTCTACTTAACTACCTCCTATCAGGAGAGACCTCAGGGCTGCATCTTTTGAGCGCAGTACTGAGCCTGAAAAGCGTTTACAACCCCACTTACAAGTAAAACTAGCTAAAATGTGCCTGGCTGCTGTTCACTGAAAAGCTCATTCTGGGTACATTTTTGGTATACATTTGCTTCTGCCGGGTCAGCTGAGCAGTGAATTTCTACTTAACTACCCCCTATCAGGAGAGACCTCAGGGCTGCATCTTTTGAGCGCAGTACTGAGCCTGAAAAGCGTTTACAACCCCAGTTACAAGTAAAACTAGCTAAAATGTACCTGGCTGCTGTTCACTGAAAAGCTCATTCTGGGTACATTTTTGGTATACATTTGCTTCTGCCGGGTCAGCTGAGTAGTGAATTTCTACTTAACTACCTCCTATCAGGAGAGACCTCAGGGCTGCATCTTTTGAGTGCAGTACTGAGCCTGAAAAGCGTTTACAACCCCACTTACAAGTAAAACTAGCTAAAATGTGCCTGGCTGCTGTTCACTGAAAAGCTAATTCTGGGTACATTTTTGGTATACATTTGCTTCTGCCGGGTCAGCTGAGCAGTGAATTTCTACTTAACTACCTCCTATCAGGAGAGACCTCAGGGCTGCATCTTTTGAGCGCAGTACTGAGCCTGAAAAGCGTTTACAACCCCACTTACAAGTAAAACTAGCTAAAATGTGCCTGGCTGCTGTTCACTGAAAAGCTCATTCTGGGTACATTTTTGGTATACATTTGCTTCTGCCGGGTCAGCTGAGCAGTGAATTTCTACTTAACTACCCCCTATCAGGAGAGACCTCAGGGCTGCATCTTTTGAGCGCAGTACTGAGCCTGAAAAGCGTTTACAACCCCACTTACAAGTAAAACTAGCTAAAATGTGCCTGGCTGCTGTTCACTGAAAAGCTCATTCTGGGTACATTTTTGGTATACATTTGCTTCTGCCGGGTCAGCTGAGCAGTGAATTTCTACTTAACTACCCCCTATCAGGAGAGACCTCAGGGCTGCATCTTTTGAGCGCAGTACTGAGCCTGAAAAGCGTTTACAACCCCATTTACAAGTAAAACTAGCTAAAATGTGCCTGGCTGCTGTTCACTGAAAAGCTCATTCTGGGTACATTTTTGGTATACAATTGCTTCTGCCGGGTCAGCTGAGCAGTGAATTTCTACTTAACTACCTCCTATCAGGAGAGACCTCAGGGCTGCATCTTTTGAGTGCAGTACTGAGCCTGAAAAGCGTTTACAACCCCACTTACAAGTAAAACTAGCTAAAATGTGCCTGGCTGCTGTTCACTGAAAAGCTCATTTTGGGTACATTTTTGGTATACATTTGCTTCTGCCGGGTCAGCTGAGCAGTGAATTTCTACTTAACTACCTCCTATCAGGAGAGACCTCAGGACTGCATCTTTTGAGCGCAGTACTGAGCCTGAAAAGCGTTTACAACCCCACTTACAAGTAAAACTAGCTAAAATGTGCCTGGCTGCTGTTCACTGAAAAGCTCATTCTGGGTACATTTTTGGTATACATTTGCTTCTGCCGGGTCAGCTGAGCAGTGAATTTCTACTTAACTACCTCCTATCAGGAGAGACCTCAGGGCTGCATCTTTTGAACGCAGTACTGAGCCTGAAAAGCGTTTACAACCCCAGTTACAAGTAAAACTAGCTAAAATGTGCCTGGCTGCTGTTCACTGAAAAGCTCATTCTGGGTACATTTTTGGTATACATTTGCTTCTGCCGGGTCAGCTGAGCAGTGATTTTCTACTTAACTACCTCCTATCAGGAGAGACCTCAGGGCTGCATCTTTTGAGCACAGTACTGAGCCTAAAAAGCGTTTACAACCCCACTTACAAGTAAAACTAGCTAAAATGTGCCTGGCTGCTGTTCACTGAAAAGCTCATTCTGGGTACATTTTTGGTATACATTTGCTTCTGCCGGGTCAGCTGAGCAGTGAATTTCTACTTAACTACCTCCTATCAGGAGAGACCTCAGGGCTGCATCTTTTGAGCGCAGTACTGAGCCTGAAAAGCGTTTACAACCCCACTTACAAGTAAAACTAGCTAAAATGTGCCTGGCTGCTGTTCACTGAAAAGCTAATTCTGGGTACATTTTTGGTATACATTTGCTTCTGCCGGGTCAGCTGAGCAGTGAATTTCTACTTAACTACCTCCTATCAGGAGAGACCTCAGGGCTGCATCGTTTGAGCGCAGTACTGAGCCTGAAAAGCGTTTCCAACCCCACTTACAAGTAAAACTAGCTAAAATGTGCCTGGCTGCTGTTCACTGAAAAGCTCATTCTGGGTACATTTTTGGTATACATTTGCTTCTGCCGGGTCAGCTGAGCAGTGAATTTCTACTTAACTACCCCCTATCAGGAGAGACCTCAGGGCTGCATCTTTTGAGCGCAGTACTGAGCCTGAAAAGCATTTACAACCCCAGTTACAAGTAAAACTAGCTAAAATGTGCCTGGCTGCTGTTCACTGAAAAGCTCATTCTGGGTACATTTTTGGTATACATTTGCTTCTGCCGGGTCAGCTGAGCAGTGAATTTCTACTTAACTACCTCCTATCAGGAGAGACCTCAGGGCTGCATCTTTTGAGCGCAGTACTGAGCCTGAAAAGCGTTTACAACCCCACTTACAAGTAAAACTAGCTAAAATGTGCCTGGCTGCTGTTCACTGAAAAGCTCATTCTGGGTACATTTTTGGTATACATTTGCTTCTGCCGGGTCAGCTGAGCAGTGAATTTCTACTTAACTACCTCCTATCAGGAGAGACCTCAGGGCTGCATCTTTTGAGCGCAGTACTGAGCCTGAAAAGCGTTTACAACCCCACTTACAAGTAAAACTAGCTAAAATGTGCCTGGCTGCTGTTCACTGAAAAGCTCATTCTGGGTACATTTTTGGTATACATTTGCTTCTGCCGGGTCAGCTGAGCAGTGAATTTCTACTTAACTACCTCCTATCAAGAGAGACCTCAGGGCTGCATCTTTTGAGCGCAGTACTGAGCCTGAAAAGCGTTTACAACCCCACTTACAAGTAAAACTAGCTAAAATGTGCCTGGCTGCTGTTCACTGAAAAGCTCATTCTGGGTACATTTTTGGTATACATTTGCTTCTGCCGGGTCAGCTGAGCAGTGAATTTCTGCTTAACTACCCCCTATCAGGAGAGACCTCAGGGCTGCATCTTTTGAGCGCAGTACTGAGCCTGAAAAGCGTTTACAACCCCACTTACAAGTAAAACTAGCTAAAATGTGCCTGGCTGCTGTTCACTGAAAAGCTCATTCTGGGTACATTTTTGGTATACATTTGCTTCTGCCGGGTCAGCTGAGCAGTGAATTTCTACTTAACTACCTCCTATCAGGAGAGACCTCAGGGCTGCATCTTTTGAGTGCAGTACTGAGCCTGAAAAGCGTTTACAACCCCACTTACAAGTAAAACTAGCTAAAATGTGCCTGGCTGCTGTTCACTGAAAAGCTCATTTTGGGTACATTTTTGGTATACATTTGCTTCTGCCGGGTCAGCTGAGCAGTGAATTTCTACTTAACTACCTCCTATCAGGAGAGACCTCAGGGCTGCATCTTTTGAGCGCAGTACTGAGCCTGAAAAGCGTTTACAACCCCAGTTACAAGTAAAACTAGCTAAAATGTGCCTGGCTGCTGTTCACTGAAAAGCTCATTCTGGGTACATTTTTGGTATACATTTGCTTCTGCCGGGTCAGCTGAGCAGTGAATTTCTACTTAACTATCTCCTATCAGGAGAGACCTCAGGGCTGCATCTTTTGAGCGCAGTACTGAGCCTGAAAAGCGTTTCCAACCCCACTTACAAGTAAAACTAGCTAAAATGTGCCTGGCTGCTGTTCACTGAAAAGCTCATTCTGGGTACATTTTTGGTATACATTTGCTTCTGCCGGGTCAGCTGAGCAGTGAATTTCTACTTAACTACCTCCTATCAGGAGAGACCTCAGGGCTGCATCTTTTGAGCGCAGTACTGAGCCTGAAAAGCGTTTACAACCCCACTTACAAGTAAAACTAGCTAAAATGTGCCTGGCTGCTGTTCACTGAAAAGCTCATTCTGGGTACATTTTTGGTATACATTTGCTTCTGCCGGGTCAGCTGAGCAGTGAATTTCTACTTAACTACCCCCTATCAGGAGAGACCTCAGGGCTGCATGTTTTGAGCGCAGTACTGAGCCTGAAAAGCGTTTACAACCCCAGTTACAAGTAAAACTAGCTAAAATGTGCCTGGCTGCTGTTCACTGAAAAGCTCATTCTGGGTACATTTTTGGTATACATTTGCTTCTGCCGGGTCAGCTGAGCAGTGAATTTCTACTTAACTATCTCCTATCAGGAGAGACCTCAGGGCTGCATCTTTTGAGCGCAGTACTGAGCCTGAAAAGCGTTTCCAACCCCACTTACAAGTAAAACTAGCTAAAATGTGCCTGGCTGCTGTTCACTGAAAAGCTCATTCTGGGTACATTTTTGGTATACATTTGCTTCTGCCGGGTCAGCTGAGCAGTGAATTTCTACTTAACTACCTCCTATCAGGAGAGACCTCAGGGCTGCATCTTTTGAGCGCAGTACTGAGCCTGAAAAGCGTTTACAACCCCACTTACAAGTAAAACTAGCTAAAATGTGCCTGGCTGCTGTTCACTGAAAAGCTCATTCTGGGTACATTTTTGGTATACATTTGCTTCTGCCGGGTCAGCTGAGCAGTGAATTTCTACTTAACTACCTCCTATCAGGAGAGACCTCAGGGCTGCATCTTTTGAGCGCAGTACTGAGCCTGAAAAGCGTTTACAACCCCACTTACAAGTAAAACTAGCTAAAATGTGCCTGGCTGCTGTTCACTGAAAAGCTAATTCTGGGTACATTTTGGTATACATTTGCTTCTGCCGGGTCAGCTGAGCAGTGAATTTCTACTTAACTACCTCCTATCAAGAGAGACCTCAGGGCTGCATCTTTTGAGCGCAGTACTGAGCCTGAAAAGCGTTTACAACCCCACTTACAAGTAAAACTAGCTAAAATGTGCCTGGCTGCTGTTCACTGAAAAGCTCATTCTGGGTACATTTTGGTATACATTTGCTTCTGCCGGGTCAGCTGAGCAGTGAATTTCTGCTTAACTACCCCCTATCAGGAGAGACCTCAGGGCTGCATCTTTTGAGCGCAGTACTGAGCCTGAAAAGCGTTTACAACCCCACTTACAAGTAAAACTAGCTAAAATGTGCCTGGCTGCTGTTCACTGAAAAGCTCATTCTGGGTACATTTTTGGTATACATTTGCTTCTGCCGGGTCAGCTGAGCAGTGAATTTCTACTTAACTACCTCCTATCAGGAGAGACCTCAGGGCTGCATCTTTTGAGTGCAGTACTGAGCCTGAAAAGCGTTTACAACCCCACTTACAAGTAAAACTAGCTAAAATGTGCCTGGCTGCTGTTCACTGAAAAGCTCATTTTGGGTACATTTTTGGTATACATTTGCTTCTGCCGGGTCAGCTGAGCAGTGAATTTCTACTTAACTACCTCCTATCAGGAGAGACCTCAGGGCTGCATCTTTTGAGCGCAGTACTGAGCCTGAAAAGCGTTTACAACCCCACTTACAAGTAAAACTAGCTAAAATGTGCCTGGCTGCTGTTCACTGAAAAGCTCATTCTGGGTACATTTTTGGTATACATTTGCTTCTGCCGGGTCAGCTGAGCAGTGAATTTCTACTTAACTACCTCCTATCAGGAGAGACCTCAGGGCTGCATCTTTTGAGCGCAGTACTGAGCCTGAAAAGCGTTTACAACCCCAGTTACAAGTAAAACTAGCTAAAATGTGCCTGGCTGCTGTTCACTGAAAAGCTCATTCTGGGTACATTTTTGGTATACATTTGCTTCTGCCGGGTCAGCTGAGCAGTGAATTTCTTCTTAACTACCTCCTATCAGGAGAGACCTCAGGGCTGCATCTTTTGAGCACAGTACTGAGCCTAAAAAGCGTTTACAACCCCACTTACAAGTAAAACTAGCTAAAATGTGCCTGGCTGCTGTTCACTGAAAAGCTCATTCTGGGTACATTTTTGGTATACATTTGCTTCTGCCGGGTCAGCTGAGCAGTGAATTTCTACTTAACTACCCCCTATCAGGAGAGACCTCAGGGCTGCATGTTTTGAGCGCAGTACTGAGCCTGAAAAGCGTTTACAACCCCAGTTACAAGTAAAACTAGCTAAAATGTGCCTGGCTGCTGTTCACTGAAAAGCTCATTCTGGGTACATTTTTGGTATACATTTGCTTCTGCCGGGTCAGCTGAGCAGTGAATTTCTACTTAACTATCTCCTATCAGGAGAGACCTCAGGGCTGCATCTTTTGAGCGCAGTACTGAGCCTGAAAAGCGTTTCCAACCCCACTTACAAGTAAAACTAGCTAAAATGTGCCTGGCTGCTGTTCACTGAAAAGCTCATTCTGGGTACATTTTTGGTATACATTTGCTTCTGCCGGGTCAGCTGAGCAGTGAATTTCTACTTAACTATCTCCTATCAGGAGAGACCTCAGGGCTGCATCTTTTGAGCGCAGTACTGAGCCTGAAAAGCGTTTCCAACCCCACTTACAAGTAAAACTAGCTAAAATGTGCCTGGCTGCTGTTCACTGAAAAGCTCATTCTGGGTACATTTTTGGTATACATTTGCTTCTGCCGGGTCAGCTGAGCAGTGAATTTCTACTTAACTACCTCCTATCAGGAGAGACCTCAGGGCTGCATCTTTTGAGTGCAGTACTGAGCCTGAAAAGCGTTTACAACCCCACTTACAAGTAAAACTAGCTAAAATGTGCTGGCTGCTGTTCACTGAAAAGCTCATTTTGGGTACATTTTTGGTATACATTTGCTTCTGCCGGGTCAGCTGGGCAGTGAATTTCTACTTAACTACCCCCTATCAGGAGAGACCTCAGGGCTGCATCTTTTGAGCGCAGTACTGAGCCTGAAAAGCGTTTACAACCCCACTTACAAGTAAAACTAGCTAAAATGTGCCTGGCTGCTGTTCACTGAAAAACTCATTCTGGGTACATTTTTGGTATACATTTGCTTCTGCCGGTCAGCTGAGCAGTGAATTTCTACTTAACTACCCCCTATCAGGAGAGACCTCAGGGCTGCATCTTTTGAGCGCAGTACTGAGCCTGAAAAGCGTTTACAACCCCACTTACAAGTAAAACTAGCTAAATGTGCCTGGCTGCTGTTCACTGAAAAGCTCATTCTGGTACATTTTTGGTATACATTTGCTTCTGCCGGGTCAGCTGAGCAGTGAATTTCTACTTAACTACCCCCTATCAGGAGAGACCTCAGGGCTGCATCTTTTGAGCGCAGTACTGAGCCTGAAAAGCATTTACAACCCCAGTTACAAGTAAAACTAGCTAAAATGTGCCTGGCTGCTGTTCACTGAAAAGCTTCTGGGTACATTTTTGGTATACATTTGCTTCTGCCGGGTCAGCTGAGCAGTGAATTTCTACTTAACTACCTCCTATCAGGAGAGACCTCAGGGCTGCATCTTTTGGCAGTTGAGGCAGTATGAGCTGAAAAGCGTTTACAACCCCACTTACAAGTAAAACTAGCTAAAATGTGTCTGGCTGCTGTTCACTGAAAAGCTCATTCTGGGTACATTTTTGGTATACATTTGCTTCTGCCGGGTCAGCTGAGCAGTGAATTTCTACTTAACTACCTCCTATCAGGAGAGACCTCAGGGCTGCATCTTTTGAGCGCAGTACTGAGCCTGAAAAGCGTTTACAACCCCACTTACAAGTAAAACTAGCTAAAATGTGCCTGGCTGCTGTTCACTGAAAAGCTCATTCTGGGTACATTTTTGGTATACATTTGCTTCTGCCGGGTCAGCTGAGCAGTGAATTTCTACTTAACTACCCCTATCAGGAGAGACCTCAGGGCTGCATCTTTTGAGCGCAGTACTGAGCCTGAAAAGCGTTTACAACCCCAGTTACAAGTAAAACTAGCTAAAATGTACCTGGCTGCTGTTCACTGAAAAGCTCATTCTGGGTACATTTTTGGTATACATTTGCTTCTGCCGGGTCAGCTGAGTAGTGAATTTCTACTTAACTACCTCCTATCAGGAGAGACCTCAGGGCTGCATCTTTTGAGTGCAGTACTGAGCCTGAAAAGCGTTTACAACCCCACTTACAAGTAAAACTAGCTAAAATGTGCCTGGCTGCTGTTCACTGAAAAGCTAATTCTGGGTACATTTTTGGTATACATTTGCTTCTGCCGGGTCAGCTGAGCAGTGAATTTCTACTTAACTACCTCCTATCAGGAGAGACCTCAGGGCTGCATCTTTTGAGCGCAGTACTGAGCCTGAAAAGCGTTTACAACCCCACTTACAAGTAAAACTAGCTAAAATGTGCCTGGCTGCTGTTCACTGAAAAGGTCATTCTGGGTACATTTTTGGTATACATTTGCTTCTGCCGGGTCAGCTGAGCAGTGAATTTCTACTTAACTACCCCCTATCAGGAGAGACCTCAGGGCTGCATCTTTTGAGCGCAGTACTGAGCCTGAAAAGCGTTTACAACCCCACTTACAAGTAAAACTAGCTAAAATGTGCCTGGCTGCTGTTCACTGAAAAGCTCATTCTGGGTACATTTTGGTATACATTTGCTTCTGCCGGGTCAGCTGAGCAGTGAATTTCTACTTAACTACCCCCTATCAGGAGAGACCTCAGGGCTGCATCTTTTGAGCGCAGTACTGAGCCTGAAAAAGCGTTTACAACCCCACTTACAAGTAAAACTAGCTAAAATGTGCCTGGCTGCTGTTCACTGAAAAGCTCATTCTGGGTACATTTTTGGTATACATTTGCTTCTGCCGGGTCAGCTGAGCAGTGAATTTCTACTTAACTACCCCCTATCAGGAGAGACCTCAGGGCTGTATCTTTTGAGCGCAGTACTGAGCCTGAAAAGCGTTTACAACCCCAGTTACAAGTAAAACTAGCTAAAATGTGCCTGGCTGCTGTTCACTGAAAAGCTCATTCTGGGTACATTTTTGGTATACAATTGCTTCTGCCGGGTCAGCTGAGCAGTGAATTTCTACTTAACTACCTCCTATCAGGAGAGACCTCAGGGCTGCATCTTTTGAGTGCAGTACTGAGCCTGAAAAGCGTTTACAACCCCACTTACAAGTAAAACTAGCTAAAATGTGCCTGGCTGCTGTTCACTGAAAAGCTCATTTTGGGTACATTTTTGGTATACATTTGCTTCTGCCGGGTCAGCTGAGCAGTGAATTTCTACTTAACTACCTCCTATCAGGAGAGACCTCAGGGCTGCATCTTTGAGCGCAGTACTGAGCCTGAAAAGCGTTTACAACCCCACTTACAAGTAAAACTAGCTAAAATGTGCCTGGCTGCTGTTCACTGAAAAGCTCATTCTGGGTACATTTTTGGTATACATTTGCTTCTGCCGGGTCAGCTGAGCAGTGAATTTCTACTTAACTACCTCCTATCAGGAGAGACCTCAGGGCTGCATCTTTTGAGCGCAGTACTGAGCCTGAAAAGCGTTTACAACCGCAGTTACAAGTAAAACTAGCTAAAATGTGCCTGGCTGCTGTTCACTGAAAAGCTCATTCTGGGTACATTTTTGGTATACATTTGCTTCTGCCGGGTCAGCTGAGCAGTGAATTTCTACTTAACTACCTCCTATCAGGAGAGACCTCAGGGCTGCATCTTTTGAGCACAGTACTGAGCCTAAAAAGCGTTTACAACCCCACTTACAAGTAAAACTAGCTAAAATGTGCCTGGCTGCTGTTCACTGAAAAGCTCATTCTGGGTACATTTTTGGTATACATTTGCTTCTGCCGGGTCAGCTGAGCAGTGAATTTCTACTTAACTACCCCCTATCAGGAGAGACCTCAGGGCTGCATCTTTTGAGCGCAGTACTGAGCCTGAAAAGCGTTTACAACCCCACTTACAAGTAAAACTAGCTAAAATGTGCCTGGCTGCTGTTCACTGAAAAGCTCATTCTGGGTACATTTTTGGTATACATTTGCTTCTGCCGGGTCAGCTGAGCAGTGAATTTCTACTTAACTACCCCCTATCAGGAGAGACCTCAGGGCTGCATGTTTTGAGCGCAGTACTGAGCCTGAAAAGCGTTTACAACCCCAGTTACAAGTAAAACTAGCTAAAATGTGCCTGGCTGCTGTTCACTGAAAAGCTCATTCTGGGTACATTTTTGGTATACATTTGCTTCTGCCGGGTCAGCTGAGCAGTGAATTTCTACTTAACTATCTCCTATCAGGAGAGACCTCAGGGCTGCATCTTTTGAGCGCAGTACTGAGCCTGAAAAGCGTTTCCAACCCCACTTACAAGTAAAACTAGCTAAAATGTGCCTGGCTGCTGTTCACTGAAAAGCTCATTCTGGGTACATTTTTGGTATACATTTGCTTCTGCCGGGTCAGCTGAGCAGTGAATTTCTACTTAACTACCTCCTATCAGGAGAGACCTCAGGGCTGCATCTTTTGAGTGCAGTACTGAGCCTGAAAGCGTTTACAACCCCACTTACAAGTAAAACTAGCTAAAATGTGCCTGGCTGCTGTTCACTGAAAAGCTCATTTTGGGTACATTTTTGGTATACATTTGCTTCTGCCGGGTCAGCTGAGCAGTGAATTTCTACTTAACTACCTCCTATCAGGAGAGACCTCAGGGCTGCATCTTTTGAGCGCAGTACTGAGCCTGAAAAGCGTTTACAACCCCACTTACAAGTAAAACTAGCTAAAATGTGCCTGGCTGCTGTTCACTGAAAAGCTCATTCTGGGTACATTTTTGGTATACATTTGCTTCTGCCGGGTCAGCTGAGCAGTGAATTTCTACTTAACTACCCCCTATCAGGAGAGACCTCAGGGCTGCATCTTTTGAGCGCAGTACTGAGCCTGAAAAGCGTTTACAACCCCACTTACAAGTAAAACTAGCTAAAATGTGCCTGGCTGCTGTTCACTGAAAAGCTCATTCTGGGTACATTTTTGGTATACATTTGCTTCTGCCGGGTCAGCTGAGCAGTGAATTTCTACTTAACTACCCCCTATCAGGAGAGACCTCAGGGCTGTATCTTTTGAGCGCAGTACTGAGCCTGAAAAGCGTTTACAACCCCAGTTACAAGTAAAACTAGCTAAAATGTGCCTGGCTGCTGTTCACTGAAAAGCTCATTCTGGGTACATTTTTGGTATACAATTGCTTCTGCCGGGTCAGCTGAGCAGTGAATTTCTACTTAACTACCTCCTATCAGGAGAGACCTCAGGGCTGCATCTTTTGAGTGCAGTACTGAGCCTGAAAAGCGTTTACAACCCCACTTACAAGTAAAACTAGCTAAAATGTGCCTGGCTGCTGTTCACTGAAAAGCTCATTTTGGGTACATTTTTGGTATACATTTGCTTCTGCCGGGTCAGCTGAGCAGTGAATTTCTACTTAACTACCTCCTATCAGGAGAGACCTCAGGGCTGCATCTTTTGAGCGCAGTACTGAGCCTGAAAAGCGTTTACAACCCCACTTACAAGTAAAACTAGCTAAAATGTGCCTGGCTGCTGTTCACTGAAAAGCTCATTCTGGGTACATTTTTGGTATACATTTGCTTCTGCCGGGTCAGCTGAGCAGTGAATTTCTACTTAACTACCTCCTATCAGGAGAGACCTCAGGGCTGCATCTTTTGAGCGCAGTACTGAGCCTGAAAAGCGTTTACAACCGCAGTTACAAGTAAAACTAGCTAAAATGTGCCTGGCTGCTGTTCACTGAAAAGCTCATTCTGGGTACATTTTTGGTATACATTTGCTTCTGCCGGGTCAGCTGAGCAGTGAATTTCTACTTAACTACCTCCTATCAGGAGAGACCTCAGGGCTGCATCTTTTGAGCACAGTACTGAGCCTAAAAAGCGTTTACAACCCCACTTACAAGTAAAACTAGCTAAAATGTGCCTGGCTGCTGTTCACTGAAAAGCTCATTCTGGGTACATTTTTGGTATACATTTGCTTCTGCCGGGTCAGCTGAGCAGTGAATTTCTACTTAACTACCCCCTATCAGGAGAGACCTCAGGGCTGCATCTTTTGAGCGCAGTACTGAGCCTGAAAAGCGTTTACAACCCCACTTACAAGTAAAACTAGCTAAAATGTGCCTGGCTGCTGTTCACTGAAAAGCTCATTCTGGGTACATTTTTGGTATACATTTGCTTCTGCCGGGTCAGCTGAGCAGTGAATTTCTACTTAACTACCCCCTATCAGGAGAGACCTCAGGGCTGCATGTTTTGAACGCAGTACTGAGCCTGAAAAGCGTTTACAACCCCAGTTACAAGTAAAACTAGCTAAAATGTGCCTGGCTGCTGTTCACTGAAAAGCTCATTCTGGGTACATTTTTGGTATACATTTGCTTCTGCCGGGTCAGCTGAGCAGTGAATTTCTACTTAACTATCTCCTATCAGGAGAGACCTCAGGGCTGCATCTTTTGAGCGCAGTACTGAGCCTGAAAAGCGTTTCCAACCCCACTTACAAGTAAAACTAGCTAAAATGTGCCTGGCTGCTGTTCACTGAAAAGCTCATTCTGGGTACATTTTTGGTATACATTTGCTTCTGCCGGGTCAGCTGAGCAGTGAATTTCTACTTAACTACCTCCTATCAGGAGAGACCTCAGGGCTGCATCTTTTGAGTGCAGTACTGAGCCTGAAAAGCGTTTACAACCCCACTTACAAGTAAAACTAGCTAAAATGTGCCTGGCTGCTGTTCACTGAAAAGCTCATTTTGGGTACATTTTTGGTATACATTTGCTTCTGCCGGGTCAGCTGAGCAGTGAATTTCTACTTAACTACCTCCTATCCGGAGAGACCTCAGGGCTGCATCTTTTGAGCGCAGTACTGAGCCTGAAAAGCGTTTACAACCCCACTTACAAGTAAAACTAGCTAAAATGTGCCTGGCTGCTGTTCACTGAAAAGCTAATTCTGGGTACATTTTTGGTATACATTTGCTTCTGCCGGGTCAGCTGAGCAGTGAATTTCTACTTAACTACCTCCTATCAGGAGAGACCTCAGGGCTGCATCTTTTGAGCGCAGTACTGAGCCTGAAAAGCGTTTACAACCCCACTTACAAGTAAAACTAGCTAAAATGTGCCTGGCTGCTGTTCACTGAAAAGCTCATTCTGGGTACATTTTTGGTATACATTTGCTTCTGCCGGGTCAGCTGAGCAGTGAATTTCTACTTAACTACCCCCTATCAGGAGAGACCTCAGGGCTGCATCTTTTGAGCGCAGTACTGAGCCTGAAAAGCGTTTACAACCCCACTTACAAGTAAAACTAGCTAAAATGTGCCTGGCTGCTGTTCACTGAAAAGCTCATTCTGGGTACATTTTTGGTATACATTTGCTTCTGCCGGGTCAGCTGAGCAGTGAATTTCTACTTAACTACCCCCTATCAGGAGAGACCTCAGGGCTGTATCTTTTGAGCGCAGTACTGAGCCTGAAAAGCGTTTACAACCCCAGTTACAAGTAAAACTAGCTAAAATGTGCCTGGCTGCTGTTCACTGAAAAGCTCATTTTGGGTACATTTTTGGTATACATTTGCTTCTGCCGGGTCAGCTGAGCAGTGAATTTCTACTTAACTACCTCCTATCAGGAGAGACCTCAGGGCTGCATCTTTTGAGCGCAGTACTGAGCCTGAAAAGCGTTTACAACCCCACTTACAAGTAAAACTAGCTAAAATGTGCCTGGCTGCTGTTCACTGAAAAGCTCATTCTGGGTACATTTTTGGTATACATTTGCTTCTGCCGGGTCAGCTGAGCAGTGAATTTCTACTTAACTACCTCCTATCAGGAGAGACCTCAGGGCTGCATCTTTTGAGCACAGTACTGAGCCTAAAAAGCATTTACAACCCCACTTACAAGTAAAACTAGCTAAAATGTGCCTGGCTGCTGTTCACTGAAAAGCTCATTCTGGGTACATTTTTGGTATACATTTGCTTCTGCCGGGTCAGCTGAGCAGTGAATTAACTACCCCCTATCAGGAGAGACCTCAGGGCTGCATCTTTTGAGCGCAGTACTGAGCCTGAAAAGCATTTACAACCCCACTTACAAGTAAAACTAGCTAAAATGTGCCTGGCTGCTGTTCACTGAAAAGCTCATTCTGGGTACATTTTTGGTATACATTTGCTTCTGCCGGGTCAGCTGAGCAGTGAATTTCTACTTAACTACCCCCTATCAGGAGAGACCTCAGGGCTGCATCTTTTGAGCGCAGTACTGAGCCTGAAAAGCGTTTACAACCCCAGTTACAAGTAAAACTAGCTAAAATGTGCCTGGCTGCTGTTCACTGAAAAGCTCATTCTGGGTACATTTTTGGTATACATTTGCTTCTGCCGGGTCAGCTGAGCAGTGAATTTCTACTTAACTATCTCCTATCAGGAGAGACCTCAGGGCTGCATCTTTTGAGCGCAGTACTGAGCCTGAAAAGCGTTTCCAACCCCACTTACAAGTAAAACTAGCTAAAATGTGCCTGGCTGCTGTTCACTGAAAAGCTCATTCTGGGTACATTTTTGGTATACATTTGCTTCTGCCGGGTCAGCTGAGCAGTGAATTTCTACTTAACTACCTCCTATCAGGAGAGACCTCAGGGCTGCATCTTTTGAGTGCAGTACTGAGCCTGAAAAGCGTTTACAACCCCACTTACAAGTAAAACTAGCTAAAATGTGCCTGGCTGCTGTTCACTGAAAAGCTCATTTTGGGTACATTTTTGGTATACATTTGCTTCTGCCGGGTCAGCTGAGCAGTGAATTTCTACTTAACTACCTCCTATCAGGAGAGACCTCAGGGCTGCATCTTTTGAGCGCAGTACTGAGCCTGAAAAGCGTTTACAACCCCACTTACAAGGAAAACTAGCTAAAATGTGCCTGGCTGCTGTTCACTGAAAAGCTCATTCTGGGTACATTTTTGGTATACATTTGCTTCTGCCGGGTCAGCTGAGCAGTGAATTTCTACTTAACTACCCCCTATCAGGAGAGACCTCAGGGCTGCATCTTTTGAGCGCAGTACTGAGCCTGAAAAGCGTTTACAACCCCAGTTACAAGTAAAACTAGCTAAAATGTGCCTGGCTGCTGTTCACTGAAAAGCTCATTCTGGGTACATTTTTGGTATACATTTGCTTCTGCCGGGTCAGCTGAGCAGTGAATTTCTACTTAACTACCTCCTATCAGGAGAGACCTCAGGGCTGCATCTTTTGAGCACAGTACTGAGCCTGAAAAGCGTTTACAACCCCACTTACAAGTAAAACTAGCTAAAATGTGCCTGGCTGCTGTTCACTGAAAAGCTCATTCTGGGTACATTTTTGGTATACATTTGCTTCTGCCGGGTCAGCTGAGCAGTGAATTTCTACTTAACTACCCCCTATCAGGAGAGACCTCAGGGCTGCATCTTTTGAGCGCAGTACTGTGCCTGAAAAGCGTTTACAACCCCAGTTACAAGTAAAACTAGCTAAAATGTGCCTGGCTGCTGTTCACTGAAAAGCTCATTCTGGGTACATTTTTGGTATACATTTGCTTCTGCCGGGTCAGCTGAGCAGTGAATTTCTACTTAACTACCTCCTATCAGGAGAGACCTCAGGGCTGCATCTTTTGAGCGCAGTACTGAGCCTGAAAAGCGTTTACAACCCCACTTACAAGTAAAACTAGCTAAAATGTGCCTGGCTGCTGTTCACTGAAAAGCTCATTCTGGGTACATTTTTGGTATACATTTGCTTCTGCCGGGTCAGCTGAGCAGTGAATTTCTACTTAACTACCTCCTATCAGGAGAGACCTCAGGGCTGCATCTTTTGAGTGCAGTACTGAGCCTGAAAAGCGTTTACAACCCCACTTACAAGTAAAACTAGCTAAAATGTGCCTGGCTGCTGTTCACTGAAAAGCTCATTCTGGGTACATTTTTGGTATACATTTGCTTCTGCCGGGTCAGCTGAGCAGTGAATTTCTACTTAACTACCTCCTATCAGGAGAGACCTCAGGGCTGCATCTTTTGAGCGCAGTACTGAGCCTGAAAAGCGTTACAACCCCAGTTACAAGTAAAACTAGCTAAAATGTACCTGTCTGCTGTTCACTGAAAAGCTCATTCTGGGTACATTTTTGGTATACATTTGCTTTTGCCGGGTCAGCTGAGTAGTGAATTTCTACTTAACTACCTCCTATCAGGAGAGACCTCAGGGAGCATCTTTTGAGTGCAGTACTGAGCCTGAAAAGCGTTTACAACCCCACTTACAAGTAAAACTAGCTAAAATGTGCCTGGCTGCTGTTCACTGAAAAGCTAATTCTGGGTACATTTTTGGTATACATTTGCTTCTGCCGGGTCAGCTGAGCAGTGAATTTCTACTTAACTACCCCCTATCAGGAGAGACCTCAGGGCTGCATCTTTTGAAGCGCAGTACTGAGCCTGAAAAGCGTTTACAACCCCACTTACAAGTAAAACTAGCTAAAATGTGCCTGGCTGCTGTTCACTGAAAAGCTCATTCTGGGTAAATTTTTGGTATACATTTGCTTCTGCCGGGTCAGCTGAGCAGTGAATTTCTACTTAACTACCCCCTATCAGGAGAGACCTCAGGGCTGCATCTTTTGAGCGCAGTACTGAGCCTGAAAAGCGTTTACAACTCCAGTTACAAGTAAAACAAGCTAAAATGTGCCTGGCTGCTGTTCACTGAAAAGCTCATTCTGGGTACATTTTTGGTATACATTTGCTTCTGCCGGGTCAGCTGAGCAGTGAATTTCTACTTAACTATCTCCTATCAGGAGAGACCTCAGGGCTGCATCTTTTGAGCGCAGTACTGAGCCTGAAAAGCGTTTCCAACCCCACTTACAAGTAAAACTAGCTAAAATGTGCCTGGCTGCTGTTCACTGAAAAGCTCATTTTGGGTACATTTTTGGTATACATTTGCTTCTGCCGGGTCAGCTGAGCAGTGAATTTCTACTTAACTACCTCCTATCAGGAGAGACCTCAGGGCTGCATCTTTTGAGCGCAGTACTGAGCCTGAAAAGCGTTTACATTTTACATTTTTTACATTTACATTTACATTACATTACATTTACATTTACAGTTTACATTTTTGGTATACATTTGCTTCTGCCGGGTCAGCTGAGCAGTGAATTTCTACTTAACTACCTCCTATCAGGAGAGACCTCACTTTTGAGCGCAGTACTGAGCCTGAAAAGCGTTACAACCCCAGTTACAAGTAAAACTAGCTAAAATGTACCTGTCTGCTGTTCACTGAAAAGCTCATTCTGGGTACATTTTTGGTATACATTTGCTTTTGCCGGGTCAGCTGAGTAGTGAATTTCTACTTAACTACCTCCTATCAGGAGAGACCTCAGGGCTGCATCTTTTGAGTGCAGTACTGAGCCTGAAAAGCGTTTACAACCCCACTTACAAGTAAAACTAGCTAAAATGTGCCTGGCTGCTGTTCACTGAAAAGCTAATTCTGGGTACATTTTTGGTATACATTTGCTTCTGCCGGGTCAGCTGAGCAGTGAATTTCTACTTAACTACCTCCTATCAGGAGAGACCTCAGGGCTGCATCTTTTGAGCGCAGTACTGAGCCTGAAAAGCGTTTACAACCCCACTTACAAGTAAAACTAGCTAAAATGTGCCTGGCTGCTGTTCACTGAAAAGCTCATTCTGGGTAAATTTTTGGTATACATTTGCTTCTGCCGGGTCAGCTGAGCAGTGAATTTCTACTTAACTACCCCCTATCAGGAGAGACCTCAGGGCTGCATCTTTTGAGCGCAGTACTGAGCCTGAAAAGCGTTTACAACTCCAGTTACAAGTAAAACAAGCTAAAATGTGCCTGGCTGCTGTTCACTGAAAAGCTCATTCTGGGTACATTTTTGGTATACATTTGCTTCTGCCGGGTCAGCTGAGCAGTGAATTTCTACTTAACTATCTCCTATCAGGAGAGACCTCAGGGCTGCATCTTTTGAGCGCAGTACTGAGCCTGAAAAGCGTTTCCAACCCCACTTACAAGTAAAACTAGCTAAAATGTGCCTGGCTGCTGTTCACTGAAAAGCTCATTCTGGGTACATTTTTGGTATACATTTGCTTCTGCCGGGTCAGCTGAGCAGTGAATTTCTACTTAACTACCCCCTATCAGGAGAGACCTCAGGGCTGCATCTTTTGAGCGCAGTACTGAGCCTGAAAAGCGTTTACAACCCCACTTACAAGTAAAACTAGCTAAAATGTGCCTGGCTGCTGTTCACTGAAAAGCTCATTCTGGGACATTTTTGGTATACATTTGCTTCTGCCGGGTCAGCTGAGCAGTAAATTTCTACTTAACTACCCCCTATCAGGAGAGACCTCAGGGCTGCATCTTTTGAGCGCAGTACTGAGCCTGAAAAGCGTTTACAACCCCAGTTACAAGTAAAACTAGCTAAAATGTGCCTGGCTGCTGTTCACTGAAAAGCTCATTCTGGGTACATTTTTGGTATACAATTGCTTCTGCCGGGTCAGCTGAGCAGTGAATTTCTACTTAACTACCTCCTATCAGGAGAGACCTCAGGGCTGCATCTTTTGAGTGCAGTACTGAGCCTGAAAAGCGTTTACAACCCCACTTACAAGTAAAACTAGCTAAAATGTGCCTGGCTGCTGTTCACTGAAAAGCTCATTTTGGGTACATTTTTGGTATACATTTGCTTCTGCCGGGTCAGCTGAGCAGTGAATTTCTACTTAACTACCTCCTATCAGGAGAGACCTCAGGGCTGCATCTTTTGAGCGCAGTACTGAGCCTGAAAAGCGTTTACAACCCCACTTACAAGTAAAACTAGCTAAAATGTGCCTGGCTGCTGTTCACTGAAAAGCTCATTCTGGGTACATTTTTGGTATACATTTGCTTCTGCCGGGTCAGCTGAGCAGTGAATTTCTACTTAACTACCCCCTATCAGGAGAGACCTCAGGGCTGCATCTTTTGAGCGCAGTACTGAGCCTGAAAAGCGTTTACAACCCCAGTTACAAGTAAAACTAGCTAAAATGTGCCTGGCTGCTGTTCACTGAAAAGCTCATTCTGGGTACATTTTTGGTATACATTTGCTTCTGCTGGGTCAGCTGAGCAGTGAATTTCTACTTAACTATCTCCTATCAGGGGAGACCTCAGGGCTGCATCTTTTGAGCGCAGTACTGAGCCTGAAAAGCGTTTCCAACCCCACTTACAAGTAAAACTAGCTAAAATGTGCCTGGCTGCTGTTCACTGAAAAGCTCATTCTGGGTACATTTTTGGTATACATTTGCTTCTGCCGGGTCAGCTGAGCAGTGAATTTCTACTTAACTACCTCCTATCAGGAGAGACCTCAGGGCTGCATCTTTTGAGTGCAGTACTGAGCCTGAAAAGCGTTTACAACCCCACTTACAAGTAAAACTAGCTAAAATGTGCCTGGCTGCTGTTCACTGAAAAGCTCATTTTGGGTACATTTTTGGTATACATTTGCTTCTGCCGGGTCAGCTGAGCAGTGAATTTCTACTTAACTACCTCCTATCAGGAGAGACCTCAGGGCTGCATCTTTTGAGCGCAGTACTGAGCCTGAAAAGCGTTTACAACCCCACTTACAAGGAAAACTAGCTAAAATGTGCCTGGCTGCTGTTCACTGAAAAGCTCATTCTGGGTACATTTTTGGTATACATTTGCTTCTGCCGGGTCAGCTGAGCAGTGAATTTCTACTTAACTACCCCCTATCAGGAGAGACCTCAGGGCTGCATCTTTTGAGCGCAGTACTGAGCCTGAAAAGCGTTTACAACCCCAGTTACAAGTAAAACTAGCTAAAATGTGCCTGGCTGCTGTTCACTGAAAAGCTCATTCTGGGTACATTTTTGGTATACATTTGCTTCTGCCGGGTCAGCTGAGCAGTGAATTTCTACTTAACTACCTCCTATCAGGAGAGACCTCAGGGCTGCATCTTTTGAGCACAGTACTGAGCCTGAAAAGCGTTTACAACCCCACTTACAAGTAAAACTAGCTAAAATGTGCCTGGCTGCTGTTCACTGAAAAGCTCATTCTGGGTACATTTTTGGTATACATTTGCTTCTGCCGGGTCAGCTGAGCAGTGAATTTCTACTTAACTACCCCCTATCAGGAGAGACTTCAGGGCTGCATCTTTTGAGCGCAGTACTGTGCCTGAAAAGCGTTTACAACCCCAGTTACAAGTAAAACTAGCTAAAATGTGCCTGGCTGCTGTTCACTGAAAAGCTCATTCTGGGTACATTTTTTGTATACATTTGCTTCTGCCGGGTCAGCTGAGCAGTGAATTTCTACTTAACTACCTCCTATCAGGAGAGACCTCAGGGCTGCATCTTTTGAGCGCAGTACTGAGCCTGAAAAGCGTTTACAACCCCACTTACAAGTAAAACTAGCTAAAATGTGCCTGGCTGCTGTTCACTGAAAAGCTCATTCTGGGTACATTTTTGGTATACATTTGCTTCTGCCGGGTCAGCTGAGCAGTGAATTTCTACTTAACTACCTCCTATCAGGAGAGACCTCAGGGCTGCATCTTTTGAGTGCAGTACTGAGCCTGAAAAGCGTTTACAACCCCACTTACAAGTAAAACTAGCTAAAATGTGCCTGGCTGCTGTTCACTGAAAAGCTCATTCTGGGTACATTTTTGGTATACATTTGCTTCTGCCGGGTCAGCTGAGCAGTGAATTTCTACTTAACTACCTCCTATCAGGAGAGACCTCAGGGCTGCATCTTTTGAGCGCAGTACTGAGCCTGAAAAGCGTTACAACCCCAGTTACAAGTAAAACTAGCTAAAATGTACCTGTCTGCTGTTCACTGAAAAGCTCATTCTGGGTACATTTTTGGTATACATTTGCTTTTGCCGGGTCAGCTGAGTAGTGAATTTCTACTTAACTACCTCCTATCAGGAGAGACCTCAGGGAGCATCTTTTGAGTGCAGTACTGAGCCTGAAAAGCGTTTACAACCCCACTTACAAGTAAAACTAGCTAAAATGTGCCTGGCTGCTGTTCACTGAAAAGCTAATTCTGGGTACATTTTTGGTATACATTTGCTTCTGCCGGGTCAGCTGAGCAGTGAATTTCTACTTAACTACCTCCTATCAGGAGAGACCTCAGGGCTGCATCTTTTGAGCGCAGTACTGAGCCTGAAAAGCGTTTACAACCCCACTTACAAGTAAAACTAGCTAAAATGTGCCTGGCTGCTGTTCACTGAAAAGCTCATTCTGGGTACATTTTTGGTATACATTTGCTTCTGCCGGGTCAGCTGAGCAGTGAATTTCTACTTAACTACCCCCTATCAGGAGAGACCTCAGGGCTGCATCTTTTGAGCGCAGTACTGAGCCTGAAAAGCGTTTACAACCCCAGTTACAAGTAAAACTAGCTAAAATGTACCTGGCTGCTGTTCACTGAAAAGCTCATTCTGGGTACATTTTTGGTATACATTTGCTTCTGCCGGGTCAGCTGAGTAGTGAATTTCTACTTAACTACCTCCTATCAGGAGAGACCTCAGGGCTGCATCTTTTGAGTGCAGTACTGAGCCTGAAAAGCGTTTACAACCCCACTTACAAGTAAAACTAGCTAAAATGTGCCTGGCTGCTGTTCACTGAAAAGCTAATTCTGGGTACATTTTTGGTATACATTTGCTTCTGCCGGGTCAGCTGAGCAGTGAATTTCTACTTAACTACCTCCTATCAGGAGAGACCTCAGGGCTGCATCTTTTGAGCGCAGTACTGAGCCTGAAAAGCGTTTACAACCCCACTTACAAGTAAAACTAGCTAAAATGTGCCTGGCTGCTGTTCACTGAAAAGCTCATTCTGGGTACATTTTTGGTATACATTTGCTTCTGCCGGGTCAGCTGAGCAGTGAATTTCTACTTAACTACCCCCTATCAGGAGAGACCTCAGGGCTGCATCTTTTGAGCGCAGTACTGAGCCTGAAAAGCGTTTACAACCCCACTTACAAGTAAAACTAGCTAAAATGTGCCTGGCTGCTGTTCACTGAAAAGCTCATTCTGGGTACATTTTTGGTATACATTTGCTTCTGCCGGGTCAGCTGAGCAGTGAATTTCTACTTAACTACCCCCTATCAGGAGAGACCTCAGGGCTGCATCTTTTGAGCGCAGTACTGAGCCTGAAAAGCGTTTACAACCCCATTTACAAGTAAAACTAGCTAAAATGTGCCTGGCTGCTGTTCACTGAAAAGCTCATTCTGGGTACATTTTTGGTATACAATTGCTTCTGCCGGGTCAGCTGAGCAGTGAATTTCTACTTAACTACCTCCTATCAGGAGAGACCTCAGGGCTGCATCTTTTGAGTGCAGTACTGAGCCTGAAAAGCGTTTACAACCCCACTTACAAGTAAAACTAGCTAAAATGTGCCTGGCTGCTGTTCACTGAAAAGCTCATTTTGGGTACATTTTTGGTATACATTTGCTTCTGCCGGGTCAGCTGAGCAGTGAATTTCTACTTAACTACCTCCTATCAGGAGAGACCTCAGGACTGCATCTTTTGAGCGCAGTACTGAGCCTGAAAAGCGTTTACAACCCCACTTACAAGTAAAACTAGCTAAAATGTGCCTGGCTGCTGTTCACTGAAAAGCTCATTCTGGGTACATTTTTGGTATACATTTGCTTCTGCCGGGTCAGCTGAGCAGTGAATTTCTACTTAACTACCTCCTATCAGGAGAGACCTCAGGGCTGCATCTTTTGAACGCAGTACTGAGCCTGAAAAGCGTTTACAACCCCAGTTACAAGTAAAACTAGCTAAAATGTGCCTGGCTGCTGTTCACTGAAAAGCTCATTCTGGGTACATTTTTGGTATACATTTGCTTCTGCCGGGTCAGCTGAGCAGTGATTTTCTACTTAACTACCTCCTATCAGGAGAGACCTCAGGGCTGCATCTTTTGAGCACAGTACTGAGCCTAAAAAGCGTTTACAACCCCACTTACAAGTAAAACTAGCTAAAATGTGCCTGGCTGCTGTTCACTGAAAAGCTCATTCTGGGTACATTTTTGGTATACATTTGCTTCTGCCGGGTCAGCTGAGCAGTGAATTTCTACTTAACTACCTCCTATCAGGAGAGACCTCAGGGCTGCATCTTTTGAGCGCAGTACTGAGCCTGAAAAGCGTTTACAACCCCACTTACAAGTAAAACTAGCTAAAATGTGCCTGGCTGCTGTTCACTGAAAAGCTAATTCTGGGTACATTTTTGGTATACATTTGCTTCTGCCGGGTCAGCTGAGCAGTGAATTTCTACTTAACTACCTCCTATCAGGAGAGACCTCAGGGCTGCATCGTTTGAGCGCAGTACTGAGCCTGAAAAGCGTTTCCAACCCCACTTACAAGTAAAACTAGCTAAAATGTGCCTGGCTGCTGTTCACTGAAAAGCTCATTCTGGGTACATTTTTGGTATACATTTGCTTCTGCCGGGTCAGCTGAGCAGTGAATTTCTACTTAACTACCCCCTATCAGGAGAGACCTCAGGGCTGCATCTTTTGAGCGCAGTACTGAGCCTGAAAAGCATTTACAACCCCAGTTACAAGTAAAACTAGCTAAAATGTGCCTGGCTGCTGTTCACTGAAAAGCTCATTCTGGGTACATTTTTGGTATACATTTGCTTCTGCCGGGTCAGCTGAGCAGTGAATTTCTACTTAACTACCTCCTATCAGGAGAGACCTCAGGGCTGCATCTTTTGAGCGCAGTACTGAGCCTGAAAAGCGTTTACAACCCCACTTACAAGTAAAACTAGCTAAAATGTGCCTGGCTGCTGTTCACTGAAAAGCTCATTCTGGGTACATTTTTGGTATACATTTGCTTCTGCCGGGTCAGCTGAGCAGTGAATTTCTACTTAACTACCTCCTATCAGGAGAGACCTCAGGGCTGCATCTTTTGAGCGCAGTACTGAGCCTGAAAAGCGTTTACAACCCCACTTACAAGTAAAACTAGCTAAAATGTGCCTGGCTGCTGTTCACTGAAAAGCTCATTCTGGGTACATTTTTGGTATACATTTGCTTCTGCCGGGTCAGCTGAGCAGTGAATTTCTACTTAACTACCTCCTATCAAGAGAGACCTCAGGGCTGCATCTTTTGAGCGCAGTACTGAGCCTGAAAAGCGTTTACAACCCCACTTACAAGTAAAACTAGCTAAAATGTGCCTGGCTGCTGTTCACTGAAAAGCTCATTCTGGGTACATTTTTGGTATACATTTGCTTCTGCCGGGTCAGCTGAGCAGTGAATTTCTACTTAACTACCCCCTATCAGGAGAGACCTCAGGGCTGCATCTTTTGAGCGCAGTACTGAGCCTGAAAAGCGTTTACAACCCCATTTACAAGTAAAACTAGCTAAAATGTGCCTGGCTGCTGTTCACTGAAAAGCTCATTCTGGGTACATTTTTGGTATACAATTGCTTCTGCCGGGTCAGCTGAGCAGTGAATTTCTACTTAACTACCTCCTATCAGGAGAGACCTCAGGGCTGCATCTTTTGAGTGCAGTACTGAGCCTGAAAAGCGTTTACAACCCCACTTACAAGTAAAACTAGCTAAAATGTGCCTGGCTGCTGTTCACTGAAAAGCTCATTTTGGGTACATTTTTGGTATACATTTGCTTCTGCCGGGTCAGCTGAGCAGTGAATTTCTACTTAACTACCTCCTATCAGGAGAGACCTCAGGACTGCATCTTTTGAGCGCAGTACTGAGCCTGAAAAGCGTTTACAACCCCACTTACAAGTAAAACTAGCTAAAATGTGCCTGGCTGCTGTTCACTGAAAAGCTCATTCTGGGTACATTTTTGGTATACATTTGCTTCTGCCGGGTCAGCTGAGCAGTGAATTTCTACTTAACTACCTCCTATCAGGAGAGACCTCAGGGCTGCATCTTTTGAACGCAGTACTGAGCCTGAAAAGCGTTTACAACCCCAGTTACAAGTAAAACTAGCTAAAATGTGCCTGGCTGCTGTTCACTGAAAAGCTCATTCTGGGTACATTTTTGGTATACATTTGCTTCTGCCGGGTCAGCTGAGCAGTGATTTTCTACTTAACTACCTCCTATCAGGAGAGACCTCAGGGCTGCATCTTTTGAGCACAGTACTGAGCCTAAAAAGCGTTTACAACCCCACTTACAAGTAAAACTAGCTAAAATGTGCCTGGCTGCTGTTCACTGAAAAGCTCATTCTGGGTACATTTTTGGTATACATTTGCTTCTGCCGGGTCAGCTGAGCAGTGAATTTCTACTTAACTACCTCCTATCAGGAGAGACCTCAGGGCTGCATCTTTTGAGCGCAGTACTGAGCCTGAAAAGCGTTTACAACCCCACTTACAAGTAAAACTAGCTAAAATGTGCCTGGCTGCTGTTCACTGAAAAGCTAATTCTGGGTACATTTTTGGTATACATTTGCTTCTGCCGGGTCAGCTGAGCAGTGAATTTCTACTTAACTACCTCCTATCAGGAGAGACCTCAGGGCTGCATCGTTTGAGCGCAGTACTGAGCCTGAAAAGCGTTTCCAACCCCACTTACAAGTAAAACTAGCTAAAATGTGCCTGGCTGCTGTTCACTGAAAAGCTCATTCTGGGTACATTTTTGGTATACATTTGCTTCTGCCGGGTCAGCTGAGCAGTGAATTTCTACTTAACTACCCCCTATCAGGAGAGACCTCAGGGCTGCATCTTTTGAGCGCAGTACTGAGCCTGAAAAGCATTTACAACCCCAGTTACAAGTAAAACTAGCTAAAATGTGCCTGGCTGCTGTTCACTGAAAAGCTCATTCTGGGTACATTTTTGGTATACATTTGCTTCTGCCGGGTCAGCTGAGCAGTGAATTTCTACTTAACTACCTCCTATCAGGAGAGACCTCAGGGCTGCATCTTTTGAGCGCAGTACTGAGCCTGAAAAGCGTTTACAACCCCACTTACAAGTAAAACTAGCTAAAATGTGCCTGGCTGCTGTTCACTGAAAAGCTCATTCTGGGTACATTTTTGGTATACATTTGCTTCTGCCGGGTCAGCTGAGCAGTGAATTTCTACTTAACTACCTCCTATCAGGAGAGACCTCAGGGCTGCATCTTTTGAGCGCAGTACTGAGCCTGAAAAGCGTTTACAACCCCACTTACAAGTAAAACTAGCTAAAATGTGCCTGGCTGCTGTTCACTGAAAAGCTCATTCTGGGTACATTTTTGGTATACATTTGCTTCTGCCGGGTCAGCTGAGCAGTGAATTTCTACTTAACTACCTCCTATCAAGAGAGACCTCAGGGCTGCATCTTTTGAGCGCAGTACTGAGCCTGAAAAGCGTTTACAACCCCACTTACAAGTAAAACTAGCTAAAATGTGCCTGGCTGCTGTTCACTGAAAAGCTCATTCTGGGTACATTTTTGGTATACATTTGCTTCTGCCGGGTCAGCTGAGCAGTGAATTTCTGCTTAACTACCCCCTATCAGGAGAGACCTCAGGGCTGCATCTTTTGAGCGCAGTACTGAGCCTGAAAAGCGTTTACAACCCCACTTACAAGTAAAACTAGCTAAAATGTGCCTGGCTGCTGTTCACTGAAAAGCTCATTCTGGGTACATTTTTGGTATACATTTGCTTCTGCCGGGTCAGCTGAGCAGTGAATTTCTACTTAACTACCTCCTATCAGGAGAGACCTCAGGGCTGCATCTTTTGAGCGCAGTACTGAGCCTGAAAAGCGTTTACAACCCCACTTACAAGTAAAACTAGCTAAAATGTGCCTGGCTGCTGTTCACTGAAAAGCTCATTCTGGGTACATTTTTGGTATACATTTGCTTCTGCCGGGTCAGCTGAGCAGTGAATTTCTACTTAACTACCTCCTATCAGGAGAGACCTCAGGGCTGCATCTTTTGAGCGCAGTACTGAGCCTGAAAAGCGTTTACAACCCCACTTACAAGTAAAACTAGCTAAAATGTGCCTGGCTGCTGTTCACTGAAAAGCTCATTCTGGGTACATTTTTGGTATACATTTGCTTCTGCCGGGTCAGCTGAGCAGTGAATTTCTTCTTAACTACCTCCTATCAGGAGAGACCTCAGGGCTGCATCTTTTGAGCACAGTACTGAGCCTAAAAAGCGTTTACAACCCCACTTACAAGTAAAACTAGCTAAAATGTGCCTGGCTGCTGTTCACTGAAAAGCTCATTCTGGGTACATTTTTGGTATACATTTGCTTCTGCCGGGTCAGCTGAGCAGTGAATTTCTACTTAACTACCCCCTATCAGGAGAGACCTCAGGGCTGCATGTTTTGAGCGCAGTACTGAGCCTGAAAAGCGTTTACAACCCCAGTTACAAGTAAAACTAGCTAAAATGTGCCTGGCTGCTGTTCACTGAAAAGCTCATTCTGGGTACATTTTTGGTATACATTTGCTTCTGCCGGGTCAGCTGAGCAGTGAATTTCTACTTAACTATCTCCTATCAGGAGAGACCTCAGGGCTGCATCTTTTGAGCGCAGTACTGAGCCTGAAAAGCGTTTCCAACCCCACTTACAAGTAAAACTAGCTAAAATGTGCCTGGCTGCTGTTCACTGAAAAGCTCATTCTGGGTACATTTTTGGTATACATTTGCTTCTGCCGGGTCAGCTGAGCAGTGAATTTCTACTTAACTACCTCCTATCAGGAGAGACCTCAGGGCTGCATCTTTTGAGCGCAGTACTGAGCCTGAAAAGCGTTTACAACCCCACTTACAAGTAAAACTAGCTAAAATGTGCCTGGCTGCTGTTCACTGAAAAGCTTATTCTGGGTACATTTTTGGTATACATTTGCTTCTGCCGGGTCAGCTGAGCAGTGAATTTCTACTTAACTACCCCCTATCAGGAGAGACCTCAGGGCTGCATGTTTTGAGCGCAGTACTGAGCCTGAAAAGCGTTTACAACCCCAGTTACAAGTAAAACTAGCTAAAATGTGCCTGGCTGCTGTTCACTGAAAAGCTCATTCTGGGTACATTTTTGGTATACATTTGCTTCTGCCGGGTCAGCTGAGCAGTGAATTTCTACTTAACTATCTCCTATCAGGAGAGACCTCAGGGCTGCATCTTTTGAGCGCAGTACTGAGCCTGAAAAGCGTTTCCAACCCCACTTACAAGTAAAACTAGCTAAAATGTGCCTGGCTGCTGTTCACTGAAAAGCTCATTCTGGGTACATTTTTGGTATACATTTGCTTCTGCCGGGTCAGCTGAGCAGTGAATTTCTACTTAACTACCTCCTATCAGGAGAGACCTCAGGGCTGCATCTTTTGAGCGCAGTACTGAGCCTGAAAAGCGTTTACAACCCCACTTACAAGTAAAACTAGCTAAAATGTGCCTGGCTGCTGTTCACTGAAAAGCTCATTCTGGGTACATTTTTGGTATACATTTGCTTCTGCCGGGTCAGCTGAGCAGTGAATTTCTACTTAACTACCTCCTATCAGGAGAGACCTCAGGGCTGCATCTTTTGAGCGCAGTACTGAGCCTGAAAAGCGTTTACAACCCCACTTACAAGTAAAACTAGCTAAAATGTGCCTGGCTGCTGTTCACTGAAAAGCTAATTCTGGGTACATTTTTGGTATACATTTGCTTCTGCCGGGTCAGCTGAGCAGTGAATTTCTACTTAACTACCTCCTATCAAGAGAGACCTCAGGGCTGCATCTTTTGAGCGCAGTACTGAGCCTGAAAAGCGTTTACAACCCCACTTACAAGTAAAACTAGCTAAAATGTGCCTGGCTGCTGTTCACTGAAAAGCTCATTCTGGGTACATTTTTGGTATACATTTGCTTCTGCCGGGTCAGCTGAGCAGTGAATTTCTGCTTAACTACCCCCTATCAGGAGAGACCTCAGGGCTGCATCTTTTGAGCGCAGTACTGAGCCTGAAAAGCGTTTACAACCCCACTTACAAGTAAAACTAGCTAAAATGTGCCTGGCTGCTGTTCACTGAAAAGCTCATTCTGGGTACATTTTTGGTATACATTTGCTTCTGCCGGGTCAGCTGAGCAGTGAATTTCTACTTAACTACCTCCTATCAGGAGAGACCTCAGGGCTGCATCTTTTGAGTGCAGTACTGAGCCTGAAAAGCGTTTACAACCCCACTTACAAGTAAAACTAGCTAAAATGTGCCTGGCTGCTGTTCACTGAAAAGCTCATTTTGGGTACATTTTTGGTATACATTTGCTTCTGCCGGGTCAGCTGAGCAGTGAATTTCTACTTAACTACCTCCTATCAGGAGAGACCTCAGGGCTGCATCTTTTGAGCGCAGTACTGAGCCTGAAAAGCGTTTACAACCCCACTTACAAGTAAAACTAGCTAAAATGTGCCTGGCTGCTGTTCACTGAAAAGCTCATTCTGGGTACATTTTTGGTATACATTTGCTTCTGCCGGGTCAGCTGAGCAGTGAATTTCTACTTAACTACCTCCTATCAGGAGAGACCTCAGGGCTGCATCTTTTGAGCGCAGTACTGAGCCTGAAAAGCGTTTACAACCCCAGTTACAAGTAAAACTAGCTAAAATGTGCCTGGCTGCTGTTCACTGAAAAGCTCATTCTGGGTACATTTTTGGTATACATTTGCTTCTGCCGGGTCAGCTGAGCAGTGAATTTCTTCTTAACTACCTCCTATCAGGAGAGACCTCAGGGCTGCATCTTTTGAGCACAGTACTGAGCCTAAAAAGCGTTTACAACCCCACTTACAAGTAAAACTAGCTAAAATGTGCCTGGCTGCTGTTCACTGAAAAGCTCATTCTGGGTACATTTTTGGTATACATTTGCTTCTGCCGGGTCAGCTGAGCAGTGAATTTCTACTTAACTACCCCCTATCAGGAGAGACCTCAGGGCTGCATGTTTTGAGCGCAGTACTGAGCCTGAAAAGCGTTTACAACCCCAGTTACAAGTAAAACTAGCTAAAATGTGCCTGGCTGCTGTTCACTGAAAAGCTCATTCTGGGTACATTTTTGGTATACATTTGCTTCTGCCGGGTCAGCTGAGCAGTGAATTTCTACTTAACTATCTCCTATCAGGAGAGACCTCAGGGCTGCATCTTTTGAGCGCAGTACTGAGCCTGAAAAGCGTTTCCAACCCCACTTACAAGTAAAACTAGCTAAAATGTGCCTGGCTGCTGTTCACTGAAAAGCTCATTCTGGGTACATTTTTGGTATACATTTGCTTCTGCCGGGTCAGCTGAGCAGTGAATTTCTACTTAACTATCTCCTATCAGGAGAGACCTCAGGGCTGCATCTTTTGAGCGCAGTACTGAGCCTGAAAAGCGTTTCCAACCCCACTTACAAGTAAAACTAGCTAAAATGTGCCTGGCTGCTGTTCACTGAAAAGCTCATTCTGGGTACATTTTTGGTATACATTTGCTTCTGCCGGGTCAGCTGAGCAGTGAATTTCTACTTAACTACCTCCTATCAGGAGAGACCTCAGGGCTGCATCTTTTGAGTGCAGTACTGAGCCTGAAAAGCGTTTACAACCCCACTTACAAGTAAAACTAGCTAAAATGTGCCTGGCTGCTGTTCACTGAAAAGCTCATTTTGGGTACATTTTTGGTATACATTTGCTTCTGCCGGGTCAGCTGGGCAGTGAATTTCTACTTAACTACCCCCTATCAGGAGAGACCTCAGGGCTGCATCTTTTGAGCGCAGTACTGAGCCTGAAAAGCGTTTACAACCCCACTTACAAGTAAAACTAGCTAAAATGTGCCTGGCTGCTGTTCACTGAAAAACTCATTCTGGGTACATTTTTGGTATACATTTGCTTCTGCCGGGTCAGCTGAGCAGTGAATTTCTACTTAACTACCTCCTATCAGGAGAGACCTCAGGGCTGCATCTTTTGAGCGCAGTACTGAGCCTGAAAAGCGTTTACAACCCCACTTACAAGTAAAACTAGCTAAAATGTGCCTGGCTGCTGTTCACTGAAAAGCTCATTCTGGGTACATTTTTGGTATACATTTGCTTCTGCCGGGTCAGCTGAGCAGTGAATTTCTACTTAACTACCCCCTATCAGGAGAGACCTCAGGGCTGCATCTTTTGAGCGCAGTACTGAGCCTGAAAAGCATTTACAACCCCAGTTACAAGTAAAACTAGCTAAAATGTGCCTGGCTGCTGTTCACTGAAAAGCTTCTGGGTACATTTTTGGTATACATTTGCTTCTGCCGGGTCAGCTGAGCAGTGAATTTCTACTTAACTACCTCCTATCAGGAGAGACCTCAGGGCTGCATCTTTTGAGCGCAGTACTGAGCCTGAAAAGCGTTTACAACCCCACTTACAAGTAAAACTAGCTAAAATGTGTCTGGCTGCTGTTCACTGAAAAGCTCATTCTGGGTACATTTTTGGTATACATTTGCTTCTGCCGGGTCAGCTGAGCAGTGAATTTCTACTTAACTACCTCCTATCAGGAGAGACCTCAGGGCTGCATCTTTTGAGCGCAGTACTGAGCCTGAAAAGCGTTTACAACCCCACTTACAAGTAAAACTAGCTAAAATGTGCCTGGCTGCTGTTCACTGAAAAGCTCATTCTGGGTACATTTTTGGTATACATTTGCTTCTGCCGGGTCAGCTGAGCAGTGAATTTCTACTTAACTACCCCCTATCAGGAGAGACCTCAGGGCTGCATCTTTTGAGCGCAGTACTGAGCCTGAAAAGCGTTTACAACCCCAGTTACAAGTAAAACTAGCTAAAATGTACCTGGCTGCTGTTCACTGAAAAGCTCATTCTGGGTACATTTTTGGTATACATTTGCTTCTGCCGGGTCAGCTGAGTAGTGAATTTCTACTTAACTACCTCCTATCAGGAGAGACCTCAGGGCTGCATCTTTTGAGTGCAGTACTGAGCCTGAAAAGCGTTTACAACCCCACTTACAAGTAAAACTAGCTAAAATGTGCCTGGCTGCTGTTCACTGAAAAGCTAATTCTGGGTACATTTTTGGTATACATTTGCTTCTGCCGGGTCAGCTGAGCAGTGAATTTCTACTTAACTACCTCCTATCAGGAGAGACCTCAGGGCTGCATCTTTTGAGCGCAGTACTGAGCCTGAAAAGCGTTTACAACCCCACTTACAAGTAAAACTAGCTAAAATGTGCCTGGCTGCTGTTCACTGAAAAGGTCATTCTGGGTACATTTTTGGTATACATTTGCTTCTGCCGGGTCAGCTGAGCAGTGAATTTCTACTTAACTACCCCCTATCAGGAGAGACCTCAGGGCTGCATCTTTTGAGCGCAGTACTGAGCCTGAAAAGCGTTTACAACCCCACTTACAAGTAAAACTAGCTAAAATGTGCCTGGCTGCTGTTCACTGAAAAGCTCATTCTGGGTACATTTTTGGTATACATTTGCTTCTGCCGGGTCAGCTTAGCAGTGAATTTCTACTTAACTACCCCCTATCAGGAGAGACCTCAGGGCTGTATCTTTTGAGCGCAGTACTGAGCCTGAAAAGCGTTTACAACCCCAGTTACAAGTAAAACTAGCTAAAATGTGCCTGGCTGCTGTTCACTGAAAAGCTCATTCTGGGTACATTTTTGGTATACATTTGCTTCTGCCGGGTCAGCTGAGCAGTGAATTTCTACTTAACTACCCCCTATCAGGAGAGACCTCAGGGCTGCATGTTTTGAGCGCAGTACTGAGCCTGAAAAGCGTTTACAACCCCAGTTACAAGTAAAACTAGCTAAAATGTGCCTGGCTGCTGTTCACTGAAAAGCTCATTCTGGGTACATTTTTGGTATACATTTGCTTCTGCCGGGTCAGCTGAGCAGTGAATTTCTACTTAACTATCTCCTATCAGGAGAGACCTCAGGGCTGCATCTTTTGAGCGCAGTACTGAGCCTGAAAAGCGTTTCCAACCCCACTTACAAGTAAAACTAGCTAAAATGTGCCTGGCTGCTGTTCACTGAAAAGCTCATTCTGGGTACATTTTTGGTATACATTTGCTTCTGCCGGGTCAGCTGAGCAGTGAATTTCTACTTAACTACCTCCTATCAGGAGAGACCTCAGGGCTGCATCTTTTGAGTGCAGTACTGAGCCTGAAAGCGTTTACAACCCCACTTACAAGTAAAACTAGCTAAAATGTGCCTGGCTGCTGTTCACTGAAAAGCTCATTTTGGGTACATTTTTGGTATACATTTGCTTCTGCCGGGTCAGCTGAGCAGTGAATTTCTACTTAACTACCTCCTATCAGGAGAGACCTCAGGGCTGCATCTTTTGAGCGCAGTACTGAGCCTGAAAAGCGTTTACAACCCCACTTACAAGTAAAACTAGCTAAAATGTGCCTGGCTGCTGTTCACTGAAAAGCTCATTCTGGGTACATTTTTGGTATACATTTGCTTCTGCCGGGTCAGCTGAGCAGTGAATTTCTACTTAACTACCCCCTATCAGGAGAGACCTCAGGGCTGCATCTTTTGAGCGCAGTACTGAGCCTGAAAAGCGTTTACAACCCCACTTACAAGTAAAACTAGCTAAAATGTGCCTGTCTGCTGTTCACTGAAAAGCTCATTCTGGGTACATTTTTGGTATACATTTGCTTCTGCCGGGTCAGCTGAGCAGTGAATTTCTACTTAACTACCCCCTATCAGGAGAGACCTCAGGGCTGTATCTTTTGAGCGCAGTACTGAGCCTGAAAAGCGTTTACAACCCCAGTTACAAGTAAAACTAGCTAAAATGTGCCTGGCTGCTGTTCACTGAAAAGCTCATTCTGGGTACATTTTTGGTATACAATTGCTTCTGCCGGGTCAGCTGAGCAGTGAATTTCTACTTAACTACCTCCTATCAGGAGAGACCTCAGGGCTGCATCTTTTGAGTGCAGTACTGAGCCTGAAAAGCGTTTACAACCCCACTTACAAGTAAAACTAGCTAAAATGTGCCTGGCTGCTGTTCACTGAAAAGCTCATTTTGGGTACATTTTTGGTATACATTTGCTTCTGCCGGGTCAGCTGAGCAGTGAATTTCTACTTAACTACCTCCTATCAGGAGAGACCTCAGGGCTGCATCTTTTGAGCGCAGTACTGAGCCTGAAAAGCGTTTACAACCCCACTTACAAGTAAAACTAGCTAAAATGTGCCTGGCTGCTGTTCACTGAAAAGCTCATTCTGGGTACATTTTTGGTATACATTTGCTTCTGCCGGGTCAGCTGAGCAGTGAATTTCTACTTAACTACCTCCTATCAGGAGAGACCTCAGGGCTGCATCTTTTGAGCGCAGTACTGAGCCTGAAAAGCGTTTACAACCGCAGTTACAAGTAAAACTAGCTAAAATGTGCCTGGCTGCTGTTCACTGAAAAGCTCATTCTGGGTACATTTTTGGTATACATTTGCTTCTGCCGGGTCAGCTGAGCAGTGAATTTCTACTTAACTACCTCCTATCAGGAGAGACCTCAGGGCTGCATCTTTTGAGCACAGTACTGAGCCTAAAAAGCGTTTACAACCCCACTTACAAGTAAAACTAGCTAAAATGTGCCTGGCTGCTGTTCACTGAAAAGCTCATTCTGGGTACATTTTTGGTATACATTTGCTTCTGCCGGGTCAGCTGAGCAGTGAATTTCTACTTAACTACCCCCTATCAGGAGAGACCTCAGGGCTGCATCTTTTGAGCGCAGTACTGAGCCTGAAAAGCGTTTACAACCCCACTTACAAGTAAAACTAGCTAAAATGTGCCTGGCTGCTGTTCACTGAAAAGCTCATTCTGGGTACATTTTTGGTATACATTTGCTTCTGCCGGGTCAGCTGAGCAGTGAATTTCTACTTAACTACCCCCTATCAGGAGAGACCTCAGGGCTGCATGTTTTGAGCGCAGTACTGAGCCTGAAAAGCGTTTACAACCCCAGTTACAAGTAAAACTAGCTAAAATGTGCCTGGCTGCTGTTCACTGAAAAGCTCATTCTGGGTACATTTTTGGTATACATTTGCTTCTGCCGGGTCAGCTGAGCAGTGAATTTCTACTTAACTATCTCCTATCAGGAGAGACCTCAGGGCTGCATCTTTTGAGCGCAGTACTGAGCCTGAAAAGCGTTTCCAACCCCACTTACAAGTAAAACTAGCTAAAATGTGCCTGGCTGCTGTTCACTGAAAAGCTCATTCTGGGTACATTTTTGGTATACATTTGCTTCTGCCGGGTCAGCTGAGCAGTGAATTTCTACTTAACTACCTCCTATCAGGAGAGACCTCAGGGCTGCATCTTTTGAGTGCAGTACTGAGCCTGAAAAGCGTTTACAACCCCACTTACAAGTAAAACTAGCTAAAATGTGCCTGGCTGCTGTTCACTGAAAAGCTCATTTTGGGTACATTTTTGGTATACATTTGCTTCTGCCGGGTCAGCTGAGCAGTGAATTTCTACTTAACTACCTCCTATCCGGAGAGACCTCAGGGCTGCATCTTTTGAGCGCAGTACTGAGCCTGAAAAGCGTTTACAACCCCACTTACAAGTAAAACTAGCTAAAATGTGCCTGGCTGCTGTTCACTGAAAAGCTAATTCTGGGTACATTTTTGGTATACATTTGCTTCTGCCGGGTCAGCTGAGCAGTGAATTTCTACTTAACTACCTCCTATCAGGAGAGACCTCAGGGCTGCATCTTTTGAGCGCAGTACTGAGCCTGAAAAGCGTTTACAACCCCACTTACAAGTAAAACTAGCTAAAATGTGCCTGGCTGCTGTTCACTGAAAAGCTCATTCTGGGTACATTTTTGGTATACATTTGCTTCTGCCGGGTCAGCTGAGCAGTGAATTTCTACTTAACTACCCCCTATCAGGAGAGACCTCAGGGCTGCATCTTTTGAGCGCAGTACTGAGCCTGAAAAGCGTTTACAACCCCACTTACAAGTAAAACTAGCTAAAATGTGCCTGGCTGCTGTTCACTGAAAAGCTCATTCTGGGTACATTTTTGGTATACATTTGCTTCTGCCGGGTCAGCTGAGCAGTGAATTTCTACTTAACTACCCCCTATCAGGAGAGACCTCAGGGCTGTATCTTTTGAGCGCAGTACTGAGCCTGAAAAGCGTTTACAACCCCAGTTACAAGTAAAACTAGCTAAAATGTGCCTGGCTGCTGTTCACTGAAAAGCTCATTCTGGGTACATTTTTGGTATACAATTGCTTCTGCCGGGTCAGCTGAGCAGTGAATTTCTACTTAACTACCTCCTATCAGGAGAGACCTCAGGGCTGCATCTTTTGAGTGCAGTACTGAGCCTGAAAAGCGTTTACAACCCCACTTACAAGTAAAACTAGCTAAAATGTGCCTGGCTGCTGTTCACTGAAAAGCTCATTTTGGGTACATTTTTGGTATACATTTGCTTCTGCCGGGTCAGCTGAGCAGTGAATTTCTACTTAACTACCTCCTATCAGGAGAGACCTCAGGGCTGCATCTTTTGAGCGCAGTACTGAGCCTGAAAAGCGTTTACAACCCCACTTACAAGTAAAACTAGCTAAAATGTGCCTGGCTGCTGTTCACTGAAAAGCTCATTCTGGGTACATTTTTGGTATACATTTGCTTCTGCCGGGTCAGCTGAGCAGTGAATTTCTACTTAACTACCTCCTATCAGGAGAGACCTCAGGGCTGCATCTTTTGAGCACAGTACTGAGCCTAAAAAGCATTTACAACCCCACTTACAAGTAAAACTAGCTAAAATGTGCCTGGCTGCTGTTCACTGAAAAGCTCATTCTGGGTACATTTTTGGTATACATTTGCTTCTGCCGGGTCAGCTGAGCAGTGAATTAACTACCCCCTATCAGGAGAGACCTCAGGGCTGCATCTTTTGAGCGCAGTACTGAGCCTGAAAAGCATTTACAACCCCACTTACAAGTAAAACTAGCTAAAATGTGCCTGGCTGCTGTTCACTGAAAAGCTCATTCTGGGTACATTTTTGGTATACATTTGCTTCTGCCGGGTCAGCTGAGCAGTGAATTTCTACTTAACTACCCCCTATCAGGAGAGACCTCAGGGCTGCATCTTTTGAGCGCAGTACTGAGCCTGAAAAGCGTTTACAACCCCAGTTACAAGTAAAACTAGCTAAAATGTGCCTGGCTGCTGTTCACTGAAAAGCTCATTCTGGGTACATTTTTGGTATACATTTGCTTCTGCCGGGTCAGCTGAGCAGTGAATTTCTACTTAACTATCTCCTATCAGGAGAGACCTCAGGGCTGCATCTTTTGAGCGCAGTACTGAGCCTGAAAAGCGTTTCCAACCCCACTTACAAGTAAAACTAGCTAAAATGTGCCTGGCTGCTGTTCACTGAAAAGCTCATTCTGGGTACATTTTTGGTATACATTTGCTTCTGCCGGGTCAGCTGAGCAGTGAATTTCTACTTAACTACCTCCTATCAGGAGAGACCTCAGGGCTGCATCTTTTGAGTGCAGTACTGAGCCTGAAAAGCGTTTACAACCCCACTTACAAGTAAAACTAGCTAAAATGTGCCTGGCTGCTGTTCACTGAAAAGCTCATTTTGGGTACATTTTTGGTATACATTTGCTTCTGCCGGGTCAGCTGAGCAGTGAATTTCTACTTAACTACCTCCTATCAGGAGAGACCTCAGGGCTGCATCTTTTGAGCGCAGTACTGAGCCTGAAAAGCGTTTACAACCCCACTTACAAGGAAAACTAGCTAAAATGTGCCTGGCTGCTGTTCACTGAAAAGCTCATTCTGGGTACATTTTTGGTATACATTTGCTTCTGCCGGGTCAGCTGAGCAGTGAATTTCTACTTAACTACCCCCTATCAGGAGAGACCTCAGGGCTGCATCTTTTGAGCGCAGTACTGAGCCTGAAAAGCGTTTACAACCCCAGTTACAAGTAAAACTAGCTAAAATGTGCCTGGCTGCTGTTCACTGAAAAGCTCATTCTGGGTACATTTTTGGTATACATTTGCTTCTGCCGGGTCAGCTGAGCAGTGAATTTCTACTTAACTACCTCCTATCAGGAGAGACCTCAGGGCTGCATCTTTTGAGCACAGTACTGAGCCTGAAAAGCGTTTACAACCCCACTTACAAGTAAAACTAGCTAAAATGTGCCTGGCTGCTGTTCACTGAAAAGCTCATTCTGGGTACATTTTTGGTATACATTTGCTTCTGCCGGGTCAGCTGAGCAGTGAATTTCTACTTAACTACCCCCTATCAGGAGAGACCTCAGGGCTGCATCTTTTGAGCGCAGTACTGTGCCTGAAAAGCGTTTACAACCCCAGTTACAAGTAAAACTAGCTAAAATGTGCCTGGCTGCTGTTCACTGAAAAGCTCATTCTGGGTACATTTTTGGTATACATTTGCTTCTGCCGGGTCAGCTGAGCAGTGAATTTCTACTTAACTACCTCCTATCAGGAGAGACCTCAGGGCTGCATCTTTTGAGCGCAGTACTGAGCCTGAAAAGCGTTTACAACCCCACTTACAAGTAAAACTAGCTAAAATGTGCCTGGCTGCTGTTCACTGAAAAGCTCATTCTGGGTACATTTTTGGTATACATTTGCTTCTGCCGGGTCAGCTGAGCAGTGAATTTCTACTTAACTACCTCCTATCAGGAGAGACCTCAGGGCTGCATCTTTTGAGTGCAGTACTGAGCCTGAAAAGCGTTTACAACCCCACTTACAAGTAAAACTAGCTAAAATGTGCCTGGCTGCTGTTCACTGAAAAGCTCATTCTGGGTACATTTTTGGTATACATTTGCTTCTGCCGGGTCAGCTGAGCAGTGAATTTCTACTTAACTACCTCCTATCAGGAGAGACCTCAGGGCTGCATCTTTTGAGCGCAGTACTGAGCCTGAAAAGCGTTACAACCCCAGTTACAAGTAAAACTAGCTAAAATGTACCTGTCTGCTGTTCACTGAAAAGCTCATTCTGGGTACATTTTTGGTATACATTTGCTTTTGCCGGGTCAGCTGAGTAGTGAATTTCTACTTAACTACCTCCTATCAGGAGAGACCTCAGGGAGCATCTTTTGAGTGCAGTACTGAGCCTGAAAAGCGTTTACAACCCCACTTACAAGTAAAACTAGCTAAAATGTGCCTGGCTGCTGTTCACTGAAAAGCTAATTCTGGGTACATTTTTGGTATACATTTGCTTCTGCCGGGTCAGCTGAGCAGTGAATTTCTACTTAACTACCCCCTATCAGGAGAGACCTCAGGGCTGCATCTTTTGAAGCGCAGTACTGAGCCTGAAAAGCGTTTACAACCCCACTTACAAGTAAAACTAGCTAAAATGTGCCTGGCTGCTGTTCACTGAAAAGCTCATTCTGGGTAAATTTTTGGTATACATTTGCTTCTGCCGGGTCAGCTGAGCAGTGAATTTCTACTTAACTACCCCCTATCAGGAGAGACCTCAGGGCTGCATCTTTTGAGCGCAGTACTGAGCCTGAAAAGCGTTTACAACTCCAGTTACAAGTAAAACAAGCTAAAATGTGCCTGGCTGCTGTTCACTGAAAAGCTCATTCTGGGTACATTTTTGGTATACATTTGCTTCTGCCGGGTCAGCTGAGCAGTGAATTTCTACTTAACTATCTCCTATCAGGAGAGACCTCAGGGCTGCATCTTTTGAGCGCAGTACTGAGCCTGAAAAGCGTTTCCAACCCCACTTACAAGTAAAACTAGCTAAAATGTGCCTGGCTGCTGTTCACTGAAAAGCTCATTTTGGGTACATTTTTGGTATACATTTGCTTCTGCCGGGTCAGCTGAGCAGTGAATTTCTACTTAACTACCTCCTATCAGGAGAGACCTCAGGGCTGCATCTTTTGAGCGCAGTACTGAGCCTGAAAAGCGTTTACATTTTACATTTTTTACATTTACATTTACATTACATTACATTTACATTTACAGTTTACATTTTTGGTATACATTTGCTTCTGCCGGGTCAGCTGAGCAGTGAATTTCTACTTAACTACCTCCTATCAGGAGAGACCTCACTTTTGAGCGCAGTACTGAGCCTGAAAAGCGTTACAACCCCAGTTACAAGTAAAACTAGCTAAAATGTACCTGTCTGCTGTTCACTGAAAAGCTCATTCTGGGTACATTTTTGGTATACATTTGCTTTTGCCGGGTCAGCTGAGTAGTGAATTTCTACTTAACTACCTCCTATCAGGAGAGACCTCAGGGCTGCATCTTTTGAGTGCAGTACTGAGCCTGAAAAGCGTTTACAACCCCACTTACAAGTAAAACTAGCTAAAATGTGCCTGGCTGCTGTTCACTGAAAAGCTAATTCTGGGTACATTTTTGGTATACATTTGCTTCTGCCGGGTCAGCTGAGCAGTGAATTTCTACTTAACTACCTCCTATCAGGAGAGACCTCAGGGCTGCATCTTTTGAGCGCAGTACTGAGCCTGAAAAGCGTTTACAACCCCACTTACAAGTAAAACTAGCTAAAATGTGCCTGGCTGCTGTTCACTGAAAAGCTCATTCTGGGTAAATTTTTGGTATACATTTGCTTCTGCCGGGTCAGCTGAGCAGTGAATTTCTACTTAACTACCCCCTATCAGGAGAGACCTCAGGGCTGCATCTTTTGAGCGCAGTACTGAGCCTGAAAAGCGTTTACAACTCCAGTTACAAGTAAAACAAGCTAAAATGTGCCTGGCTGCTGTTCACTGAAAAGCTCATTCTGGGTACATTTTTGGTATACATTTGCTTCTGCCGGGTCAGCTGAGCAGTGAATTTCTACTTAACTATCTCCTATCAGGAGAGACCTCAGGGCTGCATCTTTTGAGCGCAGTACTGAGCCTGAAAAGCGTTTCCAACCCCACTTACAAGTAAAACTAGCTAAAATGTGCCTGGCTGCTGTTCACTGAAAAGCTCATTCTGGGTACATTTTTGGTATACATTTGCTTCTGCCGGGTCAGCTGAGCAGTGAATTTCTACTTAACTACCCCCTATCAGGAGAGACCTCAGGGCTGCATCTTTTGAGCGCAGTACTGAGCCTGAAAAGCGTTTACAACCCCACTTACAAGTAAAACTAGCTAAAATGTGCCTGGCTGCTGTTCACTGAAAAGCTCATTCTGGGACATTTTTGGTATACATTTGCTTCTGCCGGGTCAGCTGAGCAGTAAATTTCTACTTAACTACCCCCTATCAGGAGAGACCTCAGGGCTGCATCTTTTGAGCGCAGTACTGAGCCTGAAAAGCGTTTACAACCCCAGTTACAAGTAAAACTAGCTAAAATGTGCCTGGCTGCTGTTCACTGAAAAGCTCATTCTGGGTACATTTTTGGTATACAATTGCTTCTGCCGGGTCAGCTGAGCAGTGAATTTCTACTTAACTACCTCCTATCAGGAGAGACCTCAGGGCTGCATCTTTTGAGTGCAGTACTGAGCCTGAAAAGCGTTTACAACCCCACTTACAAGTAAAACTAGCTAAAATGTGCCTGGCTGCTGTTCACTGAAAAGCTCATTTTGGGTACATTTTTGGTATACATTTGCTTCTGCCGGGTCAGCTGAGCAGTGAATTTCTACTTAACTACCTCCTATCAGGAGAGACCTCAGGGCTGCATCTTTTGAGCGCAGTACTGAGCCTGAAAAGCGTTTACAACCCCACTTACAAGTAAAACTAGCTAAAATGTGCCTGGCTGCTGTTCACTTAAAAGCTCATTCTGGGTACATTTTTGGTATACATTTGCTTCTGCCGGGTCAGCTGAGCAGTGAATTTCTACTTAACTACCCCCTATCAGGAGAGACCTCAGGGCTGCATCTTTTGAGCGCAGTACTGAGCCTGAAAAGCGTTTACAACCCCAGTTACAAGTAAAACTAGCTAAAATGTGCCTGGCTGCTGTTCACTGAAAAGCTCATTCTGGGTACATTTTTGGTATACATTTGCTTCTGCCGGGTCAGCTGAGCAGTGAATTTCTACTTAACTATCTCCTATCAGGGGAGACCTCAGGGCTGCATCTTTTGAGCGCAGTACTGAGCCTGAAAAGCGTTTCCAACCCCACTTACAAGTAAAACTAGCTAAAATGTGCCTGGCTGCTGTTCACTGAAAAGCTCATTCTGGGTACATTTTTGGTATACATTTGCTTCTGCCGGGTCAGCTGAGCAGTGAATTTCTACTTAACTACCTCCTATCAGGAGAGACCTCAGGGCTGCATCTTTTGAGTGCAGTACTGAGCCTGAAAAGCGTTTACAACCCCACTTACAAGTAAAACTAGCTAAAATGTGCCTGGCTGCTGTTCACTGAAAAGCTCATTTTGGGTACATTTTTGGTATACATTTGCTTCTGCCGGGTCAGCTGAGCAGTGAATTTCTACTTAACTACCTCCTATCAGGAGAGACCTCAGGGCTGCATCTTTTGAGCGCAGTACTGAGCCTGAAAAGCGTTTACAACCCCACTTACAAGGAAAACTAGCTAAAATGTGCCTGGCTGCTGTTCACTGAAAAGCTCATTCTGGGTACATTTTTGGTATACATTTGCTTCTGCCGGGTCAGCTGAGCAGTGAATTTCTACTTAACTACCCCCTATCAGGAGAGACCTCAGGGCTGCATCTTTTGAGCGCAGTACTGAGCCTGAAAAGCGTTTACAACCCCAGTTACAAGTAAAACTAGCTAAAATGTGCCTGGCTGCTGTTCACTGAAAAGCTCATTCTGGGTACATTTTTGGTATACATTTGCTTCTGCCGGGTCAGCTGAGCAGTGAATTTCTACTTAACTACCTCCTATCAGGAGAGACCTCAGGGCTGCATCTTTTGAGCACAGTACTGAGCCTGAAAAGCGTTTACAACCCCACTTACAAGTGAAACTAGCTAAAATGTGCCTGGCTGCTGTTCACTGAAAAGCTCATTCTGGGTACATTTTTGGTATACATTTGCTTCTGCCGGGTCAGCTGAGCAGTGAATTTCTACTTAACTACCCCCTATCAGGAGAGACCTCAGGGCTGCATCTTTTGAGCGCAGTACTGTGCCTGAAAAGCGTTTACAACCCCAGTTACAAGTAAAACTAGCTAAAATGTGCCTGGCTGCTGTTCACTGAAAAGCTCATTCTGGGTACATTTTTGGTATACATTTGCTTCTGCCGGGTCAGCTGAGCAGTGAATTTCTACTTAACTACCTCCTATCAGGAGAGACCTCAGGGCTGCATCTTTTGAGCGCAGTACTGAGCCTGAAAAGCGTTTACAACCCCACTTACAAGTAAAACTAGCTAAAATGTGCCTGGCTGCTGTTCACTGAAAAGCTCATTCTGGGTACATTTTTGGTATACATTTGCTTCTGCCGGGTCAGCTGAGCAGTGAATTTCTACTTAACTACCTCCTATCAGGAGAGACCTCAGGGCTGCATCTTTTGAGTGCAGTACTGAGCCTGAAAAGCGTTTACAACCCCACTTACAAGTAAAACTAGCTAAAATGTGCCTGGCTGCTGTTCACTGAAAAGCTCATTCTGGGTACATTTTTGGTATACATTTGCTTCTGCCGGGTCAGCTGAGCAGTGAATTTCTACTTAACTACCTCCTATCAGGAGAGACCTCAGGGCTGCATCTTTTGAGCGCAGTACTGAGCCTGAAAAGCGTTACAACCCCAGTTACAAGTAAAACTAGCTAAAATGTACCTGTCTGCTGTTCACTGAAAAGCTCATTCTGGGTACATTTTTGGTATACATTTGCTTTTGCCGGGTCAGCTGAGTAGTGAATTTCTACTTAACTACCTCCTATCAGGAGAGACCTCAGGGAGCATCTTTTGAGTGCAGTACTGAGCCTGAAAAGCGTTTACAACCCCACTTACAAGTAAAACTAGCTAAAATGTGCCTGGCTGCTGTTCACTGAAAAGCTAATTCTGGGTACATTTTTGGTATACATTTGCTTCTGCCGGGTCAGCTGAGCAGTGAATTTCTACTTAACTACCTCCTATCAGGAGAGACCTCAGGGCTGCATCTTTTGAGCGCAGTACTGAGCCTGAAAAGCGTTTACAACCCCACTTACAAGTAAAACTAGCTAAAATGTGCCTGGCTGCTGTTCACTGAAAAGCTCATTCTGGGTAAATTTTTGGTATACATTTGCTTCTGCCGGGTCAGCTGAGCAGTGAATTTCTACTTAACTACCCCCTATCAGGAGAGACCTCAGGGCTGCATCTTTTGAGCGCAGTACTGAGCCTGAAAAGCGTTTACAACTCCAGTTACAAGTAAAACAAGCTAAATGTGCCTGGCTGCTGTTCACTGAAAAGCTCATTCTGGGTACATTTTTGGTATACATTTGCTTCTGCCGGGTCAGCTGAGCAGTGAATTTCTACTTAACTATCTCCTATCAGGAGAGACCTCAGGGCTGCATCTTTTGAGCGCAGTACTGAGCCTGAAAAGCGTTTCCAACCCCACTTACAAGTAAAACTAGCTAAAATGTGCCTGGCTGCTGTTCACTGAAAAGCTCATTTTGGGTACATTTTTGGTATACATTTGCTTCTGCCGGGTCAGCTGAGCAGTGAATTTCTACTTAACTACCTCCTATCAGGAGAGACCTCAGGGCTGCATCTTTTGAGCGCAGTACTGAGCCTGAAAAGCGTTTACAACCCCACTTACAAGTAAAACTAGCTAAAATGTGCCTGGCTGCTGTTCACTGAAAAGCTCATTCTGGGTACATTTTTGGTATACATTTGCTTCTGCCGGGTCAGCTGAGCAGTGAATTTCTACTTAACTACCCCCTATCAGGAGAGACCTCAGGGCTGCATCTTTTGAGCGCAGTACTGAGCCTGAAAAGCGTTTACAACCCCAGTTACAAGTAAAACTAGCTAAAATGTGCCTGGCTGCTGTTCACTGAAAAGCTCATTCTGGGTACATTTTTGGTATACATTTGCTTCTGCCGGGTCAGCTGAGCAGTGAATTTCTACTTAACTACCTCCTATCAGGAGAGACCTCAGGGCTGCATCTTTTGAGCACAGTACTGAGCCTGAAAAGCGTTTACAACCCCACTTACAAGTAAAACTAGCTAAAATGTGCCTGGCTGCTGTTCACTGAAAAGCTCATTCTGGGTACATTTTTGGTATACATTTGCTTCTGCCGGGTCAGCTGAGCAGTGAATTTCTACTTAACTACCCCCTATCAGGAGAGACCTCAGGGCTGCATCTTTTGAGCGCAGTACTGAGCCTGAAAAGCGTATACAACCCCAGTTACAAGTAAAACTAGCTAAAATGTGCCTGGCTGCTGTTCACTGAAAAGCTCATTCTGGGTAAATTTTTGGTATACATTTGCTTCTGCCGGGTCAGCTGAGCAGTGAATTTCTACTTAACTACCTCCTATCAGGAGAGACCTCAGGGCTGCATCTTTTGAGCGCAGTACTGAGCCTGAAAAGCGTTTACAACCCCAGTCACAAGTAAAACTAGCTAAAATGTGCCTGGCTGCTGTTCACTGAAAAGCTAATTCTGGGTACATTTTTGGTATACATTTGCTTCTGCCGGGTCAGCTGAGCAGTGAATTTCTACTTAACTACCTCCTATCAGGAGAGACCTCACTTTTGAGCGCAGTACTGAGCCTGAAAAGCGTTACAACCCCAGTTACAAGTAAAACTAGCTAAAATGTACCTGTCTGCTGTTCACTGAAAAGCTCATTCTGGGTACATTTTTGGTATACATTTGCTTTTGCCGGGTCAGCTGAGTAGTGAATTTCTACATAACTACCTCCTATCAGGAGAGACCTCAGGGCTGCATCTTTTGAGTGCAGTACTGAGCCTGAAAAGCGTTTACAACCCCACTTACAAGTAAAACTAGCTAAAATGTGCCTGGCTGCTGTTCACTGAAAAGCTAATTCTGGGTACATTTTTGGTATACATTTGCTTCTGCCGGGTCAGCTGAGCAGTGAATTTCTACTTAACTACCTCCTATCAGGAGAGACCTCAGGGCTGCATCTTTTGAGCGCAGTACTGAGCCTGAAAAGCGTTTACAACCCCACTTACAAGTAAAACTAGCTAAAATGTGCCTGGCTGCTGTTCACTGAAAAGCTCATTCTGGGTAAATTTTTGGTATACATTTGCTTCTGCCGGGTCAGCTGAGCAGTGAATTTCTACTTAACTACCCCCTATCAGGAGAGACCTCAGGGCTGCATCTTTTGAGCGCAGTACTGAGCCTGAAAAGCGTTTACAACTCCAGTTACAAGTAAAACAAGCTAAAATGTGCCTGGCTGCTGTTCACTGAAAAGCTCATTCTGGGTACATTTTTGGTATACATTTGCTTCTGCCGGGTCAGCTGAGCAGTGAATTTCTACTTAACTATCTCCTATCAGGAGAGACCTCAGGGCTGCATCTTTTGAGCGCAGTACTGAGCCTGAAAAGCGTTTCCAACCCCACTTACAAGTAAAACTAGCTAAAATGTGCCTGGCTGCTGTTCACTGAAAAGCTCATTCTGGGTACATTTTTGGTATACATTTGCTTCTGCCGGGTCAGCTGAGCAGTGAATTTCTACTTAACTACCCCCTATCAGGAGAGACCTCAGGGCTGCATCTTTTGAGCGCAGTACTGAGCCTGAAAAGCGTTTACAACCCCACTTACAAGTAAAACTAGCTAAAATGTGCCTGGCTGCTGTTCACTGAAAAGCTCATTCTGGGACATTTTTGGTATACATTTGCTTCTGCCGGGTCAGCTGAGCAGTAAATTTCTACTTAACTACCCCCTATCAGGAGAGACCTCAGGGCTGCATCTTTTGAGCGCAGTACTGAGCCTGAAAAGCGTTTACAACCCCAGTTACAAGTAAAACTAGCTAAAATGTGCCTGGCTGCTGTTCACTGAAAAGCTCATTCTGGGTACATTTTTGGTATACAATTGCTTCTGCCGGGTCAGCTGAGCAGTGAATTTCTACTTAACTACCTCCTATCAGGAGAGACCTCAGGGCTGCATCTTTTGAGTGCAGTACTGAGCCTGAAAAGCGTTTACAACCCCACTTACAAGTAAAACTAGCTAAAATGTGCCTGGCTGCTGTTCACTGAAAAGCTCATTTTGGGTACATTTTTGGTATACATTTGCTTCTGCCGGGTCAGCTGAGCAGTGAATTTCTACTTAACTACCTCCTATCAGGAGAGACCTCAGGGCTGCATCTTTTGAGCGCAGTACTGAGCCTGAAAAGCGTTTACAACCCCACTTACAAGTAAAACTAGCTAAAATGTGCCTGGCTGCTGTTCACTGAAAAGCTCATTCTGGGTACATTTTTGGTATACATTTGCTTCTGCCGGGTCAGCTGAGCAGTCAATTTCTACTTAACTACCTCCTATCAGGAGAGACCTCAGGGCTGCATCTTTTGAGCGCAGTACTGAGCCTGAAAAGCGTTTACAACCCCACTTACAGTAAAACTAGCTAAAATGTGCCTGGCTGCTGTTCACTGAAAAGCTCATTCTGGGTAAATTTTTGGTATACATTTGCTTCTGCCGGGTCAGCTGAGCAGTGAATTTCTACTTAACTACCCCCTATCAGGAGAGACCTCAGGGCTGCATCTTTTGAGCGCAGTACTGAGCCTGAAAAGCGTTTACAACTCCAGTTACAAGTAAAACAAGCTAAAATGTGCCTGGCTGCTGTTCACTGAAAAGCTCATTCTGGGTACATTTTTGGTATACATTTGCTTCTGCCGGGTCAGCTGAGCAGTGAATTTCTACTTAACTATCTCCTATCAGGAGAGACCTCAGGGCTGCATCTTTTGAGCGCAGTACTGAGCCTGAAAAGCGTTTCCAACCCCACTTACAAGTAAAACTAGCTAAAATGTGCCTGGCTGCTGTTCACTGAAAAGCTCATTCTGGGTACATTTTTGGTATACATTTGCTTCTGCCGGGTCAGCTGAGCAGTGAATTTCTACTTAACTACCCCCTATCAGGAGAGACCTCAGGGCTGCATCTTTTGAGCGCAGTACTGAGCCTGAAAAGCGTTTACAACCCCACTTACAAGTAAAACTAGCTAAAATGTGCCTGGCTGCTGTTCACTGAAAAGCTCATTCTGGGACATTTTTGGTATACATTTGCTTCTGCCGGGTCAGCTGAGCAGTAAATTTCTACTTAACTACCCCCTATCAGGAGAGACCTCAGGGCTGCATCTTTTGAGCGCAGTACTGAGCCTGAAAAGCGTTTACAACCCCAGTTACAAGTAAAACTAGCTAAAATGTGCCTGGCTGCTGTTCACTGAAAAGCTCATTCTGGGTACATTTTTGGTATACAATTGCTTCTGCCGGGTCAGCTGAGCAGTGAATTTCTACTTAACTACCTCCTATCAGGAGAGACCTCAGGGCTGCATCTTTTGAGTGCAGTACTGAGCCTGAAAAGCGTTTACAACCCCACTTACAAGTAAAACTAGCTAAAATGTGCCTGGCTGCTGTTCACTGAAAAGCTCATTTTGGGTACATTTTTGGTATACATTTGCTTCTGCCGGGTCAGCTGAGCAGTGAATTTCTACTTAACTACCTCCTATCAGGAGAGACCTCAGGGCTGCATCTTTTGAGCGCAGTACTGAGCCTGAAAAGCGTTTACAACCCCACTTACAAGTAAAACTAGCTAAAATGTGCCTGGCTGCTGTTCACTGAAAAGCTCATTCTGGGTACATTTTTGGTATACATTTGCTTCTGCCGGGTCAGCTGAGCAGTGAATTTCTACTTAACTACCCCCTATCAGGAGAGACCTCAGGGCTGCATCTTTTGAGCGCAGTACTGAGCCTGAAAAGCGTTTACAACCCCAGTTACAAGTAAAACTAGCTAAAATGTGCCTGGCTGCTGTTCACTGAAAAGCTCATTCTGGGTACATTTTTGGTATACATTTGCTTTTGCCGGGTCAGCTGAGCAGTGAATTTCTACTTAACTATCTCCTATCAGGAGAGACCTCAGGGCTGCATCTTTTGAGCGCAGTACTGAGCCTGAAAAGCGTTTCCAACCCCACTTACAAGTAAAACTAGCTAAAATGTGCCTGGCTGCTGTTCACTGAAAAGCTCATTCTGGGTACATTTTTGGTATACATTTGCTTCTGCCGGGTCAGCTGAGCAGTGAATTTCTACTTAACTACCTCCTATCAGGAGAGACCTCAGGGCTGCATCTTTTGAGTGCAGTACTGAGCCTGAAAAGCGTTTACAACCCCACTTACAAGTAAAACTAGCTAAAATGTGCCTGGCTGCTGTTCACTGAAAAGCTCATTTTGGGTACATTTTTGGTATACATTTGCTTCTGCCGGGTCAGCTGAGCAGTGAATTTCTACTTAACTACCTCCTATCAGGAGAGACCTCAGGGCTGCATCTTTTGAGCGCAGTACTGAGCCTGAAAAGCGTTTACAACCCCACTTACAAGGAAAACTAGCTAAAATGTGCCTGGCTGCTGTTCACTGAAAAGCTCATTCTGGGTACATTTTTGGTATACATTTGCTTCTGCCGGGTCAGCTGAGCAGTGAATTTCTACTTAACTACCCCCTATCAGGAGAGACCTCAGGGCTGCATCTTTTGAGCGCAGTACTGAGCCTGAAAAGCGTTTACAACCCCAGTTACAAGTAAAACTAGCTAAAATGTGCCTGGCTGCTGTTCACTGAAAAGCTCATTCTGGGTACATTTTTGGTATACATTTGCTTCTGCCGGGTCAGCTGAGCAGTGAATTTCTACTTAACTACCTCCTATCAGGAGAGACCTCAGGGCTGCATCTTTTGAGCACAGTACTGAGCCTGAAAAGCGTTTACAACCCCACTTACAAGTAAAACTAGCTAAAATGTGCCTGGCTGCTGTTCACTGAAAAGCTCATTCTGGGTACATTTTTGGTATACATTTGCTTCTGCCGGGTCAGCTGAGCAGTGAATTTCTACTTAACTACCCCCTATCAGGAGAGACCTCAGGGCTGCATCTTTTGAGCGCAGTACTGTGCCTGAAAAGCGTTTACAACCCCAGTTACAAGTAAAACTAGCTAAAATGTGCCTGGCTGCTGTTCACTGAAAAGCTCATTCTGGGTACATTTTTGGTATACATTTGCTTCTGCCGGGTCAGCTGAGCAGTGAATTTCTACTTAACTACCTCCTATCAGGAGAGACCTCAGGGCTGCATCTTTTGAGCGCAGTACTGAGCCTGAAAAGCGTTTACAACCCCACTTACAAGTAAAACTAGCTAAAATGTGCCTGGCTGCTGTTCACTGAAAAGCTCATTCTGGGTACATTTTTGGTATACATTTGCTTCTGCCGGGTCAGCTGAGCAGTGAATTTCTACTTAACTACCTCCTATCAGGAGAGACCTCAGGGCTGCATCTTTTGAGTGCAGTACTGAGCCTGAAAAGCGTTTACAACCCCACTTACAAGTAAAACTAGCTAAAATGTGCCTGGCTGCTGTTCACTGAAAAGCTCATTCTGGGTACATTTTTGGTATACATTTGCTTCTGCCGGGTCAGCTGAGCAGTGAATTTCTACTTAACTACCTCCTATCAGGAGAGACCTCAGGGCTGCATCTTTTGAGCGCAGTACTGAGCCTGAAAAGCGTTACAACCCCAGTTACAAGTAAAACTAGCTAAAATGTACCTGTCTGCTGTTCACTGAAAAGCTCATTCTGGGTACATTTTTGGTATACATTTGCTTTTGCCGGGTCAGCTGAGTAGTGAATTTCTACTTAACTACCTCCTATCAGGAGAGACCTCAGGGAGCATCTTTTGAGTGCAGTACTGAGCCTGAAAAGCGTTTACAACCCCACTTACAAGTAAAACTAGCTAAAATGTGCCTGGCTGCTGTTCACTGAAAAGCTAATTCTGGGTACATTTTTGGTATACATTTGCTTCTGCCGGGTCAGCTGAGCAGTGAATTTCTACTTAACTACCTCCTATCAGGAGAGACCTCAGGGCTGCATCTTTTGAGCGCAGTACTGAGCCTGAAAAGCGTTTACAACCCCACTTACAAGTAAAACTAGCTAAAATGTGCCTGGCTGCTGTTCACTGAAAAGCTCATTCTGGGTAAATTTTTGGTATACATTTGCTTCTGCCGGGTCAGCTGAGCAGTGAATTTCTACTTAACTACCCCCTATCAGGAGAGACCTCAGGGCTGCATCTTTTGAGCGCAGTACTGAGCCTGAAAAGCGTTTACAACTCCAGTTACAAGTAAAACAAGCTAAAATGTGCCTGGCTGCTGTTCACTGAAAAGCTCATTCTGGGTACATTTTTGGTATACATTTGCTTCTGCCGGGTCAGCTGAGCAGTGAATTTCTACTTAACTATCTCCTATCAGGAGAGACCTCAGGGCTGCATCTTTTGAGCGCAGTACTGAGCCTGAAAAGCGTTTCCAACCCCACTTACAAGTAAAACTAGCTAAAATGTGCCTGGCTGCTGTTCACTGAAAAGCTCATTTTGGGTACATTTTTGGTATACATTTGCTTCTGCCGGGTCAGCTGAGCAGTGAATTTCTACTTAACTACCTCCTATCAGGAGAGACCTCAGGGCTGCATCTTTTGAGCGCAGTACTGAGCCTGAAAAGCGTTTACAACCCCACTTACAAGTAAAACTAGCTAAAATGTGCCTGGCTGCTGTTCACTGAAAAGCTCATTCTGGGTACATTTTTGGTATACATTTGCTTCTGCCGGGTCAGCTGAGCAGTGAATTTCTACTTAACTACCCCCTATCAGGAGAGACCTCAGGGCTGCATCTTTTGAGCGCAGTACTGAGCCTGAAAAGCGTTTACAACCCCAGTTACAAGTAAAACTAGCTAAAATGTGCCTGGCTGCTGTTCACTGAAAAGCTCATTCTGGGTACATTTTTGGTATACATTTGCTTCTGCCGGGTCAGCTGAGCAGTGAATTTCTACTTAACTACCTCCTATCAGGAGAGACCTCAGGGCTGCATCTTTTGAGCACAGTACTGAGCCTGAAAAGCGTTTACAACCCCACTTACAAGTAAAACTAGCTAAAATGTGCCTGGCTGCTGTTCACTGAAAAGCTCATTCTGGGTACATTTTTGGTATACATTTGCTTCTGCCGGGTCAGCTGAGCAGTGAATTTCTACTTAACTACCCCCTATCAGGAGAGACCTCAGGGCTGCATCTTTTGAGCGCAGTACTGAGCCTGAAAAGCGTTTACAACCCCAGTTACAAGTAAAACTAGCTAAAATGTGCCTGGCTGCTGTTCACTGAAAAGCTCATTCTGGGTAAATTTTTGGTATACATTTGCTTCTGCCGGGTCAGCTGAGCAGTGAATTTCTACTTAACTACCTCCTATCAGGAGAGACCTCAGGGCTGCATCTTTTGAGCGCAGTACTGAGCCTGAAAAGCGTTTACAACCCCAGTCACAAGTAAAACTAGCTAAAATGTGCCTGGCTGCTGTTCACTGAAAAGCTAATTCTGGGTACATTTTTGGTATACATTTGCTTCTGCCGGGTCAGCTGAGCAGTGAATTTCTACTTAACTACCTCCTATCAGGAGAGACCTCACTTTTGAGCGCAGTACTGAGCCTGAAAAGCGTTACAACCCCAGTTACAAGTAAAATTAGCTAAAATGTACCTGTCTGCTGTTCACTGAAAAGCTCATTCTGGGTACATTTTTGGTATACATTTGCTTTTGCCGGGTCAGCTGAGTAGTGAATTTCTACTTAACTACCTCCTATCAGGAGAGACCTCAGGGCTGCATCTTTTGAGTGCAGTACTGAGCCTGAAAAGCGTTTACAACCCCACTTACAAGTAAAACTAGCTAAAATGTGCCTGGCTGCTGTTCACTGAAAAGCTAATTCTGGGTACATTTTTGGTATACATTTGCTTCTGCCGGGTCAGCTGAGCAGTGAATTTCTACTTAACTACCTCCTATCAGGAGAGACCTCAGGGCTGCATCTTTTGAGCGCAGTACTGAGCCTGAAAAGCGTTTACAACCCCACTTACAAGTAAAACTAGCTAAAATGTGCCTGGCTGCTGTTCACTGAAAAGCTCATTCTGGGTAAATTTTTGGTATACATTTGCTTCTGCCGGGTCAGCTGAGCAGTGAATTTCTACTTAACTACCCCCTATCAGGAGAGACCTCAGGGCTGCATCTTTTGAGCGCAGTACTGAGCCTGAAAAGCGTTTACAACTCCAGTTACAAGTAAAACAAGCTAAAATGTGCCTGGCTGCTGTTCACTGAAAAGCTCATTCTGGGTACATTTTTGGTATACATTTGCTTCTGCCGGGTCAGCTGAGCAGTGAATTTCTACTTAACTATCTCCTATCAGGAGAGACCTCAGGGCTGCATCTTTTGAGCGCAGTACTGAGCCTGAAAAGCGTTTCCAACCCCACTTACAAGTAAAACTAGCTAAAATGTGCCTGGCTGCTGTTCACTGAAAAGCTCATTCTGGGTACATTTTTGGTATACATTTGCTTCTGCCGGGTCAGCTGAGCAGTGAATTTCTACTTAACTACCCCCTATCAGGAGAGACCTCAGGGCTGCATCTTTTGAGCGCAGTACTGAGCCTGAAAAGCGTTTACAACCCCACTTACAAGTAAAACTAGCTAAAATGTGCCTGGCTGCTGTTCACTGAAAAGCTCATTCTGGGACATTTTTGGTATACATTTGCTTCTGCCGGGTCAGCTGAGCAGTAAATTTCTACTTAACTACCCCCTATCAGGAGAGACCTCAGGGCTGCATCTTTTGAGCGCAGTACTGAGCCTGAAAAGCGTTTACAACCCCAGTTACAAGTAAAACTAGCTAAAATGTGCCTGGTTGCTGTTCACTGAAAAGCTCATTCTGGGTACATTTTTGGTATACAATTGCTTCTGCCGGGTCAGCTGAGCAGTGAATTTCTACTTAACTACCTCCTATCAGGAGAGACCTCAGGGCTGCATCTTTTGAGTGCAGTACTGAGCCTGAAAAGCGTTTACAACCCCACTTACAAGTAAAACTAGCTAAAATGTGCCTGGCTGCTGTTCACTGAAAAGCTCATTTTGGGTACATTTTTGGTATACATTTGCTTCTGCCGGGTCAGCTGAGCAGTGAATTTCTACTTAACTACCTCCTATCAGGAGAGACCTCAGGGCTGCATCTTTTGAGCGCAGTACTGAGCCTGAAAAGCGTTTACAACCCCACTTACAAGTAAAACTAGCTAAAATGTGCCTGGCTGCTGTTCACTGAAAAGCTCATTCTGGGTACATTTTTGGTATACATTTGCTTCTGCCGGGTCAGCTGAGCAGTGAATTTCTACTTAACTACCTCCTATCAGGAGAGACCTCAGGGCTGCATCTTTTGAGCACAGTACTGAGCCTAAAAAGCGTTTACAACCCCACTTACAAGTTAAACTAGCTAAAATGTGCCTGGCTGCTGTTCACTGAAAAGCTCATTCTGGGTACATTTTTGGTATACATTTGCTTCTGCCGGGTCAGCTGAGCAGTGAATTTCTACTTAACTACCCCCTATCAGGAGAGACCTCAGGGCTGCATCTTTTGAGCGCAGTACTGAGCCTGAAAAGTGTTTACAACCCCAGTTACAAGTAAAACTAGCTAAAATGTACCTGGCTGCTGTTCACTGAAAAGCTCATTCTGGGTACATTTTTGGTATACATTTGCTTCTGCCGGGTCAGCTGAGTAATGCATTTCTACTTAACTACCTCCTATCAGGAGAGACCTCAGGGCTGCATCTTTTGAGTGCAGTACTGAGCCTGAAAAGCGTTTACAACCCCACTTACAAGTAAAACTAGCTAAAATGTGCCTGGCTGCTGTTCACTGAAAAGCTAATTCTGGGTACATTTTTGGTATACATTTGCTTCTGCCGGGTCAGCTGAGCAGTGAATTTCTACTTAACTACCTCCTATCAGGAGAGACCTCAGGGCTGCATCTTTTGAGCGCAGTACTGAGCCTGAAAAGCGTTTACAACCCCACTTACAAGTAAAACTAGCTAAAATGTGCCTGGCTGCTGTTCACTGAAAAGCTCATTCTGGGTACATTTTTGGTATACATTTGCTTCTGCCGGGTCAGCTGAGCAGTGAATTTCTACTTAACTACCCCCTATCAGGAGAGACCTCAGGGCTGCATCTTTTGAGCGCAGTACTGAGCCTGAAAAGCGTTTACAACCCCACTTACAAGTAAAACTAGCTAAAATGTGCCTGGCTGCTGTTCACTGAAAAGCTCATTCTGGGTACATTTTTGGTATACATTTGCTTCTGCCGGGTCAGCTGAGCAGTGAATTTCTACTTAACTACCCCCTATCAGGAGAGACCTCAGGGCTGCATCTTTTGAGCGCAGTACTGAGCCTGAAAAGCGTTTACAACCCCAGTTACAAGTAAAACTAGCTAAAATGTGCCTGGCTGCTGTTCACTGAAAAGCTCATTCTGGGTACATTTTTGGTATACAATTGCTTCTGCCGGGTCAGCTGAGCAGTGAATTTCTACTTAACTACCTCCTATCAGGAGAGACCTCAGGGCTGCATCTTTTGAGTGCAGTACTGAGCCTGAAAAGCGTTTACAACCCCACTTACAAGTAAAACTAGCTAAAATGTGCCTGGCTGCTGTTCACTGAAAAGCTCATTTTGGGTACATTTTTGGTATACATTTGCTTCTGCCGGGTCAGCTGAGCAGTGAATTTCTACTTAACTACCTCCTATCAGGAGAGACCTCAGGGCTGCATCTTTTGAGCGCAGTACTGAGCCTGAAAAGCGTTTACAACCCCACTTACAAGTAAAACTAGCTAAAATGTGCCTGGCTGCTGTTCACTGAAAAGCTCATTCTGGGTACATTTTTGGTATACATTTGCTTCTGCCGGGTCAGCTGAGTAGTGAATTTCTACTTAACTACCTCATATCAGGAGAGACCTCAGGGCTGCATCTTTTGAGCGCAGTACTGAGCCTGAAAAGCGTTTACAACCCCAGTTACAAGTAAAACTAGCTAAAATGTGCCTGGCTGCTGTTCACTGAAAAGCTCATTCTGGGTACATTTTTGGTATACATTTGCTTCTGCCGGGTCAGCTGAGCAGTGAATTTCTACTTAACTACCTCCTATCAGGAGAGACCTCAGGGCTGCATCTTTTGAGCACAGTACTGAGCCTAAAAAGCGTTTACAACCCCACTTACAAGTAAAACTAGCTAAAATGTGCCTGGCTGCTGTTCACTGAAAAGCTCATTCTGGGTACATTTTTGGTATACATTTGCTTCTGCCGGGTCAGCTGAGCAGTGAATTTCTACTTAACTACCCCCTATCAGGAGAGACCTCAGGGCTGCATCTTTTGAGCGCAGTACTGAGCCTGAAAAGCGTTTACAACCCCACTTACAAGTAAAACTAGCTAAAATGTGCCTGGCTGCTGTTCACTGAAAAGCTCATTCTGGGTACAATTTTGGTATACATTTGCTTCTGCTGGGTCAGCTGAGCAGTGAATTTCTACTTAACTACCCCCTATCAGGAGAGACCTCAGGGCTGCATCTTTTGAGCGCAGTACTGAGCCTGAAAAGCGTTTACAACCCCAGTTACAAGTAAAACTAGCTAAAATGTGCCTGGCTGCTGTTCACTGAAAAGCTCATTCTGGGTACATTTTTGGTATACATTTGCTTCTGCCGGGTCAGCTGAGCAGTGAATTTCTACTTAACTACCCCCTATCAGGAGAGACCTCAGGGCTGCATCTTTTGAGCGCAGTACTGAGCCTGAAAAGCGTTTACAACCCCACTTACAAGTAAAACTAGCTAAAATGTGCCTGGCTGCTGTTCACTGAAAAGCTCATTCTGGGTACATTTTTGGTATACATTTGCTTCTGCCGGGTCAGCTGAGCAGTGAATTTCTACTTAACTACCCCCTATCAGGAGACACCTCAGGGCTGCATCTTTTGAGCGCAGTACTGAGCCTGAAAAGCGTTTACAACCCCAGTTACAAGTAAAACTAGCTAAAATGTGCCTGGCTGCTGTTCACTGAAAAGCTCATTCTGGGTACATTTTTGGTATACAATTGCTTCTGCCGGGTCAGCTGAGCAGTGAATTTCTACTTAACTACCTCCTATCAGGAGAGACCTCAGGGCTGCATCTTTTGAGTGCAGTACTGAGCCTGAAAAGCGTTTACAACCCCACTTACAAGTAAAACTAGCTAAAATGTGCCTGGCTGCTGTTCACTGAAAAGCTCATTTTGGGTACATTTTTGGTATACATTTGCTTCTGCCGGGTCAGCTGAGCAGTGAATTTCTACTTAACTACCTCCTATCAGGAGAGACCTCAGGGCTGCATCTTTTGAGCGCAGTACTGAGCCTGAAAAGCGTTTACAACCCCACTTACAAGTAAAACTAGCTAAAATGTGCCTGGCTGCTGTTCACTGAAAAGCTCATTCTGGGTACATTTTTGGTATACATTTGCTTCTGCCGGGTCAGCTGAGTAGTGAATTTCTACTTAACTACCTCCTATCAGGAGAGACCTCAGGGCTGCATCTTTTGAGCGCAGTACTGAGCCTGAAAAGCGTTTACAACCCCAGTTACAAGTAAAACTAGCTAAAATGTGCCTGGCTGCTGTTCACTGAAAAGCTCATTCTGGGTACATTTTTGGTATACATTTGCTTCTGCCGGGTCAGCTGAGCAGTGAATTTCTACTTAACTACCTCCTATCAGGAGAGACCTCAGGGCTGCATCTTTTGAGCACAGTACTGAGCCTAAAAAGCGTTTACAACCCCACTTACAAGTAAAACTAGCTAAAATGTGCCTGGCTGCTGTTCACTGAAAAGCTCATTCTGGGTACATTTTTGGTATACATTTGCTTCTGCCGGGTCAGCTGAGCAGTGAATTTCTACTTAACTACCCCCTATCAGGAGAGACCTCAGGGCTGCATCTTTTGAGCGCAGTACTGAGCCTGAGAAGCGTTTACAACCCCACTTACAAGTAAAACTAGCTAAAATGTGCCTGGCTGCTGTTCACTGAAAAGCTCATTCTGGGTACAATTTTGGTATACATTTGCTTCTGCTGGGTCAGCTGAGCAGTGAATTTCTACTTAACTACCCCCTATCAGGAGAGACCTCAGGGCTGCATCTTTTGAGCACAGTACTGAGCCTGAAAAGCGTTTACAACCCCAGTTACAAGTAAAACTAGCTAAAATGTGCCTGGCTGCTGTTCACTGAAAAGCTCATTCTGGGTAAATTTTTGGTATACATTTGCTTCTGCCGGGTCAGCTGAGCAGTGAATTTCTACTTAACTACCTCCTATCAGGAGAGACCTCAGGGCTGCATCTTTTGAGCGCAGTACTGAGCCTGAAAAGCGTTTACAACCCCAGTCACAAGTAAAACTAGCTAAAATGTGCCTGGCTGCTGTTCACTGAAAAGCTAATTCTGGGTACATTTTTGGTATACATTTGCTTCTGCCGGGTCAGCTGAGCAGTGAATTTCTACTTAACTACCTCCTATCAGGAGAGACCTCACTTTTGAGCGCAGTACTGAGCCTGAAAAGCGTTACAACCCCAGTTACAAGTAAAACTAGCTAAAATGTGCCTGGCTGCTGTTCACTGAAAAGCTAATTCTGGGTACATTTTTGGTATACATTTGCTTCTGCCGGGTCAGCTGAGCAGTGAATTTCTACTTAACTACCTCCTATCAGGAGAGACCTCAGGGCTGCATCTTTTGAGCGCAGTACTGAGCCTGAAAAGCGTTTACAACCCCACTTACAAGTAAAACTAGCTAAAATGTGCCTGGCTGCTGTTCACTGAAAAGCTCATTCTGGGTAAATTTTTGGTATACATTTGCTTCTGCCGGGTCAGCTGAGCAGTGAATTTCTACTTAACTACCCCCTATCAGGAGAGACCTCAGGGCTGCATCTTTTGAGCGCAGTACTGAGCCTGAAAAGCGTTTACAACTCCAGTTACAAGTAAAACTAGCTAAAATGTGCCTGGCTGCTGTTCACTGAAAAGCTCATTTTGGGTACATTTTTGGTATACATTTGCTTCTGCCGGGTCAGCTGAGCAGTGAATTTCTACTTAACTACCTCCTATCAGGAGAGACCTCAGGGCTGCATCTTTTGAGCGCAGTACTGAGCCTGAAAAGCGTTTACAACCCCACTTACAAGTAAAACTAGCTAAAATGTGCCTGGCTGCTGTTCACTGAAAAGCTCATTCTGGGTACATTTTTGGTATACATTTGCTTATGCCGGGTCAGCTGAGCAGTGAATTTCTACTTAACTACCCCCTATCAGGAGAGACCTCAGGGCTGCATCTTTTGAGCGCAGTACTGAGCCTGAAAAGCGTTTACAACCCCAGTTACAAGTAAAACTAGCTAAAATGTGCCTGGCTGCTGTTCACTGAAAAGCTCATTCTGGGTACATTTTTGGTATACATTTGCTTCTGCCGGGTCAGCTGAGCAGTGAATTTCTACTTAACTACCCCCTATCAGGAGAGACCTCAGGGCTGCATCTTTTGAGCGCAGTACTGAGCCTGAAAACCGTTTACAACCCCAGTTACAAGTAAAACTAGCTAAAATGTGCCTGGCTGCTGTTCACTGAAAAGCTCATTCTGGGTACATTTTTGGTATACATTTGCTTCTGCCGGGTCAGCTGAGCAGTGAATTTCTACTTAACTACCTCCTATCAGGAGAGACCTCAGGGCTGCATCTTTTGAGCGCAGTACTGAGCCTGAAAAGCGTTTACAACCCCAGTCACAAGTAAAACTAGCTAAAATGTGCCTGGCTGCTGTTCACTGAAAAGCTCATTCTGGGTACATTTTTGGTATACATTTGCTTCTGCCGGGTCAGCTGAGCAGTGAATTTCTACTTAACTACCTCCTATCAGGAGACACCTCAGGGCTGCATCTTTTGAGCGCAGTACTGAGCCTGAAAAGCGTTTACAACCCCAGTCACAAGTAAAACTAGCTAAAATGTGCCTGGCTGCTGTTCACTGAAAAGCTAATTCTGGGTAAATTTTTGGTATACATTTGCTTCTGCCGGGTCAGCTGAGCAGTGAATTTCTACTTAACTACCTCCTATCAGGAGAGACCTCAGGGCTGCATCTTTTGAGCGCAGTACTGAGCCTGAAAAGCGTTTACAACCCCACTTACAAGTAAAACTAGCTAAAATGTGCCTGGCTGCTGTTCACTGAAAAGCTCATTCTGGGTACATTTTTGGTATACATTTGCTTCTGCCGGGTCAGCTGAGCAGTGAATTTCTACTTAACTACCCCCTATCAGGAGAGACCCAGGGCTCTATCTTTTGAGCGCAGTACTGAGCCTGAAAAGCGTTTACAACCCCACTTACAAGTAAAACTAGCTAAAATGTGCCTGGCTGCTGTTCACTGAAAAGCTAATTCTGGGTACATTTTTGGTATACATTTGCTTCTGCCGGGTCAGCTGAGCAGTGAATTTCTACTTAACTACCTCCTATCAGGAGAGACCTCAGGGCTGCATCTTTTGAGCGCAGTACTGAGCCTGAAAAGCGTTTACAACCCCACTTACAAGTAAAACTAGCTAAAATGTGCCTGGCTGCTGTTCACTGAAAAGCTCATTCTGGGTAAATTTTTGGTATACATTTGCTTCTGCCGGGTCAGCTGAGCAGTGAATTTCTACTTAACTACCCCCTATCAGGAGAGACCTCAGGGCTGCATCTTTTGAGCGCAGTACTGAGCCTGAAAAGCGTTTACAACTCCAGTTACAAGTAAAACAAGCTAAAATGTGCCTGGCTGCTGTTTACTGAAAAGCTCATTCTGGGTACATTTTTGGTATACATTTGCTTCTGCCGGGTCAGCTGAGCAGTGAATTTCTACTTAACTATCTCCTATCAGGAGAGACCTCAGGGCTGCATCTTTTGAGCGCAGTACTGAGCCTGAAAAGCGTTTCCAACCCCACTTACAAGTAAAACTAGCTAAAATGTGCCTGGCTGCTGTTCACTGAAAAGCTCATTTTGGGTACATTTTTGGTATACATTTGCTTCTGCCGGGTCAGCTGAGCAGTGAATTTCTACTTAACTACCTCCTATCAGGAGAGACCTCAGGGCTGCATCTTTTGAGCGCAGTACTGAGCCTGAAAAGCGTTTACAACCCCACTTACAAGTAAAACTAGCTAAAATGTGCCTGGCTGCTGTTCACTGAAAAGCTCATTCTGGGTACATTTTTGGTATACATTTGCTTCTGCCGGGTCAGCTGAGCAGTGAATTTCTACTTAACTACCCCCTATCAGGAGAGACCCAGGGCTGCATCTTTTGAGCGCAGTACTGAGCCTGAAAAGCGTTTACAACCCCAGTTACAAGTAAAACTAGCTAAAATGTACCTGGCTGCTGTTCACTGAAAAGCTCATTCTGGGTACATTTTTGGTATACATTTGCTTCTGCCGGGTCAGCTGAGTAGTGAATTTCTACTTAACTACCTCCTATCAGGAGAGACCTCAGGGCTGCATCTTTTGAGTGCAGTACTGAGCCTGAAAAGCGTTTACAACCCCACTTACAAGTAAAACTAGCTAAAATGTGCCTGGCTGCTGTTCACTGAAAAGCTAATTCTGGGTACATTTTTGGTATACATTTGCTTCTGCCGGGTCAGCTGAGCAGTGAATTTCTACTTAACTACCTCCTATCAGGAGAGACCTCAGGGCTGCATCTTTTGAGCGCAGTACTGAGCCTGAAAAGCGTTTACAACCCCACTTACAAGTAAAACTAGCTAAAATGTGCCTGGCTGCTGTTCACTGAAAAGCTCATTCTGGGTAAATTTTTGGTATACATTTGCTTCTGCCGGGTCAGCTGAGCAGTGAATTTCTACTTAACTACCCCCTATCAGGAGAGACCTCAGGGCTGCATCTTTTGAGCGCAGTACTGAGCCTGAAAAGCGTTTACAACTCCAGTTACAAGTAAAACAAGCTAAAATGTGCCTGGCTGCTGTTTACTGAAAAGCTCATTCTGGGTACATTTTTGGTATACATTTGCTTCTGCCGGGTCAGCTGAGCAGTGAATTTCTACTTAACTATCTCCTATCAGGAGAGACCTCAGGGCTGCATCTTTTGAGCGCAGTACTGAGCCTGAAAAGCGTTTCCAACCCCACTTACAAGTAAAACTAGCTAAAATGTGCCTGGCTGCTGTTCACTGAAAAGCTCATTTTGGGTACATTTTTGGTATACATTTGCTTCTGCCGGGTCAGCTGAGCAGTGAATTTCTACTTAACTACCTCCTATCAGGAGAGACCTCAGGGCTGCATCTTTTGAGCGCAGTACTGAGCCTGAAAAGCGTTTACAACCCCACTTACAAGTAAAACTAGCTAAAATGTGCCTGGCTGCTGTTCACTGAAAAGCTCATTCTGGGTACATTTTTGGTATACATTTGCTTCTGCCGGGTCAGCTGAGCAGTGAATTTCTACTTAACTACCCCCTATCAGGAGAGACCCAGGGCTGCATCTTTTGAGCGCAGTACTGAGCCTGAAAAGCGTTTACAACCCCAGTTACAAGTAAAACTAGCTAAAATGTACCTGGCTGCTGTTCACTGAAAAGCTCATTCTGGGTACATTTTTGGTATACATTTGCTTCTGCTGGGTCAGCTGAGTAGTGAATTTCTACTTAACTACCTCCTATCAGGAGAGACCTCAGGGCTGCATCTTTTGAGTGCAGTACTGAGCCTGAAAAGCGTTTACAACCCCACTTACAAGTAAAACTAGCTAAAATGTGCCTGGCTGCTGTTCACTGAAAAGCTAATTCTGGGTACATTTTTGGTATACATTTGCTTCTGCCGGGTCAGCTGAGCAGTGAATTTCTACTTAACTACCTCCTATCAGGAGAGACCTCAGGGCTGCATCTTTTGAGCGCAGTACTGAGCCTGAAAAGCGTTTACAACCCCACTTACAAGTAAAACTAGCTAAAATGTGCCTGGCTGCTGTTCACTGAAAAGCTCATTCTGGGTAAATTTTTGGTATACATTTGCTTCTGCCGGGTCAGCTGAGCAGTGAATTTCTACTTAACTACCCCCTATCAGGAGAGACCTCAGGGCTGCATCTTTTGAGCGCAGTACTGAGCCTGAAAAGCGTTTACAACTCCAGTTACAAGTAAAACAAGCTAAAATGTGCCTGGCTGCTGTTTACTGAAAAGCTCATTCTGGGTACATTTTTGGTATACATTTGCTTCTGCCGGGTCAGCTGAGCAGTGAATTTCTACTTAACTATCTCCTATCAGGAGAGACCTCAGGGCTGCATCTTTTGAGCGCAGTACTGAGCCTGAAAAGCGTTTCCAACCCCACTTACAAGTAAAACTAGCTAAAATGTGCCTGGCTGCTGTTCACTGAAAAGCTCATTTTGGGTACATTTTTGGTATACATTTGCTTCTGCCGGGTCAGCTGAGCAGTGAATTTCTACTTAACTACCTCCTATCAGGAGAGACCTCAGGGCTGCATCTTTTGAGCGCAGTACTGAGCCTGAAAAGCGTTTAAAACCCCACTTACAAGTAAAACTAGCTAAAATGTGCCTGGCTGCTGTTCACTGAAAAGCACATTCTGGGTACATTTTTGGTATACATTTGCTTCTGCCGGGTCAGCTGAGCAGTGAATTTCTACTTAACTACCCCCTATCAGGAGAGACCTCAGGGTTGCATCTTTTGAGCGCAGTACTGAGCCTGAAAAGCGTTTACAACCCCAGTTACAAGTAAAACTAGCTAAAATGTGCCTGGCTGCTGTTCACTGAAAAGCTCATTCTGGGTACATTTTTGGTATACATTTGCTTCTGCCGGGTCAGCTGAGCAGTGAATTTCTACTTAACTACCTCCTATCAGGAGACACCTCAGGGCTGCATCTTTTGAGCGCAGTACTGAGCCTGAAAAGCGTTTACAACCCCAGTCACAAGTAAAACTAGCTAAAATGTGCCTGGCTGCTGTTCACTGAAAAGCTAATTCTGGGTACATTTTTGGTATACATTTGCTTCTGCCGGGTCAGCTGAGCAGTGAATTTCTACTTAACTACCTCCTATCAGGAGAGACCTCAGGGCTGCATCTTTTGAGCGCAGTACTGAGCCTGAAAAGCGTTTACAACCCCACTTACAAGTAAAACTAGCTAAAATGTGCCTGGCTGCTGTTCACTGAAAAGCTCATTCTGGGTACATTTTTGGTATACATTTGCTTCTGCCGGGTCAGCTGAGCAGTGAATTTCTACTTAACTACCCCCTATCAGGAGAGACCCAGGGCTGCATCTTTTGAGCGCAGTACTGAGCCTGAAAAGCGTTTACAACCCCAGTTACAAGTAAAACTAGCTAAAATGTACCTGGCTGCTGTTCACTGAAAAGCTCATTCTGGGTACATTTTTGGTATACATTTGCTTCTGCCGGGTCAGCTGAGTAGTGAATTTCTACTTAACTACCTCCTATCAGGAGAGACCTCAGGGCTGCATCTTTTGAGTGCAGTACTGAGCCTGAAAAGCGTTTACAACCCCACTTACAAGTAAAACTAGCTAAAATGTGCCTGGCTGCTGTTCACTGAAAAGCTAATTCTGGGTACATTTTTGGTATACATTTGCTTCTGCCGGGTCAGCTGAGCAGTGAATTTCTACTTAACTACCTCCTATCAGGAGAGACCTCAGGGCTGCATCTTTTGAGCGCAGTACTGAGCCTGAAAAGCGTTTACAACCCCACTTACAAGTAAAACTAGCTAAAATGTGCCTGGCTGCTGTTCACTGAAAAGCTCATTCTGGGTAAATTTTTGGTATACATTTGCTTCTGCCTGGTCAGCTGAGCAGTGAATTTCTACTTAACTACCCCCTATCAGGAGAGACCTCAGGGCTGCATCTTTTGAGCGCAGTACTGAGCCTGAAAAGCGTTTACAACTCCAGTTACAAGTAAAACAAGCTAAAATGTGCCTGGCTGCTGTTTACTGAAAAGCTCATTCTGGGTACATTTTTGGTATACATTTGCTTCTGCCGGGTCAGCTGAGCAGTGAATTTCTACTTAACTATCTCCTATCAGGAGAGACCTCAGGGCTGCATCTTTTGAGCGCAGTACTGAGCCTGAAAAGCGTTTCCAACCCCACTTACAAGTAAAACTAGCTAAAATGTGCCTGGCTGCTGTTCACTGAAAAGCTCATTTTGGGTACATTTTTGGTATACATTTGCTTCTGCCGGGTCAGCTGAGCAGTGAATTTCTACTTAACTACCTCCTATCAGGAGAGACCTCAGGGCTGCATCTTTTGAGCGCAGTACTGAGCCTGAAAAGCGTTTAAAACCCCACTTACAAGTAAAACTAGCTAAAATGTGCCTGGCTGCTGTTCACTGAAAAGCACATTCTGGGTACATTTTTGGTATACATTTGCTTCTGCCGGGTCAGCTGAGCAGTGAATTTCTACTTAACTACCCCCTATCAGGAGAGACCTCAGGGCTGCATCTTTTGAGCGCAGTACTGAGCCTGAAAAGCGTTTACAACCCCAGTTACAAGTAAAACTAGCTAAAATGTGCCTGGCTGCTGTTCACTGAAAAACTCATTCTGGGTACATTTTTGGTATACATTTGCTTCTGCCGGGTCAGCTGAGCAGTGAATTTCTACTTAACTATCTCCTATCAGGAGAGACCTCAGGGCTGCATCTTGTGAGCGCAGTACTGAGCCTGAAAAGCGTTTCCAACCCCAGTTACAAGTAAAACTAGCTAAAATGTGCCTGGCTGCTGTTCACTGAAAAGCTCATTCTGGGTACATTTTTGGTATACATTTGCTTCTGCCGGGTCAGCTGAGCAGTGAATTTCTACTTAACTACCTCCTATCAGGAGAGACCTCAGGGCTGCATCTTTTGAGTGCAGTACTGAGCCTGAAAAGCGTTTACAACCCCACTTACAAGTAAAACTAGCTAAAATGTGCCTGGCTGCTGTTCACTGAAAAGCTCATTTTGGGTACATTTTTGGTTATACATTTGCTTCTGCCGGGTCAGCTGAGCAGTGAATTTCTACTTAACTACCTCCTATCAGGAGAGACCTCAGGGCTGCATCTTTTGAGCGCAGTACTGAGCCTGAAAAGCGTTTACAACCCCACTTACAAGTAAAACTAGCTAAAATGTGCCTGGCTGCTGTTCACTGAAAAGCTCATTCTGGGTACATTTTTGGTATACATTTGCTTCTGCCGGGTCAGCTGAGCAGTGAATTTCTACTTAACTACCCCCTATCAGGAGAGACCTCAGGGCTGCATCTTTTGAGCGCAGTACTGAGCCTGAAAAGCGTTTACAACCCCAGTTACAAGTAAAACTAGCTAAAATGTGCCTGGCTGCTGTTCACTGAAAAGCTCATTCTGGGTACATTTTTGGTATACATTTGCTTCTGCCGGGTCAGCTGAGCAGTGAATTTCTACTTAACTACCTCCTATCAGGAGAGACCTCAGGGCTGCATCTTTTGAGCGCAGTACTGAGCCTGAAAAGCGTTTACAACCCCACTTACAAGTAAAACTAGCTAAAATGTGCCTGGCTGCTGTTCACTGAAAAGCTCATTCTGGGACATTTTTGGTATACATTTGCTTCTGCCGGGTCAGCTGAGCAGTGAATTTCTACTTAACTACCCCCTATCAGGAGAGACCTCAGGGCTGCATCTTTTGAGCGCAGTACTGAGCCTGAAAAGCGTTTACAACCCCAGTTACAAGTAAAACTAGCTAAAATGTGCCTGGCTGCTGTTCACTGAAAAGCTCATTCTGGGTACATTTTTGGTATACAATTGCTTCTGCCGGGTCAGCTGAGCAGTGAATTTCTACTTAACTACCTCCTATCAGGAGAGACCTCAGGGCTGCATCTTTTGAGTGCAGTACTGAGCCTGAAAAGCGTTTACAACCCCACTTACAAGTAAAACTAGCTAAAATGTGCCTGGCTGCTGTTCACTGAAAAGCTCATTTTGGGTACATTTTTGGTATACATTTGCTTCTGCCGGGTCAGCTGAGCAGTGAATTTCTACTTAACTACCTCCTATCAGGAGAGACCTCAGGGCTGCATCTTTTGAGCGCAGTACTGAGCCTGAAAAGCGTTTACAACCCCACTTACAAGTAAAACTAGCTAAAATGTGCCTGGCTGCTGTTCACTGAAAAGCTCATTCTGGGTACATTTTTGGTATACATTTGCTTCTGCCGGGTCAGCTGAGCAGTCAATTTCTACTTAACTACCTCCTATCAGGAGAGACCTCAGGGCTGCATCTTTTGAGCGCAGTACTGAGCCTGAAAAGCGTTTACAACCCCAGTTACAAGTAAAACTAGCTAAAATGTGCCTGGCTGCTGTTCACTGAAAAGCTCATTCTGGGTACATTTTTGGTATACATTTGCTTCTGCCGGGTCAGCTGAGCAGTGAATTTCTACTTAACTACCTCCTATCAGGAGAGACCTCAGGGCTGCATCTTTTGAGCACAGTACTGAGCCTAAAAAGCGTTTACAACCCCACTTACAAGTTAAACTAGCTAAAATGTGCCTGGCTGCTGTTCACTGAAAAGCTCATTCTGGGTACATTTTTGGTATACATTTGCTTCTGCCGGGTCAGCTGAGTAGTGAATTTCTACTTAACTACCTCCTATCAGGAGAGACCTCAGGGCTGCATCTTTTGAGTGCAGTACTGAGCCTGAAAAGCGTTTACAACCCCACTTACAAGTAAAACTAGCTAAAATGTGCCTGGCTGCTGTTCACTGAAAAGCTAATTCTGGGTACATTTTTGGTATACATTTGCTTCTGCCGGGTCAGCTGAGCAGTGAATTTCTACTTAACTACCTCCTATCAGGAGAGACCTCAGGGCTGCATCTTTTGAGCGCAGTACTGAGCCTGAAAAGCGTTTACAACCCCACTTACAAGTAAAACTAGCTAAAATGTGCCTGGCTGCTGTTCACTGAAAAGCTCATTCTGGGTACATTTTTGGTATACATTTGCTTCTGCCGGGTCAGCTGAGCAGTGAATTTCTACTTAACTACCCCCTATCAGGAGAGACCTCAGGACTGCATCTTTTGAGCGCAGTACTGAGCCTGAAAAGCGTTTACAACCCCACTTACAAGTAAAACTAGCTAAAATGTGCCTGGCTGCTGTTCACTGAAAAGCTCATTCTGGGTACATTTTTGGTATACATTTGCTTCTGCCGGGTCAGCTGAGCAGTGAATTTCTACTTAACTACCCCCTATCAGGAGAGACCTCAGGGCTGCATCTTTTGAGCGCAGTACTGAGCCTGAAAAGCATTTACAACCCCAGTTACAAGTAAAACTAGCTAAAATGTGCCTGGCTGCTGTTCACTGAAAAGCTCATTCTGGGTACATTTTTGGTATACAATTGCTTCTGCCGGGTCAGCTGAGCAGTGAATTTCTACTTAACTACCTCCTATCAGGAGAGACCTCAGGGCTGCATCTTTTGAGTGCAGTACTGAGCCTGAAAAGCGTTTACAACCCCACTTACAAGTAAAACTAGCTAAAATGTGCCTGGCTGCTGTTCACTGAAAAGCTCCTTTTGGGTACATTTTTGGTATACATTTGCTTCTGCCGGGTCAGCTGAGCAGTGAATTTCTACTTAACTACCTCCTATCAGGAGAGACCTCAGGGCTGCATCTTTTGAGCGCAGTACTGAGCCTGAAAAGCGTTTACAACCCCACTTACAAGTAAAACTAGCTAAAATGTGCCTGGCTGCTGTTCACTGAAAAGCTCATTCTGGGTACATTTTTGGTATACATTTGCTTCTGCCGGGTCAGCTGAGTAGTGAATTTCTACTTAACTACCTCCTATCAGGAGAGACCTCAGGGCTGCATCTTTTGAGCGCAGTACTGAGCCTGAAAAGCGTTTACAACCCCAGTTACAAGTAAAACTAGCTAAAATGTGCCTGGCTGCTGTTCACTGAAAAGCTCATTCTGGGTACATTTTTGGTATACATTTGCTTCTGCCGGGTCAGCTGAGCAGTGAATTTCTACTTAACTACCTCCTATCAGGAGAGACCTCAGGGCTGCATCTTTTGAGCACAGTACTGAGCCTAAAAAGCGTTTACAACCCCACTTACAAGTAAAACTAGCTAAAATGTGCCTGGCTGCTGTTCACTGAAAAGCTCATTCTGGGTACATTTTTGGTATACATTTGCTTCTGCCGGGTCAGCTGAGCAGTGAATTTCTACTTAACTACCCCCTATCAGGAGAGACCTCAGGGCTGCATCTTTTGAGCGCAGTACTGAGCCTGAAAAGCGTTTACAACCCCACTTACAAGTAAAACTAGCTAAAATGTGCCTGGCTGCTGTTCACTGAAAAGCTCATTCTGGGTACAATTTTGGTATACATTTGCTTCTGCTGGGTCAGCTGAGCAGTGAATTTCTACTTAACTACCCCCTATCAGGAGAGACCTCAGGGCTGCATCTTTTGAGCGCAGTACTGAGCCTGAAAAGCGTTTACAACCCCAGTTACAAGTAAAACTAGCTAAAATGTGCCTGGCTGCTGTTCACTGAAAAGCTCATTCTGGGTACATTTTTGGTATACATTTGCTTCTGCCGGGTCAGCTGAGCAGTGAATTTCTACTTAACTACCCCCTATCAGGAGAGACCTCAGGGCTGCATCTTTTGAGCGCAGTACTGAGCCTGAAAAGCGTTTACAACCCCACTTACAAGTAAAACTAGCTAAAATGTGCCTGGCTGCTGTTCACTGAAAAGCTCATTCTGGGTACATTTTTGGTATACAATTGCTTCTGCCGGGTCAGCTGAGCAGTGAATTTCTACTTAACTACCTCCTATCAGGAGAGACCTCAGGGCTGCATCTTTTGAGCGCAGTACTGAGCCTGAAAAGCGTTTACAACCCCACTTACAAGTAAAACTAGCTAAAATGTGCCTGGCTGCTGTTCACTGAAAAGCTCATTCTGGGTACATTTTTGGTATACATTTGCTTCTGCCGGGTCAGCTGAGTAGTGAATTTCTACTTAACTACCTCCTATCAGGAGAGACCTCAGGGCTGCATCTTTTGAGCGCAGTACTGAGCCTGAAAAGCGTTTACAACCCCAGTTACAAGTAAAACTAGCTAAAATGTGCCTGGCTGCTGTTCACTGAAAAGCTCATTCTGGGTACATTTTTGGTATACATTTGCTTCTGCCGGGTCAGCTGAGCAGTGAATTTCTACTTAACTACCTCCTATCAGGAGAGACCTCAGGGCTGCATCTTTTGAGCACAGTACTGAGCCTAAAAAGCGTTTACAACCCCACTTACAAGTAAAACTAGCTAAAATGTGCCTGGCTGCTGTTCACTGAAAAGCTCATTCTGGGTACATTTTTGGTATACATTTGCTTCTGCCGGGTCAGCTGAGCAGTGAATTTCTACTTAACTACCCCCTATCAGGAGAGACCTCAGGGCTGCATCTTTTGAGCGCAGTACTGAGCCTGAAAAGCGTTTACAACCCCAGTTACAAGTAAAACTAGCTAAAATGTGCCTGGCTGCTGTTCACTGAAAAGCTCATTCTGGGTAAATTTTTGGTATACATTTGCTTCTGCCGGGTCAGCTGAGCAGTGAATTTCTACTTAACTACCTCCTATCAGGAGAGACCTCAGGGCTGCATCTTTTGAGCGCAGTACTGAGCCTGAAAAGCGTTTACAACCCCAGTCACAAGTAAAACTAGCTAAAATGTGCCTGGCTGCTGTTCACTGAAAAGCTAATTCTGGGTACATTTTTGGTATACATTTGCTTCTGCCGGGTCAGCTGAGCAGTGAATTTCTACTTAACTACCTCCTATCAGGAGAGACCTCACTTTTGAGCGCAGTACTGAGCCTGAAAAGCGTTACAACCCCAGTTACAAGTAAAACTAGCTAAAATGTACCTGTCTGCTGTTCACTGAAAAGCTCATTCTGGGTACATTTTTGGTATACATTTGCTTTTGCCGGGTCAGCTGAGTAGTGAATTTCTACTTAACTACCTCCTATCAGGAGAGACCTCAGGGCTGCATCTTTTGAGTGCAGTACTGAGCCTGAAAAGCGTTTACAACCCCACTTACAAGTAAAACTAGCTAAAATGTGCCTGGCTGCTGTTCACTGAAAAGCTAATTCTGGGTACATTTTTGGTATACATTTGCTTCTGCCGGGTCAGCTGAGCAGTGAATTTCTACTTAACTACCTCCTATCAGGAGAGACCTCAGGGCTGCATCTTTTGAGCGCAGTACTGAGCCTGAAAAGCGTTTACAACCCCACTTACAAGTAAAACTAGCTAAAATGTGCCTGGCTGCTGTTCACTGAAAAGCTCATTCTGGGTAAATTTTTGGTATACATTTGCTTCTGCCGGGTCAGCTGAGCAGTGAATTTCTACTTAACTACCCCCTATCAGGAGAGACCTCAGGGCTGCATCTTTTGAGCGCAGTACTGAGCCTGAAAAGCGTTTACAACTCCAGTTACAAGTAAAACAAGCTAAAATGTGCCTGGCTGCTGTTCACTGAAAAGCTCATTCTGGGTACATTTTTGGTATACATTTGCTTCTGCCGGGTCAGCTGAGCAGTGAATTTCTACTTAACTACCTCCTATCAGGAGAGACCTCAGGGCTGCATCTTTTGAGCGCAGTACTGAGCCTGAAAAGCGTTTACAACCCCACTTACAAGTAAAACTAGCTAAAATGTGCCTGGCTGCTGTTCACTGAAAAGCTCATTCTGGGTACATTTTTGGTATACATTTGCTTATGCCGGGTCAGCTGAGCAGTGAATTTCTACTTAACTACCCCCTATCAGGAGAGACCTCAGGGCTGCATCTTTTGAGCGCAGTACTGAGCCTGAAAAGCGTTTACAACCCCAGTTACAAGTAAAACTAGCTAAAATGTGCCTGGCTGCTGTTCACTGAAAAGCTCATTCTGGGTACATTTTTGGTATACATTTGCTTCTGCCGGGTCAGCTGAGCAGTGAATTTCTACTTAACTACCCCATATCAGGAGAGACCTCAGGGCTGCATCTTTTGAGCGCAGTACTGAGCCTGAAAAGCGTTTACAACCCCAGTTACAAGTAAAACTAGCTAAAATGTGCCTGGCTGCTGTTCACTGAAAAGCTCATTCTGGGTACATTTTTGGTATACATTTGCTTCTGCCGGGTCAGCTGAGCAGTGAATTTCTACTTAACTACCTCCTATCAGGAGAGACCTCAGGGCTGCATCTTTTGAGCGCAGTACTGAGCCTGAAAAGCGTTTACAACCCCAGTCACAAGTAAAACTAGCTAAAATGTGCCTGGCTGCTGTTCACTGAAAAGCTCATTCTGGGTACATTTTTGGTATACATTTGCTTCTGCCGGGTCAGCTGAGCAGTGAATTTCTACTTAACTACCTCCTATCAGGAGACACCTCAGGGCTGCATCTTTTGAGCGCAGTACTGAGCCTGAAAAGCGTTTACAACCCCAGTCACAAGTAAAACTAGCTAAAATGTGCCTGGCTGCTGTTCACTGAAAAGCTAATTCTGGGTACATTTTTGGTATACATTTGCTTCTGCCGGGTCAGCTGAGCAGTGAATTTCTACTTAACTACCTCCTATCAGGAGAGACCTCAGGGCTGCATCTTTTGAGCGCAGTACTGAGCCTGAAAAGCGTTTACAACCCCACTTACAAGTAAAACTAGCTAAAATGTGCCTGGCTGCTGTTCACTGAAAAGCTCATTCTGGGTACATTTTTGGTATACATTTGCTTCTGCCGGGTCAGCTGAGCAGTGAATTTCTACTTAACTACCCCCTATCAGGAGAGACCCAGGGCTGCATCTTTTGAGCGCAGTACTGAGCCTGAAAAGCGTTTACAACCCCAGTTACAAGTAAAACTAGCTAAAATGTACCTGGCTGCTGTTCACTGAAAAGCTCATTCTGGGTACATTTTTGGTATACATTTGCTTCTGCCGGGTCAGCTGAGTAGTGAATTTCTACTTAACTACCTCCTATCAGGAGAGACCTCAGGGCTGCATCTTTTGAGTGCAGTACTGAGCCTGAAAAGCGTTTACAACCCCACTTACAAGTAAAACTAGCTAAAATGTGCCTGGCTGCTGTTCACTGAAAAGCTAATTCTGGGTACATTTTTGGTATACATTTGCTTCTGCCGGGTCAGCTGAGCAGTGAATTTCTACTTAACTACCTCCTATCAGGAGAGACCTCAGGGCTGCATCTTTTGAGCGCAGTACTGAGCCTGAAAAGCGTTTACAACCCCACTTACAAGTAAAACTAGCTAAAATGTGCCTGGCTGCTGTTCACTGAAAAGCTCATTCTGGGTAAATTTTTGGTATACATTTGCTTCTGCCGGGTCAGCTGAGCAGTGAATTTCTACTTAACTACCCCCTATCAGGAGAGACCTCAGGGCTGCATCTTTTGAGCGCAGTACTGAGCCTGAAAAGCGTTTACAACTCCAGTTACAAGTAAAACAAGCTAAAATGTGCCTGGCTGCTGTTTACTGAAAAGCTCATTCTGGGTACATTTTTGGTATACATTTGCTTCTGCCGGGTCAGCTGAGCAGTGAATTTCTACTTAACTATCTCCTATCACGAGAGACCTCAGGGCTGCATCTTTTGAGCGCAGTACTGAGCCTGAAAAGCGTTTCCAACCCCACTTACAAGTAAAACTAGCCTAAAATGTGCCTGGCTGCTGTTCACTGAAAAGCTCATTTTGGGTACATTTTTGGTATACATTTGCTTCTGCCGGGTCAGCTGAGCAGTGAATTTCTACTTAACTACCTCCTATCAGGAGAGACCTCAGGGCTGCATCTTTTGAGCGCAGTACTGAGCCTGAAAAGCGTTTACAACCCCACTTACAAGTAAAACTAGCTAAAATGTGCCTGGCTGCTGTTCACTGAAAAGCTCATTCTGGGTACATTTTTGGTATACATTTGCTTCTGCCGGGTCAGCTGAGCAGTGAATTTCTACTTAACTACCCCCTATCAGGAGAGACCCAGGGCTGCATCTTTTGAGCGCAGTACTGAGCCTGAAAAGCGTTTACAACCCCAGTTACAAGTAAAACTAGCTAAAATGTACCTGGCTGCTGTTCACTGAAAAGCTCATTCTGGGTACATTTTTGGTATACATTTGCTTCTGCCGGGTCAGCTGAGTAGTGAATTTCTACTTAACTACCTCCTATCAGGAGAGACCTCAGGGCTGCATCTTTTGAGTGCAGTACTGAGCCTGAAAAGCGTTTACAACCCCACTTACAAGTAAAACTAGCTAAAATGTGCCTGGCTGCTGTTCACTGAAAAGCTAATTCTGGGTACATTTTTGGTATACATTTGCTTCTGCCGGGTCAGCTGAGCAGTGAATTTCTACTTAACTACCTCCTATCAGGAGAGACCTCAGGGCTGCATCTTTTGAGCGCAGTACTGAGCCTGAAAAGCGTTTACAACCCCACTTACAAGTAAAACTAGCTAAAATGTGCCTGGCTGCTGTTCACTGAAAAGCTCATTCTGGGTAAATTTTTGGTATACATTTGCTTCTGCCGTGTCAGCTGAGCAGTGAATTTCTACTTAACTACCCCCTATCAGGAGAGACCTCAGGGCTGCATCTTTTGAGCGCAGTACTGAGCCTGAAAAGCGTTTACAACTCCAGTTACAAGTAAAACAAGCTAAAATGTGCCTGGCTGCTGTTTACTGAAAAGCTCATTCTGGGTACATTTTTGGTATACATTTGCTTCTGCCGGGTCAGCTGAGCAGTGAATTTCTACTTAACTATCTCCTATCAGGAGAGACCTCAGGGCTGCATCTTTTGAGCGCAGTACTGAGCCTGAAAAGCGTTTCCAACCCCACTTACAAGTAAAACTAGCTAAAATGTGCCTGGCTGCTGTTCACTGAAAAGCTCATTTTGGGTACATTTTTGGTATACATTTGCTTCTGCCGGGTCAGCTGAGCAGTGAATTTCTACTTAACTACCTCCTATCAGGAGAGACCTCAGGGCTGCATCTTTTGAGCGCAGTACTGAGCCTGAAAAGCGTTTAAAACTCCACTTACAAGTAAAACTAGCTAAAATGTGCCTGGCTGCTGTTCACTGAAAAGCACATTCTGGGTACATTTTTGGTATACATTTGCTTCTGCCGGGTCAGCTGAGCAGTGAATTTCTACTTAACTACCCCCTATCAGGAGAGACCTCAGGGTTGCATCTTTTGAGCGCAGTACTGAGCCTGAAAAGCGTTTACAACCCCAGTTACAAGTAAAACTAGCTAAAATGTGCCTGGCTGCTGTTCACTGAAAAGCTCATTCTGGGTACATTTTTGGTATACATTTGCTTCTGCCGGGTCAGCTGAGCAGTGAATTTCTACTTAACTACCTCCTATCAGGAGACACCTCAGGGCTGCATCTTTTGAGCGCAGTACTGAGCCTGAAAAGCGTTTACAACCCCAGTCACAAGTAAAACTAGCTAAAATGTGCCTGGCTGCTGTTCACTGAAAAGCTAATTCTGGGTACATTTTTGGTATACATTTGCTTCTGCCGGGTCAGCTGAGCAGTGAATTTCTACTTAACTACCTCCTATCAGGAGAGACCTCAGGGCTGCATCTTTTGAGCGCAGTACTGAGCCTGAAAAGCGTTTACAACCCCACTTACAAGTAAAACTAGCTAAAATGTGCCTGGCTGCTGTTCACTGAAAAGCTCATTCTGGGTACATTTTTGGTATACATTTGCTTCTGCCGGGTCAGCTGAGCAGTGAATTTCTACTTAACTACCCCCTATCAGGAGAGACCCAGGGCTGCATCTTTTGAGCGCAGTACTGAGCCTGAAAAGCGTTTACAACCCCAGTTACAAGTAAAACTAGCTAAAATGTACCTGGCTGCTGTTCACTGAAAAGCTCATTCTGGGTACATTTTTGGTATACATTTGCTTCTGCCGGGTCAGCTGAGTAGTGAATTTCTACTTAACTACCTCCTATCAGGAGAGACCTCAGGGCTGCATCTTTTGAGTGCAGTACTGAGCCTGAAAAGCGTTTACAACCCCACTTACAAGTAAAACTAGCTAAAATGTGCCTGGCTGCTGTTCACTGAAAAGCTAATTCTGGGTACATTTTTGGTATACATTTGCTTCTGCCGGGTCAGCTGAGCAGTGAATTTCTACTTAACTACCTCCTATCAGGAGAGACCTCAGGGCTGCATCTTTTGAGCGCAGTACTGAGCCTGAAAAGCGTTTACAACCCCACTTACAAGTAAAACTAGCTAAAATGTGCCTGGCTGCTGTTCACTGAAAAGCTCATTCTGGGTAAATTTTTGGTATACATTTGCTTCTGCCGGGTCAGCTGAGCAGTGAATTTCTACTTAACTACCCCCTATCAGGAGAGACCTCAGGGCTGCATCTTTTGAGCGCAGTACTGAGCCTGAAAAGCGTTTACAACTCCAGTTACAAGTAAAACAAGCTAAAATGTGCCTGGCTGCTGTTTACTGAAAAGCTCATTCTGGGTACATTTTTGGTATACATTTGCTTCTGCCGGGTCAGCTGAGCAGTGAATTTCTACTTAACTATCTCCTATCAGGAGAGACCTCAGGGCTGCATCTTTTGAGCGCAGTACTGAGCCTGAAAAGCGTTTCCAACCCCACTTACAAGTAAAACTAGCTAAAATGTGCCTGGCTGCTGTTCACTGAAAAGCTCATTTTGGGTACATTTTTGGTATACATTTGCTTCTGCCGGGTCAGCTGAGCAGTGAATTTCTACTTAACTACCTCCTATCAGGAGAGACCTCAGGGCTGCATCTTTTGAGCGCAGTACTGAGCCTGAAAAGCGTTTAAAACCCCACTTACAAGTAAAACTAGCTAAAATGTGCCTGGCTGCTGTTCACTGAAAAGCACATTCTGGGTACATTTTTGGTATACATTTGCTTCTGCCGGGTCAGCTGAGCAGTGAATTTCTACTTAACTACCCCCTATCAGGAGAGACCTCAGGGCTGCATCTTTTGAGCGCAGTACTGAGCCTGAAAAGCGTTTACAACCCCAGTTACAAGTAAAACTAGCTAAAATGTGCCTGGCTGCTGTTCACTGAAAAACTCATTCTGGGTACATTTTTGGTATACATTTGCTTCTGCCGGGTCAGCTGAGCAGTGAATTTCTACTTGACTATCTCCTATCAGGAGAGACCTCAGGGCTGCATCTTGTGAGCGCAGTACTGAGCCTGAAAAGCGTTTCCAACCCCAGTTACAAGTAAAACTAGCTAAAATGTGCCTGGCTGCTGTTCACTGAAAAGCTCATTCTGGGTACATTTTTGGTATACATTTGCTTCTGCCGGGTCAGCTGAGCAGTGAATTTCTACTTAACTACCTCCTATCAGGAGAGACCTCAGGGCTGCATCTTTTGAGTGCAGTACTGAGCCTGAAAAGCGTTTACAACCCCACTTACAAGTAAAACTAGCTAAAATGTGCCTGGCTGCTGTTCACTGAAAAGCTCATTTTGGGTACATTTTTGGTATACATTTGCTTATGCCGGGTCAGCTGAGCAGTGAATTTCTACTTAACTACCCCCTATCAGGAGAGACCTCAGGGCTGCATCTTTTGAGCGCAGTACTGAGCCTGAAAAGCGTTTACAACCCCAGTTACAAGTAAAACTAGCTAAAATGTGCCTGGCTGCTGTTCACTGAAAAGCTCATTCTGGGTACATTTTTGGTATACATTTGCTTCTGCCGGGTCAGCTGAGCAGTGAATTTCTACTTAACTACCCCCTATCAGGAGAGACCTCAGGGCTGCATCTTTTGAGCGCAGTACTGAGCCTGAAAAGCGTTTACAACCCCAGTTACAAGTAAAACTAGCTAAAATGTGCCTGGCTGCTGTTCACTGAAAAGCTCATTCTGGGTACATTTTTGGTATACATTTGCTTCTGCCGGGTCAGCTGAGCAGTGAATTTCTACTTAACTACCTCCTATCAGGAGAGACCTCAGGGCTGCATCTTTTGAGCGCAGTACTGAGCCTGAAAAGCGTTTACAACCCCAGTCACAAGTAAAACTAGCTAAAATGTGCCTGGCTGCTGTTCACTGAAAAGCTCATTCTGGGTACATTTTTGGTATACATTTGCTTCTGCCGGGTCAGCTGAGCAGTGAATTTCTACTTAACTACCTCCTATCAGGAGACACCTCAGGGCTGCATCTTTTGAGCGCAGTACTGAGCCTGAAAAGCGTTTACAACCCCAGTCACAAGTAAAACTAGCTAAAATGTGCCTGGCTGCTGTTCACTGAAAAGCTAATTCTGGGTACATTTTTGGTATACATTTGCTTCTGCCGGGTCAGCTGAGCAGTGAATTTCTACTTAACTACCTCCTATCAGGAGAGACCTCAGGGCTGCATCTTTTGAGCGCAGTACTGAGCCTGAAAAGCGTTTACAACCCCACTTACAAGTAAAACTAGCTAAAATGTGCCTGGCTGCTGTTCACTGAAAAGCTCATTCTGGGTACATTTTTGGTATACATTTGCTTCTGCCGGGTCAGCTGAGCAGTGAATTTCTACTTAACTACCCCCTATCGGGAGAGACCCAGGGCTGCATCTTTTGAGCGCAGTACTGAGCCTGAAAAGCGTTTACAACCCCAGTTACAAGTAAAACTAGCTAAAATGTACCTGGCTGCTGTTCACTGAAAAGCTCATTCTGGGTACATTTTTGGTATACATTTGCTTCTGCCGGGTCAGCTGAGTAGTGAATTTCTACTTAACTACCTCCTATCAGGAGAGACCTCAGGGCTGCATCTTTTGAGTGCAGTACTGAGCCTGAAAAGCGTTTACAACCCCACTTACAAGTAAAACTAGCTAAAATGTGCCTGGCTGCTGTTCACTGAAAAGCTAATTCTGGGTACATTTTTGGTATACATTTGCTTCTGCCGGGTCAGCTGAGCAGTGAATTTCTACTTAACTACCTCCTATCAGGAGAGACCTCAGGGCTGCATCTTTTGAGCGCAGTACTGAGCCTGAAAAGCGTTTACAACCCCACTTACAAGTAAAACTAGCTAAAATGTGCCTGGCTGCTGTTCACTGAAAAGCTCATTCTGGGTAAATTTTTGGTATACATTTGCTTCTGCCGGGTCAGCTGAGCAGTGAATTTCTACTTAACTACCCCCTATCAGGAGAGACCTCAGGGCTGCATCTTTTGAGCGCAGTACTGAGCCTGAAAAGCGTTTACAACTCCAGTTACAAGTAAAACAAGCTAAAATGTGCCTGGCTGCTGTTTACTGAAAAGCTCATTCTGGGTACATTTTTGGTATACATTTGCTTCTGCCGGGTCAGCTGAGCAGTGAATTTCTACTTAACTATCTCCTATCAGGAGAGACCTCAGGGCTGCATCTTTTGAGCGCAGTACTGAGCCTGAAAAGCGTTTCCAACCCCACTTACAAGTAAAACTAGCTAAAATGTGCCTGGCTGCTGTTCACTGAAAAGCTCATTTTGGGTACATTTTTGGTATACATTTGCTTCTGCCGGGTCAGCTGAGCAGTGAATTTCTACTTAACTACCTCCTATCAGGAGAGACCTCAGGGCTGCATCTTTTGAGCGCAGTACTGAGCCTGAAAAGCGTTTACAACCCCACTTACAAGTAAAACTAGCTAAAATGTGCCTGGCTGCTGTTCACTGAAAAGCTCATTCTGGGTACATTTTTGGTATACATTTGCTTCTGCCGGGTCAGCTGAGCAGTGAATTTCTACTTAACTACCCCCTATCAGGAGAGACCCAGGGCTGCATCTTTTGAGCGCAGTACTGAGCCTGAAAAGCGTTTACAACCCCAGTTACAAGTAAAACTAGCTAAAATGTACCTGGCTGCTGTTCACTGAAAAGCTCATTCTGGGTACATTTTTGGTATACATTTGCTTCTGCCGGGTCAGCTGAGTAGTGAATTTCTACTTAACTACCTCCTATCAGGAGAGACCTCAGGGCTGCATCTTTTGAGTGCAGTACTGAGCCTGAAAAGCGTTTACAACCCCACTTACAAGTAAAACTAGCTAAAATGTGCCTGGCTGCTGTTCACTGAAAAGCTAATTCTGGGTACATTTTTGGTATACATTTGCTTCTGCCGGGTCAGCTGAGCAGTGAATTTCTACTTAACTACCTCCTATCAGGAGAGACCTCAGGGCTGCATCTTTTGAGCGCAGTACTGAGCCTGAAAAGCGTTTACAACCCCACTTACAAGTAAAACTAGCTAAAATGTGCCTGGCTGCTGTTCACTGAAAAGCTCATTCTGGGTAAATTTTTGGTATACATTTCCTTCTGCCGGGTCAGCTGAGCAGTGAATTTCTACTTAACTACCCCCTATCAGGAGAGACCTCAGGGCTGCATCTTTTGAGCGCAGTACTGAGCCTGAAAAGCGTTTACAACTCCAGTTACAAGTAAAACAAGCTAAAATGTGCCTGGCTGCTGTTTACTGAAAAGCTCATTCTGGGTACATTTTTGGTATACATTTGCTTCTGCCGGGTCAGCTGAGCAGTGAATTTCTACTTAACTATCTCCTATCAGGAGAGACCTCAGGGCTGCATCTTTTGAGCGCAGTACTGAGCCTGAAAAGCGTTTCCAACCCCACTTACAAGTAAAACTAGCTAAAATGTGCCTGGCTGCTGTTCACTGAAAAGCTCATTTTGGGTACATTTTTGTTATACATTTGCTTCTGCCGGGTCAGCTGAGCAGTGAATTTCTACTTAACTACCTCCTATCAGGAGAGACCTCAGGGCTGCATCTTTTGAGCGCAGTACTGAGCCTGAAAAGCGTTTAAAACCCCACTTACAAGTAAAACTAGCTAAAATGTGCCTGGCTGCTGTTCACTGAAAAGCACATTCTGGGTACATTTTTGGTATACATTTGCTTCTGCCGGGTCAGCTGAGCAGTGAATTTCTACTTAACTACCCCCTATCAGGAGAGACCTCAGGGTTGCATCTTTTGAGCGCAGTACTGAGCCTGAAAAGCATTTACAACCCCAGTTACAAGTAAAACTAGCTAAAATGTGCCTGGCTGCTGTTCACTGAAAAGCTCATTCTGGGTACATTTTTGGTATACATTTGCTTCTGCCGGGTCAGCTGAGCAGTGAATTTCTACTTAACTACCTCCTATCAGGAGACACCTCAGGGCTGCATCTTTTGAGCGCAGTACTGAGCCTGAAAAGCGTTTACAACCCCAGTCACAAGTAAAACTAGCTAAAATGTGCCTGGCTGCTGTTCACTGAAAAGCTAATTCTGGGTACATTTTTGGTATACATTTGCTTCTGCCGGGTCAGCTGAGCAGTGAATTTCTACTTAACTACCTCCTATCAGGAGAGACCTCAGGGCTGCATCTTTTGAGCGCAGTACTGAGCCTGAAAAGCGTTTACAACCCCACTTACAAGTAAAACTAGCTAAAATGTGCCTGGCTGCTGTTCACTGAAAAGCTCATTCTGGGTACATTTTTGGTATACATTTGCTTCTGCCGGGTCAGCTGAGCAGTGAATTTCTACTTAACTACCCCCTATCAGGAGAGACCCAGGGCTGCATCTTTTGAGCGCAGTACTGAGCCTGAAAAGCGTTTACAACCCCAGTTACAAGTAAAACTAGCTAAAATGTACCTGGCTGCTGTTCACTGAAAAGCTCATTCTGGGTACATTTTTGGTATACATTTGCTTCTGCCGGGTCAGCTGAGTAGTATATTTCTACTTAACTACCTCCTATCAGGAGAGACCTCAGGGCTGCATCTTTTGAGTGCAGTACTGAGCCTGAAAAGCGTTTACAACCCCACTTACAAGTAAAACTAGCTAAAATGTGCCTGGCTGCTGTTCACTGAAAAGCTAATTCTGGGTACATTTTTGGTATACATTTGCTTCTGCCGGGTCAGCTGAGCAGTGAATTTCTACTTAACTACCTCCTATCAGGAGAGACCTCAGGGCTGCATCTTTTGAGCGCAGTACTGAGCCTGAAAAGCGTTTACAACCCCACTTACAAGTAAAACTAGCTAAAATGTGCCTGGCTGCTGTTCACTGAAAAGCTCATTCTGGGTAAATTTTTGGTATACATTTGCTTCTGCCGGGTCAGCTGAGCAGTGAATTTCTACTTAACTACCCCCTATCAGGAGAGACCTCAGGGCTGCATCTTTTGAGCGCAGTACTGAGCCTGAAAAGCGTTTACAACTCCAGTTACAAGTAAAACAAGCTAAAATGTGCCTGGCTGCTGTTTACTGAAAAGCTCATTCTGGGTACATTTTTGGTATACATTTGCTTCTGCCGGGTCAGCTGAGCAGTGAATTTCTACTTAACTATCTCCTATCAGGAGAGACCTCAGGGCTGCATCTTTTGAGCGCAGTACTGAGCCTGAAAAGCGTTTCCAACCCCACTTACAAGTAAAACTAGCTAAAATGTGCCTGGCTGCTGTTCACTGAAAAGCTCATTTTGGGTACATTTTTGGTATACATTTGCTTCTGCCGGGTCAGCTGAGCAGTGAATTTCTACTTAACTACCTCCTATCAGGAGAGACCTCAGGGCTGCATCTTTTGAGCGCAGTACTGAGCCTGAAAAGCGTTTAAAACCCCACTTACAAGTAAAACTAGCTAAAATGTGCCTGGCTGCTGTTCACTGAAAAGCACATTCTGGGTACATTTTTGGTATACATTTGCTTCTGCCGGGTCAGCTGAGCAGTGAATTTCTACTTAACTACCCCCTATCAGGAGAGACCTCAGGGCTGCATCTTTTGAGCGCAGTACTGAGCCTGAAAAGCGTTTACAACCCCAGTTACAAGTAAAACTAGCTAAAATGTGCCTGGCTGCTGTTCACTGAAAAACTCATTCTGGGTACATTTTTGGTATACATTTGCTTCTGCCGGGTCAGCTGAGCAGTGAATTTCTACTTAACTATCTCCTATCAGGAGAGACCTCAGGGCTGCATCTTGTGAGCGCAGTACTGAGCCTGAAAAGCGTTTCCAACCCCAGTTACAAGTAAAACTAGCTAAAATGTGCCTGGCTGCTGTTCACTGAAAAGCTCATTCTGGGTACATTTTTGGTATACATTTGCTTCTGCCGGGTCAGCTGAGCAGTGAATTTCTACTTAACTACCTCCTATCAGGAGAGACCTCAGGGCTGCATCTTTTGAGTGCAGTACTGAGCCTGAAAAGCGTTTACAACCCCACTTACAAGTAAAACTAGCTAAAATGTGCCTGGCTGCTGTTCACTGAAAAGCTCATTTTGGGTACATTTTTGGTATACATTTGCTTCTGCCGGGTCAGCTGAGCAGTGAATTTCTACTTAACTACCTCCTATCAGGAGAGACCTCAGGGCTGCATCTTTTGAGCGCAGTACTGAGCCTGAAAAGCGTTTACAACCCCACTTACAAGTAAAACTAGCTAAAATGTGCCTGGCTGCTGTTCACTGAAAAGCTCATTCTGGGTACATTTTTGGTATACATTTGCTTCTGCCGGGTCAGCTGAGCAGTGAATTTCTACTTAACTACCCCCTATCAGGAGAGACCTCAGGGCTGCATCTTTTGAGCGCAGTACTGAGCCTGAAAAGCGTTTACAACCCCAGTTACAAGTAAAACTAGCTAAAATGTGCCTGGCTGCTGTTCACTGAAAAGCTCATTCTGGGTACATTTTTGGTATACATTTGCTTCTGCCGGGTCAGCTGAGCAGTGAATTTCTACTTAACTACCTCCTATCAGGAGAGACCTCAGGGCTGCATCTTTTGAGCACAGTACTGAGCCTGAAAAGCGTTTACAACCCCACTTACAAGTAAAACTAGCTAAAATGTGCCTGGCTGCTGTTCACTGAAAAGCTCATTCTGGGTACATTTTTGGTATACGTTTGCTTCTGCCGGGTCAGCTGAGCAGTGAATTTCTACTTAACTACCCCCTATCAGGAGAGACCTCAGGGCTGCATCTTTTGAGCGCAGTACTGAGCCTGAAAAGCGTTTACAACCCCAGTTACAAGTAAAACTAGCTAAAATGTGCCTGGCTGCTGTTCACTGAAAAGCTCATTCTGGGTACATTTTTGGTATACATTTGCTTCTGCCGGGTCAGCTGAGCAGTGAATTTCTACTTAACTACCTCCTATCAGGAGAGACCTCAGGGCTGTATCTTTTGAGCGCAGTACTGAGCCTGAAAAGCGTTTACAACCCCAGTCACAAGTAAAACTAGCTAAAATGTGCCTGGCTGCTGTTCACTGAAAAGCTCATTCTGGGTACATTTTTAGTATACATTTGCTTCTGCCGGGTCAGCTGGGCATTGAATTTCTACTTAACTACCTCCAATCAGGAGAGACCTCAGGGCTGCATCTTTTGAGCGCAGTACTGAGCCTGAAAACCGTTTACAACCCCAGTTACAAGTAAAACTAGCTAAAATGTGCCTGGCTGTTATTCACTGAAAAGCTCATTCTGGGTACATTTTTGGTATACATTTGCTTCTGCCGGGTCAGCTGAGCAGTGAATTTCTACTTAACTACCTCCTATCAGGAGAGACCTCAGGGCTGCATCTTTTGAGCGCAGTACTGAGCCTGAAAAGCGTTTAAAACCCCACTTACAAGTAAAACTAGCTAAAATGTGCCTGGCTGCTGTTCACTGAAAAGCACATTCTGGGTACATTTTTGGTATACATTTGCTTCTGCCGGGTCAGCTGAGCAGTGAATTTCTACTTAACTACCCCCTATCAGGAGAGACCTCAGGGCTGCATCTTTTGAGCGCAGTACTGAGCCTGAAAACCGTTTACAACCCCAGTTACAAGTAAAACTAGCTAAAATGTGCCTGGCTGCTGTTCACTGAAAAGCTCATTCTGGGTACATTTTTGGTATACATTTGCTTCTGCCGGGTCAGCTGAGCAGTGAATTTCTACTTAACTACCTCCTATCAGGAGAGACCTCAGGGCTGCATCTTTTGAGTGCAGTACTGAGCCTGAAAAGCGTTTACAACCCCACTTACAAGTAAAACTAGCTAAAATGTGCCTGGCTGCTGTTCACTGAAAAGCTCATTTTGGGTACATTTTTGGTATACATTTGCTTCTGCCGGGTCAGCTGAGCAGTGAATTTCTACTTAACTACCTCCTATCAGGAGAGACCTCAGGGCTGCATCTTTTGAGCGCAGTACTGAGCCTGAAAAGCGTTTACAACCCCACTTACAAGTAAAACTAGCTAAAATGTGCCTGGCTGCTGTTCACTGAAAAGCTCATTCTGGGTACATTTTTGGTATACATTTGCTTCTGCCGGGTCAGCTGAGCAGTGAATTTCTACTTAACTACCCCCTATCAGGAGAGACCTCAGGGCTGCATCTTTTGAGCGCAGTACTGAGCCTGAAAAGCGTTTACAACCCCAGTTACAAGTAAAACTAGCTAAAATGTGCCTGGCTGCTGTTCACTGAAAAGCTCATTCTGGGTACATTTTTGGTATACATTTGCTTCTGCCGGGTCAGCTGAGCAGTGAATTTCTACTTAACTACCTCCTATCAGGAGAGACCTCAGGGCTGCATCTTTTGAGCACAGTACTGAGCCTGAAAAGCGTTTACAACCCCACTTACAAGTAAAACTAGCTAAAATGTGCCTGGCTGCTGTTCACTGAAAAGCTCATTCTGGGTACATTTTTGGTATACATTTGCTTCTGCCGGGTCAGCTGAGCAGTGAATTTCTACTTAACTACCCCCTATCAGGAGAGACCTCAGGGCTGCATCTTTTGAGCGCAGTACTGAGCCTGAAAAGCGTTTACAACCCCACTTACAAGTAAAACTAGCTAAAATGTGCCTGGCTGCTGTTCACTGAAAAGCTCATTCTGGGTACATTTTTTGTATACATTTGCTTCTGCCGGGTCAGCTGAGCAGTGAATTTCTACTTAACTACCTCCTATCAGGAGAGACCTCAGGGCTGCATCTTTTGAGCGCAGTACTGAGCCTGAAAAGCGTTTACAACCCCAGTCACAAGTAAAACTACCTAAAATGTGCCTGGCTGCTGTTCACTGAAAAGCTCATTCTGGGTACATTTTTAGTATACATTTGCTTCTGCCGGGTCAGCTGGGCATTGAATTTCTACTTAACTACCTCCAATCAGGAGAGACCTCAGGGCTGCATCTTTTGAGCGCAGTACTGAGCCTGAAAACCGTTTACAACCCCAGTTACAAGTAAAACTAGCTAAAATGTGCCTGGCATATATTCACTGAAAAGCTCATTCTGGGTACATTTTTGGTATACATTTGCTTCTGCCGGGTCAGCTGAGCAGTGAATTTCTACTTAACTACCTCCTATCAGGAGAGACCTCAGGGCTGCATCTTTTGAGTGCAGTACTGAGCCTGAAAAGCGTTTACAACCCCACTTACAAGTAAAACTAGCTAAAATGTGCCTGGCTGCTGTTCACTGAAAAGCTAATTCTGGGTACATTTTTGGTATACATTTGCTTCTGCCGGGTCAGCTGAGCAGTGAATTTCTACTTAACTACCTCCTATCAGGAGAGACCTCAGGGCTGCATCTTTTGAGTGCAGTACTGAGCCTGAAAAGCGTTTACAACCCCACTTACAAGTAAAACTAGCTAAAATGTGCCTGGCTGCTGTTCACTGAAAAGCTCATTCTGGGTACATTTTTGGTATACATTTGCTTCTGCCGGGTCAGCTGAGCAGTGAATTTCTACTTAACTACCCCCTATCAGGAGAGACCTCAGGGCTGCATCTTTTGAGCGCAGTACTGAGCCTGAAAAGCGTTTACAACCCCAGTTACAAGTAAAACTAGCTAAAATGTACCTGGCTGCTGTTCACTGAAAAGCTCATTCTGGGTACATTTTTGGTATACATTTGCTTCTGCCGGGTCAGCTGAGTAGTGAATTTCTACTTAACTACCTCCTATCAGGAGAGACCTCAGGGCTGCATCTTTTGAGTGCAGTACTGAGCCTGAAAAGCGTTTACAACCCCACTTACAAGTAAAACTAGCTAAAATGTGCCTGGCTGCTGTTCACTGAAAAGCTCATTCTTGGTACATTTTTGGTATACATTTGCTTCTGCCGGGTCAGCTGAGCAGTGAATTTCTACTTAACTACCTCCTATCAGGAGAGACCTCAGGGCTGCATCTTTTGAGCGCAGTACTGAGCCTGAAAAGCGTTTCCAACCCCACTTACAAGTAAAACTAGCTAAAATGTGCCTGGCTGCTGTTCACTGAAAAGCTCATTCTGGGTACATTTTTGGTATACATTTGCTTCTGCCGGGTCAGCTGAGCAGTGAATTTCTACTTAACTACCTCCTATCAGGAGAGACCTCAGGGCTGCATCTTTTGAGTGCAGTACTGAGCCTGAAAAGCGTTTACAACCCCACTTACAAGTAAAACTAGCTAAAATGTGCCTGGCTGCTGTTCACTGAAAAGCTCATTTTGGGTACATTTTTGGTATACATTTGCTTCTGCCGGGTCAGCTGAGCAGTGAATTTCTACTTAACTACCTCCTATCAGGAGAGACCTCAGGGCTGCATCTTTTGAGCGCAGTACTGAGCCTGAAAAGCGTTTACAACCCCACTTACAAGTAAAACTAGCTAAAATGTGCCTGGCTGCTGTTCACTAAAAAGCTCATTCTGGGTACATTTTTGGTATACATTTGCTTCTGCCGGGTCAGCTGAGCAGTGAATTTCTACTTAACTACCCCCTATCAGGAGAGACCTCAGGACTGCATCTTTTGAGCGCAGTACTGAGCCTGAAAAGCGTTTACAACCCCACTTACAAGTAAAACTAGCTAAAATGTGCCTGGCTGCTGTTCACTGAAAAGCTCATTCTGGGTACATTTTTGGTATACATTTGCTTCTGCCGGGTCAGCTGAGCAGTGAATTTCTACTTAACTACCTCCTATCAGGAGAGACCTCAGGGCTGCATCTTTTGAGCGCAGTACTGAGCCTGAAAAGCGTTTACAACCCCAGTCACAAGTAAAACTAGCTAAAATGTGCCTGGCTGCTGTTCACTGAAAAGCTAATTCTGGGTACATTTTTGGTATACATTTACTTCTGCCGGGTCAGCTGAGCAGTGAATTTCTACTTAACTACCTCCTATCAGGAGAGACCTCAGGGCTGCATCTTTTGAGCGCAGTACTGAGCCTGAAAAGCGTTTACAACCCCACTTACAAGTAAAACTAGCTAAAATGTGCCTGGCTGCTGTTCACTGAAAAGCTCATTCTGGGTAAATTTTTGGTATACATTTGCTTCTGCCGGGTCAGCTGAGCAGTGAATTTCTACTTAACACTACCCCCTATCAGGAGAGACCTCAGGGCTGCATCTTTTGAGCGCAGTACTGAGCCTGAAAAGCGTTTACAACCCCACTTACAAGTAAAACTAGCTAAAATGTGCCTGGCTGATGTTCACTGAAAAGCTCATTCTGGGTACATTTTTGGTATACATTTGCTTCTGCCGGGTCAGCTGAGCAGTGAATTTCTACTTAACTACCCCCTATCAGGAGAGACCTCAGGGCTGCATCTTTTGAGCGCAGTACTGAGCCTGAAAAGCGTTTACAACCCCACTTACAAGTAAAACTAGCTAAAATGTGCCTGGCTGCTGTTCACTAAAAAGCTCATTCTGGGTACATTTTTGGTATACATTTGCTTCTGCCGGGTCAGCTGAGCAGTGAATTTCTACTTAACTACCCCCTATCAGGAGAGACCTCAGGACTGCATCTTTTGAGCGCAGTACTGAGTCTGAAAAGCATTTACAACCCCACTTACAAGTAAAACTAGCTAAAATGTGCCTGGCTGCTGTTCACTGAAAAGCTCATTTTGGGTACATTTTTGGTATACATTTGCTTCTGCCGGGTCAGCTGAGCAGTGAATTTCTACTTAACTACCTCCTATCAGGAGAGACCTCAGGGCTGCATCTTTTGAGCGCAGTACTGAGCCTGAAAAGCGTTTACAACCCCACTTACAAGTAAAACTAGCTAAAATGTGCCTGGCTGCTGTTCACTAAAAAGCTCATTCTGGGTACATTTTTGGTATACATTTGCTTCTGCCGGGTCAGCTGAGCAGTGAATTTCTACTTAACTACCCCCTATCAGGAGAGACCTCAGGACTGCATCTTTTGAGCGCAGTACTGAGCCTGAAAAGCGTTTACAACCCCACTTACAAGTAAAACTAGCTAAAATGTGCCTGGCTGCTGTTCACTGAAAAGCTCATTCTGGGTACATTTTTGGTATACATTTGCTTCTGCCGGGTCAGCTGAGCAGTGAATTTCTACTTAACTACCTCCTATCAGGAGAGACCTCAGGGCTGCATCTTTTGAGCGCAGTACTGAGCCTGAAAAGCGTTTACAACCCCAGTCACAAGTAAAACTAGCTAAAATGTGCCTGGCTGCTGTTCACTGAAAAGCTAATTCTGGGTACATTTTTGGTATACATTTACTTCTGCCGGGTCAGCTGAGCAGTGAATTTCTACTTAACTACCTCCTATCAGGAGAGACCTCAGGGCTGCATCTTTTGAGCGCAGTACTGAGCCTGAAAAGCGTTTACAACCCCACTTACAAGTAAAACTAGCTAAAATGTGCCTGGCTGCTGTTCACTGAAAAGCTCATTCTGGGTAAATTTTTGGTATACATTTGCTTCTGCCGGGTCAGCTGAGCAGTGAATTTCTACTTAACACTACCCCCTATCAGGAGAGACCTCAGGGCTGCATCTTTTGAGCGCAGTACTGAGCCTGAAAAGCGTTTACAACCCCACTTACAAGTAAAACTAGCTAAAATGTGCCTGGCTGATGTTCACTGAAAAGCTCATTCTGGGTACATTTTTGGTATACATTTGCTTCTGCCGGGTCAGCTGAGCAGTGAATTTCTACTTAACTATCTCCTATCAGGAGAGACCTCAGGGCTGCATCTTTTGAGTGCAGTACTGAGCCTGAAAAGCGTTTACAACCCCACTTACAAGTAAAACTAGCTAAAATGTGCCTGGCTGCTGTTCACTGAAAAGCTCATTTTGGGTACATTTTTGGTATACATTTGCTTCTGCCGGGTCAGCTGAGCAGTGAATTTCTACTTAACTACCTCCTATCAGGAGAGACCTCAGGGCTGCATCTTTTGAGCGCAGTACTGAGCCTGAAAAGCGTTTACAACCCCACTTACAAGTAAAACTAGCTAAAATGTGCCTGGCTGCTGTTCACTGAAAAGCTCATTCTGGGTACATTTTTGGTATACATTTGCTTCTGCCGGGTCAGCTGAGCAGTGAATTTCTACTTAACTACCCCCTATCAGGAGAGACCTCAGGGCTGCATCTTTTGAGCGCAGTACTGAGCCTGAAAAGCGTTTACAACCCCAGTTACAAGTAAAACTAGCTAAAATGTGCCTGGCTGCTGTTCACTGAAAAGCTCATTCTGGGTACATTTTTGGTATACATTTGCTTCTGCCGGGTCAGCTGAGCAGTGAATTTCTACTTAACTACCTCCTATCAGGAGAGACCTCAGGGCTGCATCTTTTGAGCACAGTACTGAGCCTGAAAAGCGTTTACAACCCCACTTACAAGTAAAACTAGCTAAAATGTGCCTGGCTGCTGTTCACTGAAAAGCTCATTCTGGGTACATTTTTGGTATACGTTTGCTTCTGCCGGGTCAGCTGAGCAGTGAATTTCTACTTAACTACCCCCTATCAGGAGAGACCTCAGGGCTGCATCTTTTGAGCGCAGTACTGAGCCTGAAAAGCGTTTACAACCCCAGTTACAAGTAAAACTAGCTAAAATGTGCCTGGCTGCTGTTCACTGAAAAGCTCATTCTGGGTACATTTTTGGTATACATTTGCTTCTGCCGGGTCAGCTGAGCAGTGAATTTCTACTTAACTACCTCCTATCAGGAGAGACCTCAGGGCTGTATCTTTTGAGCGCAGTACTGAGCCTGAAAAGCGTTTACAACCCCAGTCACAAGTAAAACTAGCTAAAATGTGCCTGGCTGCTGTTCACTGAAAAGCTCATTCTGGGTACATTTTTAGTATACATTTGCTTCTGCCGGGTCAGCTGGGCATTGAATTTCTACTTAACTACCTCCAATCAGGAGAGACCTCAGGGCTGCATCTTTTGAGCGCAGTACTGAGCCTGAAAACCGTTTACAACCCCAGTTACAAGTAAAACTAGCTAAAATGTGCCTGGCTGATATTCACTGAAAAGCTCATTCTGGGTACATTTTTGGTATACATTTGCTTCTGCCGGGTCAGCTGAGCAGTGAATTTCTACTTAACTACCTCCTATCAGGAGAGACCTCAGGGCTGCATCTTTTGAGCGCAGTACTGAGCCTGAAAAGCGTTTAAAACCCCACTTACAAGTAAAACTAGCTAAAATGTGCCTGGCTGCTGTTCACTGAAAAGCACATTCTGGGTACATTTTTGGTATACATTTGCTTCTGCCGGGTCAGCTGAGCAGTGAATTTCTACTTAACTACCCCCTATCAGGAGAGACCTCAGGGCTGCATCTTTTGAGCGCAGTACTGAGCCTGAAAACCGTTTACAACCCCAGTTACAAGTAAAACTAGCTAAAATGTGCCTGGCATATATTCACTGAAAAGCTCATTCTGGGTACATTTTTGGTATACATTTGCTTCTGCCGGGTCAGCTGAGCAGTGAATTTCTACTTAACTACCTCCTATCAGGAGAGACCTCAGGGCTGCATCTTTTGAGTGCAGTACTGAGCCTGAAAAGCGTTTACAACCCCACTTACAAGTAAAACTAGCTAAAATGTGCCTGGCTGCTGTTCACTGAAAAGCTAATTCTGGGTACATTTTTGGTATACATTTGCTTCTGCCGGGTCAGCTGAGCAGTGAATTTCTACTTAACTACCTCCTATCAGGAGAGACCTCAGGGCTGCATCTTTTGAGTGCAGTACTGAGCCTGAAAAGCGTTTACAACCCCACTTACAAGTAAAACTAGCTAAAATGTGCCTGGCTGCTGTTCACTGAAAAGCTCATTCTGGGTACATTTTTGGTATACATTTGCTTCTGCCGGGTCAGCTGAGCAGTGAATTTCTACTTAACTACCCCCTATCAGGAGAGACCTCAGGGCTGCATCTTTTGAGCGCAGTACTGAGCCTGAAAAGCGTTTACAACCCCAGTTACAAGTAAAACTAGCTAAAATGTACCTGGCTGCTGTTCACTGAAAAGCTCATTCTGGGTACATTTTTGGTATACATTTGCTTCTGCCGGGTCAGCTGAGTAGTGAATTTCTACTTAACTACCTCCTATCAGGAGAGACCTCAGGGCTGCATCTTTTGAGTGCAGTACTGAGCCTGAAAAGCGTTTACAACCCCACTTACAAGTAAAACTAGCTAAAATGTGCCTGGCTGCTGTTCACTGAAAAGCTCATTCTTGGTACATTTTTGGTATACATTTGCTTCTGCCGGGTCAGCTGAGCAGTGAATTTCTACTTAACTACCTCCTATCAGGAGAGACCTCAGGGCTGCATCTTTTGAGCGCAGTACTGAGCCTGAAAAGCGTTTCCAACCCCACTTACAAGTAAAACTAGCTAAAATGTGCCTGGCTGCTGTTCACTGAAAAGCTCATTCTGGGTACATTTTTGGTATACATTTGCTTCTGCCGGGTCAGCTGAGCAGTGAATTTCTACTTAACTACCTCCTATCAGGAGAGACCTCAGGGCTGCATCTTTTGAGTGCAGTACTGAGCCTGAAAAGCGTTTACAACCCCACTTACAAGTAAAACTAGCTAAAATGTGCCTGGCTGCTGTTCACTGAAAAGCTCATTTTGGGTACATTTTTGGTATACATTTGCTTCTGCCGGGTCAGCTGAGCAGTGAATTTCTACTTAACTACCTCCTATCAGGAGAGACCTCAGGGCTGCATCTTTTGAGCGCAGTACTGAGCCTGAAAAGCGTTTACAACCCCACTTACAAGTAAAACTAGCTAAAATGTGCCTGGCTGCTGTTCACTAAAAAGCTCATTCTGGGTACATTTTTGGTATACATTTGCTTCTGCCGGGTCAGCTGAGCAGTGAATTTCTACTTAACTACCCCCTATCAGGAGAGACCTCAGGACTGCATCTTTTGAGCGCAGTACTGAGCCTGAAAAGCGTTTACAACCCCACTTACAAGTAAAACTAGCTAAAATGTGCCTGGCTGCTGTTCACTGAAAAGCTCATTCTGGGTACATTTTTGGTATACATTTGCTTCTGCCGGGTCAGCTGAGCAGTGAATTTCTACTTAACTACCTCCTATCAGGAGAGACCTCAGGGCTGCATCTTTTGAGCGCAGTACTGAGCCTGAAAAGCGTTTACAACCCCAGTCACAAGTAAAACTAGCTAAAATGTGCCTGGCTGCTGTTCACTGAAAAGCTAATTCTGGGTACATTTTTGGTATACATTTACTTCTGCCGGGTCAGCTGAGCAGTGAATTTCTACTTAACTACCTCCTATCAGGAGAGACCTCAGGGCTGCATCTTTTGAGCGCAGTACTGAGCCTGAAAAGCGTTTACAACCCCACTTACAAGTAAAACTAGCTAAAATGTGCCTGGCTGCTGTTCACTGAAAAGCTCATTCTGGGTAAATTTTTGGTATACATTTGCTTCTGCCGGGTCAGCTGAGCAGTGAATTTCTACTTAACACTACCCCCTATCAGGAGAGACCTCAGGGCTGCATCTTTTGAGCGCAGTACTGAGCCTGAAAAGCGTTTACAACCCCACTTACAAGTAAAACTAGCTAAAATGTGCCTGGCTGATGTTCACTGAAAAGCTCATTCTGGGTACATTTTTGGTATACATTTGCTTCTGCCGGGTCAGCTGAGCAGTGAATTTCTACTTAACTACCCCCTATCAGGAGAGACCTCAGGGCTGCATCTTTTGAGCGCAGTACTGAGCCTGAAAAGCGTTTACAACCCCACTTACAAGTAAAACTAGCTAAAATGTGCCTGGCTGCTGTTCACTAAAAAGCTCATTCTGGGTACATTTTTGGTATACATTTGCTTCTGCCGGGTCAGCTGAGCAGTGAATTTCTACTTAACTACCCCCTATCAGGAGAGACCTCAGGACTGCATCTTTTGAGCGCAGTACTGAGTCTGAAAAGCGTTTACAACCCCACTTACAAGTAAAACTAGCTAAAATGTGCCTGGCTGCTGTTCACTGAAAAGCTCATTTTGGGTACATTTTTGGTATACATTTGCTTCTGCCGGGTCAGCTGAGCAGTGAATTTCTACTTAACTACCTCCTATCAGGAGAGACCTCAGGGCTGCATCTTTTGAGCGCAGTACTGAGCCTGAAAAGCGTTTACAACCCCACTTACAAGTAAAACTAGCTAAAATGTGCCTGGCTGCTGTTCACTAAAAAGCTCATTCTGGGTACATTTTTGGTATACATTTGCTTCTGCCGGGTCAGCTGAGCAGTGAATTTCTACTTAACTACCCCCTATCAGGAGAGACCTCAGGACTGCATCTTTTGAGCGCAGTACTGAGCCTGAAAAGCGTTTACAACCCCACTTACAAGTAAAACTAGCTAAAATGTGCCTGGCTGCTGTTCACTGAAAAGCTCATTCTGGGTACATTTTTGGTATACATTTGCTTCTGCCGGGTCAGCTGAGCAGTGAATTTCTACTTAACTACCTCCTATCAGGAGAGACCTCAGGGCTGCATCTTTTGAGCGCAGTACTGAGCCTGAAAAGCGTTTACAACCCCAGTCACAAGTAAAACTAGCTAAAATGTGCCTGGCTGCTGTTCACTGAAAAGCTAATTCTGGGTACATTTTTGGTATACATTTACTTCTGCCGGGTCAGCTGAGCAGTGAATTTCTACTTAACTACCTCCTATCAGGAGAGACCTCAGGGCTGCATCTTTTGAGCGCAGTACTGAGCCTGAAAAGCGTTTACAACCCCACTTACAAGTAAAACTAGCTAAATGTGCCTGGCTGCTGTTCACTGAAAAGCTCATTCTGGGTAAATTTTTGGTATACATTTGCTTCTGCCGGGTCAGCTGAGCAGTGAATTTCTACTTAACACTACCCCCTATCAGGAGAGACCTCAGGGCTGCATCTTTTGAGCGCAGTACTGAGCCTGAAAAGCGTTTACAACCCCACTTACAAGTAAAACTAGCTAAAATGTGCCTGGCTGATGTTCACTGAAAAGCTCATTCTGGGTACATTTTTGGTATACATTTGCTTCTGCCGGGTCAGCTGAGCAGTGAATTTCTACTTAACTACCCCCTATCAGGAGAGACCTCAGGGCTGCATCTTTTGAGCGCAGTACTGAGCCTGAAAAGCGTTTACAACCCCAGTTACAAGTAAAACTAGCTAAAATGTGCCTGGCTGCTGTTCACTGAAAAGCTCATTCTGGGTACATTTTTGGTATACATTTGCTTCTGCCGGGTCAGCTGAGCAGTGAATTTCTACTTAACTATCTCCTATCAGGAGAGACCTCAGGGCTGCATCTTTTGAGCGCAGTACTGAGCCTGAAAAGCGTTTCCAACCCCACTTACAAGTAAAACTAGCTAAAATGTGCCTGGCTGCTGTTCACTGAAAAGCACATTCTGGGTACATTTTTGGTATACATTTGCTTCTGCCGGGTCAGCTGAGCAGTGAATTTCTACTTAACTATCTCCTATCAGGAGAGACCTCAGGGCTGCATCTTTTGAGCGCAGTACTGAGCCTGAAAAGCGTTTCCAACCCCACTTACAAGTAAAACTAGCTAAAATGTGCCTGGCTGCTGTTCACTGAAAAGCTCATTTTGGGTAAATTTTTGGTATACATTTGCTTCTGCCGGGTCAGCTGAGCAGTGAATTTCTACTTAACTACCTCCTATCAGGAGAGACCTCAGGGCTGCATCTTTTGAGCGCAGTACTGAGCCTGAAAAGCGTTTACAACCCCACTTACAAGTAAAACTAGCTAAAATGTGCCTGGCTGCTGTTCACTGAAAAGCTCATTCTGGGTACATTTTTGGTATACATTTGCTTCTGCCGGGTCAGCTGAGCAGTGAATTTCTACTTAACTACCCCCTATCAGGAGAGACCTCAGGACTGCATCTTTTGAGCGCAGTACTGAGCCTGAAAAGCGTTTACAACCCCAGTTACAAGTAAAACTAGCTAAAATGTGCCTGGCTGCTGTTCACTGAAACGCTCATTCTGGGTACATTTTTGGTATACATTTGCTTCTGCCGGGTCAGCTGAGCAGTGAATTTTTACTTAACTACCTCCTATCAGGAGAGACCTCAGGGCTGCATCTTTTGAGCGCAGTACTGAGCCTGAAAAGCGTTTACAACCCCAGTCACAAGTAAAACTAGCTAAAATGTGCCTGGCTGCTGTTCACTGAAAAGCACATTCTGGGTACATTTTTGGTATACATTTGCTTCTGCCGGGTCAGCTGAGCAGTGAATTTCTACTTAACTACCCCCTATCAGGAGAGACCTCAGGGCTGCATCTTTTGAGCGCAGTACTGAGCCTGAAAAGCGTTTACAACCCCAGTTACAAGTAAAACTAGCTAAAATGTGCCTGGCTGCTGTTCACTGAAAAACTCATTCTGGGTACATTTTTGGTATACATTTGCTTCTGCCGGGTCAGCTGAGCAGTGAATTTCTACTTAACTATCTCCTATCAGGAGAGACCTCAGGGCTGCATCTTTTGAGCGCAGTACTGAGCCTGAAAAGCGTTTCCAACCCCAGTCACAAGTAAAACTAGCTAAAATGTGCCTGGCTGCTGTTCACTGAAAAGCTAATTCTGGGTACATTTTTGGTATACATTTACTTCTGCCGGGTCAGCTGAGCAGTGAATTTCTACTTAACTACCTCCTATCAGGAGAGACCTCAGGGCTGCATCTTTTGAGCGCAGTACTGAGCCTGAAAAGCGTTTACAACCCCACTTACAAGTAAAACTAGCTAAAATGTGCCTGGCTGCTGTTCACTGAAAAGCTCATTCTGGGTAAATTTTTGGTATACATTTGCTTCTGCCGGGTCAGCTGAGCAGTGAATTTCTACTTAACACTACCCCCTATCAGGAGAGACCTCAGGGCTGCATCTTTTGAGCGCAGTACTGAGCCTGAAAAGCGTTTACAACCCCACTTACAAGTAAAACTAGCTAAAATGTGCCTGGCTGATGTTCACTGAAAAGCTCATTCTGGGTACATTTTTGGTATACATTTGCTTCTGCCGGGTCAGCTGAGCAGTGAATTTCTACTTAACTACCCCCTATCAGGAGAGACCTCAGGGCTGCATCTTTTGAGCGCAGTACTGAGCCTGAAAAGCGTTTACAACCCCAGTTACAAGTAAAACTAGCTAAAATGTGCCTGGCTGCTGTTCACTGAAAAGCTCATTCTGGGTACATTTTTGGTATACATTTGCTTCTGCCGGGTCAGCTGAGCAGTGAATTTCTACTTAACTATCTCCTATCAGGAGAGACCTCAGGGCTGCATCTTTTGAGCGCAGTACTGAGCCTGAAAAGCGTTTCCAACCCCACTTACAAGTAAAACTAGCTAAAATGTGCCTGGCTGCTGTTCACTGAAAAGCACATTCTGGGTACATTTTTGGTATACATTTGCTTCTGCCGGGTCAGCTGAGCAGTGAATTTCTACTTAACTATCTCCTATCAGGAGAGACCTCAGGGCTGCATCTTTTGAGCGCAGTACTGAGCCTGAAAAGCGTTTCCAACCCCACTTACAAGTAAAACTAGCTAAAATGTGCCTGGCTGCTGTTCACTGAAAAGCTCATTTTGGGTAAATTTTTGGTATACATTTGCTTCTGCCGGGTCAGCTGAGCAGTGAATTTCTACTTAACTACCTCCTATCAGGAGAGACCTCAGGGCTGCATCTTTTGAGCGCAGTACTGAGCCTGAAAAGCGTTTACAACCCCACTTACAAGTAAAACTAGCTAAAATGTGCCTGGCTGCTGTTCACTGAAAAGCTCATTCTGGGTACATTTTTGGTATACATTTGCTTCTGCCGGGTCAGCTGAGCAGTGAATTTCTACTTAACTACCCCCTATCAGGAGAGACCTCAGGACTGCATCTTTTGAGCGCAGTACTGAGCCTGAAAAGCGTTTACAACCCCAGTTACAAGTAAAACTAGCTAAAATGTGCCTGGCTGCTGTTCACTGAAACGCTCATTCTGGGTACATTTTTGGTATACATTTGCTTCTGCCGGGTCAGCTGAGCAGTGAATTTTTACTTAACTACCTCCTATCAGGAGAGACCTCAGGGCTGCATCTTTTGAGCGCAGTACTGAGCCTGAAAAGCGTTTACAACCCCAGTCACAAGTAAAACTAGCTAAAATGTGCCTGGCTGCTGTTCACTGAAAAGCACATTCTGGGTACATTTTTGGTATACATTTGCTTCTGCCGGGTCAGCTGAGCAGTGAATTTCTACTTAACTACCCCCTATCAGGAGAGACCTCAGGGCTGCATCTTTTGAGCGCAGTACTGAGCCTGAAAAGCGTTTACAACCCCAGTTACAAGTAAAACTAGCTAAAATGTGCCTGGCTGCTGTTCACTGAAAAACTCATTCTGGGTACATTTTTGGTATACATTTGCTTCTGCCGGGTCAGCTGAGCAGTGAATTTCTACTTAACTATCTCCTATCAGGAGAGACCTCAGGGCTGCATCTTTTGAGCGCAGTACTGAGCCTGAAAAGCGTTTCCAACCCCACTTACAAGTAAAACTAGCTAAAATGTGCCTGGCTGCTGTTCACTGAAAAGCTCATTCTGGGTACATTTTTGGTATACATTTGCTTCTGCCGGGTCAGCTGAGCAGTGAATTTCTACTTAACTACCTCCTATCAGGAGAGACCTCAGGGCTGCATCTTTTGAGTGCAGTACTGAGCCTGAAAAGCATTTACAACCCCACTTACAAGTAAAACTAGCTAAAATGTGCCTGGCTGCTGTTCACTGAAAAGCTCATTTTGGGTACATTTTTGGTATACATTTGCTTCTGCCGGGTCAGCTGAGCAGTGAATTTCTACTTAACTACCTCCTATCAGGAGAGACCTCAGGGCTGCATCTTTTGAGCGCAGTACTGAGCCTGAAAAGCGTTTACAACCCCACTTACAAGTAAAACTAGCTAAAATGTGCCTGGCTGCTGTTCACTGAAAAGCTCATTCTGGGTACATTTTTGGTATACATTTGCTTCTGCCGGGTCAGCTGAGCAGTGAATTCCTACTTAACTACCCCCTATCAGGAGAGACCTCAGGGCTGCATCTTTTGAGCGCAGTACTGAGCCTGAAAAGCGTTTACAACCCCAGTTACAAGTAAAACTAGCTAAAATGTGCCTGGCTGCTGTTCACTGAAAAGCTCATTCTGGGTACATTTTTGGTATACATTTGCTTCTGCCGGGTCTGCTGAGCAGTGAATTTCTACTTAACTACCTCCTATCAGGAGAGACCTCAGGGCTGCATCTTTTGAGCACAGTACTGAGCCTGAAAAGCGTTTACAACCCCACTTACAAGTAAAACTAGCTAAAATGTGCCTGGCTGCTGTTCACTGAAAAGCTCATTCTGGGTACATTTTTGGTATACATTTGCTTCTGCCGGGTCAGCTGAGCAGTGAATTTCTACTTAACTACCCCCTATCAGGAGAGACCTCAGGGCTGCATCTTTTGAGCGCAGTACTGAGCCTGAAAAGCGTTTACAACCCCACTTACAAGTAAAACTAGCTAAAATGTGCCTGGCTGCTGTTCACTGAAAAGCTCATTCTGGGTACATTTTTGGTATACATTTGCTTCTGCCGGGTCAGCTGAGCAGTGAATTTCTACTTAACTACCCCCTATCAGGAGAGACCTCAGGACTGCATCTTGTGAGTGCAGTACTGAGCCTGAAAAGCGTTTACGACCCCAGTTACAAGTAAAACTAGCTAAAATGTGCCTGGCTGCTGTTCACTGAAAAGCTCATTCTGGGTACATTTTTGGTATACATTTGCTTCTGCCGGGTCAGCTGAGCAGTGAATTTCTACTTAACTACCTCCTATCAGGAGAGACCTCAGGGCTGCATCTTTTGAGCGCAGTACTGAGCCTGAAAAGCGTTTACAACCCCAGTCACAAGTAAAACTAGCTAAAATGTGCCTGGCTGCTGTTCACTGAAAAGCTCATTCTGGGTACATTTTTGGTATACATTTGCTTCTGCCGGGTCAGCTGAGCAGTGAATTTCTACTTAACTACCTCCTATCAGGAGAGACCTCAGGGCTGCATCTTTTGAGCGCAGTACTGAGCCTGAAAAGCGTTTACAACCCCAGTCACAAGTAAAACTAGCTAAAATGTGCCTGGCTGCTGTTCACTGAAAAGCTAATTCTGGGTACATTTTTGGTATACATTTACTTCTGCCGGGTCAGCTGAGCAGTGAATTTCTACTTAACTACCTCCTATCAGGAGAGACCTCAGGGCTGCATCTTTTGAGCGCAGTACTGAGCCTGAAAAGCGTTTACAACCCCACTTACAAGTAAAACTAGCTAAAATGTGCCTGGCTGCTGTTCACTGAAAAGCTCATTCTGGGTAAATTTTTGGTATACATTTGCTTCTGCCGGGTCAGCTGAGCAGTGAATTTCTACTTAACACTACCCCCTATCAGGAGAGACCTCAGGGCTGCATCTTTTGAGCGCAGTACTGAGCCTGAAAAGCGTTTACAACCCCACTTACAAGTAAAACTAGCTAAAATGTGCCTGGCTGATGTTCACTGAAAAGCTCATTCTGGGTACATTTTTGGTATACATTTGCTTCTGCCGGGTCAGCTGAGCAGTGAATTTCTACTTAACTACCCCCTATCAGGAGAGACCTCAGGGCTGCATCTTTTGAGCGCAGTACTGAGCCTGAAAAGCGTTTACAACCCCAGTTACAAGTAAAACTAGCTAAAATGTGCCTGGCTGCTGTTCACTGAAAAGCTCATTCTGGGTACATTTTTGGTATACATTTGCTTCTGCCGGGTCAGCTGAGCAGTGAATTTCTACTTAACTGTCTCCTATCAGGAGAGACCTCAGGGCTGCATCTTTTGAGCGCAGTACTGAGCCTGAAAAGCGTTTCCAACCCCACTTACAAGTAAAACTAGCTAAAATGTGCCTGGCTGCTGTTCACTGAAAAGCACATTCTGGGTACATTTTTGGTATACATTTGCTTCTGCCGGGTCAGCTGAGCAGTGAATTTCTACTTAACTATCTCCTATCAGGAGAGACCTCAGGGCTGCATCTTTTGAGCGCAGTACTGAGCCTGAAAAGCGTTTCCAACCCCACTTACAAGTAAAACTAGCTAAAATGTGCCTGGCTGCTGTTCACTGAAAAGCTCATTTTGGGTAAATTTTTGGTATACATTTGCTTCTGCCGGGTCAGCTGAGCAGTGAATTTCTACTTAACTACCTCCTATCAGGAGAGACCTCAGGGCTGCATCTTTTGAGCGCAGTACTGAGCCTGAAAAGCGTTTACAACCCCACTTACAAGTAAAACTAGCTAAAATGTGCCTGGCTGCTGTTCACTGAAAAGCTCATTCTGGGTACATTTTTGGTATACATTTGCTTCTGCCGGGTCAGCTGAGCAGTGAATTTCTACTTAACTACCCCCTATCAGGAGAGACCTCAGGACTGCATCTTTTGAGCGCAGTACTGAGCCTGAAAAGCGTTTACAACCCCAGTTACAAGTAAAACTAGCTAAAATGTGCCTGGCTGCTGTTCACTGAAACGCTCATTCTGGGTACATTTTTGGTATACATTTGCTTCTGCCGGGTCAGCTGAGCAGTGAATTTCTACTTAACTACCTCCTATCAGGAGAGACCTCAGGGCTGCATCTTTTGAGCGCAGTACTGAGCCTGAAAAGCGTTTACAACCCCAGTCACAAGTAAAACTAGCTAAAATGTGCCTGGCTGCTGTTCACTGAAAAGCACATTCTGGGTACATTTTTGGTATACATTTGCTTCTGCCGGGTCAGCTGAGCAGTGAATTTCTACTTAACTACCCCCTATCAGGAGAGACCTCAGGGCTGCATCTTTTGAGCGCAGTACTGAGCCTGAAAATCGTTTACAACCCCAGTTACAAGTAAAACTAGCTAAAATGTGCCTGGCTGCTGTTCACTGAAAAACTCATTCTGGGTACATTTTTGGTATACATTTGCTTCTGCCGGGTCAGCTGAGCAGTGAATTTCTACTTAACTATCTCCTATCAGGAGAGACCTCAGGGCTGCATCTTTTGAGCGCAGTACTGAGCCTGAAAAGCGTTTCCAACCCCACTTACAAGTAAAACTAGCTAAAATGTGCCTGGCTGCTGTTCACTGAAAAGCTCATTCTGGGTACATTTTTGGTATACATTTGCTTCTGCCGGGTCAGCTGAGCAGTGAATTTCTACTTAACTACCTCCTATCAGGAGAGACCTCAGGGCTGCATCTTTTGAGTGCAGTACTGAGCCTGAAAAGCATTTACAACCTAACTTACAAGTAAAACTAGCTAAAATGTGCCTGGCTGCTGTTCACTGAAAAGCTCATTTTGGGTACATTTTTGGTATACATTTGCTTCTGCCGGGTCAGCTGAGCAGTGAATTTCTACTTAACTACCTCCTATCAGGAGAGACCTCAGGGCTGCATCTTTTGAGCGCAGTACTGAGCCTGAAAAGCGTTTACAACCCCACTTACAAGTAAAACTAGCTAAAATGTGCCTGGCTGCTGTTCACTGAAAAGCTCATTCTGGGTACATTTTTGGTATACATTTGCTTCTGCCGGGTCAGCTGAGCAGTGAATTCCTACTTAACTACCCCCTATCAGGAGAGACCTCAGGGCTGCATCTTTTGAGCGCAGTACTGAGCCTGAAAAGCGTTTACAACCCCAGTTACAAGTAAAACTAGCTAAAATGTGCCTGGCTGCTGTTCACTGAAAAGCTCATTCTGGGTACATTTTTGGTATACATTTGCTTCTGCCGGGTCAGCTGAGCAGTGAATTTCTACTTAACTACCTCCTATCAGGAGAGACCTCAGGGCTGCATCTTTTGAGCACAGTACTGAGCCTGAAAAGCGTTTACAACCCCACTTACAAGTAAAACTAGCTAAAATGTGCCTGGCTGCTGTTCACTGAAAAGCTCATTCTGGGTACATTTTTGGTATACATTTGCTTCTGCCGGGTCAGCTGAGCAGTGAATTTCTACTTAACTACCCCCTATCAGGAGAGACCTCAGGGCTGCATCTTTTGAGCGCAGTACTGAGCCTGAAAAGCGTTTACAACCCCACTTACAAGTAAAACTAGCTAAAATGTGCCTGGCTGCTGTTCACTGAAAAGCTCATTCTGGGTACATTTTTGGTATACATTTGCTTCTGCCGGGTCAGCTGAGCAGTGAATTTCTACTTAACTACCCCCTATCAGGAGAGACCTCAGGACTGCATCTTTTGAGTGCAGTACTGAGCCTGAAAAGCGTTTACGACCCCAGTTACAAGTAAAACTAGCTAAAATGTGCCTGGCTGCTGTTCACTGAAAAGCTCATTCTGGGTACATTTTTGGTATACATTTGCTTCTGCCGGGTCAGCTGAGCAGTGAATTTCTACTTAACTACCTCCTATCAGGAGAGACCTCAGGGCTGCATCTTTTGAGCGCAGTACTGAGCCTGAAAAGCGTTTACAACCCCAGTCACAAGTAAAACTAGCTAAAATGTGCCTGGCTGCTGTTCACTGAAAAGCTCATTCTGGGTACATTTTTGGTATACATTTGCTTCTGCCGGGTCAGCTGAGCAGTGAATTTCTACTTAACTACCCCCTATCAGGAGAGACCTCAGGGCTGCATCTTTTGAGCGCAGTACTGAGCCTGAAAAGCGTTTACAACCCCAGTTACAAGTAAAACTAGCTAAAATGTGCCTGGCTGCTGTTCACTGAAAAGCTCATTCTGGGTACATTTTTGGTATACATTTGCTTCTGCCGGGTCAGCTGAGCAGTGAATTTCTACTTAACTATCTCCTATCAGGAGAGACCTCAGGGCTGCATCTTTTGAGCGCAGTACTGAGCCTGAAAAGCGTTTCCAACCCCACTTACAAGTAAAACTAGCTAAAAAGTGCCTGGCTGCTGTTCACTGAAAAGCACATTCTGGGTACATTTTTGGTATACATTTGCTTCTGCCGGGTCAGCTGAGCAGTGAATTTCTACTTAACTATCTCCTATCAGGAGAGACCTCAGGGCTGCATCTTTTGAGCGCAGTACTGAGCCTGAACAGCGTTTCCAACCCCACTTACAAGTAAAACTAGCTAAAATGTGCCTGGCTGCTGTTCACTGAAAAGCTCATTTTGGGTAAATTTTTGGTATACATTTGCTTCTGCCGGGTCAGCTGAGCAGTGAATTTCTACTTAACTACCTCCTATCAGGAGAGACTGCAGGGCTGCATCTTTTGAGCGCAGTACTGAGCCTGAAAAGCGTTTACAACCCCACTTACAAGTAAAACTAGCTAAAATGTGCCTGGCTGCTGTTCACTGAAAAGCTCATTCTGGGTACATTTTTGGTATACATTTGCTTCTGCCGGGTCAGCTGAGCAGTGAATTTCTACTTAACTACCCCCTATCAGGAGAGACCTCAGGACTGCATCTTTTGAGCGCAGTACTGAGCCTGAAAAGCGTTTACAACCCCAGTTACAAGTAAAACTAGCTAAAATGTGCCTGGCTGCTGTTCACTGAAACGCTCATTCTGGGTACATTTTTGGTATACATTTGCTTCTGCCGGGTCAGCTGAGCAGTGAATTTCTACTTAACTACCTCCTATCAGGAGAGACCTCAGGGCTGCATCTTTTGAGCGCAGTACTGAGCCTGAAAAGCGTTTACAACCCCAGTCACAAGTAAAACTAGCTAAAATGTGCCTGGTTGCTGTTCACTGAAAAGCACATTCTGGGTACATTTTTGGTATACATTTGCTTCTGCCGGGTCAGCTGAGCAGTGAATTTCTACTTAACTACCCCCTATCAGGAGAGACCTCAGGGCTGCATCTTTTGAGCGCAGTACTGAGCCTGAAAAGCGTTTACAACCCCAGTTACAAGTAAAACTAGCTAAAATGTGCCTGGCTGCTGTTCACTGAAAAACTCATTCTGGGTACATTTTTGGTATACATTTGCTTCTGCCGGGTCAGCTGAGCAGTGAATTTCTACTTAACTATCTCCTATCAGGAGAGACCTCAGGGCTGCATCTTTTGAGCGCAGTACTGAGCCTGAAAAGCGTTTCCAACCCCACTTACAAGTAAAACTAGCTAAAATGTGCCTGGCTGCTGTTCACTGAAAAGCACATTCTGGGTACATTTTTGGTATACATTTGCTTCTGCCGGGTCAGCTGAGCAGTGAATTTCTACTTAACTATCTCCTATCAGGAGAGACCTCAGGGCTGCATCTTTTGAGCGCAGTACTGAGCCTGAAAAGCGTTTCCAACCCCACTTACAAGTAAAACTAGCTAAAATGTGCCTGGCTGCTGTTCACTGAAAAGCTCATTTTGGGTACATTTTTGGTATACATTTGCTTCTGCCGGGTCAGCTGAGCAGTGAATTTCTACTTAACTACCTCCTATCAGGAGAGACCTCAGGGCTGCATCTTTTGAGCGCAGTACTGAGCCTGAAAAGCGTTTACAACCCCACTTACAAGTAAAACTAGCTAAAATGTGCCTGGCTGCTGTTCACTAAAAAGCTCATTCTGGGTACATTTTTGGTATACATTTGCTTCTGCCGGGTCAGCTGAGCAGTGAATTTCTACTTAACTACCCCCTATCAGGAGAGACCTCAGGACTGCATCTTTTGAGCGCAGTACTGAGCCTGAAAAGCGTTTACAACCCCACTTACAAGTAAAACTAGCTAAAATGTGCCTGGCTGCTGTTCACTGAAAAGCTCATTCTGGGTACATTTTTGGTATACATTTGCTTCTGCCGGGTCAGCTGAGCAGTGAATTTCTACTTAACTACCTCCTATCAGGAGAGACCTCAGGGCTGCATCTTTTGAGCGCAGTACTGAGCCTGAAAAGCGTTTACAACCCCAGTCACAAGTAAAACTAGCTAAAATGTGCCTGGCTGCTGTTCACTGAAAAGCTAATTCTGGGTACATTTTTGGTATACATTTACTTCTGCCGGGTCAGCTGAGCAGTGAATTTCTACTTAACTACCTCCTATCAGGAGAGACCTCAGGGCTGCATCTTTTGAGCGCAGTACTGAGCCTGAAAAGCGTTTACAACCCCACTTACAAGTAAAACTAGCTAAAATGTGCCTGGCTGCTGTTCACTGAAAAGCTCATTCTGGGTAAATTTTTGGTATACATTTGCTTCTGCCGGGTCAGCTGAGCAGTGAATTTCTACTTAACACTACCCCCTATCAGGAGAGACCTCAGGGCTGCATCTTTTGAGCGCAGTACTGAGCCTGAAAAGCGTTTACAACCCCACTTACAAGTAAAACTAGCTAAAATGTGCCTGGCTGATGTTCACTGAAAAGCTCATTCTGGGTACATTTTTGGTATACATTTGCTTCTGCCGGATCAGCTGAGCAGTGAATTTCTACTTAACTACCCCCTATCAGGAGAGACCTCAGGGCTGCATCTTTTGAGCGCAGTACTGAGCCTGAAAAGCGTTTACAACCCCACTTACAAGTAAAACTAGCTAAAATGTGCCTGGCTGCTGTTCACTAAAAAGCTCATTCTGGGTACATTTTTGGTATACATTTGCTTCTGCCGGGTCAGCTGAGCAGTGAATTTCTACTTAACTACCCCCTATCAGGAGAGACCTCAGGACTGCATCTTTTGAGCGCAGTACTGAGTCTGAAAAGCGTTTACAACCCCACTTACAAGTAAAACTAGCTAAAATGTGCCTGGCTGCTGTTCACTGAAAAGCTCATTTTGGGTACATTTTTGGTATACATTTGCTTCTGCCGGGTCAGCTGAGCAGTGAATTTCTACTTAACTACCTCCTATCAGGAGAGACCTCAGGGCTGCATCTTTTGAGCGCAGTACTGAGCCTGAAAAGCGTTTACAACCCCACTTACAAGTAAAACTAGCTAAAATGTGCCTGGCTGCTGTTCACTAAAAAGCTCATTCTGGGTACATTTTTGGTATACATTTGCTTCTGCCGGGTCAGCTGAGCAGTGAATTTCTACTTAACTACCCCCTATCAGGAGAGACCTCAGGACTGCATCTTTTGAGCGCAGTACTGAGCCTGAAAAGCGTTTACAACCCCACTTACAAGTAAAACTAGCTAAAATGTGCCTGGCTGCTGTTCACTGAAAAGCTCATTCTGGGTACATTTTTGGTATACATTTGCTTCTGCCGGGTCAGCTGAGCAGTGAATTTCTACTTAACTACCTCCTATCAGGAGAGACCTCAGGGCTGCATCTTTTGAGCGCAGTACTGAGCCTGAAAAGCGTTTACAACCCCAGTCACAAGTAAAACTAGCTAAAATGTGCCTGGCTGCTGTTCACTGAAAAGCTAATTCTGGGTACATTTTTGGTATACATTTACTTCTGCCGGGTCAGCTGAGCAGTGAATTTCTACTTAACTACCTCCTATCAGGAGAGACCTCAGGGCTGCATCTTTTGAGCGCAGTACTGAGCCTGAAAAGCGTTTACAACCCCACTTACAAGTAAAACTAGCTAAATGTGCCTGGCTGCTGTTCACTGAAAAGCTCATTCTGGGTAAATTTTTGGTATACATTTGCTTCTGCCGGGTCAGCTGAGCAGTGAATTTCTACTTAACACTACCCCCTATCAGGAGAGACCTCAGGGCTGCATCTTTTGAGCGCAGTACTGAGCCTGAAAAGCGTTTACAACCCCACTTACAAGTAAAACTAGCTAAAATGTGCCTGGCTGATGTTCACTGAAAAGCTCATTCTGGGTACATTTTTGGTATACATTTGCTTCTGCCGGGTCAGCTGAGCAGTGAATTTCTACTTAACTACCCCCTATCAGGAGAGACCTCAGGGCTGCATCTTTTGAGCGCAGTACTGAGCCTGAAAAGCGTTTACAACCCCAGTTACAAGTAAAACTAGCTAAAATGTGCCTGGCTGCTGTTCACTGAAAAGCTCATTCTGGGTACATTTTTGGTATACATTTGCTTCTGCCGGGTCAGCTGAGCAGTGAATTTCTACTTAACTATCTCCTATCAGGAGAGACCTCAGGGCTGCATCTTTTGAGCGCAGTACTGAGCCTGAAAAGCGTTTCCAACCCCACTTACAAGTAAAACTAGCTAAAATGTGCCTGGCTGCTGTTCACTGAAAAGCACATTCTGGGTACATTTTTGGTATACATTTGCTTCTGCCGGGTCAGCTGAGCAGTGAATTTCTACTTAACTATCTCCTATCAGGAGAGACCTCAGGGCTGCATCTTTTGAGCGCAGTACTGAGCCTGAAAAGCGTTTCCAACCCCACTTACAAGTAAAACTAGCTAAAATGTGCCTGGCTGCTGTTCACTGAAAAGCTCATTTTGGGTAAATTTTTGGTATACATTTGCTTCTGCCGGGTCAGCTGAGCAGTGAATTTCTACTTAACTACCTCCTATCAGGAGAGACCTCAGGGCTGCATCTTTTGAGCGCAGTACTGAGCCTGAAAAGCGTTTACAACCCCACTTACAAGTAAAACTAGCTAAAATGTGCCTGGCTGCTGTTCACTGAAAAGCTCATTCTGGGTACATTTTTGGTATACATTTGCTTCTGCCGGGTCAGCTGAGCAGTGAATTTCTACTTAACTACCCCCTATCAGGAGAGACCTCAGGACTGCATCTTTTGAGCGCAGTACTGAGCCTGAAAAGCGTTTACAACCCCAGTTACAAGTAAAACTAGCTAAAATGTGCCTGGCTGCTGTTCACTGAAACGCTCATTCTGGGTACATTTTTGGTATACATTTGCTTCTGCCGGGTCAGCTGAGCAGTGAATTTTTACTTAACTACCTCCTATCAGGAGAGACCTCAGGGCTGCATCTTTTGAGCGCAGTACTGAGCCTGAAAAGCGTTTACAACCCCAGTCACAAGTAAAACTAGCTAAAATGTGCCTGGCTGCTGTTCACTGAAAAGCACATTCTGGGTACATTTTTGGTATACATTTGCTTCTGCCGGGTCAGCTGAGCAGTGAATTTCTACTTAACTACCCCCTATCAGGAGAGACCTCAGGGCTGCATCTTTTGAGCGCAGTACTGAGCCTGAAAAGCGTTTACAACCCCAGTTACAAGTAAAACTAGCTAAAATGTGCCTGGCTGCTGTTCACTGAAAAACTCATTCTGGGTACATTTTTGGTATACATTTGCTTCTGCCGGGTCAGCTGAGCAGTGAATTTCTACTTAACTATCTCCTATCAGGAGAGACCTCAGGGCTGCATCTTTTGAGCGCAGTACTGAGCCTGAAAAGCGTTTCCAACCCCAGTCACAAGTAAAACTAGCTAAAATGTGCCTGGCTGCTGTTCACTGAAAAGCTAATTCTGGGTACATTTTTGGTATACATTTACTTCTGCCGGGTCAGCTGAGCAGTGAATTTCTACTTAACTACCTCCTATCAGGAGAGACCTCAGGGCTGCATCTTTTGAGCGCAGTACTGAGCCTGAAAAGCGTTTACAACCCCACTTACAAGTAAAACTAGCTAAAATGTGCCTGGCTGCTGTTCACTGAAAAGCTCATTCTGGGTAAATTTTTGGTATACATTTGCTTCTGCCGGGTCAGCTGAGCAGTGAATTTCTACTTAACACTACCCCCTATCAGGAGAGACCTCAGGGCTGCATCTTTTGAGCGCAGTACTGAGCCTGAAAAGCGTTTACAACCCCACTTACAAGTAAAACTAGCTAAAATGTGCCTGGCTGATGTTCACTGAAAAGCTCATTCTGGGTACATTTTTGGTATACATTTGCTTCTGCCGGGTCAGCTGAGCAGTGAATTTCTACTTAACTACCCCCTATCAGGAGAGACCTCAGGGCTGCATCTTTTGAGCGCAGTACTGAGCCTGAAAAGCGTTTACAACCCCAGTTACAAGTAAAACTAGCTAAAATGTGCCTGGCTGCTGTTCACTGAAAAGCTCATTCTGGGTACATTTTTGGTATACATTTGCTTCTGCCGGGTCAGCTGAGCAGTGAATTTCTACTTAACTATCTCCTATCAGGAGAGACCTCAGGGCTGCATCTTTTGAGCGCAGTACTGAGCCTGAAAAGCGTTTCCAACCCCACTTACAAGTAAAACTAGCTAAAATGTGCCTGGCTGCTGTTCACTGAAAAGCACATTCTGGGTAAATTTTTGGTATACATTTGCTTCTGCCGGGTCAGCTGAGCAGTGAATTTCTACTTAACTACCTCCTATCAGGAGAGACCTCAGGGCTGCATCTTTTGAGCGCAGTACTGAGCCTGAAAAGCGTTTACAACCCCACTTACAAGTAAAACTAGCTAAAATGTGCCTGGCTGCTGTTCACTGAAAAGCTCATTCTGGGTACATTTTTGGTATACATTTGCTTCTGCCGGGTCAGCTGAGCAGTGAATTTCTACTTAACTACCCCCTATCAGGAGAGACCTCAGGACTGCATCTTTTGAGCGCAGTACTGAGCCTGAAAAGCGTTTACAACCCCAGTTACAAGTAAAACTAGCTAAAATGTGCCTGGCTGCTGTTCACTGAAACGCTCATTCTGGGTACATTTTTGGTATACATTTGCTTCTGCCGGGTCAGCTGAGCAGTGAATTTTTACTTAACTACCTCCTATCAGGAGAGACCTCAGGGCTGCATCTTTTGAGCGCAGTACTGAGCCTGAAAAGCGTTTACAACCCCAGTCACAAGTAAAACTAGCTAAAATGTGCCTGGCTGCTGTTCACTGAAAAGCACATTCTGGGTACATTTTTGGTATACATTTGCTTCTGCCGGGTCAGCTGAGCAGTGAATTTCTACTTAACTACCCCCTATCAGGAGAGACCTCAGGGCTGCATCTTTTGAGCGCAGTACTGAGCCTGAAAAGCGTTTACAACCCCAGTTACAAGTAAAACTAGCTAAAATGTGCCTGGCTGCTGTTCACTGAAAAACTCATTCTGGGTACATTTTTGGTATACATTTGCTTCTGCCGGGTCAGCTGAGCAGTGAATTTCTACTTAACTATCTCCTATCAGGAGAGACCTCAGGGCTGCATCTTTTGAGCGCAGTACTGAGCCTGAAAAGCGTTTCCAACCCCACTTACAAGTAAAACTAGCTAAAATGTGCCTGGCTGCTGTTCACTGAAAAGCTCATTCTGGATACATTTTTGGTATACATTTGCTTCTGCCGGGTCAGCTGAGCAGTGAATTTCTACTTAACTACCTCCTATCAGGAGAGACCTCAGGGCTGCATCTTTTGAGTGCAGTACTGAGCCTGAAAAGCATTTACAACCCCACTTACAAGTAAAACTAGCTAAAATGTGCCTGGCTGCTGTTCACTGAAAAGCTCATTTTGGGTACATTTTTGGTATACATTTGCTTCTGCCGGGTCAGCTGAGCAGTGAATTTCTACTTAACTACCTCCTATCAGGAGAGACCTCAGGGCTGCATCTTTTGAGCGCAGTACTGAGCCTGAAAAGCGTTTACAACCCCACTTACAAGTAAAACTAGCTAAAATGTGCCTGGCTGCTGTTCACTGAAAAGCTCATTCTGGGTACATTTTTGGTATACATTTGCTTCTGCCGGGTCAGCTGAGCAGTGAATTCCTACTTAACTACCCCCTATCAGGAGAGACCTCAGGGCTGCATCTTTTGAGCGCAGTACTGAGCCTGAAAAGCGTTTACAACCCCAGTTACAAGTAAAACTAGCTAAAATGTGCCTGGCTGCTGTTCACTGAAAAGCTCATTCTGGGTACATTTTTGGTATACATTTGCTTCTGCCGGGTCTGCTGAGCAGTGAATTTCTACTTAACTACCTCCTATCAGGAGAGACCTCAGGGCTGCATCTTTTGAGCACAGTACTGAGCCTGAAAAGCGTTTACAACCCCACTTACAAGTAAAACTAGCTAAAATGTGCCTGGCTGCTGTTCACTGAAAAGCTCATTCTGGGTACATTTTTGGTATACATTTGCTTCTGCCGGGTCAGCTGAGCAGTGAATTTCTACTTAACTACCCCCTATCAGGAGAGACCTCAGGGCTGCATCTTTTGAGCGCAGTACTGAGCCTGAAAAGCGTTTACAACCCCACTTACAAGTAAAACTAGCTAAAATGTGCCTGGCTGCTGTTCACTGAAAAGCTCATTCTGGGTACATTTTTGGTATACATTTGCTTCTGCCGGGTCAGCTGAGCAGTGAATTTCTACTTAACTACCCCCTATCAGGAGAGACCTCAGGACTGCATCTTGTGAGTGCAGTACTGAGCCTGAAAAGCGTTTACGACCCCAGTTACAAGTAAAACTAGCTAAAATGTGCCTGGCTGCTGTTCACTGAAAAGCTCATTCTGGGTACATTTTTGGTATACATTTGCTTCTGCCGGGTCAGCTGAGCAGTGAATTTCTACTTAACTACCTCCTATCAGGAGAGACCTCAGGGCTGCATCTTTTGAGCGCAGTACTGAGCCTGAAAAGCGTTTACAACCCCAGTCACAAGTAAAACTAGCTAAAATGTGCCTGGCTGCTGTTCACTGAAAAGCTCATTCTGGGTACATTTTTGGTATACATTTGCTTCTGCCGGGTCAGCTGAGCAGTGAATTTCTACTTAACTACCTCCTATCAGGAGAGACCTCAGGGCTGCATCTTTTGAGCGCAGTACTGAGCCTGAAAAGCGTTTACAACCCCAGTCACAAGTAAAACTAGCTAAAATGTGCCTGGCTGCTGTTCACTGAAAAGCTAATTCTGGGTACATTTTTGGTATACATTTACTTCTGCCGGGTCAGCTGAGCAGTGAATTTCTACTTAACTACCTCCTATCAGGAGAGACCTCAGGGCTGCATCTTTTGAGCGCAGTACTGAGCCTGAAAAGCGTTTACAACCCCACTTACAAGTAAAACTAGCTAAAATGTGCCTGGCTGCTGTTCACTGAAAAGCTCATTCTGGGTAAATTTTTGGTATACATTTGCTTCTGCCGGGTCAGCTGAGCAGTGAATTTCTACTTAACACTACCCCCTATCAGGAGAGACCTCAGGGCTGCATCTTTTGAGCGCAGTACTGAGCCTGAAAAGCGTTTACAACCCCACTTACAAGTAAAACTAGCTAAAATGTGCCTGGCTGATGTTCACTGAAAAGCTCATTCTGGGTACATTTTTGGTATACATTTGCTTCTGCCGGGTCAGCTGAGCAGTGAATTTCTACTTAACTACCCCCTATCAGGAGAGACCTCAGGGCTGCATCTTTTGAGCGCAGTACTGAGCCTGAAAAGCGTTTACAACCCCAGTTACAAGTAAAACTAGCTAAAATGTGCCTGGCTGCTGTTCACTGAAAAGCTCATTCTGGGTACATTTTTGGTATACATTTGCTTCTGCCGGGTCAGCTGAGCAGTGAATTTCTACTTAACTGTCTCCTATCAGGAGAGACCTCAGGGCTGCATCTTTTGAGCGCAGTACTGAGCCTGAAAAGCGTTTCCAACCCCACTTACAAGTAAAACTAGCTAAAATGTGCCTGGCTGCTGTTCACTGAAAAGCACATTCTGGGTACATTTTTGGTATACATTTGCTTCTGCCGGGTCAGCTGAGCAGTGAATTTCTACTTAACTATCTCCTATCAGGAGAGACCTCAGGGCTGCATCTTTTGAGCGCAGTACTGAGCCTGAAAAGCGTTTCCAACCCCACTTACAAGTAAAACTAGCTAAAATGTGCCTGGCTGCTGTTCACTGAAAAGCTCATTTTGGGTAAATTTTTGGTATACATTTGCTTCTGCCGGGTCAGCTGAGCAGTGAATTTCTACTTAACTACCTCCTATCAGGAGAGACCTCAGGGCTGCATCTTTTGAGCGCAGTACTGAGCCTGAAAAGCGTTTACAACCCCACTTACAAGTAAAACTAGCTAAAATGTGCCTGGCTGCTGTTCACTGAAAAGCTCATTCTGGGTACATTTTTGGTATACATTTGCTTCTGCCGGGTCAGCTGAGCAGTGAATTTCTACTTAACTACCCCCTATCAGGAGAGACCTCAGGACTGCATCTTTTGAGCGCAGTACTGAGCCTGAAAAGCGTTTACAACCCCAGTTACAAGTAAAACTAGCTAAAATGTGCCTGGCTGCTGTTCACTGAAACGCTCATTCTGGGTACATTTTTGGTATACATTTGCTTCTGCCGGGTCAGCTGAGCAGTGAATTTCTACTTAACTACCTCCTATCAGGAGAGACCTCAGGGCTGCATCTTTTGAGCGCAGTACTGAGCCTGAAAAGCGTTTACAACCCCAGTCACAAGTAAAACTAGCTAAAATGTGCCTGGCTGCTGTTCACTGAAAAGCACATTCTGGGTACATTTTTGGTATACATTTGCTTCTGCCGGGTCAGCTGAGCAGTGAATTTCTACTTAACTACCCCCTATCAGGAGAGACCTCAGGGCTGCATCTTTTGAGCGCAGTACTGAGCCTGAAAATCGTTTACAACCCCAGTTACAAGTAAAACTAGCTAAAATGTGCCTGGCTGCTGTTCACTGAAAAACTCATTCTGGGTACATTTTTGGTATACATTTGCTTCTGCCGGGTCAGCTGAGCAGTGAATTTCTACTTAACTATCTCCTATCAGGAGAGACCTCAGGGCTGCATCTTTTGAGCGCAGTACTGAGCCTGAAAAGCGTTTCCAACCCCACTTACAAGTAAAACTAGCTAAAATGTGCCTGGCTGCTGTTCACTGAAAAGCTCATTCTGGGTACATTTTTGGTATACATTTGCTTCTGCCGGGTCAGCTGAGCAGTGAATTTCTACTTAACTACCTCCTATCAGGAGAGACCTCAGGGCTGCATCTTTTGAGTGCAGTACTGAGCCTGAAAAGCATTTACAACCCCACTTACAAGTAAAACTAGCTAAAATGTGCCTGGCTGCTGTTCACTGAAAAGCTCATTTTGGGTACATTTTTGGTATACATTTGCTTCTGCCGGGTCAGCTGAGCAGTGAATTTCTACTTAACTACCTCCTATCAGGAGAGACCTCAGGGCTGCATCTTTTGAGCGCAGTACTGAGCCTGAAAAGCGTTTACAACCCCACTTACAAGTAAAACTAGCTAAAATGTGCCTGGCTGCTGTTCACTGAAAAGCTCATTCTGGGTACATTTTTGGTATACATTTGCTTCTGCCGGGTCAGCTGAGCAGTGAATTCCTACTTAACTACCCCCTATCAGGAGAGACCTCAGGGCTGCATCTTTTGAGCGCAGTACTGAGCCTGAAAAGCGTTTACAACCCCAGTTACAAGTAAAACTAGCTAAAATGTGCCTGGCTGCTGTTCACTGAAAAGCTCATTCTGGGTACATTTTTGGTATACATTTGCTTCTGCCGGGTCAGCTGAGCAGTGAATTTCTACTTAACTACCTCCTATCAGGAGAGACCTCAGGGCTGCATCTTTTGAGCACAGTACTGAGCCTGAAAAGCGTTTACAACCCCACTTACAAGTAAAACTAGCTAAAATGTGCCTGGCTGCTGTTCACTGAAAAGCTCATTCTGGGTACATTTTTGGTATACATTTGCTTCTGCCGGGTCAGCTGAGCAGTGAATTTCTACTTAACTACCCCCTATCAGGAGAGACCTCAGGGCTGCATCTTTTGAGCGCAGTACTGAGCCTGAAAAGCGTTTACAACCCCACTTACAAGTAAAACTAGCTAAAATGTGCCTGGCTGCTGTTCACTGAAAAGCTCATTCTGGGTACATTTTTGGTATACATTTGCTTCTGCCGGGTCAGCTGAGCAGTGAATTTCTACTTAACTACCCCCTATCAGGAGAGACCTCAGGACTGCATCTTTTGAGTGCAGTACTGAGCCTGAAAAGCGTTTACGACCCCAGTTACAAGTAAAACTAGCTAAAATGTGCCTGGCTGCTGTTCACTGAAAAGCTCATTCTGGGTACATTTTTGGTATACATTTGCTTCTGCCGGGTCAGCTGAGCAGTGAATTTCTACTTAACTACCTCCTATCAGGAGAGACCTCAGGGCTGCATCTTTTGAGCGCAGTACTGAGCCTGAAAAGCGTTTACAACCCCAGTCACAAGTAAAACTAGCTAAAATGTGCCTGGCTGCTGTTCACTGAAAAGCTCATTCTGGGTACATTTTTGGTATACATTTGCTTCTGCCGGGTCAGCTGAGCAGTGAATTTCTACTTAACTACCCCCTATCAGGAGAGACCTCAGGGCTGCATCTTTTGAGCGCAGTACTGAGCCTGAAAAGCGTTTACAACCCCAGTTACAAGTAAAACTAGCTAAAATGTGCCTGGCTGCTGTTCACTGAAAAGCTCATTCTGGGTACATTTTTGGTATACATTTGCTTCTGCCGGGTCAGCTGAGCAGTGAATTTCTACTTAACTATCTCCTATCAGGAGAGACCTCAGGGCTGCATCTTTTGAGCGCAGTACTGAGCCTGAAAAGCGTTTCCAACCCCACTTACAAGTAAAACTAGCTAAAATGTGCCTGGCTGCTGTTCACTGAAAAGCACATTCTGGGTACATTTTTGGTATACATTTGCTTCTGCCGGGTCAGCTGAGCAGTGAATTTCTACTTAACTATCTCCTATCAGGAGAGACCTCAGGGCTGCATCTTTTGAGCGCAGTACTGAGCCTGAACAGCGTTTCCAACCCCACTTACAAGTAAAACTAGCTAAAATGTGCCTGGCTGCTGTTCACTGAAAAGCTCATTTTGGGTAAATTTTTGGTATACATTTGCTTCTGCCGGGTCAGCTGAGCAGTGAATTTCTACTTAACTACCTCCTATCAGGAGAGACTGCAGGGCTGCATCTTTTGAGCGCAGTACTGAGCCTGAAAAGCGTTTACAACCCCACTTACAAGTAAAACTAGCTAAAATGTGCCTGGCTGCTGTTCACTGAAAAGCTCATTCTGGGTACATTTTTGGTATACATTTGCTTCTGCCGGGTCAGCTGAGCAGTGAATTTCTACTTAACTACCCCCTATCAGGAGAGACCTCAGGACTGCATCTTTTGAGCGCAGTACTGAGCCTGAAAAGCGTTTACAACCCCAGTTACAAGTAAAACTAGCTAAAATGTGCCTGGCTGCTGTTCACTGAAACGCTCATTCTGGGTACATTTTTGGTATACATTTGCTTCTGCCGGGTCAGCTGAGCAGTGAATTTCTACTTAACTACCTCCTATCAGGAGAGACCTCAGGGCTGCATCTTTTGAGCGCAGTACTGAGCCTGAAAAGCGTTTACAACCCCAGTCACAAGTAAAACTAGCTAAAATGTGCCTGGTTGCTGTTCACTGAAAAGCACATTCTGGGTACATTTTTGGTATACATTTGCTTCTGCCGGGTCAGCTGAGCAGTGAATTTCTACTTAACTACCCCCTATCAGGAGAGACCTCAGGGCTGCATCTTTTGAGCGCAGTACTGAGCCTGAAAAGCGTTTACAACCCCAGTTACAAGTAAAACTAGCTAAAATGTGCCTGGCTGCTGTTCACTGAAAAACTCATTCTGGGTACATTTTTGGTATACATTTGCTTCTGCCGGGTCAGCTGAGCAGTGAATTTCTACTTAACTATCTCCTATCAGGAGAGACCTCAGGGCTGCATCTTTTGAGCGCAGTACTGAGCCTGAAAAGCGTTTCCAACCCCACTTACAAGTAAAACTAGCTAAAATGTGCCTGGCTGCTGTTCACTGAAAAGCACATTCTGGGTACATTTTTGGTATACATTTGCTTCTGCCGGGTCAGCTGAGCAGTGAATTTCTACTTAACTATCTCCTATCAGGAGAGACCTCAGGGCTGCATCTTTTGAGCGCAGTACTGAGCCTGAAAAGCGTTTCCAACCCCACTTACAAGTAAAACTAGCTAAAATGTGCCTGGCTGCTGTTCACTGAAAAGCTCATTTTGGGTAAATTTTTGGTATACATTTGCTTCTGCCGGGTCAGCTGAGCAGTGAATTTCTACTTAACTACCTCCTATCAGGAGAGACCTCAGGGCTGCATCTTTTGAGCGCAGTACTGAGCCTGAAAAGCGTTTACAACCCCACTTACAAGTAAAACTAGCTAAAATGTGCCTGGCTGCTGTTCACTGAAAAGCTCATTCTGGGTACATTTTTGGTATACATTTGCTTCTGCCGGGTCAGCTGAGCAGTGAATTTCTACTTAACTACCCCCTATCAGGAGAGACCTCAGGACTGCATCTTTTGAGCGCAGTACTGAGCCTGAAAAGCGTTTACAACCCCAGTTACAAGTAAAACTAGCTAAAATGTGCCTGGCTGCTGTTCACTGAAACGCTCATTCTGGGTACATTTTTGGTATACATTTGCTTCTGCCGGGTCAGCTGAGCAGTGAATTTTTACTTAACTACCTCCTATCAGGAGAGACCTCAGGGCTGCATCTTTTGAGCGCAGTACTGAGCCTGAAAAGCGTTTACAACCCCAGTCACAAGTAAAACTAGCTAAAATGTGCCTGGCTGCTGTTCACTGAAAAGCACATTCTGGGTACATTTTTGGTATACATTTGCTTCTGCCGGGTCAGCTGAGCAGTGAATTTCTACTTAACTACCCCCTATCAGGAGAGACCTCAGGGCTGCATCTTTTGAGCGCAGTACTGAGCCTGAAAAGCGTTTACAACCCCAGTTACAAGTAAAACTAGCTAAAATGTGCCTGGCTGCTGTTCACTGAAAAACTCATTCTGGGTACATTTTTGGTATACATTTGCTTCTGCCGGGTCAGCTGAGCAGTGAATTTCTACTTAACTATCTCCTATCAGGAGAGACCTCAGAGCTGCATCTTTTGAGCGCAGTACTGAGCCTGAAAAGCGTTTCCAACCCCACTTACAAGTAAAACTAGCTAAAATGTGCCTGGCTGCTGTTCACTGAAAAGCTCATTCTGGGTACATTTTTGGTATACATTTGCTTCTGCCGGGTCAGCTGAGCAGTGAATTTCTACTTAACTACCTCCTATCAGGAGAGACCTCAGGGCTGCATCTTTTGAGTGCAGTACTGAGCCTGAAAAGCATTTACAACCCCACTTACAAGTAAAACTAGCTAAAATGTGCCTGGCTGCTGTTCACTGAAAAGCTCATTTTGGGTACATTTTTGGTATACATTTGCTTCTGCCGGGTCAGCTGAGCAGTGAATTTCTACTTAACTACCTCCTATCAGGAGAGACCTCAGGGCTGCATCTTTTGAGCGCAGTACTGAGCCTGAAAAGCGTTTACAACCCCACTTACAAGTAAAACTAGCTAAAATGTGCCTGGCTGCTGTTCACTGAAAAGCTCATTCTGGGTACATTTTTGGTATACATTTGCTTCTGCCGGGTCAGCTGAGCAGTGAATTTCTACTTAACTACCCCCTATCAGGAGAGACCTCAGGACTGCATCTTGTGAGTGCAGTACTGAGCCTGAAAAGCGTTTACGACCCCAGTTACAAGTAAAACTAGCTAAAATGTGCCTGGCTGCTGTTCACTGAAAAGCTCATTCTGGGTACATTTTTGGTATACATTTGCTTCTGCCGGGTCAGCTGAGCAGTGAATTTCTACTTAACTACCTCCTATCAGGAGAGACCTCAGGGCTGCATCTTTTGAGCGCAGTACTGAGCCTGAAAAGCGTTTACAACCCCAGTCACAAGTAAAACTAGCTAAAATGTGCCTGGCTGCTGTTCACTGAAAAGCTCATTCTGGGTACATTTTTGGTATACATTTGCTTCTGCCGGGTCAGCTGAGCAGTGAATTTCTACTTAACTACCTCCTATCAGGAGAGACCTCAGGGCTGCATCTTTTGAGCGCAGTACTGAGCCTGAAAAGCGTTTACAACCCCAGTCACAAGTAAAACTAGCTAAAATGTGCCTGGCTGCTGTTCACTGAAAAGCTCATTCTGGGTACATTTTTGGTATACATTTGCTTCTGCCGGGTCAGCTGAGCAGTGAATTTCTACTTAACTACCCCCTATCAGGAGAGACCTCAGGGCTGCATCTTTTGAGCGCAGTACTGAGCCTGAAAAGCGTTTACAACCCCAGTTACAAGTAAAACTAGCTAAAATGTGCCTGGCTGCTGTTCACTGAAAAGCTCATTTTGGGTAAATTTTTGGTATACATTTGCTTCTGCCGGGTCAGCTGAGCAGTGAATTTCTACTTAACTACCTCCTATCAGGAGAGACCTCAGGGCTGCATCTTTTGAGCGCAGTACTGAGCCTGAAAAGCGTTTACAACCCCACTTACAAGTAAAACTAGCTAAAATGTGCCTGGCTGCTGTTCACTGAAAAGCTCATTTTTGGTAAATTTTTGGTATACATTTGCTTCTGCCGGGTCAGCTGAGCAGTGAATTTCTACTTAACTACCTCCTATCAGGAGAGACCTCAGGGCTGCATCTTTTGAGCGCAGTACTGAGCCTGAAAAGCGTTTACAACCCCACTTACAAGTAAAACTAGCTAAAATGTGCCTGGCTGCTGTTCACTGAAAAGCTCATTCTGGGTACATTTTTGGTATACATTTGCTTCTGCCGGGTCAGCTGAGCAGTGAATTTCTACTTAACTACCCCCTATCAGGAGAGACCTCAGGACTGCATCTTTTGAGCGCAGTACTGAGCCTGAAAAGCGTTTACAACCCCAGTTACAAGTAAAACTAGCTAAAATGTGCCTGGCTGCTGTTCACTGAAACGCTCATTCTGGGTACATTTTTGGTATACATTTGCTTCTGCCGGGTCAGCTGAGCAGTGAATTTTTACTTAACTACCTCCTATCAGGAGAGACCTCAGGGCTGCATCTTTTGAGCGCAGTACTGAGCCTGAAAAGCGTTTACAACCCCAGTCACAAGTAAAACTAGCTAAAATGTGCCTGGCTGCTGTTCACTGAAAAGCACATTCTGGGTACATTTTTGGTATACATTTGCTTCTGCCGGGTCAGCTGAGCAGTGAATTTCTACTTAACTACCCCCTATCAGGAGAGACCTCAGGGCTGCATCTTTTGAGCGCAGTACTGAGCCTGAAAAGCGTTTACAACCCCAGTTACAAGTAAAACTAGCTAAAATGTGCCTGGCTGCTGTTCACTGAAAAACTCATTCTGGGTACATTTTTGGTATACATTTGCTTCTGCCGGGTCAGCTGAGCAGTGAATTTCTACTTAACTACCCCCTATCAGGAGAGACCTCAGGACTGCATCTTTTGAGCGCAGTTCTGAGCCTGAAAAGCGTTTACAACCCCAGTTACAAGTAAAACTAGCTAAAATGTGCCTGGCTGCTGTTCACTGAAACGCTCATTCTGGGTACATTTTTGGTATACATTTGCTTCTGCCGGGTCAGCTGAGCAGTGAATTTCTACTTAACTACCTCCTATCAGGAGAGACCTCAGGGCTGCATCTTTTGAGCGCAGTACTGAGCCTGAAAAGCGTTTACAACCCCAGTCACAAGTAAAACTAGCTAAAATGTGCCTGGCTGCTGTTCACTGAAAAGCACATTCTGGGTACATTTTTGGTATACATTTGCTTCTGCCGGGTCAGCTGAGCAGTGAATTTCTACTTAACTACCCCCTATCAGGAGAGACCTCAGGGCTGCATCTTTTGAGCGCAGTACTGAGCCTGAAAAGCGTTTACAACCCCAGTTACAAGTAAAACTAGCTAAAATGTGCCTGGCTGCTGTTCACTGAAAAACTCATTCTGGGTACATTTTTGGTATACATTTGCTTCTGCCGGGTCAGCTGAGCAGTGAATTTCTACTTAACTATCTCCTATCAGGAGAGACCTCAGGGCTGCATCTTTTGAGCGCAGTACTGAGCCTGAAAAGCGTTTCCAACCCCACTTACAAGTAAAACTAGCTAAAATGTGCCTAGCTGCTGTTCACTGAAAAGCTCATTCTGGGTACATTTTTGGTATACATTTGCTTCTGCCGGGTCAGCTGAGCAGTGAATTTCTACTTAACTACCTCCTATCAGGAGAGACCTCAGGGCTGCATCTTTTGAGTGCAGTACTGAGCCTGAAAAGCATTTACAACCCCACTTACAAGTAAAACTAGCTAAAATGTGCCTGGCTGCTGTTCACTGAAAAGCTCATTTTGGGTACATTTTTGGTATACATTTGCTTCTGCCGGGTCAGCTGAGCAGTGAATTTCTACTTAACTACCTCCTATCAGGAGAGACCTCAGGGCTGCATCTTTTGAGCGCAGTACTGAGCCTGAAAAGCGTTTACAACCCCAGTCACAAGTAAAACTAGCTAAAATGTGCCTGGCTGCTGTTCACTGAAAAGCACATTCTGGGTACATTTTTGGTATACATTTGCTTCTGCCGGGTCAGCTGAGCAGTGAATTTCTACTTAACTACCCCCTATCAGGAGAGACCTCAGGGCTGCATCTTTTGAGCGCAGTACTGAGCCTGAAAAGCGTTTACAACCCCAGTTACAAGTAAAACTAGCTAAAATGTGCCTGGCTGCTGTTCACTGAAAAACTCATTCTGGGTACATTTTTGGTATACATTTGCTTCTGCCGGGTCAGCTGAGCAGTGAATTTCTACTTAACTATCTCCTATCAGGAGAGACCTCAGGGCTGCATCTTTTGAGCGCAGTACTGAGCCTGAAAAGCGTTTCCAACCCCACTTACAAGTAAAACTAGCTAAAATGTGCCTGGCTGCTGTTCACTGAAAAGCTCATTCTGGGTACATTTTTGGTATACATTTGCTTCTGCCGGGTCAGCTGAGCAGTGAATTTCTACTTAACTACCTCCTATCAGGAGAGACCTCAGGGCTGCATCTTTTGAGTGCAGTACTGAGCCTGAAAAGCATTTACAACCCCACTTACAAGTAAAACTAGCTAAAATGTGCCTGGCTGCTGTTCACTGAAAAGCTCATTTTGGGTACATTTTTGGTATACATTTGCTTCTGCCGGGTCAGCTGAGCAGTGAATTTCTACTTAACTACCTCCTATCAGGAGAGACCTCAGGGCTGCATCTTTTGAGCGCAGTACTGAGCCTGAAAAGCGTTTACAACCCCACTTACAAGTAAAACTAGCTAAAATGTGCCTGGCTGCTGTTCACTGAAAAGCTCATTCTGGGTACATTTTTGGTATACATTTGCTTCTGCCGGGTCAGCTGAGCAGTGAATTCCTACTTAACTACCCCCTATCAGGAGAGACCTCAGGGCTGCATCTTTTGAGCGCAGTACTGAGCCTGAAAAGCGTTTACAACCCCAGTTACAAGTAAAACTAGCTAAAATGTGCCTGGCTGCTGTTCACTGAAAAGCTCATTCTGGGTACATTTTTGGTATACATTTGCTTCTGCCGGGTCAGCTGAGCAGTGAATTTCTACTTAACTACCTCCTATCAGGAGAGACCTCAGGGCTGCATCTTTTGAGCACAGTACTGAGCCTGAAAAGCGTTTACAACCCCACTTACAAGTAAAACTAGCTAAAATGTGCCTGGCTGCTGTTCACTGAAAAGCTCATTCTGGGTACATTTTTGGTATACATTTGCTTCTGCCGGGTCAGCTGAGCAGTGAATTTCTACTTAACTACCCCCTATCAGGAGAGACCTCAGGGCTGCATCTTTTGAGCGCAGTACTGAGCCTGAAAAGCGTTTACAACCCCACTTACAAGTAAAACTAGCTAAAATGTGCCTGGCTGCTGTTCACTGAAAAGCTCATTCTGGGTACATTTTTGGTATACATTTGCTTCTGCCGGGTCAGCTGAGCAGTGAATTTCTACTTAACTACCCCCTATCAGGAGAGACCTCAGGACTGCATCTTGTGAGTGCAGTACTGAGCCTGAAAAGCGTTTACGACCCCAGTTACAAGTAAAACTAGCTAAAATGTGCCTGGCTGCTGTTCACTGAAAAGCTCATTCTGGGTACATTTTTGGTATACATTTGCTTCAGCTGAGCAGTGAATTTCTACTTAACTACCTCCTATCAGGAGAGACCTCAGGGCTGCATCTTTTGAGCGCAGTACTGAGCCTGAAAAGCGTTTACAACCCCAGTCACAAGTAAAACTAGCTAAAATGTGCCTGGCTGCTGTTCACTGAAAAGCTCATTCTGGGTACATTTTTGGTATACATTTGCTTCTGCCGGGTCAGCTGAGCAGTGAATTTCTACTTAACTACCTCCTATCAGGAGAGACCTCAGGGCTGCATCTTTTGAGCGCAGTACTGAGCCTGAAAAGCGTTTACAACCCCAGTCACAAGTAAAACTAGCTAAAATGTGCCTGGCTGCTGTTCACTGAAAAGCTCATTCTGGGTACATTTTTGGTATACATTTGCTTCTGCCGGGTCAGCTGAGCAGTGAATTTCTACTTAACTACCCCCTATCAGGAGAGACCTCAGGGCTGCATCTTTTGAGCGCAGTACTGAGCCTGAAAAGCGTTTACAACCCCAGTTACAAGTAAAACTAGCTAAAATGTGCCTGGCTGCTGTTCACTGAAAAGCTCATTCTGGGTACATTTTTGGTATACATTTGCTTCTGCCGGGTCAGCTGAGCAGTGAATTTCTACTTAACTATCTCCTATCAGGAGAGACCTCAGGGCTGCATCTTTTGAGCGCAGTACTGAGCCTGAAAAGCGTTTCCAACCCCACTTACAAGTAAAACTAGCTAAAATGTGCCTGGCTGCTGTTCACTGAAAAGCACATTCTGGGTACATTTTTGGTATACATTTGCTTCTGCCGGGTCAGCTGAGCAGTGAATTTCTACTTAACTATCTCCTATCAGGAGAGACCTCAGGGCTGCATCTTTTGAGCGCAGTACTGAGCCTGAACAGCGTTTCCAACCCCACTTACAAGTAAAACTAGCTAAAATGTGCCTGGCTGCTGTTCACTGAAAAGCTCATTTTGGGTAAATTTTTGGTATACATTTGCTTCTGCCGGGTCAGCTGAGCAGTGAATTTCTACTTAACTACCTCCTATCAGGAGAGACCTCAGGGCTGCATCTTTTGAGCGCAGTACTGAGCCTGAAAAGCGTTTACAACCCCACTTACAAGTAAAACTAGCTAAAATGTGCCTGGCTGCTGTTCACTGAAAAGCTCATTCTGGGTACATTTTTGGTATACATTTGCTTCTGCCGGGTCAGCTGAGCAGTGAATTTCTACTTAACTACCCCCTATCAGGAGAGACCTCAGGACTGCATCTTTTGAGCGCAGTACTGAGCCTGAAAAGCGTTTACAACCCCAGTTACAAGTAAAACTAGCTAAAATGTGCCTGGCTGCTGTTCACTGAAACGCTCATTCTGGGTACATTTTTGGTATACATTTGCTTCTGCCGGGTCAGCTGAGCAGTGAATTTCTACTTAACTACCTCCTATCAGGAGAGACCTCAGGGCTGCATCTTTTGAGCGCAGTACTGAGCCTGAAAAGCGTTTACAACCCCAGTCACAAGTAAAACTAGCTAAAATGTGCCTGGCTGCTGTTCACTGAAAAGCACATTCTGGGTACATTTTTGGTATACATTTGCTTCTGCCGGGTCAGCTGAGCAGTGAATTTCTACTTAACTACCCCCTATCAGGAGAGACCTCAGGGCTGCATCTTTTGAGCGCAGTACTGAGCCTGAAAAGCGTTTACAACCCCAGTTACAAGTAAAACTAGCTAAAATGTGCCTGGCTGCTGTTCACTGAAAAACTCATTCTGGGTACATTTTTGGTATACATTTGCTTCTGCCGGGTCAGCTGAGCAGTGAATTTCTACTTAACTATCTCCTATCAGGAGAGACCTCAGGGCTGCATCTTTTGAGCGCAGTACTGAGCCTGAAAAGCGTTTCCAACCCCACTTACAAGTAAAACTAGCTAAAATGTGCCTGGCTGCTGTTCACTGAAAAGCACATTCTGGGTACATTTTTGGTATACATTTGCTTCTGCCGGGTCAGCTGAGCAGTGAATTTCTACTTAACTATCTCCTATCAGGAGAGACCTCAGGGCTGCATCTTTTGAGCGCAGTACTGAGCCTGAAAAGCGTTTCCAACCCCACTTACAAGTAAAACTAGCTAAAATGTGCCTGGCTGCTGTTCACTGAAAAGCTCATTTTGGGTAAATTTTTGGTATACATTTGCTTCTGCCGGGTCAGCTGAGCAGTGAATTTCTACTTAACTACCTCCTATCAGGAGAGACCTCAGGGCTGCATCTTTTGAGCGCAGTACTGAGCCTGAAAAGCGTTTACAACCCCACTTACAAGTAAAACTAGCTAAAATGTGCCTGGCTACTGTTCACTGAAAAGCTCATTCTGGGTACATTTTTGGTATACATTTGCTTCTGCCGGGTCAGCTGAGCAGTGAATTTCTACGTAACTACCCCCTATCAGGAGAGACCTCAGGACTGCATCTTTTGAGCGCAGTACTGAGCCTGAAAAGCGTTTACAACCCCAGTTACAAGTAAAACTAGCTAAAATGTGCCTGGCTGCTGTTCACTGAAACGCTCATTCTGGGTACATTTTTGGTATACATTTGCTTCTGCCGGGTCAGCTGAGCAGTGAATTTTTACTTAACTACCTCCTATCAGGAGAGACCTCAGGGCTGCATCTTTTGAGCGCAGTACTGAGCCTGAAAAGCGTTTACAACCCCAGTCACAAGTAAAACTAGCTAAAATGTGCCTGGCTGCTGTTCACTGAAAAGCACATTCTGGGTACATTTTTGGTATACATTTGCTTCTGCCGGGTCAGCTGAGCAGTGAATTTCTACTTAACTACCCCCTATCAGGAGAGACCTCAGGGCTGCATCTTTTGAGCGCAGTACTGAGCCTGAAAAGCGTTTACAACCCCAGTTACAAGTAAAACTAGCTAAAATGTGCCTGGCTGCTGTTCACTGAAAAACTCATTCTGGGTACATTTTTGGTATACATTTGCTTCTGCCGGGTCAGCTGAGCAGTGAATTTCTACTTAACTATCTCCTATCAGGAGAGACCTCAGGGCTGCATCTTTTGAGCGCAGTACTGAGCCTGAAAAGCGTTTCCAACCCCACTTACAAGTAAAACTAGCTAAAATGTGCCTAGCTGCTGTTCACTGAAAAGCTCATTCTGGGTACATTTTTGGTATACATTTGCTTCTGCCGGGTCAGCTGAGCAGTGAATTTCTACTTAACTACCTCCTATCAGGAGAGACCTCAGGGCTGCATCTTTTGAGTGCAGTACTGAGCCTGAAAAGCATTTACAACCCCACTTACAAGTAAAACTAGCTAAAATGTGCCTGGCTGCTGTTCACTGAAAAGCTCATTTTGGGTACATTTTTGGTATACATTTGCTTCTGCCGGGTCAGCTGAGCAGTGAATTTCTACTTAACTACCTCCTATCAGGAGAGACCTCAGGGCTGCATCTTTTGAGCGCAGTACTGAGCCTGAAAAGCGTTTACAACCCCACTTACAAGTAAAACTAGCTAAAATGTGCCTGGCTGCTGTTCACTGAAAAGCTCATTCTGGGTACATTTTTGGTATACATTTGCTTCTGCCGGGTCAGCTGAGCAGTGAATTCCTACTTAACTACCCCCTATCAGGAGAGACCTCAGGGCTGCATCTTTTGAGCGCAGTACTGAGCCTGAAAAGCGTTTACAACCCCAGTTACAAGTAAAACTAGCTAAAATGTGCCTGGCTGCTGTTCACTGAAAAGCTCATTCTGGGTACATTTTTGGTATACATTTGCTTCTGCCGGGTCAGCTGAGCAGTGAATTTCTACTTAACTACCTCCTATCAGGAGAGACCTCAGGGCTGCATCTTTTGAGCACAGTACTGAGCCTGAAAAGCGTTTACAACCCCACTTACAAGTAAAACTAGCTAAAATGTGCCTGGCTGCTGTTCACTGAAAAGCTCATTCTGGGTACATTTTTGGTATACATTTGCTTCTGCCGGGTCAGCTGAGCAGTGAATTTCTACTTAACTACCCCCTATCAGGAGAGACCTCAGGGCTGCATCTTTTGAGCGCAGTACTGAGCCTGAAAAGCGTTTACAACCCCACTTACAAGTAAAACTAGCTAAAATGTGCCTGGCTGCTGTTCACTGAAAAGCTCATTCTGGGTACATTTTTGGTATACATTTGCTTCTGCCGGGTCAGCTGAGCAGTGAATTTCTACTTAACTACCCCCTATCAGGAGAGACCTCAGGGCTGCATCTTTTGAGCGCAGTACTGAGCCTGAAAAGCGTTTACAACCCCAGTTACAAGTAAAACTAGCTAAAATGTGCCTGGCTGCTGTTCACTGAAAAACTCATTCTGGGTACATTTTTGGTATACATTTGCTTCTGCCGGGTCAGCTGAGCAGTGAATTTCTACTTAACTATCTCCTATCAGGAGAGACCTCAGGGCTGCATCTTTTGAGCGCAGTACTGAGCCTGAAAAGCGTTTACAACCCCACTTACAAGTAAAACTAGCTAAAATGTGCCTGGCTGCTGTTCACTGAAAAGCTCATTCTGGGTACATTTTTGGTATACATTTGCTTCTGCCGGGTCAGCTGAGCAGTGAATTTCTACTTAACTACCCCCTATCAGGAGAGACCTCAGGGCTGCATCTTTTGAGCGCAGTACTGAGCCTGAAAAGCGTTTACAACCCCACTTACAAGTAAAACTAGCTAAAATGTGCCTGGCTGCTGTTCACTGAAAAGCTCATTCTGGGTACATTTTTGGTATACATTTGCTTCTGCCGGGTCAGCTGAGCAGTGAATTTCTACTTAACTACCCCCTATCAGGAGAGACCTCAGGACTGCATCTTGTGAGTGCAGTACTGAGCCTGAAAAGCGTTTACGACCCCAGTTACAAGTAAAACTAGCTAAAATGTGCCTGGCTGCTGTTCACTGAAAAGCTCATTCTGGGTACATTTTTGGTATACATTTGCTTCAGCTGAGCAGTGAATTTCTACTTAACTACCTCCTATCAGGAGAGACCTCAGGGCTGCATCTTTTGAGCGCAGTACTGAGCCTGAAAAGCGTTTACAACCCCAGTCACAAGTAAAACTAGCTAAAATGTGCCTGGCTGCTGTTCACTGAAAAGCTCATTCTGGGTACATTTTTGGTATACATTTGCTTCTGCCGGGTCAGCTGAGCAGTGAATTTCTACTTAACTACCTCCTATCAGGAGAGACCTCAGGGCTGCATCTTTTGAGCGCAGTACTGAGCCTGAAAAGCGTTTACAACCCCAGTCACAAGTAAAACTAGCTAAAATGTGCCTGGCTGCTGTTCACTGAAAAGCTCATTCTGGGTACATTTTTGGTATACATTTGCTTCTGCCGGGTCAGCTGAGCAGTGAATTTCTACTTAACTACCCCCTATCAGGAGAGACCTCAGGGCTGCATCTTTTGAGCGCAGTACTGAGCCTGAAAAGCGTTTACAACCCCAGTTACAAGTAAAACTAGCTAAAATGTGCCTGGCTGCTGTTCACTGAAAAGCTCATTCTGGGTACATTTTTGGTATACATTTGCTTCTGCCGGGTCAGCTGAGCAGTGAATTTCTACTTAACTATCTCCTATCAGGAGAGACCTCAGGGCTGCATCTTTTGAGCGCAGTACTGAGCCTGAAAAGCGTTTCCAACCCCACTTACAAGTAAAACTAGCTAAAATGTGCCTGGCTGCTGTTCACTGAAAAGCACATTCTGGGTACATTTTTGGTATACATTTGCTTCTGCCGGGTCAGCTGAGCAGTGAATTTCTACTTAACTATCTCCTATCAGGAGAGACCTCAGGGCTGCATCTTTTGAGCGCAGTACTGAGCCTGAACAGCGTTTCCAACCCCACTTACAAGTAAAACTAGCTAAAATGTGCCTGGCTGCTGTTCACTGAAAAGCTCATTCTGGGTACATTTTTGGTATACATTTGCTTCTGCCGGGTCAGCTGAGCAGTGAATTTCTACTTAACTACCCCCTATCAGGAGAGACCTCAGGACTGCATCTTTTGAGCGCAGTACTGAGCCTGAAAAGCGTTTACAACCCCAGTTACAAGTAAAACTAGCTAAAATGTGCCTGGCTGCTGTTCACTGAAACGCTCATTCTGGGTACATTTTTGGTATACATTTGCTTCTGCCGGGTCAGCTGAGCAGTGAATTTCTACTTAACTACCTCCTATCAGGAGAGACCTCAGGGCTGCATCTTTTGAGCGCAGTACTGAGCCTGAAAAGCGTTTACAACCCCAGTCACAAGTAAAACTAGCTAAAATGTGCCTGGCTGCTGTTCACTGAAAAGCACATTCTGGGTACATTTTTGGTATACATTTGCTTCTGCCGGGTCAGCTGAGCAGTGAATTTCTACTTAACTACCCCCTATCAGGAGAGACCTCAGGGCTGCATCTTTTGAGCGCAGTACTGAGCCTGAAAAGCGTTTACAACCCCAGTTACAAGTAAAACTAGCTAAAATGTGCCTGGCTGCTGTTCACTGAAAAACTCATTCTGGGTACATTTTTGGTATACATTTGCTTCTGCCGGGTCAGCTGAGCAGTGAATTTCTACTTAACTATCTCCTATCAGGAGAGACCTCAGGGCTGCATCTTTTGAGCGCAGTACTGAGCCTGAAAAGCGTTTCCAACCCCACTTACAAGTAAAACTAGCTAAAATGTGCCTGGCTGCTGTTCACTGAAAAGCACATTCTGGGTACATTTTTGGTATACATTTGCTTCTGCCGGGTCAGCTGAGCAGTGAATTTCTACTTAACTATCTCCTATCAGGAGAGACCTCAGGGCTGCATCTTTTGAGCGCAGTACTGAGCCTGAAAAGCGTTTCCAACCCCACTTACAAGTAAAACTAGCTAAAATGTGCCTGGCTGCTGTTCACTGAAAAGCTCATTTTGGGTAAATTTTTGGTATACATTTGCTTCTGCCGGGTCAGCTGAGCAGTGAATTTCTACTTAACTACCTCCTATCAGGAGAGACCTCAGGGCTGCATCTTTTGAGCGCAGTACTGAGCCTGAAAAGCGTTTACAACCCCACTTACAAGTAAAACTAGCTAAAATGTGCCTGGCTACTGTTCACTGAAAAGCTCATTCTGGGTACATTTTTGGTATACATTTGCTTCTGCCGGGTCAGCTGAGCAGTGAATTTCTACGTAACTACCCCCTATCAGGAGAGACCTCAGGACTGCATCTTTTGAGCGCAGTACTGAGCCTGAAAAGCGTTTACAACCCCAGTTACAAGTAAAACTAGCTAAAATGTGCCTGGCTGCTGTTCACTGAAACGCTCATTCTGGGTACATTTTTGGTATACATTTGCTTCTGCCGGGTCAGCTGAGCAGTGAATTTTTACTTAACTACCTCCTATCAGGAGAGACCTCAGGGCTGCATCTTTTGAGCGCAGTACTGAGCCTGAAAAGCGTTTACAACCCCAGTCACAAGTAAAACTAGCTAAAATGTGCCTGGCTGCTGTTCACTGAAAAGCACATTCTGGGTACATTTTTGGTATACATTTGCTTCTGCCGGGTCAGCTGAGCAGTGAATTTCTACTTAACTACCCCCTATCAGGAGAGACCTCAGGGCTGCATCTTTTGAGCGCAGTACTGAGCCTGAAAAGCGTTTACAACCCCAGTTACAAGTAAAACTAGCTAAAATGTGCCTGGCTGCTGTTCACTGAAAAACTCATTCTGGGTACATTTTTGGTATACATTTGCTTCTGCCGGGTCAGCTGAGCAGTGAATTTCTACTTAACTATCTCCTATCAGGAGAGACCTCAGGGCTGCATCTTTTGAGCGCAGTACTGAGCCTGAAAAGCGTTTCCAACCCCACTTACAAGTAAAACTAGCTAAAATGTGCCTAGCTGCTGTTCACTGAAAAGCTCATTCTGGGTACATTTTTGGTATACATTTGCTTCTGCCGGGTCAGCTGAGCAGTGAATTTCTACTTAACTACCTCCTATCAGGAGAGACCTCAGGGCTGCATCTTTTGAGTGCAGTACTGAGCCTGAAAAGCATTTACAACCCCACTTACAAGTAAAACTAGCTAAAATGTGCCTGGCTGCTGTTCACTGAAAAGCTCATTTTGGGTACATTTTTGGTATACATTTGCTTCTGCCGGGTCAGCTGAGCAGTGAATTTCTACTTAACTACCTCCTATCAGGAGAGACCTCAGGGCTGCATCTTTTGAGCGCAGTACTGAGCCTGAAAAGCGTTTACAACCCCACTTACAAGTAAAACTAGCTAAAATGTGCCTGGCTGCTGTTCACTGAAAAGCTCATTCTGGGTACATTTTTGGTATACATTTGCTTCTGCCGGGTCAGCTGAGCAGTGAATTCCTACTTAACTACCCCCTATCAGGAGAGACCTCAGGGCTGCATCTTTTGAGCGCAGTACTGAGCCTGAAAAGCGTTTACAACCCCAGTTACAAGTAAAACTAGCTAAAATGTGCCTGGCTGCTGTTCACTGAAAAGCTCATTCTGGGTACATTTTTGGTATACATTTGCTTCTGCCGGGTCAGCTGAGCAGTGAATTTCTACTTAACTACCTCCTATCAGGAGAGACCTCAGGGCTGCATCTTTTGAGCACAGTACTGAGCCTGAAAAGCGTTTACAACCCCACTTACAAGTAAAACTAGCTAAAATGTGCCTGGCTGCTGTTCACTGAAAAGCTCATTCTGGGTACATTTTTGGTATACATTTGCTTCTGCCGGGTCAGCTGAGCAGTGAATTTCTACTTAACTACCCCCTATCAGGAGAGACCTCAGGGCTGCATCTTTTGAGCGCAGTACTGAGCCTGAAAAGCGTTTACAACCCCACTTACAAGTAAAACTAGCTAAAATGTGCCTGGCTGCTGTTCACTGAAAAGCTCATTCTGGGTACATTTTTGGTATACATTTGCTTCTGCCGGGTCAGCTGAGCAGTGAATTTCTACTTAACTACCCCCTATCAGGAGAGACCTCAGGGCTGCATCTTTTGAGCGCAGTACTGAGCCTGAAAAGCGTTTACAACCCCAGTTACAAGTAAAACTAGCTAAAATGTGCCTGGCTGCTGTTCACTGAAAAACTCATTCTGGGTACATTTTTGGTATACATTTGCTTCTGCCGGGTCAGCTGAGCAGTGAATTTCTACTTAACTATCTCCTATCAGGAGAGACCTCAGGGCTGCATCTTTTGAGCGCAGTACTGAGCCTGAAAAGCGTTTCCAACCCCACTTACAAGTAAAACTAGCTAAAATGTGCCTGGCTGCTGTTCACTGAAAAGCTCATTCTGGGTACATTTTTGGTATACATTTGCTTCTGCCGGGTCAGCTGAGCAGTGAATTTCTACTTAACTACCTCCTATCAGGAGAGACCTCAGGGCTGCATCTTTTGAGTGCAGTACTGAGCCTGAAAAGCATTTACAACCCCACTTACAAGTAAAACTAGCTAAAATGTGCCTGGCTGCTGTTCACTGAAAAGCTCATTTTGGGTACATTTTTGGTATACATTTGCTTCTGCCGGGTCAGCTGAGCAGTGAATTTCTACTTAACTACCTCCTATCAGGAGAGACCTCAGGGCTGCATCTTTTGAGCGCAGTACTGAGCCTGAAAAGCGTTTACAACCCCACTTACAAGTAAAACTAGCTAAAATGTGCCTGGCTGCTGTTCACTGAAAAGCTCATTCTGGGTACATTTTTGGTATACATTTGCTTCTGCCGGGTCAGCTGAGCAGTGAATTCCTACTTAACTACCCCCTATCAGGAGAGACCTCAGGGCTGCATCTTTTGAGCGCAGTACTGAGCCTGAAAAGCGTTTACAACCCCAGTTACAAGTAAAACTAGCTAAAATGTGCCTGGCTGCTGTTCACTGAAAAGCTCATTCTGGGTACATTTTTGGTATACATTTGCTTCTGCCGGGTCTGCTGAGCAGTGAATTTCTACTTAACTACCTCCTATCAGGAGAGACCTCAGGGCTGCATCTTTTGAGCACAGTACTGAGCCTGAAAAGCGTTTACAACCCCACTTACAAGTAAAACTAGCTAAAATGTGCCTGGCTGCTGTTCACTGAAAAGCTCATTCTGGGTACATTTTTGGTATACATTTGCTTCTGCCGGGTCAGCTGAGCAGTGAATTTCTACTTAACTACCCCCTATCAGGAGAGACCTCAGGGCTGCATCTTTTGAGCGCAGTACTGAGCCTGAAAAGCGTTTACAACCCCACTTACAAGTAAAACTAGCTAAAATGTGCCTGGCTGCTGTTCACTGAAAAGCTCATTCTGGGTACATTTTTGGTATACATTTGCTTCTGCCGGGTCAGCTGAGCAGTGAATTCCTACTTAACTACCCCCTATCAGGAGAGACCTCAGGGCTGCATCTTTTGAGCGCAGTACTGAGCCTGAAAAGCGTTTACAACCCCAGTTACAAGTAAAACTAGCTAAAATGTGCCTGGCTGCTGTTCACTGAAAAGCTCATTCTGGGTACATTTTTGGTATACATTTGCTTCTGCCGGGTCAGCTGAGCAGTGAATTTCTACTTAACTACCTCCTATCAGGAGAGACCTCAGGGCTGCATCTTTTGAGCACAGTACTGAGCCTGAAAAGCGTTTACAACCCCACTTACAAGTAAAACTAGCTAAAATGTGCCTGGCTGCTGTTCACTGAAAAGCTCATTCTGGGTACATTTTTGGTATACATTTGCTTCTGCCGGGTCAGCTGAGCAGTGAATTTCTACTTAACTACCCCCTATCAGGAGAGACCTCAGGGCTGCATCTTTTGAGCGCAGTACTGAGCCTGAAAAGCGTTTACAACCCCACTTACAAGTAAAACTAGCTAAAATGTGCCTGGCTGCTGTTCACTGAAAAGCTCATTCTGGGTACATTTTTGGTATACATTTGCTTCTGCCGGGTCAGCTGAGCAGTGAATTTCTACTTAACTACCCCCTATCAGGAGAGACCTCAGGGCTGCATCTTTTGAGCGCAGTACTGAGCCTGAAAAGCGTTTACAACCCCAGTTACAAGTAAAACTAGCTAAAATGTGCCTGGCTGCTGTTCACTGAAAAACTCATTCTGGGTACATTTTTGGTATACATTTGCTTCTGCCGGGTCAGCTGAGCAGTGAATTTCTACTTAACTATCTCCTATCAGGAGAGACCTCAGGGCTGCATCTTTTGAGCGCAGTACTGAGCCTGAAAAGCGTTTCCAACCCCACTTACAAGTAAAACTAGCTAAAATGTGCCTGGCTGCTGTTCACTGAAAAGCTCATTCTGGGTACATTTTTGGTATACATTTGCTTCTGCCGGGTCAGCTGAGCAGTGAATTTCTACTTAACTACCTCCTATCAGGAGAGACCTCAGGGCTGCATCTTTTGAGTGCAGTACTGAGCCTGAAAAGCATTTACAACCCCACTTACAAGTAAAACTAGCTAAAATGTGCCTGGCTGCTGTTCACTGAAAAGCTCATTTTGGGTACATTTTTGGTATACATTTGCTTCTGCCGGGTCAGCTGAGCAGTGAATTTCTACTTAACTACCTCCTATCAGGAGAGACCTCAGGGCTGCATCTTTTGAGCGCAGTACTGAGCCTGAAAAGCGTTTACAACCCCACTTACAAGTAAAACTAGCTAAAATGTGCCTGGCTGCTGTTCACTGAAAAGCTCATTCTGGGTACATTTTTGGTATACATTTGCTTCTGCCGGGTCAGCTGAGCAGTGAATTCCTACTTAACTACCCCCTATCAGGAGAGACCTCAGGGCTGCATCTTTTGAGCGCAGTACTGAGCCTGAAAAGCGTTTACAACCCCAGTTACAAGTAAAACTAGCTAAAATGTGCCTGGCTGCTGTTCACTGAAAAGCTCATTCTGGGTACATTTTTGGTATACATTTGCTTCTGCCGGGTCTGCTGAGCAGTGAATTTCTACTTAACTACCTCCTATCAGGAGAGACCTCAGGGCTGCATCTTTTGAGCACAGTACTGAGCCTGAAAAGCGTTTACAACCCCACTTACAAGTAAAACTAGCTAAAATGTGCCTGGCTGCTGTTCACTGAAAAGCTCATTCTGGGTACATTTTTGGTATACATTTGCTTCTGCCGGGTCAGCTGAGCAGTGAATTTCTACTTAACTACCCCCTATCAGGAGAGACCTCAGGGCTGCATCTTTTGAGCGCAGTACTGAGCCTGAAAAGCGTTTACAACCCCACTTACAAGTAAAACTAGCTAAAATGTGCCTGGCTGCTGTTCACTGAAAAGCTCATTCTGGGTACATTTTTGGTATACATTTGCTTCTGCCGGGTCAGCTGAGCAGTGAATTTCTACTTAACTACCCCCTATCAGGAGAGACCTCAGGACTGCATCTTGTGAGTGCAGTACTGAGCCTGAAAAGCGTTTACGACCCCAGTTACAAGTAAAACTAGCTAAAATGTGCCTGGCTGCTGTTCACTGAAAAGCTCATTCTGGGTACATTTTTGGTATACATTTGCTTCTGCCGGGTCAGCTGAGCAGTGAATTTCTACTTAACTACCTCCTATCAGGAGAGACCTCAGGGCTGCATCTTTTGAGCGCAGTACTGAGCCTGAAAAGCGTTTACAACCCCAGTCACAAGTAAAACTAGCTAAAATGTGCCTGGCTGCTGTTCACTGAAAAGCTCATTCTGGGTACATTTTTGGTATACATTTGCTTCTGCCGGGTCAGCTGAGCAGTGAATTTCTACTTAACTACCTCCTATCAGGAGAGACCTCAGGGCTGCATCTTTTGAGCGCAGTACTGAGCCTGAAAAGCGTTTACAACCCCAGTCACAAGTAAAACTAGCTAAAATGTGCCTGGCTGCTGTTCACTGAAAAGCTAATTCTGGGTACATTTTTGGTATACATTTACTTCTGCCGGGTCAGCTGAGCAGTGAATTTCTACTTAACTACCTCCTATCAGGAGAGACCTCAGGGCTGCATCTTTTGAGCGCAGTACTGAGCCTGAAAAGCGTTTACAACCCCACTTACAAGTAAAACTAGCTAAAATGTGCCTGGCTGCTGTTCACTGAAAAGCTCATTCTGGGTAAATTTTTGGTATACATTTGCTTCTGCCGGGTCAGCTGAGCAGTGAATTTCTACTTAACACTACCCCCTATCAGGAGAGACCTCAGGGCTGCATCTTTTGAGCGCAGTACTGAGCCTGAAAAGCGTTTACAACCCCACTTACAAGTAAAACTAGCTAAAATGTGCCTGGCTGATGTTCACTGAAAAGCTCATTCTGGGTACATTTTTGGTATACATTTGCTTCTGCCGGGTCAGCTGAGCAGTGAATTTCTACTTAACTACCCCCTATCAGGAGAGACCTCAGGGCTGCATCTTTTGAGCGCAGTACTGAGCCTGAAAAGCGTTTACAACCCCAGTTACAAGTAAAACTAGCTAAAATGTGCCTGGCTGCTGTTCACTGAAAAGCTCATTCTGGGTACATTTTTGGTATACATTTGCTTCTGCCGGGTCAGCTGAGCAGTGAATTTCTACTTAACTGTCTCCTATCAGGAGAGACCTCAGGGCTGCATCTTTTGAGCGCAGTACTGAGCCTGAAAAGCGTTTCCAACCCCACTTACAAGTAAAACTAGCTAAAATGTGCCTGGCTGCTGTTCACTGAAAAGCACATTCTGGGTACATTTTTGGTATACATTTGCTTCTGCCGGGTCAGCTGAGCAGTGAATTTCTACTTAACTATCTCCTATCAGGAGAGACCTCAGGGCTGCATCTTTTGAGCGCAGTACTGAGCCTGAAAAGCGTTTCCAACCCCACTTACAAGTAAAACTAGCTAAAATGTGCCTGGCTGCTGTTCACTGAAAAGCTCATTTTGGGTAAATTTTTGGTATACATTTGCTTCTGCCGGGTCAGCTGAGCAGTGAATTTCTACTTAACTACCTCCTATCAGGAGAGACCTCAGGGCTGCATCTTTTGAGCGCAGTACTGAGCCTGAAAAGCGTTTACAACCCCACTTACAAGTAAAACTAGCTAAAATGTGCCTGGCTGCTGTTCACTGAAAAGCTCATTCTGGGTACATTTTTGGTATACATTTGCTTCTGCCGGGTCAGCTGAGCAGTGAATTTCTACTTAACTACCCCCTATCAGGAGAGACCTCAGGACTGCATCTTTTGAGCGCAGTACTGAGCCTGAAAAGCGTTTACAACCCCAGTTACAAGTAAAACTAGCTAAAATGTGCCTGGCTGCTGTTCACTGAAACGCTCATTCTGGGTACATTTTTGGTATACATTTGCTTCTGCCGGGTCAGCTGAGCAGTGAATTTCTACTTAACTACCTCCTATCAGGAGAGACCTCAGGGCTGCATCTTTTGAGCGCAGTACTGAGCCTGAAAAGCGTTTACAACCCCAGTCACAAGTAAAACTAGCTAAAATGTGCCTGGCTGCTGTTCACTGAAAAGCACATTCTGGGTACATTTTTGGTATACATTTGCTTCTGCCGGGTCAGCTGAGCAGTGAATTTCTACTTAACTACCCCCTATCAGGAGAGACCTCAGGGCTGCATCTTTTGAGCGCAGTACTGAGCCTGAAAATCGTTTACAACCCCAGTTACAAGTAAAACTAGCTAAAATGTGCCTGGCTGCTGTTCACTGAAAAACTCATTCTGGGTACATTTTTGGTATACATTTGCTTCTGCCGGGTCAGCTGAGCAGTGAATTTCTACTTAACTATCTCCTATCAGGAGAGACCTCAGGGCTGCATCTTTTGAGCGCAGTACTGAGCCTGAAAAGCGTTTCCAACCCCACTTACAAGTAAAACTAGCTAAAATGTGCCTGGCTGCTGTTCACTGAAAAGCTCATTCTGGGTACATTTTTGGTATACATTTGCTTCTGCCGGGTCAGCTGAGCAGTGAATTTCTACTTAACTACCTCCTATCAGGAGAGACCTCAGGGCTGCATCTTTTGAGTGCAGTACTGAGCCTGAAAAGCATTTACAACCCCACTTACAAGTAAAACTAGCTAAAATGTGCCTGGCTGCTGTTCACTGAAAAGCTCATTTTGGGTACATTTTTGGTATACATTTGCTTCTGCCGGGTCAGCTGAGCAGTGAATTTCTACTTAACTACCTCCTATCAGGAGAGACCTCAGGGCTGCATCTTTTGAGCGCAGTACTGAGCCTGAAAAGCGTTTACAACCCCACTTACAAGTAAAACTAGCTAAAATGTGCCTGGCTGCTGTTCACTGAAAAGCTCATTCTGGGTACATTTTTGGTATACATTTGCTTCTGCCGGGTCAGCTGAGCAGTGAATTCCTACTTAACTACCCCCTATCAGGAGAGACCTCAGGGCTGCATCTTTTGAGCGCAGTACTGAGCCTGAAAAGCGTTTACAACCCCAGTTACAAGTAAAACTAGCTAAAATGTGCCTGGCTGCTGTTCACTGAAAAGCTCATTCTGGGTACATTTTTGGTATACATTTGCTTCTGCCGGGTCAGCTGAGCAGTGAATTTCTACTTAACTACCTCCTATCAGGAGAGACCTCAGGGCTGCATCTTTTGAGCACAGTACTGAGCCTGAAAAGCGTTTACAACCCCACTTACAAGTAAAACTAGCTAAAATGTGCCTGGCTGCTGTTCACTGAAAAGCTCATTCTGGGTAAATTTTTGGTATACATTTGCTTCTGCCGGGTCAGCTGAGCAGTGAATTTCTACTTAACTACCCCCTATCAGGAGAGACCTCAGGGCTGCATCTTTTGAGCGCAGTACTGAGCCTGAAAAGCGTTTACAACCCCACTTACAAGTAAAACTAGCTAAAATGTGCCTGGCTGCTGTTCACTGAAAAGCTCATTCTGGGTACATTTTTGGTATACATTTGCTTCTGCCGGGTCAGCTGAGCAGTGAATTTCTACTTAACTACCCCCTATCAGGAGAGACCTCAGGACTGCATCTTTTGAGTGCAGTACTGAGCCTGAAAAGCGTTTACGACCCCAGTTACAAGTAAAACTAGCTAAAATGTGCCTGGCTGCTGTTCACTGAAAAGCTCATTCTGGGTACATTTTTGGTATACATTTGCTTCTGCCGGGTCAGCTGAGCAGTGAATTTCTACTTAACTACCTCCTATCAGGAGAGACCTCAGGGCTGCATCTTTTGAGCGCAGTACTGAGCCTGAAAAGCGTTTACAACCCCAGTCACAAGTAAAACTAGCTAAAATGTGCCTGGCTGCTGTTCACTGAAAAGCTCATTCTGGGTACATTTTTGGTATACATTTGCTTCTGCCGGGTCAGCTGAGCAGTGAATTTCTACTTAACTACCCCCTATCAGGAGAGACCTCAGGGCTGCATCTTTTGAGCGCAGTACTGAGCCTGAAAAGCGTTTACAACCCCAGTTACAAGTAAAACTAGCTAAAATGTGCCTGGCTGCTGTTCACTGAAAAGCTCATTCTGGGTACATTTTTGGTATACATTTGCTTCTGCCGGGTCAGCTGAGCAGTGAATTTCTACTTAACTATCTCCTATCAGGAGAGACCTCAGGGCTGCATCTTTTGAGCGCAGTACTGAGCCTGAAAAGCGTTTCCAACCCCACTTACAAGTAAAACTAGCTAAAATGTGCCTGGCTGCTGTTCACTGAAAAGCACATTCTGGGTACATTTTTGGTATACATTTGCTTCTGCCGGGTCAGCTGAGCAGTGAATTTCTACTTAACTATCTCCTATCAGGAGAGACCTCAGGGCTGCATCTTTTGAGCGCAGTACTGAGCCTGAACAGCGTTTCCAACCCCACTTACAAGTAAAACTAGCTAAAATGTGCCTGGCTGCTGTTCACTGAAAAGCTCATTTTGGGTAAATTTTTGGTATACATTTGCTTCTGCCGGGTCAGCTGAGCAGTGAATTTCTACTTAACTACCTCCTATCAGGAGAGACTGCAGGGCTGCATCTTTTGAGCGCAGTACTGAGCCTGAAAAGCGTTTACAACCCCACTTACAAGTAAAACTAGCTAAAATGTGCCTGGCTGCTGTTCACTGAAAAGCTCATTCTGGGTACATTTTTGGTATACATTTGCTTCTGCCGGGTCAGCTGAGCAGTGAATTTCTACTTAACTACCCCCTATCAGGAGAGACCTCAGGACTGCATCTTTTGAGCGCAGTACTGAGCCTGAAAAGCGTTTACAACCCCAGTTACAAGTAAAACTAGCTAAAATGTGCCTGGCTGCTGTTCACTGAAACGCTCATTCTGGGTACATTTTTGGTATACATTTGCTTCTGCCGGGTCAGCTGAGCAGTGAATTTCTACTTAACTACCTCCTATCAGGAGAGACCTCAGGGCTGCATCTTTTGAGCGCAGTACTGAGCCTGAAAAGCGTTTACAACCCCAGTCACAAGTAAAACTAGCTAAAATGTGCCTGGCTGCTGTTCACTGAAAAGCACATTCTGGGTACATTTTTGGTATACATTTGCTTCTGCCGGGTCAGCTGAGCAGTGAATTTCTACTTAACTACCCCCTATCAGGAGAGACCTCAGGGCTGCATCTTTTGAGCGCAGTACTGAGCCTGAAAAGCGTTTACAACCCCAGTTAGAAGTAAAACTAGCTAAAATGTGCCTGGCTGCTGTTCACTGAAAAACTCATTCTGGGTACATTTTTGGTATACATTTGCTTCTGCCGGGTCAGCTGAGCAGTGAATTTCTACTTAACTATCTCCTATCAGGAGAGACCTCAGGGCTGCATCTTTTGAGCGCAGTACTGAGCCTGAAAAGCGTTTCCAACCCCACTTACAAGTAAAACTAGCTAAAATGTGCCTGGCTGCTGTTCACTGAAAAGCACATTCTGGGTACATTTTTGGTATACATTTGCTTCTGCCGGGTCAGCTGAGCAGTGAATTTCTACTTAACTATCTCCTATCAGGAGAGACCTCAGGGCTGCATCTTTTGAGCGCAGTACTGAGCCTGAAAAGCGTTTCCAACCCCACTTACAAGTAAAACTAGCTAAAATGTGCCTGGCTGCTGTTCACTGAAAAGCTCATTTTGGGTAAATTTTTGGTATACATTTGCTTCTGCCGGGTCAGCTGAGCAGTGAATTTCTACTTAACTACCTCCTATCAGGAGAGACCTCAGGGCTGCATCTTTTGAGCGCAGTACTGAGCCTGAAAAGCGTTTACAACCCCACTTACAAGTAAAACTAGCTAAAATGTGCCTGGCTGCTGTTCACTGAAAAGCTCATTCTGGGTACATTTTTGGTATACATTTGCTTCTGCCGGGTCAGCTGAGCAGTGAATTTCTACTTAACTACCCCCTATCAGGAGAGACCTCAGGACTGCATCTTTTGAGCGCAGTACTGAGCCTGAAAAGCGTTTACAACCCCAGTTACAAGTAAAACTAGCTAAAATGTGCCTGGCTGCTGTTCACTGAAACGCTCATTCTGGGTACATTTTTGGTATACATTTGCTTCTGCCGGGTCAGCTGAGCAGTGAATTTTTACTTAACTACCTCCTATCAGGAGAGACCTCAGGGCTGCATCTTTTGAGCGCAGTACTGAGCCTGAAAAGCGTTTACAACCCCACTTACAAGTAAAACTAGCTAAAATGTGCCTGGCTGCTGTTCACTGAAAAGCTCATTCTGGGTACATTTTTGGTATACATTTGCTTCTGCCGGGTCAGCTGAGCAGTGAATTTCTACTTAACTACCCCCTATCAGGAGAGACCTCAGGACTGCATCTTGTGAGTGCAGTACTGAGCCTGAAAAGCGTTTACGACCCCAGTTACAAGTAAAACTAGCTAAAATGTGCCTGGCTGCTGTTCACTGAAAAGCTCATTCTGGGTACATTTTTGGTATACATTTGCTTCTGCCGGGTCAGCTGAGCAGTGAATTTCTACTTAACTACCTCCTATCAGGAGAGACCTCAGGGCTGCATCTTTTGAGCGCAGTACTGAGCCTGAAAAGCGTTTACAACCCCAGTCACAAGTAAAACTAGCTAAAATGTGCCTGGCTGCTGTTCACTGAAAAGCTCATTCTGGGTACATTTTTGGTATACATTTGCTTCTGCCGGGTCAGCTGAGCAGTGAATTTCTACTTAACTACCTCCTATCAGGAGAGACCTCAGGGCTGCATCTTTTGAGCGCAGTACTGAGCCTGAAAAGCGTTTACAACCCCAGTCACAAGTAAAACTAGCTAAAATGTGCCTGGCTGCTGTTCACTGAAAAGCTCATTCTGGGTACATTTTTGGTATACATTTGCTTCTGCCGGGTCAGCTGAGCAGTGAATTTCTACTTAACTACCCCCTATCAGGAGAGACCTCAGGGCTGCATCTTTTGAGCGCAGTACTGAGCCTGAAAAGCGTTTACAACCCCAGTTACAAGTAAAACTAGCTAAAATGTGCCTGGCTGCTGTTCACTGAAAAGCTCATTTTGGGTAAATGTTTGGTATACATTTGCTTCTGCCGGGTCAGCTGAGCAGTGAATTTCTACTTAACTACCTCCTATCAGGAGAGACCTCAGGGCTGCATCTTTTGAGCGCAGTACTGAGCCTGAAAAGCGTTTACAACCCCACTTACAAGTAAAACTAGCTAAAATGTGCCTGGCTGCTGTTCACTGAAAAGCTCATTTTGGGTAAATTTTTGGTATACATTTGCTTCTGCCGGGTCAGCTGAGCAGTGAATTTCTACTTAACTACCTCCTATCAGGAGAGACCTCAGGGCTGCATCTTTTGAGCGCAGTACTGAGCCTGAAAAGCGTTTACAACCCCACTTACAAGTAAAACTAGCTAAAATGTGCCTGGCTGCTGTTCACTGAAAAGCTCATTCTGGGTACATTTTTGGTATACATTTGCTTCTGCCGGGTCAGCTGAGCAGTGAATTTCTACTTAACTACCCCCTATCAGGAGAGACCTCAGGACTGCATCTTTTGAGCGCAGTACTGAGCCTGAAAAGCGTTTACAACCCCAGTTACAAGTAAAACTAGCTAAAATGTGCCTGGCTGCTGTTCACTGAAACGCTCATTCTGGGTACATTTTTGGTATACATTTGCTTCTGCCGGGTCAGCTGAGCAGTGAATTTTTACTTAACTACCTCCTATCAGGAGAGACCTCAGGGCTGCATCTTTTGAGCGCAGTACTGAGCCTGAAAAGCGTTTACAACCCCAGTCACAAGTAAAACTAGCTAAAATGTGCCTGGCTGCTGTTCACTGAAAAGCACATTCTGGGTACATTTTTGGTATACATTTGCTTCTGCCGGGTCAGCTGAGCAGTGAATTTCTACTTAACTACCCCCTATCAGGAGAGACCTCAGGGCTGCATCTTTTGAGCGCAGTACTGAGCCTGAAAAGCGTTTACAACCCCAGTTACAAGTAAAACTAGCTAAAATGTGCCTGGCTGCTGTTCACTGAAAAACTCATTCTGGGTACATTTTTGGTATACATTTGCTTCTGCCGGGTCAGCTGAGCAGTGAATTTCTACTTAACTACCCCCTATCAGGAGAGACCTCAGGACTGCATCTTTTGAGCGCAGTTCTGAGCCTGAAAAGCGTTTACAACCCCAGTTACAAGTAAAACTAGCTAAAATGTGCCTGGCTGCTGTTCACTGAAACGCTCATTCTGGGTACATTTTTGGTATACATTTGCTTCTGCCGGGTCAGCTGAGCAGTGAATTTCTACTTAACTACCTCCTATCAGGAGAGACCTCAGGGCTGCATCTTTTGAGCGCAGTACTGAGCCTGAAAAGCGTTTACAACCCCAGTCACAAGTAAAACTAGCTAAAATGTGCCTGGCTGCTGTTCACTGAAAAGCACATTCTGGGTACATTTTTGGTATACATTTGCTTCTGCCGGGTCAGCTGAGCAGTGAATTTCTACTTAACTACCCCCTATCAGGAGAGACCTCAGGGCTGCATCTTTTGAGCGCAGTACTGAGCCTGAAAAGCGTTTACAACCCCAGTTACAAGTAAAACTAGCTAAAATGTGCCTGGCTGCTGTTCACTGAAAAACTCATTCTGGGTACATTTTTGGTATACATTTGCTTCTGCCGGGTCAGCTGAGCAGTGAATTTCTACTTAACTATCTCCTATCAGGAGAGACCTCAGGGCTGCATCTTTTGAGCGCAGTACTGAGCCTGAAAAGCGTTTCCAACCCCACTTACAAGTAAAACTAGCTAAAATGTGCCTAGCTGCTGTTCACTGAAAAGCTCATTCTGGGTACATTTTTGGTATACATTTGCTTCTGCCGGGTCAGCTGAGCAGTGAATTTCTACTTAACTACCTCCTATCAGGAGAGACCTCAGGGCTGCATCTTTTGAGTGCAGTACTGAGCCTGAAAAGCATTTACAACCCCACTTACAAGTAAAACTAGCTAAAATGTGCCTGGCTGCTGTTCACTGAAAAGCTCATTTTGGGTACATTTTTGGTATACATTTGCTTCTGCCGGGTCAGCTGAGCAGTGAATTTCTACTTAACTACCTCCTATCAGGAGAGACCTCAGGGCTGCATCTTTTGAGCGCAGTACTGAGCCTGAAAAGCGTTTACAACCCCAGTCACAAGTAAAACTAGCTAAAATGTGCCTGGCTGCTGTTCACTGAAAAGCACATTCTGGGTACATTTTTGGTATACATTTGCTTCTGCCGGGTCAGCTGAGCAGTGAATTTCTACTTAACTACCCCCTATCAGGAGAGACCTCAGGGCTGCATCTTTTGAGCGCAGTACTGAGCCTGAAAAGCGTTTACAACCCCAGTTACAAGTAAAACTAGCTAAAATGTGCCTGGCTGCTGTTCACTGAAAAACTCATTCTGGGTACATTTTTGGTATACATTTGCTTCTGCCGGGTCAGCTGAGCAGTGAATTTCTACTTAACTATCTCCTATCAGGAGAGACCTCAGGGCTGCATCTTTTGAGCGCAGTACTGAGCCTGAAAAGCGTTTCCAACCCCACTTACAAGTAAAACTAGCTAAAATGTGCCTGGCTGCTGTTCACTGAAAAGCTCATTCTGGGTACATTTTTGGTATACATTTGCTTCTGCCGGGTCAGCTGAGCAGTGAATTTCTACTTAACTACCTCCTATCAGGAGAGACCTCAGGGCTGCATCTTTTGAGTGCAGTACTGAGCCTGAAAAGCATTTACAACCCCACTTACAAGTAAAACTAGCTAAAATGTGCCTGGCTGCTGTTCACTGAAAAGCTCATTTTGGGTACATTTTTGGTATACATTTGCTTCTGCCGGGTCAGCTGAGCAGTGAATTTCTACTTAACTACCTCCTATCAGGAGAGACCTCAGGGCTGCATCTTTTGAGCGCAGTACTGAGCCTGAAAAGCGTTTACAACCCCACTTACAAGTAAAACTAGCTAAAATGTGCCTGGCTGCTGTTCACTGAAAAGCTCATTCTGGGTACATTTTTGGTATACATTTGCTTCTGCCGGGTCAGCTGAGCAGTGAATTTCTACTTAACTACCTCCTATCAGGAGAGACCTCAGGGCTGCATCTTTTGAGCACAGTACTGAGCCTGAAAAGCGTTTACAACCCCACTTACAAGTAAAACTAGCTAAAATGTGCCTGGCTGCTGTTCACTGAAAAGCTCATTCTGGGTACATTTTTGGTATACATTTGCTTCTGCCGGGTCAGCTGAGCAGTGAATTTCTACTTAACTACCTCCTATCAGGAGAGACCTCAGGGCTGCATCTTTTGAGCGCAGTACTGAGCCTGAAAAGCGTTTACAACCCCAGTCACAAGTAAAACTAGCTAAAATGTGCCTGGCTGCTGTTCACTGAAAAGCTCATTCTGGGTACATTTTTGGTATACATTTGCTTCTGCCGGGTCAGCTGAGCAGTGAATTTCTACTTAACTACCCCCTATCAGGAGAGACCTCAGGGCTGCATCTTTTGAGCACAGTACTGAGCCTGAAAAGCGTTTACAACCCCAGTTACAAGTAAAACTAGCTAAAATGTGCCTGGCTGCTGTTCACTGAAAAGCTCATTCTGGGTACATTTTTGGTATACATTTGCTTCTGCCGGGTCAGCTGAGCAGTGAATTTCTACTTAACTATCTCCTATCAGGAGAGACCTCAGGGCTGCATCTTTTGAGCGCAGTACTGAGCCTGAAAAGCGTTTCCAACCCCACTTACAAGTAAAACTAGCTAAAATGTGCCTGGCTGCTGTTCACTGAAAAGCACATTCTGGGTACATTTTTGGTATACATTTGCTTCTGCCGGGTCAGCTGAGCAGTGAATTTCTACTTAACTATCTCCTATCAGGAGAGACCTCAGGGCTGCATCTTTTGAGCGCAGTACTGAGCCTGAACAGCGTTTCCAACCCCACTTACAAGTAAAACTAGCTAAAATGTGCCTGGCTGCTGTTCACTGAAAAGCTCATTTTGGGTAAATTTTTGGTATACATTTGCTTCTGCCGGGTCAGCTGAGCAGTGAATTTCTACTTAACTACCTCCTATCAGGAGAGACTGCAGGGCTGCATCTTTTGAGCGCAGTACTGAGCCTGAAAAGCGTTTACAACCCCACTTACAAGTAAAACTAGCTAAAATGTGCCTGGCTGCTGTTCACTGAAAAGCTCATTCTGGGTACATTTTTGGTATACATTTGCTTCTGCCGGGTCAGCTGAGCAGTGAATTTCTACTTAACTACCCCCTATCAGGAGAGACCTCAGGACTGCATCTTTTGAGCGCAGTACTGAGCCTGAAAAGCGTTTACAACCCCAGTTACAAGTAAAACTAGCTAAAATGTGCCTGGCTGCTGTTCACTGAAACGCTCATTCTGGGTACATTTTTGGTATACATTTGCTTCTGCCGGGTCAGCTGAGCAGTGAATTTCTACTTAACTACCTCCTATCAGGAGAGACCTCAGGGCTGCATCTTTTGAGCGCAGTACTGAGCCTGAAAAGCGTTTACAACCCCAGTCACAAGTAAAACTAGCTAAAATGTGCCTGGCTGCTGTTCACTGAAAAGCACATTCTGGGTACATTTTTGGTATACATTTGCTTCTGCCGGGTCAGCTGAGCAGTGAATTTCTACTTAACTACCCCCTATCAGGAGAGACCTCAGGGCTGCATCTTTTGAGCGCAGTACTGAGCCTGAAAAGCGTTTCCAACCCCACTTACAAGTAAAACTAGCTAAAATGTGCCTGGCTGCTGTTCACTGAAAAGCACATTCTGGGTACATTTTTGGTATACATTTGCTTCTGCCGGGTCAGCTGAGCAGTGAATTTCTACTTAACTATCTCCTATCAGGAGAGACCTCAGGGCTGCATCTTTTGAGCGCAGTACTGAGCCTGAAAAGCGTTTCCAACCCCACTTACAAGTAAAACTAGCTAAAATGTGCCTGGCTGCTGTTCACTGAAAAGCTCATTTTGGGTAAATTTTTGGTATACATTTGCTTCTGCCGGGTCAGCTGAGCAGTGAATTTCTACTTAACTACCTCCTATCAGGAGAGACCTCAGGGCTGCATCTTTTGAGCGCAGTACTGAGCCTGAAAAGCGTTTACAACCCCACTTACAAGTAAAACTAGCTAAAATGTGCCTGGCTGCTGTTCACTGAAAAGCTCATTCTGGGTACATTTTTGGTATACATTTGCTTCTGCCGGGTCAGCTGAGCAGTGAATTTCTACTTAACTACCCCCTATCAGGAGAGACCTCAGGACTGCATCTTTTGAGCGCAGTACTGAGCCTGAAAAGCGTTTACAACCCCAGTTACAAGTAAAACTAGCTAAAATGTGCCTGGCTGCTGTTCACTGAAACGCTCATTCTGGGTACATTTTTGGTATACATTTGCTTCTGCCGGGTCAGCTGAGCAGTGAATTTTTACTTAACTACCTCCTATCAGGAGAGACCTCAGGGCTGCATCTTTTGAGCGCAGTACTGAGCCTGAAAAGCGTTTACAACCCCACTTACAAGTAAAACTAGCTAAAATGTGCCTGGCTGCTGTTCACTGAAAAGCTCATTCTGGGTACATTTTTGGTATACATTTGCTTCTGCCGGGTCAGCTGAGCAGTGAATTTCTACTTAACTACCCCCTATCAGGAGAGACCTCAGGACTGCATCTTGTGAGTGCAGTACTGAGCCTGAAAAGCGTTTACGACCCCAGTTACAAGTAAAACTAGCTAAAATGTGCCTGGCTGCTGTTCACTGAAAAGCTCATTCTGGGTACATTTTTGGTATACATTTGCTTCTGCCGGGTCAGCTGAGCAGTGAATTTCTACTTAACTACCTCCTATCAGGAGAGACCTCAGGGCTGCATCTTTTGAGCGCAGTACTGAGCCTGAAAAGCGTTTACAACCCCAGTCACAAGTAAAACTAGCTAAAATGTGCCTGGCTGCTGTTCACTGAAAAGCTCATTCTGGGTACATTTTTGGTATACATTTGCTTCTGCCGGGTCAGCTGAGCAGTGAATTTCTACTTAACTACCTCCTATCAGGAGAGACCTCAGGGCTGCATCTTTTGAGCGCAGTACTGAGCCTGAAAAGCGTTTACAACCCCAGTCACAAGTAAAACTAGCTAAAATGTGCCTGGCTGCTGTTCACTGAAAAGCTCATTCTGGGTACATTTTTGGTATACATTTGCTTCTGCCGGGTCAGCTGAGCAGTGAATTTCTACTTAACTACCCCCTATCAGGAGAGACCTCAGGGCTGCATCTTTTGAGCGCAGTACTGAGCCTGAAAAGCGTTTACAACCCCAGTTACAAGTAAAACTAGCTAAAATGTGCCTGGCTGCTGTTCACTGAAAAGCTCATTTTGGGTAAATGTTTGGTATACATTTGCTTCTGCCGGGTCAGCTGAGCAGTGAATTTCTACTTAACTACCTCCTATCAGGAGAGACCTCAGGGCTGCATCTTTTGAGCGCAGTACTGAGCCTGAAAAGCGTTTACAACCCCACTTACAAGTAAAACTAGCTAAAATGTGCCTGGCTGCTGTTCACTGAAAAGCTCATTTTGGGTAAATTTTTGGTATACATTTGCTTCTGCCGGGTCAGCTGAGCAGTGAATTTCTACTTAACTACCTCCTATCAGGAGAGACCTCAGGGCTGCATCTTTTGAGCGCAGTACTGAGCCTGAAAAGCGTTTACAACCCCACTTACAAGTAAAACTAGCTAAAATGTGCCTGGCTGCTGTTCACTGAAAAGCTCATTCTGGGTACATTTTTGGTATACATTTGCTTCTGCCGGGTCAGCTGAGCAGTGAATTTCTACTTAACTACCCCCTATCAGGAGAGACCTCAGGACTGCATCTTTTGAGCGCAGTACTGAGCCTGAAAAGCGTTTACAACCCCAGTTACAAGTAAAACTAGCTAAAATGTGCCTGGCTGCTGTTCACTGAAACGCTCATTCTGGGTACATTTTTGGTATACATTTGCTTCTGCCGGGTCAGCTGAGCAGTGAATTTTTACTTAACTACCTCCTATCAGGAGAGACCTCAGGGCTGCATCTTTTGAGTGCAGTACTGAGCCTGAAAAGCGTTTACAACCCCAGTCACAAGTAAAACTAGCTAAAATGTGCCTGGCTGCTGTTCACTGAAAAGCACATTCTGGGTACATTTTTGGTATACATTTGCTTCTGCCGGGTCAGCTGAGCAGTGAATTTCTACTTAACTACCCCCTATCAGGAGAGACCTCAGGGCTGCATCTTTTGAGCGCAGTACTGAGCCTGAAAAGCGTTTACAACCCCAGTTACAAGTAAAACTAGCTAAAATGTGCCTGGCTGCTGTTCACTGAAAAACTCATTCTGGGTACATTTTTGGTATACATTTGCTTCTGCCGGGTCAGCTGAGCAGTGAATTTCTACTTAACTACCCCCTATCAGGAGAGACCTCAGGACTGCATCTTTTGAGCGCAGTTCTGAGCCTGAAAAGCGTTTACAACCCCAGTTACAAGTAAAACTAGCTAAAATGTGCCTGGCTGCTGTTCACTGAAACGCTCATTCTGGGTACATTTTTGGTATACATTTGCTTCTGCCGGGTCAGCTGAGCAGTGAATTTCTACTTAACTACCTCCTATCAGGAGAGACCTCAGGGCTGCATCTTTTGAGCGCAGTACTGAGCCTGAAAAGCGTTTACAACCCCAGTCACAAGTAAAACTAGCTAAAATGTGCCTGGCTGCTGTTCACTGAAAAGCACATTCTGGGTACATTTTTGGTATACATTTGCTTCTGCCGGGTCAGCTGAGCAGTGAATTTCTACTTAACTACCCCCTATCAGGAGAGACCTCAGGGCTGCATCTTTTGAGCGCAGTACTGAGCCTGAAAAGCGTTTACAACCCCAGTTACAAGTAAAACTAGCTAAAATGTGCCTGGCTGCTGTTCACTGAAAAACTCATTCTGGGTACATTTTTGGTATACATTTGCTTCTGCCGGGTCAGCTGAGCAGTGAATTTCTACTTAACTATCTCCTATCAGGAGAGACCTCAGGGCTGCATCTTTTGAGCGCAGTACTGAGCCTGAAAAGCGTTTCCAACCCCACTTACAAGTAAAACTAGCTAAAATGTGCCTAGCTGCTGTTCACTGAAAAGCTCATTCTGGGTACATTTTTGGTATACATTTGCTTCTGCCGGGTCAGCTGAGCAGTGAATTTCTACTTAACTACCTCCTATCAGGAGAGACCTCAGGGCTGCATCTTTTGAGTGCAGTACTGAGCCTGAAAAGCATTTACAACCCCACTTACAAGTAAAACTAGCTAAAATGTGCCTGGCTGCTGTTCACTGAAAAGCTCATTTTGGGTACATTTTTGGTATACATTTGCTTCTGCCGGGTCAGCTGAGCAGTGAATTTCTACTTAACTACCTCCTATCAGGAGAGACCTCAGGGCTGCATCTTTTGAGCGCAGTACTGAGCCTGAAAAGCGTTTACAACCCCAGTCACAAGTAAAACTAGCTAAAATGTGCCTGGCTGCTGTTCACTGAAAAGCACATTCTGGGTACATTTTTGGTATACATTTGCTTCTGCCGGGTCAGCTGAGCAGTGAATTTCTACTTAACTACCCCCTATCAGGAGAGACCTCAGGGCTGCATCTTTTGAGCGCAGTACTGAGCCTGAAAAGCGTTTACAACCCCAGTTACAAGTAAAACTAGCTAAAATGTGCCTGGCTGCTGTTCACTGAAAAACTCATTCTGGGTACATTTTTGGTATACATTTGCTTCTGCCGGGTCAGCTGAGCAGTGAATTTCTACTTAACTATCTCCTATCAGGAGAGACCTCAGGGCTGCATCTTTTGAGCGCAGTACTGAGCCTGAAAAGCGTTTCCAACCCCACTTACAAGTAAAACTAGCTAAAATGTGCCTGGCTGCTGTTCACTGAAAAGCTCATTCTGGGTACATTTTTGGTATACATTTGCTTCTGCCGGGTCAGCTGAGCAGTGAATTTCTACTTAACTACCTCCTATCAGGAGAGACCTCAGGGCTGCATCTTTTGAGTGCAGTACTGAGCCTGAAAAGCATTTACAACCCCACTTACAAGTAAAACTAGCTAAAATGTGCCTGGCTGCTGTTCACTGAAAAGCTCATTTTGGGTACATTTTTGGTATACATTTGCTTCTGCCGGGTCAGCTGAGCAGTGAATTTCTACTTAACTACCTCCTATCAGGAGAGACCTCAGGGCTGCATCTTTTGAGCGCAGTACTGAGCCTGAAAAGCGTTTACAACCCCACTTACAAGTAAAACTAGCTAAAATGTGCCTGGCTGCTGTTCACTGAAAAGCTCATTCTGGGTACATTTTTGGTATACATTTGCTTCTGCCGGGTCAGCTGAGCAGTGAATTTCTACTTAACTACCTCCTATCAGGAGAGACCTCAGGGCTGCATCTTTTGAGCACAGTACTGAGCCTGAAAAGCGTTTACAACCCCACTTACAAGTAAAACTAGCTAAAATGTGCCTGGCTGCTGTTCACTGAAAAGCTCATTCTGGGTACATTTTTGGTATACATTTGCTTCTGCCGGGTCAGCTGAGCAGTGAATTTCTACTTAACTACCCCCTATCAGGAGAGACCTCAGGGCTGCATCTTTTGAGCGCAGTACTGAGCCTGAAAAGCGTTTACAACCCCACTTACAAGTAAAACTAGCTAAAATGTGCCTGGCTGCTGTTCACTGAAAAGCTCATTCTGGGTACATTTTTGGTATACATTTGCTTCTGCCGGGTCAGCTGAGCAGTGAATTTCTACTTAACTACCCCCTATCAGGAGAGACCTCAGGACTGCATCTTGTGAGTGCAGTACTGAGCCTGAAAAGCGTTTACGACCCCAGTTACAAGTAAAACTAGCTAAAATGTGCCTGGCTGCTGTTCACTGAAAAGCTCATTCTGGGTACATTTTTGGTATACATTTGCTTCTGCCGGGTCAGCTGAGCAGTGAATTTCTACTTAACTACCTCCTATCAGGAGAGACCTCAGGGCTGCATCTTTTGAGCGCAGTACTGAGCCTGAAAAGCGTTTACAACCCCAGTCACAAGTAAAACTAGCTAAAATGTGCCTGGCTGCTGTTCACTGAAAAGCTCATTCTGGGTACATTTTTGGTATACATTTGCTTCTGCCGGGTCAGCTGAGCAGTGAATTTCTACTTAACTACCTCCTATCAGGAGAGACCTCAGGGCTGCATCTTTTGAGCGCAGTACTGAGCCTGAAAAGCGTTTACAACCCCAGTCACAAGTAAAACTAGCTAAAATGTGCCTGGCTGCTGTTCACTGAAAAGCTCATTCTGGGTACATTTTTGGTATACATTTGCTTCTGCCGGGTCAGCTGAGCAGTGAATTTCTACTTAACTACCTCCTATCAGGAGAGACCTCAGGGCTGCATCTTTTGAGCGCAGTACTGAGCCTGAAAAGCGTTTACAACCCCAGTCACAAGTAAAACTAGCTAAAATGTGCCTGGCTGCTGTTCACTGAAAAGCTCATTCTGGGTACATTTTTGGTATACATTTGCTTCTGCCGGGTCAGCTGAGCAGTGAATTTCTACTTAACTACCCCCTATCAGGAGAGACCTCAGGGCTGCATCTTTTGAGCGCAGTACTGAGCCTGAAAAGCGTTTACAACCCCAGTTACAAGTAAAACTAGCTAAAATGTGCCTGGCTGCTGTTCACTGAAAAGCTCATTCTGGGTACATTTTTGGTATACATTTGCTTCTGCCGGGTCAGCTGAGCAGTGAATTTCTACTTAACTATCTCCTATCAGGAGAGACCTCAGGGCTGCATCTTTTGAGCGCAGTACTGAGCCTGAAAAGCGTTTCCAACCCCACTTACAAGTAAAACTAGCTAAAATGTGCCTGGCTGCTGTTCACTGAAAAGCACATTCTGGGTACATTTTTGGTATACATTTGCTTCTGCCGGGTCAGCTGAGCAGTGAATTTCTACTTAACTATCTCCTATCAGGAGAGACCTCAGGGCTGCATCTTTTGAGCGCAGTACTGAGCCTGAACAGCGTTTCCAACCCCACTTACAAGTAAAACTAGCTAAAATGTGCCTGGCTGCTGTTCACTGAAAAGCTCATTTTGGGTAAATTTTTGGTATACATTTGCTTCTGCCGGGTCAGCTGAGCAGTGAATTTCTACTTAACTACCTCCTATCAGGAGAGACCTCAGGGCTGCATCTTTTGAGCGCAGTACTGAGCCTGAAAAGCGTTTACAACCCCACTTACAAGTAAAACTAGCTAAAATGTGCCTGGCTGCTGTTCACTGAAAAGCTCATTCTGGGTACATTTTTGGTATACATTTGCTTCTGCCGGGTCAGCTGAGCAGTGAATTTCTACTTAACTACCCCCTATCAGGAGAGACCTCAGGACTGCATCTTTTGAGCGCAGTACTGAGCCTGAAAAGCGTTTACAACCCCAGTTACAAGTAAAACTAGCTAAAATGTGCCTGGCTGCTGTTCACTGAAACGCTCATTCTGGGTACATTTTTGGTATACATTTGCTTCTGCCGGGTCAGCTGAGCAGTGAATTTCTACTTAACTACCTCCTATCAGGAGAGACCTCAGGGCTGCATCTTTTGAGCGCAGTACTGAGCCTGAAAAGCGTTTACAACCCCAGTCACAAGTAAAACTAGCTAAAATGTGCCTGGCTGCTGTTCACTGAAAAGCACATTCTGGGTACATTTTTGGTATACATTTGCTTCTGCCGGGTCAGCTGAGCAGTGAATTTCTACTTAACTACCCCCTATCAGGAGAGACCTCAGGGCTGCATCTTTTGAGCGCAGTACTGAGCCTGAAAAGCGTTTACAACCCCAGTTACAAGTAAAACTAGCTAAAATGTGCCTGGCTGCTGTTCACTGAAAAACTCATTCTGGGTACATTTTTGGTATACATTTGCTTCTGCCGGGTCAGCTGAGCAGTGAATTTCTACTTAACTATCTCCTATCAGGAGAGACCTCAGGGCTGCATCTTTTGAGCGCAGTACTGAGCCTGAAAAGCGTTTCCAACCCCACTTACAAGTAAAACTAGCTAAAATGTGCCTGGCTGCTGTTCACTGAAAAGCACATTCTGGGTACATTTTTGGTATACATTTGCTTCTGCCGGGTCAGCTGAGCAGTGAATTTCTACTTAACTATCTCCTATCAGGAGAGACCTCAGGGCTGCATCTTTTGAGCGCAGTACTGAGCCTGAAAAGCGTTTCCAACCCCACTTACAAGTAAAACTAGCTAAAATGTGCCTGGCTGCTGTTCACTGAAAAGCTCATTTTGGGTAAATTTTTGGTATACATTTGCTTCTGCCGGGTCAGCTGAGCAGTGAATTTCTACTTAACTACCTCCTATCAGGAGAGACCTCAGGGCTGCATCTTTTGAGCGCAGTACTGAGCCTGAAAAGCGTTTACAACCCCACTTACAAGTAAAACTAGCTAAAATGTGCCTGGCTGCTGTTCACTGAAAAGCTCATTCTGGGTACATTTTTGGTATACATTTGCTTCTGCCGGGTCAGCTGAGCAGTGAATTTCTACGTAACTACCCCCTATCAGGAGAGACCTCAGGGCTGCATCTTTTGAGCGCAGTACTGAGCCTGAAAAGCGTTTACAACCCCAGTTACAAGTAAAACTAGCTAAAATGTGCCTGGCTGCTGTTCACTGAAAAGCCCATTCTGGGTACATTTTTGGTATACATTTGCTTCTGCCGGGTCAGCTGAGCAGTGAATTTCTACTTAACTACCCCCTATCAGGAGAGACCTCAGGGCTGCATCTTTTGAGCGCAGTACTGAGCCTGAAAAGCGTTTACAACCCCACTTACAAGTAAAACTAGCTAAAATGTGCCTGGCTGCTGTTCACTGAAAAGCTCATTCTGGGTACATTTTTGGTATACATTTGCTTCTGCCGGGTCAGCTGAGCAGTGAATTTCTACTTAACTACCCCCTATCAGGAGAGACCTCAGGACTGCATCTTGTGAGCGCAGTACTGAGCCTGAAAAGCGTTTACGACCCCAGTTACAAGTAAAACTAGCTAAAATGTGCCTGGCTGCTGTTCACTGAAAAGCTCATTCTGGGTACATTTTTGGTATACATTTGCTTCTGCCGGGTCAGCTGAGCAGTGAATTTCTACTTAACTACCCCCTATCAGGAGAGACCTCAGGACTGCATCTTGTGAGTGCAGTACTGAGCCTGAAAAGCGTTTACGACCCCAGTTACAAGTAAAACTAGCTAAAATGTGCCTGGCTGCTGTTCACTGAAAAGCTCATTCTGGGTACATTTTTGGTATACATTTGCTTCTGCCGGGTCAGCTGAGCAGTGAATTTCTACTTAACTACCTCCTATCAGGAGAGACCTCAGGGCTGCATCTTTTGAGCGCAGTACTGAGCCTGAAAAGCGTTTACAACCCCAGTCACAAGTAAAACTAGCTAAAATGTGCCTGGCTGCTGTTCACTGAAAAGCTCATTCTGGGTACATTTTTGGTATACATTTGCTTCTGCCGGGTCAGCTGAGCAGTGAATTTCTACTTAACTACCTCCTATCAGGAGAGACCTCAGGGCTGCATCTTTTGAGCGCAGTACTGAGCCTGAAAAGCGTTTACAACCCCAGTCACAAGTAAAACTAGCTAAAATGTGCCTGGCTGCTGTTCACTGAAAAGCTCATTCTGGGTACATTTTTGGTATACATTTGCTTCTGCCGGGTCAGCTGAGCAGTGAATTTCTACTTAACTACCCCCTATCAGGAGAGACCTCAGGGCTGCATCTTTTGAGCGCAGTACTGAGCCTGAAAAGCGTTTACAACCCCAGTTACAAGTAAAACTAGCTAAAATGTGCCTGGCTGCTGTTCACTGAAAAGCTCATTCTGGGTACATTTTTGGTATACATTTGCTTCTGCCGGGTCAGCTGAGCAGTGAATTTCTACTTAACTATCTCCTATCAGGAGAGACCTCAGGGCTGCATCTTTTGAGCGCAGTACTGAGCCTGAAAAGCGTTTCCAACCCCACTTACAAGTAAAACTAGCTAAAATGTGCCTGGCTGCTGTTCACTGAAAAGCACATTCTGGGTACATTTTTGGTATACATTTGCTTCTGCCGGGTCAGCTGAGCAGTGAATTTCTACTTAACTATCTCCTATCAGGAGAGACCTCAGGGCTGCATCTTTTGAGCGCAGTACTGAGCCTGAACAGCGTTTCCAACCCCACTTACAAGTAAAACTAGCTAAAATGTGCCTGGCTGCTGTTCACTGAAAAGCTCATTTTGGGTAAATTTTTGGTATACATTTGCTTCTGCCGGGTCAGCTGAGCAGTGAATTTCTACTTAACTACCTCCTATCAGGAGAGACCTCAGGGCTGCATCTTTTGAGCGCAGTACTGAGCCTGAAAAGCGTTTACAACCCCACTTACAAGTAAAACTAGCTAAAATGTGCCTGGCTGCTGTTCACTGAAAAGCTCATTCTGGGTACATTTTTGGTATACATTTGCTTCTGCCGGGTCAGCTGAGCAGTGAATTTCTACTTAACTACCCCCTATCAGGAGAGACCTCAGGACTGCATCTTTTGAGCGCAGTACTGAGCCTGAAAAGCGTTTACAACCCCAGTTACAAGTAAAACTAGCTAAAATGTGCCTGGCTGCTGTTCACTGAAACGCTCATTCTGGGTACATTTTTGGTATACATTTGCTTCTGCCGGGTCAGCTGAGCAGTGAATTTCTACTTAACTACCTCCTATCAGGAGAGACCTCAGGGCTGCATCTTTTGAGCGCAGTACTGAGCCTGAAAAGCGTTTACAACCCCAGTCACAAGTAAAACTAGCTAAAATGTGCCTGGCTGCTGTTCACTGAAAAGCACATTCTGGGTACATTTTTGGTATACATTTGCTTCTGCCGGGTCAGCTGAGCAGTGAATTTCTACTTAACTACCCCCTATCAGGAGAGACCTCAGGGCTGCATCTTTTGAGCGCAGTACTGAGCCTGAAAAGCGTTTACAACCCCAGTTACAAGTAAAACTAGCTAAAATGTGCCTGGCTGCTGTTCACTGAAAAACTCATTCTGGGTACATTTTTGGTATACATTTGCTTCTGCCGGGTCAGCTGAGCAGTGAATTTCTACTTAACTATCTCCTATCAGGAGAGACCTCAGGGCTGCATCTTTTGAGCGCAGTACTGAGCCTGAAAAGCGTTTCCAACCCCACTTACAAGTAAAACTAGCTAAAATGTGCCTGGCTGCTGTTCACTGAAAAGCACATTCTGGGTACATTTTTGGTATACATTTGCTTCTGCCGGGTCAGCTGAGCAGTGAATTTCTACTTAACTATCTCCTATCAGGAGAGACCTCAGGGCTGCATCTTTTGAGCGCAGTACTGAGCCTGAAAAGCGTTTCCAACCCCACTTACAAGTAAAACTAGCTAAAATGTGCCTGGCTGCTGTTCACTGAAAAGCTCATTTTGGGTAAATTTTTGGTATACATTTGCTTCTGCCGGGTCAGCTGAGCAGTGAATTTCTACTTAACTACCTCCTATCAGGAGAGACCTCAGGGCTGCATCTTTTGAGCGCAGTACTGAGCCTGAAAAGCGTTTACAACCCCACTTACAAGTAAAACTAGCTAAAATGTGCCTGGCTGCTGTTCACTGAAAAGCTCATTCTGGGTACATTTTTGGTATACATTTGCTTCTGCCGGGTCAGCTGAGCAGTGAATTTCTACGTAACTACCCCCTATCAGGAGAGACCTCAGGACTGCATCTTTTGAGCGCAGTACTGAGCCTGAAAAGCGTTTACAACCCCAGTTACAAGTAAAACTAGCTAAAATGTGCCTGGCTGCTGTTCACTGAAACGCTCATTCTGGGTACATTTTTGGTATACATTTGCTTCTGCCGGGTCAGCTGAGCAGTGAATTTTTACTTAACTACCTCCTATCAGGAGAGACCTCAGGGCTGCATCTTTTGAGCGCAGTACTGAGCCTGAAAAGCGTTTACAACCCCAGTCACAAGTAAAACTAGCTAAAATGTGCCTGGCTGCTGTTCACTGAAAAGCACATTCTGGGTACATTTTTGGTATACATTTGCTTCTGCCGGGTCAGCTGAGCAGTGAATTTCTACTTAACTACCCCCTATCAGGAGAGACCTCAGGGCTGCATCTTTTGAGCGCAGTACTGAGCCTGAAAAGCGTTTACAACCCCAGTTACAAGTAAAACTAGCTAAAATGTGCCTGGCTGCTGTTCACTGAAAAACTCATTCTGGGTACATTTTTGGTATACATTTGCTTCTGCCGGGTCAGCTGAGCAGTGAATTTCTACTTAACTATCTCCTATCAGGAGAGACCTCAGGGCTGCATCTTTTGAGCGCAGTACTGAGCCTGAAAAGCGTTTCCAACCCCACTTACAAGTAAAACTAGCTAAAATGTGCCTAGCTGCTGTTCACTGAAAAGCTCATTCTGGGTACATTTTTGGTATACATTTGCTTCTGCCGGGTCAGCTGAGCAGTGAATTTCTACTTAACTACCTCCTATCAGGAGAGACCTCAGGGCTGCATCTTTTGAGTGCAGTACTGAGCCTGAAAAGCATTTACAACCCCACTTACAAGTAAAACTAGCTAAAATGTGCCTGGCTGCTGTTCACTGAAAAGCTCATTTTGGGTACATTTTTGGTATACATTTGCTTCTGCCGGGTCAGCTGAGCAGTGAATTTCTACTTAACTACCTCCTATCAGGAGAGACCTCAGGGCTGCATCTTTTGAGCGCAGTACTGAGCCTGAAAAGCGTTTACAACCCCACTTACAAGTAAAACTAGCTAAAATGTGCCTGGCTGCTGTTCACTGAAAAGCTCATTCTGGGTACATTTTTGGTATACATTTGCTTCTGCCGGGTCAGCTGAGCAGTGAATTCCTACTTAACTACCCCCTATCAGGAGAGACCTCAGGGCTGCATCTTTTGAGCGCAGTACTGAGCCTGAAAAGCGTTTACAACCCCAGTTACAAGTAAAACTAGCTAAAATGTGCCTGGCTGCTGTTCACTGAAAAGCTCATTCTGGGTACATTTTTGGTATACATTTGCTTCTGCCGGGTCAGCTGAGCAGTGAATTTCTACTTAACTACCTCCTATCAGGAGAGACCTCAGGGCTGCATCTTTTGAGCACAGTACTGAGCCTGAAAAGCGTTTACAACCCCACTTACAAGTAAAACTAGCTAAAATGTGCCTGGCTGCTGTTCACTGAAAAGCTCATTCTGGGTACATTTTTGGTATACATTTGCTTCTGCCGGGTCAGCTGAGCAGTGAATTTCTACTTAACTACCCCCTATCAGGAGAGACCTCAGGGCTGCATCTTTTGAGCGCAGTACTGAGCCTGAAAAGCGTTTACAACCCCACTTACAAGTAAAACTAGCTAAAATGTGCCTGGCTGCTGTTCACTGAAAAGCTCATTCTGGGTACATTTTTGGTATACATTTGCTTCTGCCGGGTCAGCTGAGCAGTGAATTTCTACTTAACTACCCCCTATCAGGAGAGACCTCAGGACTGCATCTTGTGAGTGCAGTACTGAGCCTGAAAAGCGTTTACGACCCCAGTTACAAGTAAAACTAGCTAAAATGTGCCTGGCTGCTGTTCACTGAAAAGCTCATTCTGGGTACATTTTTGGTATACATTTGCTTCTGCCGGGTCAGCTGAGCAGTGAATTTCTACTTAACTACCTCCTATCAGGAGAGACCTCAGGGCTGCATCTTTTGAGCGCATTACTGAGCCTGAAAAGCGTTTACAACCCCAGTCACAAGTAAAACTAGCTAAAATGTGCCTGGCTGCTGTTCACTGAAAAGCTCATTCTGGGTACATTTTTGGTATACATTTGCTTCTGCCGGGTCAGCTGAGCAGTGAATTTCTACTTAACTACCTCCTATCAGGAGAGACCTCAGGGCTGCATCTTTTGAGCGCAGTACTGAGCCTGAAAAGCGTTTACAACCCCAGTCACAAGTAAAACTAGCTAAAATGTGCCTGGCTGCTGTTCACTGAAAAGCTAATTCTGGGTACATTTTTGGTATACATTTACTTCTGCCGGGTCAGCTGAGCAGTGAATTTCTACTTAACTACCTCCTATCAGGAGAGACCTCAGGGCTGCATCTTTTGAGCGCAGTACTGAGCCTGAAAAGCGTTTACAACCCCACTTACAAGTAAAACTAGCTAAAATGTGCCTGGCTGCTGTTCACTGAAAAGCTCATTCTGGGTAAATTTTTGGTATACATTTGCTTCTGCCGGGTCAGCTGAGCAGTGAATTTCTACTTAACACTACCCCCTATCAGGAGAGACCTCAGGGCTGCATCTTTTGAGCGCAGTACTGAGCCTGAAAAGCGTTTACAACCCCACTTACAAGTAAAACTAGCTAAAATGTGCCTGGCTGATGTTCACTGAAAAGCTCATTCTGGGTACATTTTTGGTATACATTTGCTTCTGCCGGGTCAGCTGAGCAGTGAATTTCTACTTAACTACCCCCTATCAGGAGAGACCTCAGGGCTGCATCTTTTGAGCGCAGTACTGAGCCTGAAAAGCGTTTACAACCCCAGTTACAAGTAAAACTAGCTAAAATGTGCCTGGCTGCTGTTCACTGAAAAGCTCATTCTGGGTACATTTTTGGTATACATTTGCTTCTGCCGGGTCAGCTGAGCAGTGAATTTCTACTTAACTATCTCCTATCAGGAGAGACCTCAGGGCTGCATCTTTTGAGCGCAGTACTGAGCCTGAAAAGCGTTTCCAACCCCACTTACAAGTAAAACTAGCTAAAATGTGCCTGGCTGCTGTTCACTGAAAAGCATATTCTGGGTACATTTTTGGTATACATTTGCTTCTGCCGGGTCAGCTGAGCAGTGAATTTCTACTTAACTATCTCCTATCAGGAGAGACCTCAGGGCTGCATCTTTTGAGCGCAGTACTGAGCCTGAAAAGCGTTTCCAACCCCACTTACAAGTAAAACTAGCTAAAATGTGCCTGGCTGCTGTTCACTGAAAAGCTCATTTTGGGTAAATTTTTGGTATACATTTGCTTCTGCCGGGTCAGCTGAGCAGTGAATTTCTACTTAACTACCTCCTATCAGGAGAGACCTCAGGGCTGCATCTTTTGAGCGCAGTACTGAGCCTGAAAAGCGTTTACAACCCCACTTACAAGTAAAACTAGCTAAAATGTGCCTGGCTGCTGTTCACTGAAAAGCTCATTCTGGGTACATTTTTGGTATACATTTGCTTCTGCCGGGTCAGCTGAGCAGTGAATTTCTACTTAACTACCCCCTATCAGGAGAGACCTCAGGACTGCATCTTTTGAGCGCAGTACTGAGCCTGAAAAGCGTTTACAACCCCAGTTACAAGTAAAACTAGCTAAAATGTGCCTGGCTGCTGTTCACTGAAACGCTCATTCTGGGTACATTTTTGGTATACATTTGCTTCTGCCGGGTCAGCTGAGCAGTGAATTTCTACTTAACTACCTCCTATCAGGAGAGACCTCAGGGCTGCATCTTTTGAGCGCAGTACTGAGCCTGAAAAGCGTTTACAACCCCAGTCACAAGTAAAACTAGCTAAAATGTGCCTGGCTGCTGTTCACTGAAAAGCACATTCTGGGTACATTTTTGGTATACATTTGCTTCTGCCGGGTCAGCTGAGCAGTGAATTTCTACTTAACTACCCCCTATCAGGAGAGACCTCAGGGCTGCATCTTTTGAGCGCAGTACTGAGCCTGAAAATCGTTTACAACCCCAGTTACAAGTAAAACTAGCTAAAATGTGCCTGGCTGCTGTTCACTGAAAAACTCATTCTGGGTACATTTTTGGTATACATTTGCTTCTGCCGGGTCAGTTGAGCAGTGAATTTCTACTTAACTATCTCCTATCAGGAGAGACCTCAGGGCTGCATCTTTTGAGCGCAGTACTGAGCCTGAAAAGCGTTTCCAACCCCACTTACAAGTAAAACTAGCTAAAATGTGCCTGGCTGCTGTTCACTGAAAAGCTCATTTTGGGTACATTTTTGGTATACATTTGCTTCTGCCGGGTCAGCTGAGCAGTGAATTTCTACTTAACTACCTCCTATCAGGAGAGACCTCAGGGCTGCATCTTTTGAGCGCAGTACTGAGCCTGAAAAGCGTTTACAACCCCACTTACAAGTAAAACTAGCTAAAATGTGCCTGGCTGCTGTTCACTGAAAAGCTCATTCTGGGTACATTTTTGGTATACATTTGCTTCTGCCGGGTCAGCTGAGCAGTGAATTCCTACTTAACTACCCCCTATCAGGAGAGACCTCAGGGCTGCATCTTTTGAGCACAGTACTGAGCCTGAAAAGCGTTTACAACCCCACTTACAAGTAAAACTAGCTAAAATGTGCCTGGCTGCTGTTCACTTAAAAGCTCATTCTGGGTACATTTTTGGTATACATTTGCTTCTGCCGGGTCAGCTGAGCAGTGAATTTCTACTTAACTACCCCCTATCAGGAGAGACCTCAGGGCTGCATCTTTTGAGCGCAGTACTGAGCCTGAAAAGCGTTTACAACCCCACTTACAAGTAAAACTAGCTAAAATGTGCCTGGCTGCTGTTCACTGAAAAGCTCATTCTGGGTACATTTTTGGTATACATTTGCTTCTGCCGGGTCAGCTGAGCAGTGAATTTCTACTTAACTACCCCCTATCAGGAGAGACCTCAGGACTGCATCTTTTGAGTGCAGTACTGAGCCTGAAAAGCGTTTACGACCCCAGTTACAAGTAAAACTAGCTAAAATGTGCCTGGCTGCTGTTCACTGAAAAGCTCATTCTGGGTACATTTTTGGTATACATTTGCTTCTGCCGGGTCAGCTGAGCAGTGAATTTCTACTTAACTACCCCCTATCAGGAGAGACCTCAGGGCTGCATCTTTTGAGCGCAGTACTGAGCCTGAAAAGCGTTTACAACCCCAGTTACAAGTAAAACTAGCTAAAATGTGCCTGGCTGCTGTTCACTGAAAAGCTCATTCTGGGTACATTTTTGGTATACATTTGCTTCTGCCGGGTCAGCTGAGCAGTGAATTTCTACTTAACTATCTCCTATCAGGAGAGACCTCAGGGCTGCATCTTTTGAGCGCAGTACTGAGCCTGAAAAGCGTTTCCAACCCCACTTACAAGTAAAACTAGCTAAAATGTGCCTGGCTGCTGTTCACTGAAAAGCACATTCTGGGTACATTTTTGGTATACATTTGCTTCTGCCGGGTCAGCTGAGCAGTGAATTTCTACTTAACTATCTCCTATCAGGAGAGACCTCAGGGCTGCATCTTTTGAGCGCAGTACTGAGCCTGAAAAGCGTTTCCAACCCCACTTACAAGTAAAACTAGCTAAAATGTGCCTGGCTGCTGTTCACTGAAAAGCTCATTTTGGGTAAATTTTTGGTATACATTTGCTTCTGCCGGGTCAGCTGAGCAGTGAATTTCTACTTAACTACCTCCTATCAGGAGAGACCTCAGGGCTGCATCTTTTGAGCGCAGTACTGAGCCTGAAAAGCGTTTACAACCCCACTTACAAGTAAAACTAGCTAAAATGTGCCTGGCTGCTGTTCACTGAAAAGCTCATTCTGGGTACATTTTTGGTATACATTTGCTTCTGCCGGGTCAGCTGAGCAGTGAATTTCTACTTAACTACCCCCTATCAGGAGAGACCTCAGGACTGCATCTTTTGAGCGCAGTACTGAGCCTGAAAAGCGTTTACAACCCCAGTTACAAGTAAAACTAGCTAAAATGTGCCTGGCTGCTGTTCACTGAAACGCTCATTCTGGGTACATTTTTGGTATACATTTGCTTCTGCCGGGTCAGCTGAGCAGTGAATTTCTACTTAACTACCTCCTATCAGGAGAGACCTCAGGGCTGCATCTTTTGAGCGCAGTACTGAGCCTGAAAAGCGTTTACAACCCCAGTCACAAGTAAAACTAGCTAAAATGTGCCTGGCTGCTGTTCACTGAAAAGCACATTCTGGGTACATTTTTGGTATACATTTGCTTCTGCCGGGTCAGCTGAGCAGTGAATTTCTACTTAACTACCCCCTATCAGGAGAGACCTCAGGGCTGCATCTTTTGAGCGCAGTACTGAGCCTGAAAAGCGTTTACAACCCCAGTTACAAGTAAAACTAGCTAAAATGTGCCTGGCTGCTGTTCACTGAAAAACTCATTCTGGGTACATTTTTGGTATACATTTGCTTCTGCCGGGTCAGCTGAGCAGTGAATTTCTACTTAACTATCTCCTATCAGGAGAGACCTCAGGGCTGCATCTTTTGAGCGCAGTACTGAGCCTGAAAAGCGTTTCCAACCCCACTTACAAGTAAAACTAGCTAAAATGTGCCTGGCTGCTGTTCACTGAAAAGCTCATTCTGGGTACATTTTTGGTATACATTTGCTTCTGCCGGGTCAGCTGAGCAGTGAATTTCTACTTAACTACCTCCTATCAGGAGAGACCTCAGGGCTGCATCTTTTGAGTGCAGTACTGAGCCTGAAAAGCATTTACAACCCCACTTACAAGTAAAACTAGCTAAAATGTGCCTGGCTGCTGTTCACTGAAAAGCTCATTTTGGGTACATTTTTGGTATACATTTGCTTCTGCCGGGTCAGCTGAGCAGTGAATTTCTACTTAACTACCTCCTATCAGGAGAGACCTCAGGGCTGCATCTTTTGAGCGCAGTACTGAGCCTGAAAAGCGTTTACAACCCCACTTACAAGTAAAACTAGCTAAAATGTGCCTGGCTGCTGTTCACTGAAAAGCTCATTCTGGGTACATTTTTGGTATACATTTGCTTCTGCCGGGTCAGCTGAGCAATGAATTCCTACTTAACTACCCCCTATCAGGAGAGACCTCAGGGCTGCATCTTTTGAGCACAGTACTGAGCCTGAAAAGCGTTTACAACCCCACTTACAAGTAAAACTAGCTAAAATGTGCCTGGCTGCTGTTCACTGAAAAGCTCATTCTGGGTACATTTTTGGTATACATTTGCTTCTGCCGGGTCAGCTGAGCAGTGAATTTCTACTTAACTACCCCCTATCAGGAGAGACCTCAGGGCTGCATCTTTTGAGTGCAGTACTGAGCCTGAAAAGCGTTTACAACCCCAGTTACAAGTAAAACTAGCTAAAATGTGCCTGGCTGCTGTTCACTGAAAAGCTCATTCTGGGTACATTTTTGGTATACATTTGCTTCTGCGGGGTCAGCTGAGCAGTGAATTTCTACTTAACTACCTCCTATCAGGAGAGACCTCAGGGCTGCATCTTTTGAGCACAGTACTGAGCCTGAAAAGCGTTTACAACCCCACTTACAAGTAAAACTAGCTAAAATGTGCCTGGCTGCTGTTCACTGAAAAGCTCATTCTGGGTACATTTTTGGTATACATTTGCTTCTGCCGGGTCAGCTGAGCAGTGAATTTCTACTTAACTACCCCCTATCAGGAGAGACCTCAGGGCTGCATCTTTTGAGCGCAGTACTGAGCCTGAAAAGCGTTTACAACCCCACTTACAAGTAAAACTAGCTAAAATGTGCCTGGCTGCTGTTCACTGAAAAGCTCATTCTGGGTACATTTTTGGTATACATTTGCTTCTGCCGGGTCAGCTGAGCAGTGAATTTCTACTTAACTACCCCCTATCAGGAGAGACCTCAGGACTGCATCTTTTGAGTGCAGTACTGAGCCTGAAAAGCGTTTACGACCCCAGTTACAAGTAAAACTAGCTAAAATGTGCCTGGCTGCTGTTCACTGAAAAGCTCATTCTGGGTACATTTTTGGTATACATTTGCTTCTGCCGGGTCAGCTGAGCAGTGAATTTCTACTTAACTACCTCCTATCAGGAGAGACCTCAGGGCTGCATCTTTTGAGCGCAGTACTGAGCCTGAAAAGCGTTTACAACCCCAGTCACAAGTAAAACTAGCTAAAATGTGCCTGGCTGCTGTTCACTGAAAAGCTCATTCTGGGTACATTTTTGGTATACATTTGCTTCTGCCGGGTCAGCTGAGCAGTGAATTTCTACTTAACTACCCCCTATCAGGAGAGACCTCAGGGCTGCATCTTTTGAGCGCAGTACTGAGCCTGAAAAGCGTTTACAACCCCAGTTACAAGTAAAACTAGCTAAAATGTGCCTGGCTGCTGTTCACTGAAAAGCTCATTCTGGGTACATTTTTGGTATACATTTGCTTCTGCCGGGTCAGCTGAGCAGTGAATTTCTACTTAACTATCTCCTATCAGGAGAGACCTCAGGGCTGCATCTTTTGAGCGCAGTACTGAGCCTGAAAAGCGTTTCCAACCCCACTTACAAGTAAAACTAGCTAAAATGTGCCTGGCTGCTGTTCACTGAAAAGCACATTCTGGGTACATTTTTGGTATACATTTGCTTCTGCCGGGTCAGCTGAGCAGTGAATTTCTACTTAACTATCTCCTATCAGGAGAGACCTCAGGGCTGCATCTTTTGAGCGCAGTACTGAGCCTGAAAAGCGTTTCCAACCCCACTTACAAGTAAAACTAGCTAAAATGTGCCTGGCTGCTGTTCACTGAAAAGCTCATTTTGGGTAAATTTTTGGTATACATTTGCTTCTGCCGGGTCAGCTGAGCAGTGAATTTCTACTTAACTACCTCCTACCAGGAGAGACCTCAGGGCTGCATCTTTTGAGCGCAGTACTGAGCCTGAAAAGCGTTTACAACCCCACTTACAAGTAAAACTAGCTAAAATGTGCCTGGCTGCTGTTCACTGAAAAGCTCATTCTCGGTACATTTTTGGTATACATTTGCTTCTGCCGGGTCAGCTGAGCAGTGAATTTCTACTTAACTACCCCCTATCAGGAGAGACCTCAGGACTGCATCTTTTGAGCGCAGTTCTGAGCCTGAAAAGCGTTTACAACCCCAGTTACAAGTAAAACTAGCTAAAATGTGCCTGGCTGCTGTTCACTGAAACGCTCATTCTGGGTACATTTTTGGTATACATTTGCTTCTGCCGGGTCAGCTGAGCAGTGAATTTCTACTTAACTACCTCCTATCAGGAGAGACCTCAGGGCTGCATCTTTTGAGCGCAGTACTGAGCCTGAAAAGCGTTTACAACCCCAGTCACAAGTAAAACTAGCTAAAATGTGCCTGGCTGCTGTTCACTGAAAAGCACATTCTGGGTACATTTTTGGTATACATTTGCTTCTGCCGGGTCAGCTGAGCAGTGAATTTCTACTTAACTACCCCCTATCAGGAGAGACCTCAGGGCTGCATCTTTTGAGCGCAGTACTGAGCCTGAAAAGCGTTTACAACCCCAGTTACAAGTAAAACTAGCTAAAATGTGCCTGGCTGCTGTTCACTGAAAAACTCATTCTGGGTACATTTTTGGTATACATTTGCTTCTGCCGGGTCAGCTGAGCAGTGAATTTCTACTTAACTATCTCCTATCAGGAGAGACCTCAGGGCTGCATCTTTTGAGCGCAGTACTGAGCCTGAAAAGCGTTTCCAACCCCACTTACAAGTAAAACTAGCTAAAATGTGCCTGGCTGCTGTTCACTGAAAAACTCATTCTGGGTACATTTTTGGTATACATTTGCTTCTGCCGGGTCAGCTGAGCAGTGAATTTCTACTTAACTATCTCCTATCAGGAGAGACCTCAGGGCTGCATCTTTTGAGCGCAGTACTGAGCCTGAAAAGCGTTTCCAACCCCACTTACAAGTAAAACTAGCTAAAATGTGCCTGGCTGCTGTTCACTGAAAAGCTCATTCTGGGTACATTTTTGGTATACATTTGCTTCTGCCGGGTCAGCTGAGCAGTGAATTTCTACTTAACTACCTCCTACCAGGAGAGACCTCAGGGCTGCATCTTTTGAGTGCAGTACTGAGCCTGAAAAGCATTTACAACCCCACTTACAAGTAAAACTAGCTAAAATGTGCCTGGCTGCTGTTCACTGAAAAGCTCATTTTGGGTACATTTTTGGTATACATTTGCTTCTGCCGGGTCAGCTGAGCAGTGAATTTCTACTTAACTACCTCCTATCAGGAGAGACCTCAGGGCTGCATCTTTTGAGCGCAGTACTGAGCCTGAAAAGCGTTTACAACCCCACTTACAAGTAAAACTAGCTAAAATGTGCCTGGCTGCTGTTCACTGAAAAGCTCATTCTGGGTACATTTTTGGTATACATTTGCTTCTGCCGGGTCAGCTGAGCAGTGAATTCCTACTTAACTACCCCCTATCAGGAGAGACCTCAGGGCTGCATCTTTTGAGCGCAGTACTGAGCCTGAAAAGCGTTTACAACCCCAGTTACAAGTAAAACTAGCTAAAATGTGCCTGGCTGCTGTTCACTGAAAAGCCCATTCTGGGTACATTTTTGGTATACATTTGCTTCTGCCGGGTCAGCTGAGCAGTGAATTTCTACTTAACTACCTCCTATCAGGAGAGACCTCAGGGCTGCATCTTTTGAGCACAGTACTGAGCCTGAAAAGCGTTTACAACCCCACTTACAAGTAAAACTAGCTAAAATGTGCCTGGCTGCTGTTCACTGAAAAGCTCATTCTGGGTACATTTTTGGTATACATTTGCTTCTGCCGGGTCAGCTGAGCAGTGAATTTCTACTTAACTACCCCCTATCAGGAGAGACCTCAGGGCTGCATCTTTTGAGTGCAGTACTGAGCCTGAAAAGCGTTTACGACCCCAGTTACAAGTAAAACTAGCTAAAATGTGCCTGGCTGCTGTTCACTGAAAAGCTCATTCTGGGTACATTTTTGGTATACATTTGCTTCTGCCGGGTCAGCTGAGCAGTGAATTTCTACTTAACTACCCCCTATCAGGAGAGACCTCAGGGCTGCATCTTTTGAGCGCAGTACTGAGCCTGAAAAGCGTTTACAACCCCAGTCACAAGTAAAACTAGCTAAAATGTGCCTGGCTGCTGTTCACTGAAAAGCTCATTCTGGGTACATTTTTGGTATACATTTGCTTCTGCCGGGTCAGCTGAGCAGTGAATTTCTACTTAACTACCCCCTATCAGGAGAGACCTCAGGGCTGCATCTTTTGAGCGCAGTACTGAGCCTGAAAAGCGTTTACAACCCCAGTTACAAGTAAAACTAGCTAAAATGTGCCTGGCTGCTGTTCACTGAAAAGCTCATTCTGGGTACATTTTTGGTATACATTTGCTTCTGCCGGGTCAGCTGAGCAGTGAATTTCTACTTAACTACCTCCTATCAGGAGAGACCTCAGGGCTGCATCTTTTGAGCGCAGTACTGAGCCTGAAAAGCGTTTACAACCCCAGTCACAAGTAAAACTAGCTAAAATAGGCCTGGCTGCTGTTCACTGAAAAGCTCATTCTGGGTACATTTTTAGTATACATTTGCTTCTGCCGGGTCAGCTGGGCATTGAATTTCTACTTAACTACCTCCAATCAGGAGAGACCTCAGGGCTGCATCTTTTGAGCGCAGTACTGAGCCTGAAAACCATTTACAACCCCAGTTACAAGTAAAACTAGCTAAAATGTGCCTGGCTGATATTCACTGAAAAGCTCATTCTGGGTACATTTTTGGTATACATTTGCTTCTGCCGGGTCAGCTGAGCAGTGAATTTCTACTTAACTACCTCCTATCAGGAGAGACCCAGGGCTGCATCTTTTGAGCGCAGTACTGAGCCTGAAAAGCGTTTACAACCCCAGTTACAAGTAAAACTAGCTAAAATGTACCTGGCTGCTGTTCACTGAAAAGCTCATTCTGGGTACATTTTTGGTATACATTTGCTTCTGCCGGGTCAGCTGAGTAGTGAATTTCTACTTAACTACCTCCTATCAGGAGAGACCTCAGGGCTGCATCTTTTGAGTGCAGTACTGAGCCTGAAAAGCGTTTACAACCCCACTTACAAGTAAAACTAGCTAAAATGTGCCTGGCAGCTGTTCACTGAAAAGCTAATTCTGGGTACATTTTTGGTATACATTTGCTTCTGCCGGGTCAGCTGAGCAGTGAATTTCTACTTAACTACCTCCTATCAGGAGAGACCTCAGGGCTGCATCTTTTGAGCGAGGTACTGAGCCTGAAAAGCGTTTACAACCCCACTTACAAGTAAAACTAGCTAAAATGTGCCTGGCTGCTGTTCACTGAAAAGCACATTCTGGGTACATTTTTGGTATACATTTGCTTCTGCCGGGTCAGCTGAGCAGTGAATTTCTACTTAACTACCCCCTATCAGGAGAGACCTCAGGGTTGCATCTTTTGAGCGCAGTACTGAGCCTGAAAAGCGTTTACAACCCCAGTTACAAGTAAAACTAGCTAAAATGTGCCTGGCTGCTGTTCACTGAAAAGCTCATTCTGGGTACATTTTTGGTATACATTTGCTTCTGCCGGGTCAGCTGAGCAGTGAATTTCTACTTAACTACCTCCTATCAGGAGACACCTCAGGGCTGCATCTTTTGAGCGCAGTACTGAGCCTGAAAAGCGTTTACAACCCCAGTCACAAGTAAAACTAGCTAAAATGTGCCTGGCTGATGTTCACTGAAAAGCTAATTCTGGGTACATTTTTGGTATACATTTGCTTCTGCCGGGTCAGCTGAGCAGTGAATTTCTACTTAACTACCTCCTATCAGGAGAGACCTCAGGGCTGCATCTTTTGAGCGCAGTACTGAGCCTGAAAAGCGTTTACAACCCCACTTACAAGTAAAACTAGCTAAAATGTGCCTGGCTGCTGTTCACTGAAAAGCTCATTCTGGGTACATTTTTGGTATACATTTGCTTCTGCCGGGTCAGCTGAGCAGTGAATTTCTACTTAACTACCCCCTATCAGGAGAGACCCAGGGCTGCATCTTTTGAGCGCAGTACTGAGCCTGAAAAGCGTTTACAACCCCAGTTACAAGTAAAACTAGCTAAAATGTACCTGGCTGCTGTTCACTGAAAAGCTCATTCTGGGTACATTTTTGGTATACATTTGCTTCTGCCGGGTCAGCTGAGTAGTGAATTTCTACTTAACTACCTCCTATCAGGAGAGACCTCAGGGCTGCATCTTTTGAGTGCAGTACTGAGCCTGAAAAGCGTTTACAACCCCACTTACAAGTAAAACTAGCTAAAATGTGCCTGGCTGCTGTTCACTGAAAAGCTAATTCTGGGTACATTTTTGGTATACATTTGCTTCTGCCGGGTCAGCTGAGCAGTGAATTTCTACTTAACTACCTCCTATCAGGAGAGACCTCAGGGCTGCATCTTTTGAGCGCAGTACTGAGCCTGAAAAGCGTTTACAACCCCACTTACAAGTAAAACTAGCTAAAATGTGCCTGGCTGCTGTTCACTGAAAAGCTCATTCTGGGTAAATTTTTGGTATACATTTGCTTCTGCCGGGTCAGCTGAGCAGTGAATTTCTACTTAACTACCCCCTATCAGGAGAGACCTCAGGGCTGCATCTTTTGAGCGCAGTACTGAGCCTGAAAAGCGTTTACAACTCCAGTTACAAGTAAAACAAGCTAAAATGTGCCTGGCTGCTGTTTACTGAAAAGCTCATTCTGGGTACATTTTTGGTATACATTTGCTTCTGCCGGGTCAGCTGAGCAGTGAATTTCTACTTAACTATCTCCTATCAGGAGAGACCTCAGGGCTGCATCTTTTGAGCGCAGTACTGAGCCTGAAAAGCGTTTCCAACCCCACTTACAAGTAAAACTAGCTAAAATGTGCCTGGCTGCTGTTCACTGAAAAGCTCATTTTGGGTACATTTTTGGTATACATTTGCTTCTGCTGGGTCAGCTGAGCAGTGAATTTCTACTTAACTACCTCCTATCAGGAGAGACCTCAGGGCTGCATCTTTTGAGCGCAGTACTGAGCCTGAAAAGCGTTTAAAACCCCACTTACAAGTAAAACTAGCTAAAATGTGCCTGGCTGCTGTTCACTGAAAAGCACTTTCTGGGTACATTTTTGGTATACATTTGCTTCTGCCGGGTCAGCTGAGCAGTGAATTTCTACTTAACTACCCCCTATCAGGAGAGACCTCAGGGCTGCATCTTTTGAGCGCAGTACTGAGCCTGAAAAGCGTTTACAACCCCAGTTACAAGTAAAACTAGCTAAAATGTGCCTGGCTGCTGTTCACTGAAAAACTCATTCTGGGTACATTTTTGGTATACATTTGCTTCTGCCGGGTCAGCTGAGCAGTGAATTTCTACTTAACTATCTCCTATCAGGAGAGACCTCAGGGCTGCATCTTGTGAGCGCAGTACTGAGCCTGAAAAGCGTTTCCAACCCCAGTTACAAGTAAAACTAGCTAAAATGTGCCTGGCTGCTGTTCACTGAAAAGCTCATTCTGGGTACATTTTTGGTATACATTTGCTTCTGCCGGGTCAGCTGAGCAGTGAATTTCTACTTAACTACCTCCTATCAGGAGAGACCTCAGGGCTGCATCTTTTGAGTGCAGTACTGAGCCTGAAAAGCGTTTACAACCCCACTTACAAGTAAAACTAGCTAAAATGTGCCTGGCTGCTGTTCACTGAAAAGCTCATTCTGGGTACATTTTTGGTATACATTTGCTTCTGCCGGGTCAGCTGAGCAGTGAATTTCTACTTAACTACCTCCTATCAGGAGAGACCTCAGGGCTGCATCTTTTGAGCACAGTACTGAGCCTGAAAAGCGTTTACAACCCCACTTACAAGTAAAACTAGCTAAAATGTGCCTGGCTGCTGTTCACTGAAAAGCTCATTCTGGGTACATTTTTGGTATACATTTGCCTCTGCCGGGTCAGCTGAGCAGTGAATTTCTACTTAACTACCCCCTATCAGGAGAGACCTCAGGGCTGCATCTTTTGAGCGCAGTACTGAGCCTGAAAAGCGTTTACAACCCCACTTACAAGTAAAACTAGCTAAAATGTGCCTGGCTGCTGTTCACTGAAAAGCTCATTCTGGGTACATTTTTGGTATACATTTGCTTCTGCCGGGTCAGCTGAGCAGTGAATTTCTACTTAACTACCCCCTATCAGGAGAGACCTCGGGACTGCATCTTTTGAGTGCAGTACTGAGCCTGAAAAGCGTTTACGACCCCAGTTACAAGTAAAACTAGCTAAAATGTGCCTGGCTGCTGTTCACTGAAAAGCTCATTCTGGGTACATTTTTGGTATACATTTGCTTCTGCCGGGTCAGCTGAGCAGTGAATTTCTACTTAACTACCTCCTATCAGGAGAGACCTCAGGGCTGCATCTTTTGAGCGCAGTACTGAGCCTGAAAAGCGTTTACAACCCCAGTCACAAGTAAAACTAGCTAAAATGTGCCTGGCTGCTGTTCACTGAAAAGCTCATTCTGGGTACATTTTTGGTATACATTTGCTTCTGCCGGGTCAGCTGAGCAGTGAATTTCTACTTAACTACCCCCTATCAGGAGAGACCTCAGGGCTGCATCTTTTGAGCGCAGTACTGAGCCTGAAAAGCGTTTACAACCCCAGTCACAAGTAAAACTAGCTAAAATGTGCCTGGCTGCTGTTCACTGAAAAGCTCATTCTGGGTACATTTTTGGTATACATTTGCTTCTGCCGGGTCAGCTGAGCAGTGAATTTCTACTTAACTATCTCCTATCAGGAGAGACCTCAGGGCTGCATCTTTTGAGCGCAGTACTGAGCCTGAAAAGCGTTTCCAACCCCACTTACAAGTAAAACTAGCTAAAATGTGCCTGGCTGCTGTTCACTGAAAAGCACATTCTGGGTACATTTTTGGTATACATTTGCTTCTGCCGGGTCAGCTGAGCAGTGAATTTCTACTTAACTATCTCCTATCAGGAGAGACCTCAGGGCTGCATCTTTTGAGCGCAGTACTGAGCCTGAAAAGCGTTTCCAACCCCACTTACAAGTAAAACTAGCTAAAATGTGCCTGGCTGCTGTTCACTGAAAAGCTCATTTTGGGTAAATTTTTGGTATACATTTGCTTCTGCCGGGTCAGCTGAGCAGTGAATTTCTACTTAACTACCTCCTATCAGGAGAGACCTCAGGGCTGCATCTTTTGAGCGCAGTACTGAGCCTGAAAAGCGTTTACAACCCCACTTACAAGTAAAACTAGCTAAAATGTGCCTGGCTGCTGTTCACTGAAAAGCTCATTCTGGGTACATTTTTGGTATACATTTGCTTCTGCCGGGTCAGCTGAGCAGTGAATTTCTACTTAACTACCCCCTATCAGGAGAGACCTCAGGACTGCATCTTTTGAGCGCAGTTCTGAGCCTGAAAAGCGTTTACAACCCCAGTTACAAGTAAAACTAGCTAAAATGTGCCTGGCTGCTGTTCACTGAAACGCTCATTCTGGGTACATTTTTGGTATACATTTGCTTCTGCCGGGTCAGCTGAGCAGTGAATTTCTACTTAACTACCTCCTATCAGGAGAGACCTCAGGGCTGCATCTTTTGAGCGCAGTACTGAGCCTGAAAAGCGTTTACAACCCCAGTCACAAGTAAAACTAGCTAAAATGTGCCTGGCTGCTGTTCACTGAAAAGCACATTCTGGGTACATTTTTGGTATACATTTGCTTCTGCCGGGTCAGCTGAGCAGTGAATTTCTACTTAACTACCCCCTATCAGGAGAGACCTCAGGGCTGCATCTTTTGAGCGCAGTACTGAGCCTGAAAAGCGTTTACAACCCCAGTTACAAGTAAAACTAGCTAAAATGTGCCTGGCTGCTGTTCACTGAAAAACTCATTCTGGGTACATTTTTGGTATACATTTGCTTCTGCCGGGTCAGCTGAGCAGTGAATTTCTACTTAACTATCTCCTATCAGGAGAGACCTCAGGGCTGCATCTTTTGAGCGCAGTACTGAGCCTGAAAAGCGTTTCCAACCCCACTTACAAGTAAAACTAGCTAAAATGTGCCTGGCTGCTGTTCACTGAAAAGCTCATTATGGGTACATTTTTGGTATACATTTGCTTCTGCCGGGTCAGCTGAGCAGTGAATTTCTACTTAACTACCTCCTATCAGGAGAGACCTCAGGGCTGCATCTTTTGAGTGCAGTACTGAGCCTGAAAAGCATTTACAACCCCACTTACAAGTAAAACTAGCTAAAATGTGCCTGGCTGCTGTTCACTGAAAAGCTCATTTTGGGTACATTTTTGGTATACATTTGCTTCTGCCGGGTCAGCTGAGCAGTGAATTTCTACTTAACTACCTCCTATCAGGAGAGACCTCAGGGCTGCATCTTTTGAGCGCAGTACTGAGCCTGAAAAACGTTTACAACCCCACTTACAAGTAAAACTAGCTAAAATGTGACTGGCTGCTGTTCACTGAAAAGCTCATTCTGGGTACATTTTTGGTATACATTTGCTTCTGCCGGGTCAGCTGAGCAGTGAATTCCTACTTAACTACCCCCTATCAGGAGAGACCTCAGGGCTGCATCTTTTGAGCGCAGTACTGAGCCTGAAAAGCGTTTACAACCCCAGTTACAAGTAAAACTAGCTAAAATGTGCCTGGCTGCTGTTCACTGAAAAGCTCATTCTGGGTACATTTTTGGTATACATTTGCTTCTGCCGGGTCAGCTGAGCAGTGAATTTCTACTTAACTATCTCCTATCAGGAGAGACCTCAGGGCTGCATCTTTTGAGCGCAGTACTGAGCCTGAAAAGCGTTTCCAACCCCACTTACAAGTAAAACTAGCTAAAATGTGCCTGGCTGCTGTTCACTGAAAAGCACATTCTGGGTACATTTTTGGTATACATTTGCTTCTGCCGGGTCAGCTGAGCAGTGAATTTCTACTTAACTATCTCCTATCAGGAGAGACCTCAGGGCTGCATCTTTTGAGCGCAGTACTGAGCCTGAAAAGCGTTTCCAACCCCACTTACAAGTAAAACTAGCTAAAATGTGCCTGGCTGCTGTTCACTGAAAAGCTCATTTTGGGTAAATTTTTGGTATACATTTGCTTCTGCCGGGTCAGCTGAGCAGTGAATTTCTACTTAACTACCTCCTATCAGGAGAGACCTCAGGGCTGCATCTTTTGAGCGCAGTACTGAGCCTGAAAAGCGTTTACAACCCCACTTACAAGTAAAACTAGCTAAAATGTGCCTGGCTGCTGTTCACTGAAAAGCTCATTCTGGGTACATTTTTGGTATACATTTGCTTCTGCCGGGTCAGCTGAGCAGTGAATTTCTACTTAACTACCCCCTATCAGGAGAGACCTCAGGACTGCATCTTTTGAGCGCAGTACTGAGCCTGAAAAGCGTTTACAACCCCAGTTACAAGTAAAACTAGCTAAAATGTGCCTGGCTGCTGTTCACTGAAACGCTCATTCTGGGTACATTTTTGGTATACATTTGCTTCTGCCGGGTCAGCTGAGCAGTGAATTTCTACTTAACTACCTCCTATCAGGAGAGACCTCAGGGCTGCATCTTTTGAGCGCAGTACTGAGCCTGAAAATCGTTTACAACCCCACTTACAAGTAAAACTAGCTAAAATGTGCCTGGCTGCTGTTCACTGAAAAGCTCATTTTGGGTAAATTTTTGGTATACATTTGCTTCTGCCGGGTCAGCTGAGCAGTGAATTTCTACTTAACTACCTCCTATCAGGAGAGACCTCAGGGCTGCATCTTTTGAGCGCAGTACTGAGCCTGAAAAGCGTTTACAACCCCACTTACAAGTAAAACTAGCTAAAATGTGCCTGGCTGCTGTTCACTGAAAAGCTCATTCTGGGTACATTTTTGGTATACATTTGCTTCTGCCGGGTCAGCTGAGCAGTGAATTTCTACTTAACTACCCCCTATCAGGAGAGACCTCAGGACTGCATCTTTTGAGCGCAGTACTGAGCCTGAAAAGCGTTTACAACCCCAGTTACAAGTAAAACTAGCTAAAATGTGCCTGGCTGCTGTTCACTGAAACGCTCATTCTGGGTACATTTTTGGTATACATTTGCTTCTGCCGGGTCAGCTGAGCAGTGAATTTCTACTTAACTACCTCCTATCAGGAGAGACCTCAGGGCTGCATCTTTTGAGCGCAGTACTGAGCCTGAAAAGCGTTTACAACCCCAGTCACAAGTAAAACTAGCTAAAATGTGCCTGGCTGCTGTTCACTGAAAAGCACATTCTGGGTACATTTTTGGTATACATTTGCTTCTGCCGGGTCAGCTGAGCAGTGAATTTCTACTTAACTACCCCCTATCAGGAGAGACCTCAGGGCTGCATCTTTTGAGCGCAGTACTGAGCCTGAAAAGCGTTTACAACCCCAGTTACAAGTAAAACTAGCTAAAATGTGCCTGGCTGCTGTTCACTGAAAAACTCATTCTGGGTACATTTTTGGTATACATTTGCTTCTGCCGGGTCAGCTGAGCAGTGAATTTCTACTTAACTATCTCCTATCAGGAGAGACCTCAGGGCTGCATCTTTTGAGCGCAGTACTGAGCCTGAAAAGCGTTTCCAACCCCACTTACAAGTAAAACTAGCTAAAATGTGCCTGGCTGCTGTTCACTGAAAAGCTCATTCTGGGTACATTTTTGGTATACATTTGCTTCTGCCGGGTCAGCTGAGCAGTGAATTTCTACTTAACTACCTCCTATCAGGAGAGACCTCAGGGCTGCATCTTTTGAGTGCAGTACTGAGCCTGAAAAGCATTTACAACCCCACTTACAAGTAAAACTAGCTAAAATGTGCCTGGCTGCTGTTCACTGAAAAGCTCATTTTGGGTACATTTTTGGTATACATTTGCTTCTGCCGGGTCAGCTGAGCAGTGAATTTCTACTTAACTACCTCCTATCAGGAGAGACCTCAGGGCTGCATCTTTTGAGCGCAGTACTGAGCCTGAAAAGCGTTTACAACCCCACTTACAAGTAAAACTAGCTAAAATGTGCCTGGCTGCTGTTCACTGAAAAGCTCATTCTGGGTACATTTTTGGTATACATTTGCTTCTGCCGGGTCAGCTGAGCAATGAATTCCTACTTAACTACCCCCTATCAGGAGAGACCTCAGGGCTGCATCTTTTGAGCGCAGTACTGAGCCTGAAAAGCGTTTACAACCCCAGTTACAAGTAAAACTAGCTAAAATGTGCCTGGCTGCTGTTCACTGAAAAGCTCATTCTGGGTACATTTTTGGTATACATTTGCTTCTGCCGGGTCAGCTGAGCAGTGAATTTCTACTTAACTACCTCCTATCAGGAGAGACCTCAGGGCTGCATCTTTTGAGCACAGTACTGAGCCTGAAAAGCGTTTACAACCCCACTTACAAGTAAAACTAGCTAAAATGTGCCTGGCTGCTGTTCACTGAAAAGCTCATTCTGGGTACATTTTTGGTATACATTTGCTTCTGCCGGGTCAGCTGAGCAGTGAATTTCTACTTAACTACCCCCTATCAGGAGAGACCTCAGGGCTGCATCTTTTGAGTGCAGTACTGAGCCTGAAAAGCGTTTACAACCCCAGTTACAAGTAAAACTAGCTAAAATGTGCCTGGCTGCTGTTCACTGAAAAGCTCATTCTGGGTACATTTTTGGTATACATTTGCTTCTGCCGGGTCAGCTGAGCAGTGAATTTCTACTTAACTACCTCCTATCAGGAGAGACCTCAGGGCTGCATCTTTTGAGCACAGTACTGAGCCTGAAAAGCGTTTACAACCCCACTTACAAGTAAAACTAGCTAAAATGTGCCTGGCTGCTGTTCACTGAAAAGCTCATTCTGGGTACATTTTTGGTATACATTTGCTTCTGCCGGGTCAGCTGAGCAGTGAATTTCTACTTAACTACCCCCTATCAGGAGAGACCTCAGGGCTGCATCTTTTGAGCGCAGTACTGAGCCTGAAAAGCGTTTACAACCCCACTTACAAGTAAAACTAGCTAAAATGTGCCTGGCTGCTGTTCACTGAAAAGCTCATTCTGGGTACATTTTTGGTATACATTTGCTTCTGCCGGGTCAGCTGAGCAGTGAATTTCTACTTAACTACCCCCTATCAGGAGAGACCTCAGGGCTGCATCTTTTGAGCGCAGTACTGAGCCTGAAAAGCGTTTACAACCCCAGTCACAAGTAAAACTAGCTAAAATGTGCCTGGCTGCTGTTCACTGAAAAGCACATTCTGGGTACATTTTTGGTATACATTTGCTTCTGCCGGGTCAGCTGAGCAGTGAATTTCTACTTAACTACCCCCTATCAGGAGAGACCTCAGGGCTGCATCTTTTGAGCGCAGTACTGAGCCTGAAAAGCGTTTACAACCCCAGTTACAAGTAAAACTAGCTAAAATGTGCCTGGCTGCTGTTCACTGAAAAACTCATTCTGGGTACATTTTTGGTATACATTTGCTTCTGCCGGGTCAGCTGAGCAGTGAATTTCTACTTAACTATCTCCTATCAGGAGAGACCTCAGGGCTGCATCTTTTGAGCGCAGTACTGAGCCTGAAAAGCGTTTCCAACCCCACTTACAAGTAAAACTAGCTAAAATGTGCCTGGCTGCTGTTCACTGAAAAGCTCATTCTGGGTACATTTTTGGTATACATTTGCTTCTGCCGGGTCAGCTGAGCAGTGAATTTCTACTTAACTACCTCCTACCAGGAGAGACCTCAGGGCTGCATCTTTTGAGTGCAGTACTGAGCCTGAAAAGCATTTACAACCCCACTTACAAGTAAAACTAGCTAAAATGTGCCTGGCTGCTGTTCACTGAAAAGCTCATTTTGGGTACATTTTTGGTATACATTTGCTTCTGCCGGGTCAGCTGAGCAGTGAATTTCTACTTAACTACCTCCTATCAGGAGAGACCTCAGGGCTGCATCTTTTGAGCGCAGTACTGAGCCTGAAAAGCGTTTACAACCCCACTTACAAGTAAAACTAGCTAAAATGTGCCTGGCTGCTGTTCACTGAAAAGCTCATTCTGGGTACATTTTTGGTATACATTTGCTTCTGCCGGGTCAGCTGAGCAGTGAATTCCTACTTAACTACCCCCTATCAGGAGAGACCTCAGGGCTGCATCTTTTGAGCGCAGTACTGAGCCTGAAAAGCGTTTACAACCCCAGTTACAAGTAAAACTAGCTAAAATGTGCCTGGCTGCTGTTCACTGAAAAGCCCATTCTGGGTACATTTTTGGTATACATTTGCTTCTGCCGGGTCAGCTGAGCAGTGAATTTCTACTTAACTACCTCCTATCAGGAGAGACCTCAGGGCTGCATCTTTTGAGCACAGTACTGAGCCTGAAAAGCGTTTACAACCCCACTTACAAGTAAAACTAGCTAAAATGTGCCTGGCTGCTGTTCACTGAAAAGCTCATTCTGGGTACATTTTTGGTATACATTTGCTTCTGCCGGGTCAGCTGAGCAGTGAATTTCTACTTAACTACCCCCTATCAGGAGAGACCTCAGGGCTGCATCTTTTGAGTGCAGTACTGAGCCTGAAAAGCGTTTACGACCCCAGTTACAAGTAAAACTAGCTAAAATGTGCCTGGCTGCTGTTCACTGAAAAGCTCATTCTGGGTACATTTTTGGTATACATTTGCTTCTGCCGGGTCAGCTGAGCAGTGAATTTCTACTTAACTACCCCCTATCAGGAGAGACCTCAGGGCTGCATCTTTTGAGCGCAGTACTGAGCCTGAAAAGCGTTTACAACCCCAGTCACAAGTAAAACTAGCTAAAATGTGCCTGGCTGCTGTTCACTGAAAAGCTCATTCTGGGTACATTTTTGGTATACATTTGCTTCTGCCGGGTCAGCTGAGCAGTGAATTTCTACTTAACTACCCCCTATCAGGAGAGACCTCAGGGCTGCATCTTTTGAGCGCAGTACTGAGCCTGAAAAGCGTTTACAACCCCAGTTACAAGTAAAACTAGCTAAAATGTGCCTGGCTGCTGTTCACTGAAAAGCTCATTCTGGGTACATTTTTGGTATACATTTGCTTCTGCCGGGTCAGCTGAGCAGTGAATTTCTACTTAACTACCTCCTATCAGGAGAGACCTCAGGGCTGCATCTTTTGAGCGCAGTACTGAGCCTGAAAAGCGTTTACAACCCCAGTCACAAGTAAAACTAGCTAAAATGGGCCTGGCTGCTGTTCACTGAAAAGCTCATTCTGGGTACATTTTTAGTATACATTTGCTTCTGCCGGGTCAGCTGGGCATTGAATTTCTACTTAACTACCTCCAATCAGGAGAGACCTCAGGGCTGCATCTTTTGAGCGCAGTACTGAGCCTGAAAACCGTTTACAACCCCAGTTACAAGTAAAACTAGCTAAAATGTGCCTGGCTGATATTCACTGAAAAGCTCATTCTGGGTACATTTTTGGTATACATTTGCTTCTGCCGGGTCAGCTGAGCAGTGAATTTCTACTTAACTACCTCCTATCAGGAGAGACCCAGGGCTGCATCTTTTGAGCGCAGTACTGAGCCTGAAAAGCGTTTACAACCCCAGTTACAAGTAAAACTAGCTAAAATGTACCTGGCTGCTGTTCACTGAAAAGCTCATTCTGGGTACATTTTTGGTATACATTTGCTTCTGCCGGGTCAGCTGAGTAGTGAATTTCTACTTAACTACCTCCTATCAGGAGAGACCTCAGGGCTGCATCTTTTGAGTGCAGTACTGAGCCTGAAAAGCGTTTACAACCCCACTTACAAGTAAAACTAGCTAAAATGTGCCTGGCAGCTGTTCACTGAAAAGCTAATTCTGGGTACATTTTTGGTATACATTTGCTTCTGCCGGGTCAGCTGAGCAGTGAATTTCTACTTAACTACCTCCTATCAGGAGAGACCTCAGGGCTGCATCTTTTGAGCGAGGTACTGAGCCTGAAAAGCGTTTACAACCCCACTTACAAGTAAAACTAGCTAAAATGTGCCTGGCTGCTGTTCACTGAAAAGCTCATTCTGGGTACATTTTTGGTATACATTTGCTTCTGCCGGGTCAGCTGAGCAGTGAATTTCTACTTAACTATCTCCTATCAGGAGAGACCTCAGGGCTGCATCTTTTGAGCGCAGTACTGAGCCTGAAAAGCGTTTCCAACCCCACTTACAAGTAAAACTAGCTAAAATGTGCCTGGCTGCTGTTCACTGAAAAGCTCATTTTGGGTACATTTTTGGTATACATTTGCTTCTGCCGGGTCAGCTGAGCAGTGAATTTCTACTTAACTACCTCCTATCAGGAGAGACCTCAGGGCTGCATCTTTTGAGCGCAGTACTGAGCCTGAAAAGCGTTTAAAACCCCACTTACAAGTAAAACTAGCTAAAATGTGCCTGGCTGCTGTTCACTGAAAAGCACATTCTGGGTACATTTTTGGTATACATTTGCTTCTGCCGGGTCAGCTGAGCAGTGAATTTCTACTTAACTACCCCCTATCAGGAGAGACCTCAGGGTTGCATCTTTTGAGCGCAGTACTGAGCCTGAAAAGCGTTTACAACCCCAGTTACAAGTAAAACTAGCTAAAATGTGCCTGGCTGCTGTTCACTGAAAAGCTCATTCTGGGTACATTTTTGGTATACATTTGCTTCTGCCGGGTCAGCTGAGCAGTGAATTTCTACTTAACTACCTCCTATCAGGAGACACCTCAGGGCTGCATCTTTTGAGCGCAGTACTGAGCCTGAAAAGCGTTTACAACCCCAGTCACAAGTAAAACTAGCTAAAATGTGCCTGGCTGCTGTTCACTGAAAAGCTAATTCTGGGTACATTTTTGGTATACATTTGCTTCTGCCGGGTCAGCTGAGCAGTGAATTTCTACTTAACTACCTCCTATCAGGAGAGACCTCAGGGCTGCATCTTTTGAGCGCAGTACTGAGCCTGAAAAGCGTTTACAACCCCACTTACAAGTAAAACTAGCTAAAATGTGCCTGGCTGCTGTTCACTGAAAAGCTCATTCTGGGTACATTTTTGGTATACATTTGCTTCTGCCGGGTCAGCTGAGCAGTGAATTTCTACTTAACTACCCCCTATCAGGAGAGACCCAGGGCTGCATCTTTTGAGCGCAGTACTGAGCCTGAAAAGCGTTTACAACCCCAGTTACAAGTAAAACTAGCTAAAATGTACCTGGCTGCTGTTCACTGAAAAGCTCATTCTGGGTACATTTTTGGTATACATTTGCTTCTGCCGGGTCAGCTGAGTAGTGAATTTCTACTTAACTACCTCCTATCAGGAGAGACCTCAGGGCTGCATCTTTTGAGTGCAGTACTGAGCCTGAAAAGCGTTTACAACCCCACTTACAAGTAAAACTAGCTAAAATGTGCCTGGCTGCTGTTCACTGAAAAGCTAATTCTGGGTACATTTTTGGTATACATTTGCTTCTGCCGGGTCAGCTGAGCAGTGAATTTCTACTTAACTACCTCCTATCAGGAGAGACCTCAGGGATGCATCTTTTGAGCGCAGTACTGAGCCTGAAAAGCGTTTACAACCCCACTTACAAGTAAAACTAGCTAAAATGTGCCTGGCTGCTGTTCACTGAAAAGCTCATTCTGGGTAAATTTTTGGTATACATTTGCTTCTGCCGGGTCAGCTGAGCAGTGAATTTCTACTTAACTACCCCCTATCAGGAGAGACCTCAGGGCTGCATCTTTTGAGCGCAGTACTGAGCCTGAAAAGCGTTTACAACTCCAGTTACAAGTAAAACAAGCTAAAATGTGCCTGGCTGCTGTTTACTGAAAAGCTCATTCTGGGTACATTTTTGGTATACATTTGCTTCTGCCGGGTCAGCTGAGCAGTGAATTTCTACTTAACTATCTCCTATCAGGAGAGACCTCAGGGCTGCATCTTTTGAGCGCAGTACTGAGCCTGAAAAGCGTTTCCAACCCCACTTACAAGTAAAACTAGCTAAAATGTGCCTGGCTGCTGTTCACTGAAAAGCTCATTTTGGGTACATTTTTGGTATACATTTGCTTCTGCTGGGTCAGCTGAGCAGTGAATTTCTACTTAACTACCTCCTATCAGGAGAGACCTCAGGGCTGCATCTTTTGAGCGCAGTACTGAGCCTGAAAAGCGTTTAAAACCCCACTTACAAGTAAAACTAGCTAAAATGTGCCTGGCTGCTGTTCACTGAAAAGCACATTCTGGGTACATTTTTGGTATACATTTGCTTCTGCCGGGTCAGCTGAGCAGTGAATTTCTACTTAACTACCCCCTATCAGGAGAGACCTCAGGGCTGCATCTTTTGAGCGCAGTACTGAGCCTGAAAAGCGTTTACAACCCCAGTTACAAGTAAAACTAGCTAAAATGTGCCTGGCTGCTGTTCACTGAAAAACTCATTCTGGGTACATTTTTGGTATACATTTGCTTCTGCCGGGTCAGCTGAGCAGTGAATTTCTACTTAACTATCTCCTATCAGGAGAGACCTCAGGGCTGCATCTTGTGAGCGCAGTACTGAGCCTGAAAAGCGTTTCCAACCCCAGTTACAAGTAAAACTAGCTAAAATGTGCCTGGCTGCTGTTCACTGAAAAGCTCATTCTGGGTACATTTTTGGTATACATTTGCTTCTGCCGGGTCAGCTGAGCAGTGAATTTCTACTTAACTACCTCCTATCAGGAGAGACCTCAGGGCTGCATCTTTTGAGTGCAGTACTGAGCCTGAAAAGCGTTTACAACCCCACTTACAAGTAAAACTAGCTAAAATGTGCCTGGCTGCTGTTCACTGAAAAGCTCATTCTGGGTACATTTTTGGTATACATTTGCTTCTGCCGGGTCAGCTGAGCAGTGAATTTCTACTTAACTACCTCCTATCAGGAGAGACCTCAGGGCTGCATCTTTTGAGCACAGTACTGAGCCTGAAAAGCGTTTACAACCCCACTTACAAGTAAAACTAGCTAAAATGTGCCTGGCTGCTGTTCACTGAAAAGCTCATTCTGGGTACATTTTTGGTATACATTTGCTTCTGCCGGGTCAGCTGAGCAGTGAATTTCTACTTAACTACCCCCTATCAGGAGAGACCTCAGGGCTGCATCTTTTGAGCGCAGTACTGAGCCTGAAAAGCGTTTACAACCCCACTTACAAGTAAAACTAGCTAAAATGTGCCTGGCTGCTGTTCACTGAAAAGCTCATTCTGGGTACATTTTTGGTATACATTTGCTTCTGCCGGGTCAGCTGAGCAGTGAATTTCTACTTAACTACCCCCTATCAGGAGAGACCTCAGGACTGCATCTTTTGAGTGCAGTACTGAGCCTGAAAAGCGTTTACGACCCCAGTTACAAGTAAAACTAGCTAAAATGTGCCTGGCTGCTGTTCACTGAAAAGCTCATTCTGGGTACATTTTTGGTATACATTTGCTTCTGCCGGGTCAGCTGAGCAGTGAATTTCTACTTAACTACCTCCTATCAGGAGAGACCTCAGGGCTGCATCTTTTGAGCGCAGTACTGAGCCTGAAAAGCGTTTACAACCCCAGTCACAAGTAAAACTAGCTAAAATGTGCCTGGCTGCTGTTCACTGAAAAGCTCATTCTGGGTACATTTTTGGTATACATTTGCTTCTGCCGGGTCAGCTGAGCAGTGAATTTCTACTTAACTACCCCCTATCAGGAGAGACCTCAGGGCTGCATCTTTTGAGCGCAGTACTGAGCCTGAAAAGCGTTTACAACCCCAGTTACAAGTAAAACTAGCTAAAATGTGCCTGGCTGCTGTTCACTGAAAAGCTCATTCTGGGTACATTTTTGGTATACATTTGCTTCTGCCGGGTCAGCTGAGCAGTGAATTTCTACTTAACTATCTCCTATCAGGAGAGACCTCAGGGCTGCATCTTTTGAGCGCAGTACTGAGCCTGAAAAGCGTTTCCAACCCCACTTACAAGTAAAACTAGCTAAAATGTGCCTGGCTGCTGTTCACTGAAAAGCACATTCTGGGTACATTTTTGGTATACATTTGCTTCTGCCGGGTCAGCTGAGCAGTGAATTTCTACTTAACTATCTCCTATCAGGAAAGACCTCAGGGCTGCATCTTTTGAGCGCAGTACTGAGCCTGAAAAGCGTTTCCAACCCCACTTACAAGTAAAACTAGCTAAAATGTGCCTGGCTGCTGTTCACTGAAAAGCTCATTTTGGGTAAATTTTTGGTATACATTTGCTTCTGCCGGGTCAGCTGAGCAGTGAATTTCTACTTAACTACCTCCTATCAGGAGAGACCTCAGGGCTGCATCTTTTGAGCGCAGTACTGAGCCTGAAAAGCGTTTACAACCCCACTTACAAGTAAAACTAGCTAAAATGTGCCTGGCTGCTGTTCACTGAAAAGCTCATTCTGGGTACATTTTTGGTATACATTTGCTTCTGCCGGGTCAGCTGAGCAGTGAATTTCTACTTAACTACCCCCTATCAGGAGAGACCTCAGGACTGCATCTTTTGAGCGCAGTTCTGAGCCTGAAAAGCGTTTACAACCCCAGTTACAAGTAAAACTAGCTAAAATGTGCCTGGCTGCTGTTCACTGAAACGCTCATTCTGGGTACATTTTTGGTATACATTTGCTTCTGCCGGGTCAGCTGAGCAGTGAATTTCTACTTAACTACCTCCTATCAGGAGAGACCTCAGGGCTGCATCTTTTGAGCGCAGTACTGAGCCTGAAAAGCGTTTACAACCCCAGTCACAAGTAAAACAAGCTAAAATGTGCCTGGCTGCTGTTCACTGAAAAGCACATTCTGGGTACATTTTTGGTATACATTTGCTTCTGCCGGGTCAGCTGAGCAGTGAATTTCTACTTAACTACCCCCTATCAGGAGAGACCTCAGGGCTGCATCTTTTGAGCGCAGTACTGAGCCTGAAAAGCGTTTACACAACCCCAGTTACAAGTAAAACTAGCTAAAATGTGCCTGGCTGCTGTTCACTGAAAAACTCATTCTGGGTACATTTTTGGTATACATTTGCTTCTGCCGGGTCAGCTGAGCAGTGAATTTCTACTTAACTATCTCCTATCAGGAGAGACCTCAGGGCTGCATCTTTTGAGCGCAGTACTGAGCCTGAAAAGCGTTTCCAACCCCACTTACAAGTAAAACTAGCTAAAATGTGCCTGGCTGCTGTTCACTGAAAAGCTCATTCTGGGTACATTTTTGGTATACATTTGCTTCTGCCGGGTCAGCTGAGCAGTGAATTTCTACTTAACTACCTCCTATCAGGAGAGACCTCAGGGCTGCATCTTTTGAGTGCAGTACTGAGCCTGAAAAGCATTTACAACCCCACTTACAAGTAAAACTAGCTAAAATGTGCCTGGCTGCTGTTCACTGAAAAGCTCATTTTGGGTACATTTTTGGTATACATTTGCTTCTGCCGGGTCAGCTGAGCAGTGAATTTCTACTTAACTACCTCCTATCAGGAGAGACCTCAGGGCTGCATCTTTTGAGCGCAGTACTGAGCCTGAAAAGCGTTTACAACCCCACTTACAAGTAAAACTAGCTAAAATGTGCCTGGCTGCTGTTCACTGAAAAGCTCATTCTGGGTACATTTTTGGTATACATTTGCTTCTGCCGGGTCAGCTGAGCAGTGAATTCCTACTTAACTACCCCCTATCAGGAGAGACCTCAGGGCTGCATCTTTTGAGCGCAGTACTGAGCCTGAAAAGCGTTTACAACCCCAGTTACAAGTAAAACTAGCTAAAATGTGCCTGGCTGCTGTTCACTGAAAAGCCCATTCTGGGTACATTTTTGGTATACATTTGCTTCTGCCGGGTCAGCTGAGCAGTGAATTTCTACTTAACTACCTCCTATCAGGAGAGACCTCAGGGCTGCATCTTTTGAGCACAGTACTGAGCCTGAAAAGCGTTTACAACCCCACTTACAAGTAAAACTAGCTAAAATGTGCCTGGCTGCTGTTCACTGAAAAGCTCATTCTGGGTACATTTTTGGTATACATTTGCTTCTGCCGGGTCAGCTGAGCAGTGAATTTCTACTTAACTACCCCCTATCAGGAGAGACCTCAGGGCTGCATCTTTTGAGTGCAGTACTGAGCCTGAAAAGCGTTTACGACCCCAGTTACAAGTAAAACTAGCTAAAATGTGCCTGGCTGCTGTTCACTGAAAAGCTCATTCTGGGTACATTTTTGGTATACATTTGCTTCTGCCGGGTCAGCTGAGCAGTGAATTTCTACTTAACTACCCCCTATCAGGAGAGACCTCAGGGCTGCATCTTTTGAGCGCAGTACTGAGCCTGAAAAGCGTTTACAACCCCAGTCACAAGTAAAACTAGCTAAAATGTGCCTGGCTGCTGTTCACTGAAAAGCTCATTCTGGGTACATTTTTGGTATACATTTGCTTCTGCCGGGTCAGCTGAGCAGTGAATTTCTACTTAACTACCCCCTATCAGGAGAGACCTCAGGGCTGCATCTTTTGAGCGCAGTACTGAGCCTGAAAAGCGTTTACAACCCCAGTTACAAGTAAAACTAGCTAAAATGTGCCTGGCTGCTGTTCACTGAAAAGCTCATTCTGGGTACATTTTTGGTATACATTTGCTTCTGCCGGGTCAGCTGAGCAGTGAATTTCTACTTAACTACCTCCTATCAGGAGAGACCTCAGGGCTGCATCTTTTGAGCGCAGTACTGAGCCTGAAAAGCGTTTACAACCCCAGTCACAAGTAAAACTAGCTAAAATGTGCCTGGCTGCTGTTCACTGAAAAGCTCATTCTGGGTACATTTTTAGTATACATTTGCTTCTGCCGGGTCAGCTGGGCATTGAATTTCTACTTAACTACCTCCAATCAGGAGAGACCTCAGGGCTGCATCTTTTGAGCGCAGTACTGAGCCTGAAAACCGTTTACAACCCCAGTTACAAGTAAAACTAGCTAAAATGTGCCTGGCTGATATTCACTGAAAAGCTCATTCTGGGTACATTTTTGGTATACATTTGCTTCTGCCGGGTCAGCTGAGCAGTGAATTTCTACTTAACTACCTCCTATCAGGAGAGACCCAGGGCTGCATCTTTTGAGCGCAGTACTGAGCCTGAAAAGCGTTTACAACCCCAGTTACAAGTAAAACTAGCTAAAATGTACCTGGCTGCTGTTCACTGAAAAGCTCATTCTGGGTACATTTTTGGTATACATTTGCTTCTGCCGGGTCAGCTGAGTAGTGAATTTCTACTTAACTACCTCCTATCAGGAGAGACCTCAGGGCTGCATCTTTTGAGCGCAGTACTGAGCCTGAAAAGCGTTTACAACCCCAGTCACAAGTAAAACTAGCTAAAATGTGCCTGGCTGCTGTTCACTGAAAAGCTCATTCTGGGTACATTTTTAGTATACATTTGCTTCTGCCGGGTCAGCTGGGCATTGAATTTCTACTTAACTACCTCCAATCAGGAGAGACCTCAGGGCTGCATCTTTTGAGCGCAGTACTGAGCCTGAAAACCGTTTACAACCCCAGTTACAAGTAAAACTAGCTAAAATGTGCCTGGCTGATATTCACTGAAAAGCTCATTCTGGGTACATTTTTGGTATACATTTGCTTCTGCCGGGTCAGCTGAGCAGTGAATTTCTACTTAACTACCTCCTATCAGGAGAGACCCAGGGCTGCATCTTTTGAGCGCAGTACTGAGCCTGAAAAGCGTTTACAACCCCAGTTACAAGTAAAACTAGCTAAAATGTGCCTGGCTGCTGTTCACTGAAAAGCCCATTCTGGGTACATTTTTGGTATACATTTGCTTCTGCCGGGTCAGCTGAGCAGTGAATTTCTACTTAACTACCTCCTATCAGGAGAGACCTCAGGGCTGCATCTTTTGAGCACAGTACTGAGCCTGAAAAGCGTTTACAACCCCACTTACAAGTAAAACTAGCTAAAATGTGCCTGGCTGCTGTTCACTGAAAAGCTCATTCTGGGTACATTTTTGGTATACATTTGCTTCTGCCGGGTCAGCTGAGCAGTGAATTTCTACTTAACTACCCCCTATCAGGAGAGACCTCAGGGCTGCATCTTTTGAGTGCAGTACTGAGCCTGAAAAGCGTTTACGACCCCAGTTACAAGTAAAACTAGCTAAAATGTGCCTGGCTGCTGTTCACTGAAAAGCTCATTCTGGGTACATTTTTGGTATACATTTGCTTCTGCCGGGTCAGCTGAGCAGTGAATTTCTACTTAACTACCCCCTATCAGGAGAGACCTCAGGGCTGCATCTTTTGAGCGCAGTACTGAGCCTGAAAAGCGTTTACAACCCCAGTCACAAGTAAAACTAGCTAAAATGTGCCTGGCTGCTGTTCACTGAAAAGCTCATTCTGGGTACATTTTTGGTATACATTTGCTTCTGCCGGGTCAGCTGAGCAGTGAATTTCTACTTAACTACCCCCTATCAGGAGAGACCTCAGGGCTGCATCTTTTGAGCGCAGTACTGAGCCTGAAAAGCGTTTACAACCCCAGTTACAAGTAAAACTAGCTAAAATGTGCCTGGCTGCTGTTCACTGAAAAGCTCATTCTGGGTACATTTTTGGTATACATTTGCTTCTGCCGGGTCAGCTGAGCAGTGAATTTCTACTTAACTACCTCCTATCAGGAGAGACCTCAGGGCTGCATCTTTTGAGCGCAGTACTGAGCCTGAAAAGCGTTTACAACCCCAGTCACAAGTAAAACTAGCTAAAATGTGCCTGGCTGCTGTTCACTGAAAAGCTCATTCTGGGTACATTTTTAGTATACATTTGCTTCTGCCGGGTCAGCTGGGCATTGAATTTCTACTTAACTACCTCCAATCAGGAGAGACCTCAGGGCTGCATCTTTTGAGCGCAGTACTGAGCCTGAAAACCGTTTACAACCCCAGTTACAAGTAAAACTAGCTAAAATGTGCCTGGCTGATATTCACTGAAAAGCTCATTCTGGGTACATTTTTGGTATACATTTGCTTCTGCCGGGTCAGCTGAGCAGTGAATTTCTACTTAACTACCTCCTATCAGGAGAGACCCAGGGCTGCATCTTTTGAGCGCAGTACTGAGCCTGAAAAGCGTTTACAACCCCAGTTACAAGTAAAACTAGCTAAAATGTACCTGGCTGCTGTTCACTGAAAAGCTCATTCTGGGTACATTTTTGGTATACATTTGCTTCTGCCGGGTCAGCTGAGTAGTGAATTTCTACTTAACTACCTCCTATCAGGAGAGACCTCAGGGCTGCATCTTTTGAGCGCAGTACTGAGCCTGAAAAGCGTTTACAACCCCAGTCACAAGTAAAACTAGCTAAAATGTGCCTGGCTGCTGTTCACTGAAAAGCTCATTCTGGGTACATTTTTAGTATACATTTGCTTCTGCCGGGTCAGCTGGGCATTGAATTTCTACTTAACTACCTCCAATCAGGAGAGACCTCAGGGCTGCATCTTTTGAGCGCAGTACTGAGCCTGAAAACCGTTTACAACCCCAGTTACAAGTAAAACTAGCTAAAATGTGCCTGGCTGATATTCACTGAAAAGCTCATTCTGGGTACATTTTTGGTATACATTTGCTTCTGCCGGGTCAGCTGAGCAGTGAATTTCTACTTAACTACCTCCTATCAGGAGAGACCCAGGGCTGCATCTTTTGAGCGCAGTACTGAGCCTGAAAAGCGTTTACAACCCCAGTTACAAGTAAAACTAGCTAAAATGTACCTGGCTGCTGTTCACTGAAAAGCTCATTCTGGGTACATTTTTGGTATACATTTGCTTCTGCCGGGTCAGCTGAGTAGTGAATTTCTACTTAACTACCTCCTATCAGGAGAGACCTCAGGGCTGCATCTTTTGAGCCTGAAAAGCGTTTACAACCCCACTTACAAGTAAAACTAGCTAAAATGTGCCTGGCTGCTGTTCACTGAAAAGCTAATTCTGGGTACATTTTTGGTATACATTTGCTTCTGCCGGGTCAGCTGAGCAGTGAATTTCTACTTAACTACCTCCTATCAGGAGAGACCTCAGGGCTGCATCTTTTGAGCGCAGTACTGAGCCTGAAAAGCGTTTACAACCCCACTTACAAGTAAAACTAGCTAAAATGTGCCTGGCTGCTGTTCACTGAAAAGCTCATTCTGGGTACATTTTTGGTATACATTTGCTTCTGCCGGGTCAGCTGAGCAGTGAATTTCTACTTAACTATACTTAACTACCTCCTATCAGGAGAGACCTCAGGGCTGCATCTTTTGAGCGCAGTACTGAGCCTGAAAAGCGTTTAAAACCCCACTTACAAGTAAAACTAGCTAAAATGTGCCTGGCTGCTGTTCACTGAAAAGCCCATTCTGGGTACATTTTTGGTATACATTTGCTTCTGCCGGGTCAGCTGAGCAGTGAATTTCTACTTAACTACCTCCTATCAGGAGAGACCTCAGGGCTGCATCTTTTGAGCACAGTACTGAGCCTGAAAAGCGTTTCCAACCCCACTTACAAGTAAAACTAGCTAAAATGTGCCTGGCTGCTGTTCACTGAAAAGCTCATTCTGGGTACATTTTTGGTATACATTTGCTTCTGCCGGGTCAGCTGAGCAGTGAATTTCTACTTAACTACCCCCTATCAGGAGAGACCTCAGGGCTGCATCTTTTGAGTGCAGTACTGAGCCTGAAAAGCGTTTACGACCCCAGTTACAAGTAAAACTAGCTAAAATGTGCCTGGCTGCTGTTCACTGAAAAGCTCATTCTGGGTACATTTTTGGTATACATTTGCTTCTGCCGGGTCAGCTGAGCAGTGAATTTCTACTTAACTACCCCCTATCAGGAGAGACCTCAGGGCTGCATCTTTGGAGCGCAGTACTGAGCCTGAAAAGCGTTTACAACCCCAGTCACAAGTAAAACTAGCTAAAATGTGCCTGGCTGCTGTTCACTGAAAAGCTCATTCTGGGTACATTTTTGGTATACATTTGCTTCTGCCGGGTCAGCTGAGCAGTGAATTTCTACTTAACTACCCCCTATCAGGAGAGACCTCAGGGCTGCATCTTTTGAGCGCAGTACTGAGCCTGAAAAGCGTTTACAACCCCAGTTACAAGTAAAACTAGCTAAAATGTGCCTGGCTGCTGTTCACTGAAAAGCTCATTCTGGGTACATTTTTGGTATACATTTGCTTCTGCCGGGTCAGCTGAGCAGTGAATTTCTACTTAACTACCTCCTATCAGGAGAGACCTCAGGGCTGCATCTTTTGAGCGCAGTACTGAGCCTGAAAAGCGTTTACAACCCCAGTCACAAGTAAAACTAGCTAAAATGTGCCTGGCTGCTGTTCACTGAAAAGCTCATTCTGGGTACATTTTTAGTATACATTTGCTTCTGCCGGGTCAGCTGGGCATTGAATTTCTACTTAACTACCTCCAATCAGGAGAGACCTCAGGGCTGCATCTTTTGAGCGCAGTACTGAGCCTGAAAACCGTTTACAACCCCAGTTACAAGTAAAACTAGCTAAAATGTGCCTGGCTGATATTCACTGAAAAGCTCATTCTGGGTACATTTTTGGTATACATTTGCTTCTGCCGGGTCAGCTGAGCAGTGAATTTCTACTTAACTACCTCCTATCAGGAGAGACCCAGGGCTGCATCTTTTGAGCGCAGTACTGAGCCTGAAAAGCGTTTACAACCCCAGTTACAAGTAAAACTAGCTAAAATGTACCTGGCTGCTGTTCACTGAAAAGCTCATTCTGGGTACATTTTTGGTATACATTTGCTTCTGCCGGGTCAGCTGAGTAGTGAATTTCTACTTAACTACCTCCTATCAGGAGAGACCTCAGGGCTGCATCTTTTGAGCGCAGTACTGAGCCTGAAAAGCGTTTACAACCCCAGTCACAAGTAAAACTAGCTAAAATGTGCCTGGCTGCTGTTCACTGAAAAGCTCATTCTGGGTACATTTTTAGTATACATTTGCTTCTGCCGGGTCAGCTGGGCATTGAATTTCTACTTAACTACCTCCAATCAGGAGAGACCTCAGGGCTGCATCTTTTGAGCGCAGTACTGAGCCTGAAAACCGTTTACAACCCCAGTTACAAGTAAAACTAGCTAAAATGTGCCTGGCTGATATTCACTGAAAAGCTCATTCTGGGTACATTTTTGGTATACATTTGCTTCTGCCGGGTCAGCTGAGCAGTGAATTTCTACTTAACTACCTCCTATCAGGAGAGACCCAGGGCTGCATCTTTTGAGCGCAGTACTGAGCCTGAAAAGCGTTTACAACCCCAGTTACAAGTAAAACTAGCTAAAATGTACCTGGCTGCTGTTCACTGAAAAGCTCATTCTGGGTACATTTTTGGTATACATTTGCTTCTGCCGGGTCAGCTGAGTAGTGAATTTCTACTTAACTACCTCCTATCAGGAGAGACCTCAGGGCTGCATCTTTTGAGCCTGAAAAGCGTTTACAACCCCACTTACAAGTAAAACTAGCTAAAATGTGCCTGGCTGCTGTTCACTGAAAAGCTAATTCTGGGTACATTTTTGGTATACATTTGCTTCTGCCGGGTCAGCTGAGCAGTGAATTTCTACTTAACTACCTCCTATCAGGAGAGACCTCAGGGCTGCATCTTTTGAGCGCAGTACTGAGCCTGAAAAGCGTTTACAACCCCACTTACAAGTAAAACTAGCTAAAATGTGCCTGGCTGCTGTTCACTGAAAAGCTCATTCTGGGTACATTTTTGGTATACATTTGCTTCTGCCGGGTCAGCTGAGCAGTGAATTTCTACTTAACTATACTTAACTACCTCCTATCAGGAGAGACCTCAGGGCTGCATCTTTTGAGCGCAGTACTGAGCCTGAAAAGCGTTTAAAACCCCACTTACAAGTAAAACTAGCTAAAATGTGCCTGGCTGCTGTTCACTGAAAAGCACATTCTGGGTACATTTTTGGTATACATTTGCTTCTGCCGGGTCAGCTGAGCAGTGAATTTCTACTTAACTATCTCCTATCAGGAGAGACCTCAGGGCTGCATCTTTTGAGCGCAGTACTGAGCCTGAAAAGCGTTTCCAACCCCACTTACAAGTAAAACTAGCTAAAATGTGCCTGGCTGCTGTTCACTGAAAAGCTCATTTTGGGTAAATTTTTGGTATACATTTGCTTCTGCCGGGTCAGCTGAGCAGTGAATTTCTACTTAACTACCTCCTATCAGGAGAGACCTCAGGGCTGCATCTTTTGAGCGCAGTACTGAGCCTGAAAAGCGTTTACAACCCCACTTACAAGTAAAACTAGCTAAAATGTGCCTGGCTGCTGTTCACTGAAAAGCTCATTCTGGGTACATTTTTGGTATACATTTGCTTCTGCCGGGTCAGCTGAGCAGTGAATTTCTACTTAACTACCCCCTATCAGGAGAGACCTCAGGACTGCATCTTTTGAGCGCAGTTCTGAGCCTGAAAAGCGTTTACAACCCCAGTTACAAGTAAAACTAGCTAAAATGTGCCTGGCTGCTGTTCACTGAAACGCTCATTCTGGGTACATTTTTGGTATACATTTGCTTCTGCCGGGTCAGCTGAGCAGTGAATTTCTACTTAACTACCTCCTATCAGGAGAGACCTCAGGGCTGCATCTTTTGAGCGCAGTACTGAGCCTGAAAAGCGTTTACAACCCCAGTCACAAGTAAAACTAGCTAAAATGTGCCTGGCTGCTGTTCACTGAAAAGCACATTCTGGGTACATTTTTGGTATACATTTGCTTCTGCCGGGTCAGCTGAGCAGTGAATTTCTACTTAACTACCCCCTATCAGGAGAGACCTCAGGGCTGCATCTTTTGAGCGCAGTACTGAGCCTGAAAAGCGTTTACAACCCCAGTTACAAGTAAAACTAGCTAAAATGTGCCTGGCTGCTGTTCACTGAAAAACTCATTCTGGGTACATTTTTGGTATACATTTGCTTCTGCCGGGTCAGCTGAGCAGTGAATTTCTACTTAACTATCTCCTATCAGGAGAGACCTCAGGGCTGCATCTTTTGAGCGCAGTACTGAGCCTGAAAAGCGTTTCCAACCCCACTTACAAGTAAAACTAGCTAAAATGTGCCTGGCTGCTGTTCACTGAAAAGCTCATTCTGGGTACATTTTTGGTATACATTTGCTTCTGCCGGGTCAGCTGAGCAGTGAATTTCTACTTAACTACCTCCTATCAGGAGAGACCTCAGGGCTGCATCTTTTGAGTGCAGTACTGAGCCTGAAAAGCATTTACAACCCCACTTACAAGTAAAACTAGCTAAAATGTGCCTGGCTGCTGTTCACTGAAAAGCTCATTTTGGGTACATTTTTGGTATACATTTGCTTCTGCCGGGTCAGCTGAGCAGTGAATTTCTACTTAACTACCTCCTATCAGGAGAGACCTCAGGGCTGCATCTTTTGAGCGCAGTACTGAGCCTGAAAAGCGTTTACAACCCCACTTACAAGTAAAACTAGCTAAAATGTGCCTGGCTGCTGTTCACTGAAAAGCTCATTCTGGGTACATTTTTGGTATACATTTGCTTCTGCCGGGTCAGCTGAGCAGTGAATTCCTACTTAACTACCCCCTATCAGGAGAGACCTCAGGGCTGCATCTTTTGAGCGCAGTACTGAGCCTGAAAAGCGTTTACAACCCCAGTTACAAGTAAAACTAGCTAAAATGTGCCTGGCTGCTGTTCACTGAAAAGCCCATTCTGGGTACATTTTTGGTATACATTTGCTTCTGCCGGGTCAGCTGAGCAGTGAATTTCTACTTAACTACCTCCTATCAGGAGAGACCTCAGGGCTGCATCTTTTGAGCACAGTACTGAGCCTGAAAAGCGTTTACAACCCCACTTACAAGTAAAACTAGCTAAAATGTGCCTGGCTGCTGTTCACTGAAAAGCTCATTCTGGGTACATTTTTGGTATACATTTGCTTCTGCCGGGTCAGCTGAGCAGTGAATTTCTACTTAACTACCCCCTATCAGGAGAGACCTCAGGGCTGCATCTTTTGAGTGCAGTACTGAGCCTGAAAAGCGTTTACGACCCCAGTTACAAGTAAAACTAGCTAAAATGTGCCTGGCTGCTGTTCACTGAAAAGCTCATTCTGGGTACATTTTTGGTATACATTTGCTTCTGCCGGGTCAGCTGAGCAGTGAATTTCTACTTAACTACCCCCTATCAGGAGAGACCTCAGGGCTGCATCTTTTGAGCGCAGTACTGAGCCTGAAAAGCGTTTACAACCCCAGTCACAAGTAAAACTAGCTAAAATGTGCCTGGCTGCTGTTCACTGAAAAGCTCATTCTGGGTACATTTTTGGTATACATTTGCTTCTGCCGGGTCAGCTGAGCAGTGAATTTCTACTTAACTACCCCCTATCAGGAGAGACCTCAGGGCTGCATCTTTTGAGCGCAGTACTGAGCCTGAAAAGCGTTTACAACCCCAGTTACAAGTAAAACTAGCTAAAATGTGCCTGGCTGCTGTTCACTGAAAAGCTCATTCTGGGTACATTTTTGGTATACATTTGCTTCTGCCGGGTCAGCTGAGCAGTGAATTTCTACTTAACTACCTCCTATCAGGAGAGACCTCAGGGCTGCATCTTTTGAGCGCAGTACTGAGCCTGAAAAGCGTTTACAACCCCAGTCACAAGTAAAACTAGCTAAAATGTGCCTGGCTGCTGTTCACTGAAAAGCTCATTCTGGGTACATTTTTAGTATACATTTGCTTCTGCCGGGTCAGCTGGGCATTGAATTTCTACTTAACTACCTCCAATCAGGAGAGACCTCAGGGCTGCATCTTTTGAGCGCAGTACTGAGCCTGAAAACCGTTTACAACCCCAGTTACAAGTAAAACTAGCTAAAATGTGCCTGGCTGATATTCACTGAAAAGCTCATTCTGGGTACATTTTTGGTATACATTTGCTTCTGCCGGGTCAGCTGAGCAGTGAATTTCTACTTAACTACCTCCTATCAGGAGAGACCCAGGGCTGCATCTTTTGAGCGCAGTACTGAGCCTGAAAAGCGTTTACAACCCCAGTTACAAGTAAAACTAGCTAAAATGTACCTGGCTGCTGTTCACTGAAAAGCTCATTCTGGGTACATTTTTGGTATACATTTGCTTCTGCCGGGTCAGCTGAGTAGTGAATTTCTACTTAACTACCTCCTATCAGGAGAGACCTCAGGGCTGCATCTTTTGAGCGCAGTACTGAGCCTGAAAAGCGTTTACAACCCCATTCACAAGTAAAACTAGCTAAAATGTGCCTGGCTGCTGTTCACTGAAAAGCTCATTCTGGGTACATTTTTAGTATACATTTGCTTCTGCCGGGTCAGCTGGGCATTGAATTTCTACTTAACTACCTCCAATCAGGAGAGACCTCAGGGCTGCATCTTTTGAGCGCAGTACTGAGCCTGAAAACCGTTTACAACCCCAGTTACAAGTAAAACTAGCTAAAATGTGCCTGGCTGATATTCACTGAAAAGCTCATTCTGGGTACATTTTTGGTATACATTTGCTTCTGCCGGGTCAGCTGAGCAGTGAATTTCTACTTAACTACCTCCTATCAGGAGAGACCCAGGGCTGCATCTTTTGAGCGCAGTACTGAGCCTGAAAAGCGTTTACAACCCCAGTTACAAGTAAAACTAGCTAAAATGTACCTGGCTGCTGTTCACTGAAAAGCTCATTCTGGGTACATTTTTGGTATACATTTGCTTCTGCCGGGTCAGCTGAGTAGTGAATTTCTACTTAACTACCTCCTATCAGGAGAGACCTCAGGGCTGCATCTTTTGAGCCTGAAAAGCGTTTACAACCCCACTTACAAGTAAAACTAGCTAAAATGTGCCTGGCTGCTGTTCACTGAAAAGCTAATTCTGGGTACATTTTTGGTATACATTTGCTTCTGCCGGGTCAGCTGAGCAGTGAATTTCTACTTAACTACCTCCTATCAGGAGAGACCTCAGGGCTGCATCTTTTGAGCGCAGTACTGAGCCTGAAAAGCGTTTACAACCCCACTTACAAGTAAAACTAGCTAAAATGTGCCTGGCTGCTGTTCAATGAAAAGCTCATTCTGGGTACATTTTTGGTATACATTTGCTTCTGCCGGGTCAGCTGAGCAGTGAATTTCTACTTAACTATACTTAACTACCTCCTATCAGGAGAGACCTCAGGGCTGCATCTTTTGAGCGCAGTACTGAGCCTGAAAAGCGTTTAAAACCCCACTTACAAGTAAAACTAGCTAAAATGTGCCTGGCTGCTGTTCACTGAAAAGCACATTCTGGGTACATTTTTGGTATACATTTGCTTCTGCCGGGTCAGCTGAGCAGTGAATTTCTACTTAACTACCCCCTATCAGGAGAGACCTCAGGGCTGCATCTTTTGAGTGCAGTACTGAGCCTGAAAAGCGTTTACGACCCCAGTTACAAGTAAAACTAGCTAAAATGTGCCTGGCTGCTGTTCACTGAAAAGCTCATTCTGGGTACATTTTTGGTATACATTTGCTTCTGCCGGGTCAGCTGAGCAGTGAATTTCTACTTAACTACCCCCTATCAGGAGAGACCTCAGGGCTGCATCTTTTGAGCGCAGTACTGAGCCTGAAAAGCGTTTACAACCCCAGTCACAAGTAAAACTAGCTAAAATGTGCCTGGCTGCTGTTCACTGAAAAGCTCATTCTGGGTACATTTTTGGTATACATTTGCTTCTGCCGGGTCAGCTGAGCAGTGAATTTCTACTTAACTACCCCCTATCAGGAGAGACCTCAGGGCTGCATCTTTTGAGCGCAGTACTGAGCCTGAAAAGCGTTTACAACCCCAGTTACAAGTAAAACTAGCTAAAATGTGCCTGGCTGCTGTTCACTGAAAAGCTCATTCTGGGTACATTTTTGGTATACATTTGCTTCTGCCGGGTCAGCTGAGCAGTGAATTTCTACTTAACTACCTCCTATCAGGAGAGACCTCAGGGCTGCATCTTTTGAGCGCAGTACTGAGCCTGAAAAGCGTTTACAACCCCAGTCACAAGTAAAACTAGCTAAAATGTGCCTGGCTGCTGTTCACTGAAAAGCTCATTCTGGGTACATTTTTAGTATACATTTGCTTCTGCCGGGTCAGCTGGGCATTGAATTTCTACTTAACTACCTCCAATCAGGAGAGACCTCAGGGCTGCATCTTTTGAGCGCAGTACTGAGCCTGAAAACCGTTTACAACCCCAGTTACAAGTAAAACTAGCTAAAATGTGCCTGGCTGATATTCACTGAAAAGCTCATTCTGGGTACATTTTTGGTATACATTTGCTTCTGCCGGGTCAGCTGAGCAGTGAATTTCTACTTAACTACCTCCTATCAGGAGAGACCCAGGGCTGCATCTTTTGAGCGCAGTACTGAGCCTGAAAAGCGTTTACAACCCCAGTTACAAGTAAAACTAGCTAAAATGTACCTGGCTGCTGTTCACTGAAAAGCTCATTCTGGGTACATTTTTGGTATACATTTGCTTCTGCCGGGTCAGCTGAGTAGTGAATTTCTACTTAACTACCTCCTATCAGGAGAGACCTCAGGGCTGCATCTTTTGAGCGCAGTACTGAGCCTGAAAAGCGTTTACAACCCCAGTCACAAGTAAAACTAGCTAAAATGTGCCTGGCTGCTGTTCACTGAAAAGCTCATTCTGGGTACATTTTTAGTATACATTTGCTTCTGCCGGGTCAGCTGGGCATTGAATTTCTACTTAACTACCTCCAATCAGGAGAGACCTCAGGGCTGCATCTTTTGAGCGCAGTACTGAGCCTGAAAACCGTTTACAACCCCAGTTACAAGTAAAACTAGCTAAAATGTGCCTGGCTGATATTCACTGAAAAGCTCATTCTGGGTACATTTTTGGTATACATTTGCTTCTGCCGGGTCAGCTGAGCAGTGAATTTCTACTTAACTACCTCCTATCAGGAGAGACCCAGGGCTGCATCTTTTGAGCGCAGTACTGAGCCTGAAAAGCGTTTACAACCCCAGTTACAAGTAAAACTAGCTAAAATGTACCTGGCTGCTGTTCACTGAAAAGCTCATTCTGGGTACATTTTTGGTATACATTTGCTTCTGCCGGGTCAGCTGAGTAGTGAATTTCTACTTAACTACCTCCTATCAGGAGAGACCTCAGGGCTGCATCTTTTGAGCCTGAAAAGCGTTTACAACCCCACTTACAAGTAAAACTAGCTAAAATGTGCCTGGCTGCTGTTCACTGAAAAGCTAATTCTGGGTACATTTTTGGTATACATTTGCTTCTGCCGGGTCAGCTGAGCAGTGAATTTCTACTTAACTACCTCCTATCAGGAGAGACCTCAGGGCTGCATCTTTTGAGCGCAGTACTGAGCCTGAAAAGCGTTTACAACCCCACTTACAAGTAAAACTAGCTAAAATGTGCCTGGCTGCTGTTCACTGAAAAGCTCATTCTGGGTACATTTTTGGTATACATTTGCTTCTGCCGGGTCAGCTGAGCAGTGAATTTCTACTTAACTATACTTAACTACCTCCTATCAGGAGAGACCTCAGGGCTGCATCTTTTGAGCGCAGTACTGAGCCTGAAAAGCGTTTAAAACCCCACTTACAAGTAAAACTAGCTAAAATGTGCCTGGCTGCTGTTCACTGAAAAGCACATTCTGGGTACATTTTTGGTATACATTTGCTTCTGCCGGGTCAGCTGAGCAGTGAATTTCTACTTAACTACCCCCTATCAGGAGAGACCTCAGGGTTGCATCTTTTGAGCGCAGTACTGAGCCTGAAAAGCGTTTACAACCCCAGTTACAAGTAAAACTAGCTAAAATGTGCCTGGCTGCTGTTCACTGAAAAGCTCATTCTGGGTACATTTTTGGTATACATTTGCTTCTGCCGGGTCAGCTGAGCAGTGAATTTCTACTTAACTACCCCCTATCAGGAGAGACCTCAGGGCTGCATCTTTTGAGCGCAGTACTGAGCCTGAAAAGCGTTTACAACCCCAGTCACAAGTAAAACTAGCTAAAATGTGCCTGGCTGCTGTTCACTGAAAAGCTCATTCTGGGTACATTTTTGGTATACATTTGCTTCTGCCGGGTCAGCTGAGCAGTGAATTTCTACTTAACTACCCCCTATCAGGAGAGACCTCAGGGCTGCATCTTTTGAGCGCAGTACTGAGCCTGAAAAGCGTTTACAACCCCAGTTACAAGTAAAACTAGCTAAAATGTGCCTGGCTGCTGTTCACTGAAAAGCTCATTCTGGGTACATTTTTGGTATACATTTGCTTCTGCCGGGTCAGCTGAGCAGTGAATTTCTACTTAACTACCTCCTATCAGGAGAGACCTCAGGGCTGCATCTTTTGAGCGCAGTACTGAGCCTGAAAAGCGTTTACAACCCCAGTCACAAGTAAAACTAGCTAAAATGTGCCTGGCTGCTGTTCACTGAAAAGCTCATTCTGGGTACATTTTTAGTATACATTTGCTTCTGCCGGGTCAGCTGGGCATTGAATTTCTACTTAACTACCTCCAATCAGGAGAGACCTCAGGGCTGCATCTTTTGAGCGCAGTACTGAGCCTGAAAACCGTTTACAACCCCAGTTACAAGTAAAACTAGCTAAAATGTGCCTGGCTGATATTCACTGAAAAGCTCTTTCTGGGTACATTTTTGGTATACATTTGCTTCTGCCGGGTCAGCTGAGCAGTGAATTTCTACTTAACTACCTCCTATCAGGAGAGACCCAGGGCTGCATCTTTTGAGCGCAGTACTGAGCCTGAAAAGCGTTTACAACCCCAGTTACAAGTAAAACTAGCTAAAATGTACCTGGCTGCTGTTCACTGAAAAGCTCATTCTGGGTACATTTTTGGTATACATTTGCTTCTGCCGGGTCAGCTGAGTAGTGAATTTCTACTTAACTACCTCCTATCAGGAGAGACCTCAGGGCTGCATCTTTTGAGTGCAGTACTGAGCCTGAAAAGCGTTTACAACCCCACTTACAAGTAAAACTAGCTAAAATGTGCCTGGCTGCTGTTCACTGAAAAGCTAATTCTGGGTACATTTTTGGTATACATTTGCTTCTGCCGGGTCAGCTGAGCAGTGAATTTCTACTTAACTACCTCCTATCAGGAGAGACCTCAGGGCTGCATCTTTTGAGCGCAGTACTGAGCCTGAAAAGCGTTTACAACCCCACTTACAAGTAAAACTAGCTAAAATGTGCCTGGCTGCTGTTCACTGAAAAGCTCATTCTGGGTACATTTTTGGTATACATTTGCTTCTGCCGGGTCAGCTGAGCAGTGAATTTCTACTTAACTACCCCCTATCAGGAGAGACCTCAGGACTGCATCTTTTGAGCGCAGTTCTGAGCCTGAAAAGCGTTTACAACCCCAGTTACAAGTAAAACTAGCTAAAATGTGCCTGGCTGCTGTTCACTGAAACGCTCATTCTGGGTACATTTTTGGTATACATTTGCTTCTGCCGGGTCAGCTGAGCAGTGAATTTCTACTTAACTACCTCCTATCAGGAGAGACCTCAGGGCTGCATATTTTGAGCGCAGTACTGAGCCTGAAAAGCGTTTACAACCCCAGTCACAAGTAAAACTAGCTAAAATGTGCCTGGCTGCTGTTCACTGAAAAGCACATTCTGGGTACATTTTTGGTATACATTTGCTTCTGCCGGGTCAGCTGAGCAGTGAATTTCTACTTAACTACCCCCTATCAGGAGAGACCTCAGGGCTGCATCTTTTGAGCACAGTACTGAGCCTGAAAAGCGTTTACAACCCCAGTTACAAGTAAAACTAGCTAAAATGTGCCTGGCTGCTGTTCACTGAAAAACTCATTCTGGGTACATTTTTGGTATACATTTGCTTCTGCCGGGTCAGCTGAGCAGTGAATTTCTACTTAACTATCTCCTATCAGGAGAGACCTCAGGGCTGCATCTTTTGAGCGCAGTACTGAGCCTGAAAAGCGTTTCCAACCCCACTTACAAGTAAAACTAGCTAAAATGTGCCTGGCTGCTGTTCACTGAAAAGCTCATTCTGGGTACATTTTTGGTATACATTTGCTTCTGCCGGGTCAGCTGAGCAGTGAATTTCTACTTAACTACCTCCTATCAGGAGAGACCTCAGGGCTGCATCTTTTGAGTGCAGTACTGAGCCTGAAAAGCATTTACAACCCCACTTACAAGTAAAACTAGCTAAAATGTGCCTGGCTGCTGTTCACTGAAAAGCTCATTTTGGGTACATTTTTGGTATACATTTGCTTCTGCCGGGTCAGCTGAGCAGTGAATTTCTACTTAACTACCTCCTATCAGGAGAGACCTCAGGGCTGCATCTTTTGAGCGCAGTACTGAGCCTGAAAAGCGTTTACAACCCCACTTACAAGTAAAACTAGCTAAAATGTGCCTGGCTGCTGTTCACTGAAAAGCTCATTCTGGGTACATTTTTGGTATACATTTGCTTCTGCCGGGTCAGCTGAGCAGTGAATTCCTACTTAACTACCCCCTATCAGGAGAGACCTCAGGGCTGCATCTTTTGAGCGCAGTACTGAGCCTGAAAAGCGTTTACAACCCCAGTTACAAGTAAAACTAGCTAAAATGTGCCTGGCTGCTGTTCACTGAAAAGCCCATTCTGGGTACATTTTTGGTATACATTTGCTTCTGCCGGGTCAGCTGAGCAGTGAATTTCTACTTAACTACCTCCTATCAGGAGAGACCTCAGGGCTGCATCTTTTGAGCACAGTACTGAGCCTGAAAAGCGTTTACAACCCCACTTACAAGTAAAACTAGCTAAAATGTGCCTGGCTGCTGTTCACTGAAAAGCTCATTCTGGGTACATTTTTGGTATACATTTGCTTCTGCCGGGTCAGCTGAGCAGTGAATTTCTACTTAACTACCCCCTATCAGGAGAGACCTCAGGGCTGCATCTTTTGAGTGCAGTACTGAGCCTGAAAAGCGTTTACGACCCCAGTTACAAGTAAAACTAGCTAAAATGTGCCTGGCTGCTGTTCACTGAAAAGCTCATTCTGGGTACATTTTTGGTATACATTTGCTTCTGCCGGGTCAGCTGAGCAGTGAATTTCTACTTAACTACCCCCTATCAGGAGAGACCTCAGGGCTGCATCTTTTGAGCGCAGTACTGAGCCTGAAAAGCGTTTACAACCCCAGTCACAAGTAAAACTAGCTAAAATGTGCCTGGCTGCTGTTCACTGAAAAGCTCATTCTGGGTACATTTTTGGTATACATTTGCTTCTGCCGGGTCAGCTGAGCAGTGAATTTCTACTTAACTACCCCCTATCAGGAGAGACCTCAGGGCTGCATCTTTTGAGCGCAGTACTGAGCCTGAAAAGCGTTTACAACCCCAGTTACAAGTAAAACTAGCTAAAATGTGCCTGGCTGCTGTTCACTGAAAAGCTCATTCTGGGTACATTTTTGGTATACATTTGCTTCTGCCGGGTCAGCTGAGCAGTGAATTTCTACTTAACTATACTTAACTACCTCCTATTAGGAGAGACCTCAGGGCTGCATCTTTTGAGCGCAGTACTGAGCCTGAAAAGCGTTTAAAACCCCACTTACAAGTAAAACTAGCTAAAATGTGCCTGGCTGCTGTTCACTGAAAAGCACATTCTGGGTACATTTTTGGTATACATTTGCTTCTGCCGGGTCAGCTGAGCAGTGAATTTCTACTTAACTACCCCCTATCAGGAGAGACCTCAGGGTTGCATCTTTTGAGCGCAGTACTGAGCCTGAAAAGCGTTTACAACCCCAGTTACAAGTAAAACTAGCTAAAATGTGCCTGGCTGCTGTTCACTGAAAAGCTCATTCTGGGTACATTTTTGGTATACATTTGCTTCTGCCGGGTCAGCTGAGCAGTGAATTTCTACTTAACTACCCCCTATCAGGAGAGACCTCAGGGCTGCATCTTTTGAGCGCAGTACTGAGCCTGAAAAGCGTTTACAACCCCAGTCACAAGTAAAACTAGCTAAAATGTGCCTGGCTGCTGTTCACTGAAAAGCTCATTCTGGGTACATTTTTGGTATACATTTGCTTCTGCCGGGTCAGCTGAGCAGTGAATTTCTACTTAACTACCCCCTATCAGGAGAGACCTCAGGGCTGCATCTTTTGAGCGCAGTACTGAGCCTGAAAAGCGTTTACAACCCCAGTTACAAGTAAAACTAGCTAAAATGTGCCTGGCTGCTGTTCACTGAAAAGCTCATTCTGGGTACATTTTTGGTATACATTTGCTTCTGCCGGGTCAGCTGAGCAGTGAATTTCTACTTAACTACCTCCTATCAGGAGAGACCTCAGGGCTGCATCTTTTGAGCGCAGTACTGAGCCTGAAAAGCGTTTACAACCCCAGTCACAAGTAAAACTAGCTAAAATGTGCCTGGCTGCTGTTCACTGAAAAGCTCATTCTGGGTACATTTTTAGTATACATTTGCTTCTGCCGGGTCAGCTGGGCATTGAATTTCTACTTAACTACCTCCAATCAGGAGAGACCTCAGGGCTGCATCTTTTGAGCGCAGTACTGAGCCTGAAAACCGTTTACAACCCCAGTTACAAGTAAAACTAGCTAAAATGTGCCTGGCTGATATTCACTGAAAAGCTCTTTCTGGGTACATTTTTGGTATACATTTGCTTCTGCCGGGTCAGCTGAGCAGTGAATTTCTACTTAACTACCTCCTATCAGGAGAGACCCAGGGCTGCATCTTTTGAGCGCAGTACTGAGCCTGAAAAGCGTTTACAACCCCAGTTACAAGTAAAACTAGCTAAAATGTACCTGGCTGCTGTTCACTGAAAAGCTCATTCTGGGTACATTTTTGGTATACATTTGCTTCTGCCGGGTCAGCTGAGTAGTGAATTTCTACTTAACTACCTCCTATCAGGAGAGACCTCAGGGCTGCATCTTTTGAGTGCAGTACTGAGCCTGAAAAGCGTTTACAACCCCACTTACAAGTAAAACTAGCTAAAATGTGCCTGGCTGCTGTTCACTGAAAAGCTAATTCTGGGTACATTTTTGGTATACATTTGCTTCTGCCGGGTCAGCTGAGCAGTGAATTTCTACTTAACTACCTCCTATCAGGAGAGACCTCAGGGCTGCATCTTTTGAGCGCAGTACTGAGCCTGAAAAGCGTTTACAACCCCACTTACAAGTAAAACTAGCTAAAATGTGCCTGGCTGCTGTTCACTGAAAAGCTCATTCTGGGTACATTTTTGGTATACATTTGCTTCTGCCGGGTCAGCTGAGCAGTGAATTTCTACTTAACTACCCCCTATCAGGAGAGACCTCAGGACTGCATCTTTTGAGCGCAGTTCTGAGCCTGAAAAGCGTTTACAACCCCAGTTACAAGTAAAACTAGCTAAAATGTGCCTGGCTGCTGTTCACTGAAACGCTCATTCTGGGTACATTTCTGGTATACATTTGCTTCTGCCGGGTCAGCTGAGCAGTGAATTTCTACTTAACTACCTCCTATCAGGAGAGACCTCAGGGCTGCATATTTTGAGCGCAGTACTGAGCCTGAAAAGCGTTTACAACCCCAGTCACAAGTAAAACTAGCTAAAATGTGCCTGGCTGCTGTTCACTGAAAAGCACATTCTGGGTACATTTTTGGTATACATTTGCTTCTGCCGGGTCAGCTGAGCAGTGAATTTCTACTTAACTACCCCCTATCAGGAGAGACCTCAGGGCTGCATCTTTTGAGCACAGTACTGAGCCTGAAAAGCGTTTACAACCCCAGTTACAAGTAAAACTAGCTAAAATGTGCCTGGCTGCTGTTCACTGAAAAACTCATTCTGGGTACATTTTTGGTATACATTTGCTTCTGCCGGGTCAGCTGAGCAGTGAATTTCTACTTAACTATCTCCTATCAGGAGAGACCTCAGGGCTGCATCTTTTGAGCGCAGTACTGAGCCTGAAAAGCGTTTCCAACCCCACTTACAAGTAAAACTAGCTAAAATGTGCCTGGCTGCTGTTCACTGAAAAGCTCATTCTGGGTACATTTTTGGTATACATTTGCTTCTGCCGGGTCAGCTGAGCAGTGAATTTCTACTTAACTACCTCCTATCAGGAGAGACCTCAGGGCTGCATCTTTTGAGTGCAGTACTGAGCCTGAAAAGCATTTACAACCCCACTTACAAGTAAAACTAGCTAAAATGTGCCTGGCTGCTGTTCACTGAAAAGCTCATTTTGGGTACATTTTTGGTATACATTTGCTTCTGCCGGGTCAGCTGAGCAGTGAATTTCTACTTAACTACCTCCTATCAGGAGAGACCTCAGGGCTGCATCTTTTGAGCGCAGTACTGAGCCTGAAAAGCGTTTACAACCCCACTTACAAGTAAAACTAGCTAAAATGTGCCTGGCTGCTGTTCACTGAAAAGCTCATTCTGGGTACATTTTTGGTATACATTTGCTTCTGCCGGGTCAGCTGAGCAGTGAATTCCTACTTAACTACCCCCTATCAGGAGAGACCTCAGGGCTGCATCTTTTGAGCGCAGTACTGAGCCTGAAAAGCGTTTACAACCCCAGTTACAAGTAAAACTAGCTAAAATGTACCTGGCTGCTGTTCACTGAAAAGCTCATTCTGGGTACATTTTTGGTATACATTTGCTTCTGCCGGGTCAGCTGAGTAGTGAATTTCTACTTAACTACCTCCTATCAGGAGAGACCTCAGGGCTGCATCTTTTGAGTGCAGTACTGAGCCTGAAAAGCGTTTACAACCCCACTTACAAGTAAAACTAGCTAAAATGTGCCTGGCTGCTGTTCACTGAAAAGCTAATTCTGGGTACATTTTTGGTATACATTTGCTTCTGCCGGGTCAGCTGAGCAGTGAATTTCTACTTAACTACCTCCTATCAGGAGAGACCTCAGGGCTGCATCTTTTGAGCGCAGTACTGAGCCTGAAAAGCGTTTACAACCCCACTTACAAGTAAAACTAGCTAAAATGTGCCTGGCTGCTGTTCACTGAAAAGCTCATTCTGGGTACATTTTTGGTATACATTTGCTTCTGCCGGGTCAGCTGAGCAGTGAATTTCTACTTAACTATCTCCTATCAGGAGAGACCTCAGGGCTGCATCTTTTGAGCGCAGTACTGAGCCTGAAAAGCGTTTCCAACCCCACTTACAAGTAAAACTAGCTAAAATGTGCCTGGCTGCTGTTCACTGAAAAGCTCATTTTGGGTACATTTTTGGTATACATTTGCTTCTGCCGGGTCAGCTGAGCAGTGAATTTCTACTTAACTACCTCCTATCAGGAGAGACCTCAGGGCTGCATCTTTTGAGCGCAGTACTGAGCCTGAAAAGCGTTTAAAACCCCACTTACAAGTAAAACTAGCTAAAATGTGCCTGGCTGCTGTTCACTGAAAAGCACATTATTCTGGGTACATTTTTGGTATACATTTGCTTCTGCCGGGTCAGCTGAGCAGTGAATTTCTACTTAACTACCCCCTATCAGGAGAGACCTCAGGGTTGCATCTTTTGAGCGCAGTACTGAGCCTGAAAAGCGTTTACAACCCCAGTTACAAGTAAAACTAGCTAAAATGTGCCTGGCTGCTGTTCACTGAAAAGCTCATTCTGGGTACATTTTTGGTATACATTTGCTTCTGCCGGGTCAGCTGAGCAGTGAATTTCTACTTAACTACCCCCTATCAGGAGAGACCTCAGGGCTGCATCTTTTGAGCGCAGTACTGAGCCTGAAAAGCGTTTACAACCCCAGTCACAAGTAAAACTAGCTAAAATGTGCCTGGCTGCTGTTCACTGAAAAGCTCATTCTGGGTACATTTTTGGTATACATTTGCTTCTGCCGGGTCAGCTGAGCAGTGAATTTCTACTTAACTACCCCCTATCAGGAGAGACCTCAGGGCTGCATCTTTTGAGCGCAGTACTGAGCCTGAAAAGCGTTTACAACCCCAGTTACAAGTAAAACTAGCTAAAATGTGCCTGGCTGCTGTTCACTGAAAAGCTCATTCTGGGTACATTTTTGGTATACATTTGCTTCTGCCGGGTCAGCTGAGCAGTGAATTTCTACTTAACTACCTCCTATCAGGAGAGACCTCAGGGCTGCATCTTTTGAGCGCAGTACTGAGCCTGAAAAGCGTTTACAACCCCAGTCACAAGTAAAACTAGCTAAAATGTGCCTGGCTGCTGTTCACTGAAAAGCTCATTCTGGGTACATTTTTAGTATACATTTGCTTCTGCCGGGTCAGCTGGGCATTGAATTTCTACTTAACTACCTCCAATCAGGAGAGACCTCAGGGCTGCATCTTTTGAGCGCAGTACTGAGCCTGAAAACCGTTTACAACCCCAGTTACAAGTAAAACTAGCTAAAATGTGCCTGGCTGATATTCACTGAAAAGCTCATTCTGGGTACATTTTTGGTATACATTTGCTTCTGCCGGGTCAGCTGAGCAGTGAATTTCTACTTAACTACCTCCTATCAGGAGAGACCCAGGGCTGCATCTTTTGAGCGCAGTACTGAGCCTGAAAAGCGTTTACAACCCCAGTTACAAGTAAAACTAGCTAAAATGTACCTGGCTGCTGTTCACTGAAAAGCTCATTCTGGGTACATTTTTGGTATACATTTGCTTCTGCCGGGTCAGCTGAGTAGTGAATTTCTACTTAACTACCTCCTATCAGGAGAGACCTCAGGGCTGCATCTTTTGAGTGCAGTACTGAGCCTGAAAAGCGTTTACAACCCCACTTACAAGTAAAACTAGCTAAAATGTGCCTGGCTGCTGTTCACTGAAAAGCTAATTCTGGGTACATTTTTGGTATACATTTGCTTCTGCCGGGTCAGCTGAGCAGTGAATTTCTACTTAACTACCTCCTATCAGGAGAGACCTCAGGGCTGCATCTTTTGAGCGCAGTACTGAGCCTGAAAAGCGTTTACAACCCCACTTACAAGTAAAACTAGCTAAAATGTGCCTGGCTGCTGTTCACTGAAAAGCTCATTCTGGGTACATTTTTGGTATACATTTGCTTCTGCCGGGTCAGCTGAGCAGTGAATTTCTACTTAACTATCTCCTATCAGGAGAGACCTCAGGGCTGCATCTTTTGAGCGCAGTACTGAGCCTGAAAAGCGTTTCCAACCCCACTTACAAGTAAAACTAGCTAAAATGTGCCTGGCTGCTGTTCACTGAAAAGCTCATTTTGGGTACATTTTTGGTATACATTTGCTTCTGCCGGGTCAGCTGAGCAGTGAATTTCTACTTAACTACCTCCTATCAGGAGAGACCTCAGGGCTGCATCTTTTGAGCGCAGTACTGAGCCTGAAAAGCGTTTAAAACCCCACTTACAAGTAAAACTAGCTAAAATGTGCCTGGCTGCTGTTCACTGAAAAGCACATTCTGGGTACATTTTTGGTATACATTTGTTTCTGCCGGGTCAGCTGAGCAGTGAATTTCTACTTAACTACCCCCTATCAGGAGAGACCTCAGGGTTGCATCTTTTGAGCGCAGTACTGAGCCTGAAAAGCGTTTACACCCCAGTTACAAGTAAAACTAGCTAAAATGTGCCTGGCTGCTGTTCACTGAAAAGCTCATTTTGGGTACATTTTTGGTATACATTTGCTTCTGCCGGGTCAGCTGAGCAGTGAATTTCTACTTAACTACCTCCTATCAGGAGACACCTCAGGGCTGCATCTTTTGAGCGCAGTACTGAGCCTGAAAAGCGTTTACAACCCCAGTCACAAGTAAAACTAGCTAAAATGTGCCTGGCTGCTGTTCACTGAAAAGCTAATTCTGGGTACATTTTTGGTATACATTTGCTTCTGCCGGGTCAGCTGAGCAGTGAATTTCTACTTAACTACCTCCTATCAGGAGAGACCTCAGGGCTGCATCTTTTGAGCGCAGTACTGAGCCTGAAAAGCGTTTACAACCCCACTTACAAGTAAAACTAGCTAAAATGTGCCTGGCTGCTGTTCACTGAAAAGCTCATTCTGGGTACATTTTTGGTATACATTTGCTTCTGCCGGGTCAGCTGAGCAGTGAATTTCTACTTAACTACCCCCTATCAGGAGAGACCCAGGGCTGCATCTTTTGAGCGCAGTACTGAGCCTGAAAAGCGTTTACAACCCCAGTTACAAGTAAAACTAGCTAAAATGTACCTGGCTGCTGTTCACTGAAAAGCTCATTCTGGGTACATTTTTGGTATACATGTGCTTCTGCCGGGTCAGCTGAGTAGTGAATTTCGACTTAACTACCTCCTATCAGGAGAGACCTCAGGGCTGCATCTTTTGAGTGCAGTACTGAGCCTGAAAAGCGTTTACAACCCCACTTACAAGTAAAACTAGCTAAAATGTGCCTGGCTGCTGTTCACTGAAAAGCTAATTCTGGGTACATTTTTGGTATACATTTGCTTCTGCCGGGTCAGCTGAGCAGTGAATTTCTACTTAACTACCTCCTATCAGGAGAGACCTCAGGGCTGCATCTTTTGAGCGCAGTACTGAGCCTGAAAAGCGTTTACAACCCCACTTACAAGTAAAACTAGCTAAAATGTGCCTGGCTGCTGTTCACTGAAAAGCTCATTCTGGGTAAATTTTTGGTATACATTTGCTTCTGCCGGGTCAGCTGAGCAGTGAATTTCTACTTAACTACTGGAGTTCTGGACTTTTTGGTTCCGTCCAGAGGTGTCAGGGTACAACACCCGAAGACCCCGGAGTTCCACCTGCCTTGGTGCACACATGAACAGAAACACGGGCTTCTCGATGGTGGCGTCAAAGACCAAAGGTTTATTACTGCAGGGACACAGAAGTCACAGAATCTACACACGGGCAGAGACTAGGAGCCTGTTCGATTTGTACAAAGAGGGCTGCTCCTTATATACGGTTTTTTATGCTAGGGGCAAATTCTTTACATGTAATACATTCCCAAAACCCTTGTGTCTAAAACAATAAATATTTGGTGTTACACAGGAACCGTCGATAATATCTGAGGCCAAACATTGCGAAAAGAGGGGTTCCCACTAGTTTGTCACAATTCCCTGTCAATATTGCATTCAGGACCCGGACCGCCTCATCGTAAAGTTCGTTACCTCCCCCTAATAAAGATTCAGAAAGAAAGAAACAGAGCCAGGTGTGGAAGATAGAAAAGCGGGATAAGGGATGTTTGTGGATTGTAAATGGGCAAGGCTACCGGCTTCGGCCGCCTAATCATGATCAGGTACAATGGACACGAAGACCAGTTTGGCAGGACTGGCCTCGGGCAGAGGAGGCAGCCTTTGTCGAATCATGCAGCTACAGCGTGATCTGGTTTAAGGTGCACGTGTCATGTAAGAGGTGAATCTCCGGCTACGGCTACGTGTCCTTAATCAAAGTGGAGTGAATGAAGTGATCAGAGGCTATTGCATATGTGAGGGCAAGGAAACACAAAATGGCGGCCATGATCTAAGATGGATGCCGTGGGTATATCAGAAATATGTCAATGGAAGGAGTGCTCTTGCTCGTAGCGTAGCGAAAACACTAGGATATACTAAATGGATCATTTGCGGTTCACTGATACCAATATTATGTATTTCCGACAAACTTGAAAACACGGGTTCAAGCCGTCACGGAACCTCAGACCCTCCTTTTGCCCTTACATAGGCAATTACTCAGTCTATGTCAGAATCTAGTTCTATGCTCATCAGGTCAGTGACATGTTGTTGTATCATCATCCTTTCTCGTGTCTTTTCTCCAAACGCAGGTGGTTTTCTGAGACAAGTCGCAGCACAAAGACTACACAGAGCAGGACCACACTGGATAATCAGACAACATGAGAATAGGAATACTAGGATGACACCAATGACCATTAGAACCTTCCATCCCCACGCTGAGATCAGAGTCCAAAACCACTCCATGAAGGACCAGTTTCCCTTGTCTACATGTATGGAGTCTGAAATCTTGTGCAACTTAGAGATCGCCTCATAGACTGTTGGAGCATTATTAGGAATAAAGACACAGCAGCTCGATTGGATCATTCTGCATACCCCACCTCGATCTGCAAGTATAACGTCTAGAACCATACGGTTCTGCAACGTCATAAGCCTATCCGCCTGAAGCTCAGCTGTCAGATTGCTAAGGGCACCAGCAGTTTCAGTAATAGTAGATTCAACTACCCGTGTTAGCTGACGTATGTTTCTACTATTGGCCATAGGTCCCCAGAACGGAAGGAAGCCTTTGAAGAAGTCTCCGGCTTCCTGACCAGCGGTATCTTCCTTGCTGAAGACACCTCTCGCTACTCTTGTTCTGTGGTAATCAGGTGAAGCAGTGTATGTCGGAGGCAATAATCGAGCAATATAACATGATCCTGAGAAGTCGGCAGGCAACCATGTATAAGCTCTGTCTCGACAAATGAAATAGGTACCCCTAGCAGTAAGAAAGGCAGGGGAAGAGTTAGCCGGAAACACATAAGTCTCTACGCACTCACTCCTCCCTAGCTGAGCTCTCGGATTTCTCCCATTACCTTGCAAACAGACCTGACCTCGGTGAGGTACGACCCAGATTGGAGTTGAGCTTTTACGCTTGCTTTCTCCTAAACTAAGGCGATACTCTGAAGTATTCCAACTTAAATATACTCGCAATTCGTCTCTAGGGTATGATGGAGTATTATTGACGTCCTTGACCATGTCAATAATTCCCTGGACTAAAGCTTTGTTAGCAGAGTTATATTTAGTGGAACGTGGCGGACGTAGAGGATAAGTTTCAAGGGCATAAGCAAAGATGGTTTGGAAGGCCTGAAATGATCCATTATAGCTGTAAGGCAAAACCAAATAGGGAATACCTTTATCCATAGTGTGAGGTATCAAGCCACACACCCAGCAGTCTGTAGTGTTAACTACCAGTTGGTGTTGGTGCAAGAGCTGTACAAAAGTGTTGTTGGTGAATTCTGAGCGTCTGGCTTGCTCATGTTCCGGAAACGAGTGAAAAGAGTGTATAGAAGAAACAGTAGAAATAGCAGGATCAAGGGGAGGTACTGTAGAAACTGGCACAAAAATCAAACTTATGCTAAAGACGATTCCACCCACCAATGTTGCTAAAACAATCAAAAATGTAACGGCACATTGCATCAAGAAACATTTGCTGTGAAGAATTCTATTAAGTCTGTTTCTGCGAACGTAAATCACATTCTTTCGTTGCAGCGCAGGAAGCTCCATCTTCTACAATCCGCTCGCGACCACTGATGATGTGTACGTAGATGAAAATGCCTCTATCAGCCCTGGGAGTTCCCAGAACCAACAGAAAGATCGACCTTGTGTCAGACCCCTGCAAATTCAAACTAGGCACACAGCCACGACCCTACGGCTACCCAGACGGCAAGGCAATTTTAAAAACAATAAACAATAGCAAACTTCCTGGCTGAAGGCAAAAGGTTCAATATATCAAAATCACAATATGCAGTTGCCTGCTTTATTTGTCCTTTTTATGGCTTCTAAGGTTGTATTTCTGCTTCGCTGGTACTGTCTGATCGGAAAATAGTGTATCACTAGCAGCTGTTGCAGAGTTTAAGTTCGCAGATAGCAAAGTTTCTTCTGATGCTGGAGACAAATGTTCAGTGTTCAAAGGAGTCTTTTCAGGAGGAGAGTCAAGTTTCAAAGTGTCAGTAATCAAATCGGCATCGCTGAAAGGGATAAATTTCGGAGTGATTTCAGATTCGGAGGCACCAATTCCCTTCTTCACCCAGTCGTCGTAAGGCAGCGGCAACGGAGCACGCTTTACGTGAGAAGCGTGAATCCAGTGTTTTCGGCCAGCGACACGTACGGCTGTCCTCGTTGCCAGCAGGACCTGGAAGGGGCCGATGTAGCGAGGCTGAAGATTCTTTGTCCTCGCGAAGTTTCTGACCACCACGTGGTCGCCGGGTTTCAGCTGATGCCCTGGACTCTCCGGAGGTTTTGGCAAAGCATCAAAGACCTGTTGATGAATAAGACTTAATTTAGCAGTCAAGTCGTAAAGGTAGTCTATCAACATAGGATATTCAATGGAGCAAAATTGTTTAGGCCTTGGCACACCCCAGATATTTGCCGGGCGGCCAAACACAATCTCGTATGGAGAAAGCCCTATTCTAGAATGCACTGTTGCTCTCGTTGATAACAAGGCCAAAGGAAGTGCGTCTGGCCAGGCTAAACCTGTGGATGCTTGTATTTTGGCTATCTTAAGCTTCAGAGTGCCATTGTAACCCTCGACTAAACCAGCAGATTGGGGATGGTTTGCACTATGGAATTTTTGTTTCAATCCTAGGCCGGCACACACACTCTGCATAACTTTCCCTATAAACTCACTTCCGTTATCTGACCATACAATCCGTGGCATTCCATACCTAGGGAAAAATTCCTTGAGAAGAATTTTGGCAGTTGATAGGGCAGTGTTGTCTTTTAGTGGGTATGCTTCTATCCACCTGGAAAAAGCACAAACTACCACCAGGACGTATTTTAAATTGTTGCAGCGTTCCATGTGAATGAAGTCTAACTGAATCACTTCAAAGGGGCAGGAAGGAGGAGCGAAATGACCAGCTGGAGTTGGAATTCCCTTGCCAGGATTATGCATCAAGCACACCATACAATTTTTCACCACTTTCTCTGCACACTTACTGATTCCCTCATTCTTCCAGACCGGAGCCAACATCTTACATATCCCTTTAGAACTTATATGTGCAACTCCATGCGCCATCGTCACTACTGCAAGCACATATGCATCAGGCAACATCCAACGCTGCTGTTCTGTCAAATCAATCCAACATCCATTCGAGTCCAACTTGCCCGTACTTTCTCTCCATACACGTTTCTCTTCCTCAGTCGCTTCTTTCTGAATCTCTTTCACACTTTCCATAGTGTCCTCACACATTCCAGACTCAGCAATCCATCTTGCAGACGTAGCAACGTACATTCTACTCATCGTGTCTCTAGCTGTCTGTTTAGCAGTTTCATCAGCAAAGGCATTCCCACGACCAACATCATCCGTGATTGCTTTATGAGCACTGCACTTCACAATCGCAACTTCAGTCGGCAAGGTTAGAGATTCCAACAAGTCGTTAACTAGCTGACCATGTTGGATCTTAGTCCCATGGGACGTAATGAAACCTCTTTCTCTCCACAACCGGCCAAAACTATGGGCCACGCCAAATGCGTACTGACTATCTGTAAACACATTCACTCTCTTTCCCTTAGCTAAAACACACGCTCTCGTTAGAGCTATTAATTCTGCAGCTTGGGCAGAATTCTGACTCACTCTTGCAGTCTCCACAATCGTCTTCAAAGTCGTTACCGCGTAGGCAGCAGTCACATCACCATTCTCCAATTTAAAACATGACCCGTCCACATATAGCGTACCATCTGGGTCGGACAGGGGAGTATCTTTCAAATCGATACGTCCTTTTGTCTCTTCCTCCGTTTTGAAATAACAGTCATGTGGCTCAGAATCACTCGACTCTTGATCAGTCGGCAACAATGTTGCTGGATTCAATACATTGCATCTTTTGATCTGAATATGACTCACTAATAATGTCAGCTCGTAACCAGATAATCTCGCACTAGTAAGGTGTTGTGTCTTCGTTCGGTTCATGAGTGTATCCACTGCATGAGGAACCATGACCACTAGCATATTGTTCATCACCAAACCAGCAGATTGTCGAATGGAAGCTGCAGCTGCCGCTGTAGCCCTCAAACAACTAGGTAACGCTCTGGCTACCGGATCTAATGTTGATGAAAAATACGCACAAGGGCGTTGTTTATCACCAAATTTCTGTGTCAGAACACTCAACGCGCAACCTTCTCTTTCGTGAACGTAGAGCGTGAATGGCTTGCTGTAATCAGGTGTACCTAATACAGGAGCTGAACACAATGCTTTTCGTAATTCAGTAAAACTCTCTTGACATTCATCAGACCATGGCACCGGACTCGAAACATTTTTCCCAGTCAAAGCTACCAATGGTTTTGCTAAAAGAGAAAAATTTGGGATCCACTGCCTACAGTAAGAGGTAATACCTAGGAAGGCACGTACCTCTCTCTGTGTGCGTGGAACACTCATCTGCGTAATGGCTTTTATTCTTTCTGGGGTCAACTTCCTTCCCTCCTTTGACAAGAGATGACCTAGGTAGGTCACTTCTTGGCAGCAGTATTGCATCTTGGAAGGAGACACCTTATGATTCAAATTAGACAAATGATGCAATAGGGAAATTGTAGCTGCTTTGCAAGTTTCCTTGTCATCGGCAGCCACTAAAAGATCGTCTACGTACTGTACTAGGGCAGAACCTGGAGGAAGGACAAAGGAATCTAGCTGACTTTTTAAAGCTTGACTATAAATGGATGGACTTTCACAATAGCCTTGTGGAGCGCGTTTAAATCTGAAACTTCGACCTCCTAAACAGAAGCCGAAAATATCCCTACTTTCTTCGGCTATCGGAATGCTAAAGAAGGCATTCTTTAGGTCAATAACTGAGAACCATGTAGCTGTAGCAGGAATCAATGTTAACAAGGCAGTAATGTCTGGTACTACAGGAAACTGCGGAATTACAATCTTATTAACTTCTCTAAGGTCTATGACAAACCTATAAACTGGAGGTTTTGTAGGGTCAGTTCGCTTCAGAATCGGTAATACAGGACTGTTACAGACATTTCCTCTAGTTTCCTCAACTACACCCTTCTTAATCAAGTCTTGCACAATCAATAAAAGTGCACGCTCACCTTCACTCGATATTTTATACTGGGGAATTCTTGGAAATTTCACATTTGCTTTCAAAGTTACTACATACGGTGGAATTTCTAGGAGACCTACATCATTAGGACCAGTCGCCCAAAGAGAATCAGGGAGTGAACGTAGCTCCGGCGGGAGTGCGTCCATTGACAAGTACATCGGAGAGGTGATATTTTTACCCAATGTAAGCTGTACTCCTTCCGGAGAACAGTACAATGTCGCATATAGTCGTTTTAACAAATCTAAACCAAGCAGATTTTCATTACAACCTGTCGTCAAAATCAGGGGTGCTTTCAATTGGCACGGTCCAACAGAAATAGACAAAGGACCAGATATCGGGTTGTACACAGGGGCGCCTGAAAAACCTACGGAAACATTTGTTGAGCCAGACAAAGGTGCGCCAGGGAGTTTCGCATGCATGATAGAACTTTTTGCGGCACCAGTATCCAACAGAAACGGTTCGACTACACCTGATGTTGCTACTGCGACATAAGGCCCACTCTGATCCACTGGAACTGATACTACTCCCTCTCTCTGTCCATGGCTGTCCTAGTACCCATTTTGTTGAAAACCCTCTTCTACTTCACAATAATCTTCAACAAGATATTGCTGAGATCTATTTTGCTGAACAGATTGTCCATTTCTCTGATCAAAGTGATTGGAGGGACGATCATTCGTTTGTGGAGGCATAGCACCTCGTCCTCGTCCTCTAGAATTCTGCACAAAACCACCACGACCTCTCTGAGCTGCTGCTGCATTATTTTGCGCTAAGATCGGACATTCATTTTTATAGTGACCCTCTTTCTTGCAGTACGCGCACTGATTCCATTGATATTGAGGTCTTGATGTACTATAATCTGTCCTTTGGTATGAGTTTTGCTGCGTATTAGTCTGATTCGCGCGAGGCGGATACGCCTGCTGCAAAAGAACTTTAGTTTTTAAATCTTTCGTTTTCTTTTCTGATTTTTCCTTTTCCTCTTTATCTCTATTTTCGTAGTACTGTGCAGTCGCAAGTATTTGCGCTGTCGTAGATACAGCCCACGCACTTTCTGAGTCTTTTAATTTATTGCATAATTCAGGTAACAAATTATGCACAAATTTATCTACAAACAGTCTTTGCCCTCCTTCTGTACTCATGTCCTGACCACTATGATCCACAAAAGTCTCTTCGAACCTCGTGAAGAAGTCCGAGACACTTTCGTCTTTCTTTTGCCTACATGCTGACAACTTGTCCCAATTAACACGCAATGCTGGCATCAGAGTCTTCATTAGATCAATTATTCTACCTGGCAGATTAGCGATCAAAGGTTCAGGTTTCGCACCACCTATTTGTTGATTATCTGCTGCAGTGATAGCTGCCCAATCACCACCTAAAGCAGCCTGATGATCCTCTCTACGAATTTTAGCCCACACTGGTTGCGGAACTACATTACCAAACAACATATCAATGTCGGCTAAGTTCATTATACAAGCCTCAACTGTCTGTGTTAATTCCTTGTAATATCCGGCTGGATTCTTACGCGGATCTGGCAAGGCCTGTTTCACTGCTAACACTTCTGCTCGCTTCCATGGAATGTGTATCCACACTCGTTGGAACTGTGCTGGAGCAGCTACAACACCATTCGGTGCGTCAGCTTGCACAGCTTCGCGCCAAATTGGAGGAACCTCCCTCATAGGATATTGGCGACTTAGCTTCATTTTACCTTTCTCTAAATCTCTCGGTGAACGAAGAGATGGATCATTCCTAAAACTTAAAATGAGTTCCATCGCTTGCTTTATATTCTCACCCACTATCATTCCAGCAGCAAACTCCTTTTGAACCCTAATTAAATCTTCCAAATCTGATTCGACATCGTCTTCTTCTATCTCTTCACGTAACAACGAGCACATCTCATCAAAGACGTATCGTTGCGTTGGTTCTCCCCACTGCATAAATGTGTCTAGCACATCTCTTGTACTATATCTTCTACCCTTCGAAATCCATCTGAGAGCCGTGGAATCTAAAACTCCCCGTTCCTCAGTACTTGGAAGCTGACTCCGTCTCTGAACAGAGTCAGGAGTAGGAGTCTTAATCAAAGTTTTATATATAGGAGACAGCATATTAGTAACCGAATCAGTGATTCTTCGACGAACAGAAAGTGGAGTTAGTACACTCGCAGACATAGAGAATGCAGTGGAGGTAGGAATAGATGAGGAAGCAGTAGGAGTATCGAGGAAAATAGTTTCTGGAGCAGTAGGTACAGGGGTAGGTATAGGGGTTGGCAGTGTAGGAAGAGGAGGAGCTGTAGGAACATTTACATTCACCACTGGAAGTACAGGAACTTGATTCTGAGGGATAGGAGCAGGAGCACCAGGTTGTCCAGCAACCGGCAATTGAACATTCGGGACGAGTGGAGTCGTAGCACCTTGTGCATACGGTGGAGGTGACCGTAACAGATAAGATAGCAGAGGATCGTTTTCGGAGTCCTCCAGTATCTTAGCCATTTTTGATGGCAAGGCAGGATAGCACTTGTCAATCGCTAAGTTATGCTCTCTAATGGCTACATCTATGACCTTCTCACACTCGTTAGCCTGCAACTGTTTAGTTGCTTGTTCTAGAGTTAACTCTTCTTGTTCTTTCTGCTCTTTCTTCAACCTTCTCATTTCTCTCTGTTTGGATTCTTTCCGCCAATAACGGAAGGAATCAAACATTGCCGGCCGGGCTTTCTTTTTGAACAATTTCTCTTCTAAATTGTCGAGAATCTCTTGTTCAAAACTACCATGCAGTGGCCAACTAAGGACACCATCCTTCTTACAATAGCGGACCCATATCTCATTATAAGTTATAGGACCCACGCCATATTTGCAATATAAATCATATAGGGGAGTCCCAATCGGAGGAACCAGACAAGAGTCCTCCAATCGTGAGTCACGGTTGCAACCAAAACAAGACAACATTTTACGACTTACCATTTTCAGTCCGGAACACAAAACAAACAAAACACGGAACAAATATGTGCACTCGAACCAAGAACTTAGGCCTACCAAAACGAACTGATGTATCGATACCCAAAACTAAACCAAATAGATTATCGTAACTAGAACAACCAGTGATAATCTGACAAAACCAAACCAAACCAAGAACCGATCAAGGATTTTTAACAATCCTCACAAAAGTAACCAGCTAGCTATCACTAAATACTTAACTGAGTCACTGAAGACGTCACCAAGGAGAAACCCGTCACGTTTCGCCGTACTAAGGACTGCACCACTTCGGGTCCAAGACAGGGCGACGGTCAAGGCAACGGCCCACTGCAGCCGTCCTGAACGGGAAACCCTCGTGGAAGAGAACTTCGGGCCACTTTTGCGATATGCCGGGATCGATGAAGTGGGGCGCCTCCCTCAGGAATCTTCACACGAAGCTTCTCGAACTCTTCAGGCTTTTGGACCGGTACCGAATGACGTCGCCCCACGTTGGGCGCCAATTGGAGTTCTGGACTTTTTGGTTCCGTCCAGAGGTGTCAGGGTACAACACCCGAAGACCCCGGAGTTCCACCTGCCTTGGTGCACACATGAACAGAAACACGGGCTTCTCGATGGTGGCGTCAAAGACCAAAGGTTTATTACTGCAGGGACACAGAAGTCACAGAATCTACACACGGGCAGAGACTAGGAGCCTGTTCGATTTGTACAAAGAGGGCTGCTCCTTATATACGGTTTTTTATGCTAGGGGCAAATTCTTTACATGTAATACATTCCCAAAACCCTTGTGTCTAAAACAATAAATATTTGGTGTTACACAGGAACCGTCGATAATATCTGAGGCCAAACATTGCGAAAAGAGGGGTTCCCACTAGTTTGTCACAATTCCCTGTCAATATTGCATTCAGGACCCGGACCGCCTCATCGTAAAGTTCGTTACCTCCCCCTAATAAAGATTCAGAAAGAAAGAAACAGAGCCAGGTGTGGAAGATAGAAAAGCGGGATAAGGGATGTTTGTGGATTGTAAATGGGCAAGGCTACCGGCTTCGGCCGCCTAATCATGATCAGGTACAATGGACACGAAGACCAGTTTGGCAGGACTGGCCTCGGGCAGAGGAGGCAGCCTTTGTCGAATCATGCAGCTACAGCGTGATCTGGTTTAAGGTGCACGTGTCATGTAAGAGGTGAATCTCCGGCTACGGCTACGTGTCCTTAATCAAAGTGGAGTGAATGAAGTGATCAGAGGCTATTGCATATGTGAGGGCAAGGAAACACAAAATGGCGGCCATGATCTAAGATGGATGCCGTGGGTATATCAGAAATATGTCAATGGAAGGAGTGCTCTTGCTCGTAGCGTAGCGAAAACACTAGGATATACTAAATGGATCATTTGCGGTTCACTGATACCAATATTATGTATTTCCGACAAACTTGAAAACACGGGTTCAAGCCGTCACGGAACCTCACTACCCCCTATCAGGAAGACCTCAGGGCTGCATCTTTTGAGCGCAGTACTGAGCCTGAAAAGCGTTTAAAACCCCACTTACAAGTAAAACTAGCTAAAATGTGCCTGGCTGCTGTTCACTGAAAAGCACATTCTGGGTACATTTTTGGTATACATTTGCTTCTGCCGGGTCAGCTGAGCAGTGAATTTCTACTTAACTACCCCCTATCAGGAGAGACCTCAGGGCTGCATCTTTTGAGCGCAGTACTGAGCCTGAAAAGCGTTTACAACCCCAGTTACAAGTAAAACTAGCTAAAATGTGCCTGGCTGCTGTTCACTGAAAAACTCATTCTGGGTACATTTTTGGTATACATTTGCTTCTGCCGGGTCAGCTGAGCAGTGAATTTCTACTTAACTATCTCCTATCAGGAGAGACCTCAGGGCTGCATCTTGTGAGCGCAGTACTGAGCCTGAAAAGCGTTTCCAACCCCAGTTACAAGTAAAACTAGCTAAAATGTGCCTGGCTGCTGTTCACTGAAAAGCTCATTCTGGGTACATTTTTGGTATACATTTGCTTCTGCCGGGTCAGCTGAGCAGTGAATTTCTACTTAACTACCTCCTATCAGGAGAGACCTCAGGGCTGCATCTTTTGAGTGCAGTACTGAGCCTGAAAAGCGTTTACAACCCCACTTACAAGTAAAACTAGCTAAAATGTGCCTGGCTGCTGTTCACTGAAAAGCTCATTTTGGGTACATTTTTGGTATACATTTGCTTCTGCCGGGTCAGCTGAGCAGTGAATTTCTACTTAACTACCTCCTATCAGGAGAGACCTCAGGGCTGCATCTTTTGAGCGCAGTACTGAGCCTGAAAAGCGTTTACAACCCCACTTACAAGTAAAACTAGCTAAAATGTGCCTGGCTGCTGTTCACTGAAAAGCTCATTCTGGGTACATTTTTGGTATACATTTGCTTCTGCCGGGTCAGCTGAGCAGTGAATTTCTACTTAACTACCCCCTATCAGGAGAGACCTCAGGGCTGCATCTTTTGAGCGCAGTACTGAGCCTGAAAAGCGTTTACAACCCCAGTTACAAGTAAAACTAGCTAAAATGTGCCTGGCTGCTGTTCACTGAAAAGCTCATTCTGGGTACATTTTTGGTATACATTTGCTTCTGCCGGGTCAGCTGAGCAGTGAATTTCTACTTAACTACCTCCTATCAGGAGAGACCTCAGGGCTGCATCTTTTGAGCACAGTACTGAGCCTGAAAAGCGTTTACAACCCCACTTACAAGTAAAACTAGCTAAAATGTGCCTGGCTGCTGTTCACTGAAAAGCTCATTCTGGGTACATTTTTGGTATACATTTGCTTCTGCCGGGTCAGCTGAGCAGTGAATTTCTACTTAACTACCCCCTATCAGGAGAGACCTCAGGGCTGCATCTTTTGAGCGCAGTACTGAGCCTGAAAAGCGTTTACAACCCCACTTACAAGTAAAACTAGCTAAAATGTGCCTGGCTGCTGTTCACTGAAAAGCTCATTCTGGGTACATTTTTTGTAAACATTTGCTTCTGCCGGGTCAGCTGAGCAGTGAATTTCTACTTAACTACCTCCTATCAGGAGAGACCTCAGGGCTGCATCTTTTGAGCGCAGTACTGAGCCTGAAAAGCGTTTACAACCCCAGTCACAAGTAAAACTAGCTAAAATGTGCCTGGCTGCTGTTCACTGAAAAGCTCATTCTGGGTACATTTTTGGTATACATTTGCTTCTGCCGGGTCAGCTGAGCAGTGAATTTCTACTTAACTACCCCCTATCAGGAGAGACCTCCGGGCTGCATCTTTTGAGCGCAGTACTGAGCCTGAAAAGCGTTTACAACCCCAGTTACAAGTAAAACTAGCTAAAATGTGCCTGGCTGCTGTTCACTGAAAAGCTCATTCTGGGTACATTTTTGGTATACATTTGCTTCTGCCGGGTCAGCTGAGCAGTGAATTTCTACTTAACTACCTCCTATCAGGAGAGACCTCAGGGCTGCATCTTTTGAGCGCAGTACTGAGCCTGAAAAGCGTTTACAACCCCAGTCACAAGTAAAACTAGCTAAAATGTGCCTGGCTGCTGTTCACTGAAAAGCTCATTCTGGGTACATTTTTAGTATACATTTGCTTCTGCCGGGTCAGCTGGGCATTGAATTTCTACTTAACTACCTCCAATCAGGAGAGACCTCAGGGCTGCATCTTTTGAGCGCAGTACTGAGCCTGAAAACCGTTTACAACCCCAGTTACAAGTAAAACTAGCTAAAATGTGCCTGGCTGATATTCACTGAAAAGCTCATTCTGGGTACATTTTTGGTATACATTTGCTTCTGCCGGGTCAGCTGAGCAGTGAATTTCTACTTAACTACCTCCTATCAGGAGAGACCTCAGGGCTGCATCTTTTGAGCGCAGTACTGAGCCTGAAAAGCGTTTAAAACCCCACTTACAAGTAAAACTAGCTAAAATGTGCCTGGCTGCTGTTCACTGAAAAGCACATTCTGGGTACATTTTTGGTATACATTTGCTTCTGCCGGGTCAGCTGAGCAGTGAATTTCTACTTAACTACCCCCTATCAGGAGAGACCTCAGGGCTGCATCTTTTGAGCGCAGTACTGAGCCTGAAAAGCGTTTACAACCCCAGTTACAAGTAAAACTAGCTAAAATGTGCCTGGCTGCTGTTCACTGAAAAACTCATTCTGGGTACATTTTTGGTATACATTTGCTTCTGCCGGGTCAGCTGAGCAGTGAATTTCTACTTAACTAGCTCCTATCAGGAGAGACCTCAGGGCTGCATCTTGTGAGCGCAGTACTGAGCCTGAAAAGCGTTTCCAACCCCAGTTACAAGTAAAACTAGCTAAAATGTGCCTGGCTGCTGTTCACTGAAAAGCTCATTCTGGGTACATTTTTGGTATACATTTGCTTCTGCCGGGTCAGCTGAGCAGTGAATTTCTACTTAACTACCTCCTATCAGGAGAGACCTCAGGGCTGCATCTTTTGAGTGCAGTACTGAGCCTGAAAAGCGTTTACAACCCCACTTACAAGTAAAACTAGCTAAAATGTGCCTGGCTGCTGTTCACTGAAAAGCTCATTTTGGGTACATTTTTGGTATACATTTGCTTCTGCCGGGTCAGCTGAGCAGTGAATTTCTACTTAACTACCTCCTATCAGGAGAGACCTCAGGGCTGCATCTTTTGAGCACAGTACTGAGCCTGAAAAGCGTTTACAACCCCACTTACAAGTAAAACTAGCTAAAATGTGCCTGGCTGCTGTTCACTGAAAAGCTCATTCTGGGTACATTTTTGGTATACATTTGCTTCTGCCGGGTCAGCTGAGCAGTGAATTTCTACTTAACTACCCCCTATCAGGAGAGACCTCAGGGCTGCATCTTTTGAGCGCAGTACTGAGCCTGAAAAGCGTTTACAACCCCAGTTACAAGTAAAACTAGCTAAAATGTGCCTGGCTGCTGTTCACTGAAAAGCTCATTCTGGGTACATTTTTGGTATACATTTGCTTCTGCCGGGTCAGCTGAGCAGTGAATTTCTACTTAACTACCTCCTATCAGGAGAGACCTCAGGGCTGCATCTTTTGAGCACAGTACTGAGCCTGAAAAGCGTTTACAACCCCACTTACAAGTAAAACTAGCTAAAATGTGCCTGGCTGCTGTTCACTGAAAAGCTCATTCTGGGTACATTTTTGGTATACATTTGCTTCTGCCGGGTCAGCTGAGCAGTGAATTTCTACTTAACTACCCCCTATCAGGAGAGACCTCAGGGCTGCATCTTTTGAGCGCAGTACTGAGCCTGAAAAGCGTTTACAACCCCACTTACAAGTAAAACTAGCTAAAATGTGCCTGGCTGCTGTTCACTGAAAAGCTCATTCTGGGTACATTTTTGGTATACATTTGCTTCTGCCGGGTCAGCTGAGCAGTGAATTTCTACTTAACTACCTCCTATCAGGAGAGACCTCAGGGCTGCATCTTTTGAGCGCAGTACTGAGCCTGAAAAGCGTTTACAACCCCAGTCACAAGTAAAACTAGCTAAAATGTGCCTGGCTGCTGTTCACTGAAAAGCTCATTCTGGGTACATTTTTAGTATACATTTGCTTCTGCCGGGTCAGCTGGGCATTGAATTTCTACTTAACTACCTCCAATCAGGAGAGACCTCAGGGCTGCATCTTTTGAGCGCAGTACTGAGCCTGAAAACCGTTTACAACCCCAGTTACAAGTAAAACTAGCTAAAATGTGCCTGGCTGATATTCACTGAAAAGCTCATTCTGGGTACATTTTTGGTATACATTTGCTTCTGCCGGGTCAGCTGAGCAGTGAATTTCTACTTAACTACCTCCTATCAGGAGAGACCTCAGGGCTGCATCTTTTGAGTGCAGTACTGAGCCTGAAAAGCATTTACAACCCCACTTACAAGTAAAACTAGCTAAAATGTGCCTGGCTGCTGTTCACTGAAAAGCTAATTCTGGGTACATTTTTGGTATACATTTGCTTCTGCCGGGTCAGCTGAGCAGTGAATTTCTACTTAACTACCTCCTATCAGGAGAGACCTCAGGGCTGCATCTTTTGAGCGCAGTACTGAGCCTGAACAGCGTTTACAACCCCAGTTACAAGTAAAACTAGCTAAAATGTGCCTGGCTGCTGTTCACTGAAAAGCTCATTCTGGGTACATTTTTGGTATACATTTGCTTCTGCCGGGTCAGCTGAGCAGTGAATTTCTACTTAACTACCCCCTATCAGGAGAGACCTCAGGGCTGCATCTTTTGAGCGCAGTACTGAGCCTGAAAAGCGTTTACAACCCCACTTACAAGTAAAACTAGCTAAAATGTGCCTGGCTGCTGTTCACTGAAAAGCTCATTCTGGGTACATTTTTGGTATACATTTGCTTCTGCCGGGTCAGCTGAGCAGTGAATTTCTACTTAACTACCCCCTATCAGGAGAGACCTCAGGACTGCATCTTTTGAGCGCAGTACTGAGCCTGAAAAGCGTTTACAACCCCAGTTACAAGTAAAACTAGCTAAAATGTGCCTGGCTGCTGTTCACTGGAAAGCTCATTCTGGGTACATTTTTGGTATACATTTGCTTCTGCCGGGTCAGCTGAGCAGTGAATTTCTACTTAACTACCTCCTATCAGGAGAGACCTCAGGGCTGCATCTTTTGAGCGCAGTACTGAGCCTGAAAAGCGTTTACAACCCCAGTCACAAGTAAAACTAGCTAAAATGTGCCTGGCTGCTGTTCACTGAAAAGCTCATTCTGGGTACATTTTTGGTATACATTTGCTTCTGCCGGGTCAGCTGAGCAGTGAATTTCTACTTAACTACCCCCTATCAGGAGAGACCTCAGGGCTGCATCTTTTGAGCGCAGTACTGAGCCTGAAAAGCGTTTACAACCCCAGTTACAAGTAAAACTAGCTAAAATGTGCCTGGCTGCTGTTCATTGAAAAGCTCATTCTGGGTACATTTTTGGTATACATTTGCTTCTGCCGGGTCAGCTGAGCAGTGAATTTCTACTTAACTACCTCCTATCAGGAGACACCTCAGGGCTGCATCTTTTGAGCGCAGTACTGAGCCTGAAAAGCGTTTACAACCCCAGTCACAAGTAAAACTAGCTAAAATGTGCCTGGCTGCTGTTCACTGAAAAGCTAATTCTGGGTACATTTTTGGTATACATTTGCTTCTGCCGGGTCAGCTGAGCAGTGAATTTCTACTTAACTACCTCCTATCAGGAGAGACCTCAGGGCTGCATCTTTTGAGCGCAGTACTGAGCCTGAAAAGCGTTTACAACCCCACTTACAAGTAAAACTAGCTAAAATGTGCCTGGCTGCTGTTCACTGAAAAGCTCATTCTGGGTACATTTTTGGTATACATTTGCTTCTGCCGGGTCAGCTGAGCAGTGAATTTCTACTTAACTACCCCCTATCAGGAGAGACCCAGGGCTGCATCTTTTGAGCGCAGTACTGAGCCTGAAAAGCGTTTACAACCCCAGTTACAAGTAAAACTAGCTAAAATGTACCTGGCTGCTGTTCACTGAAAAGCTCATTCTGGGTACATTTTTGGTATACATTTGCTTCTGCCGGGTCAGCTGAGTAGTGAATTTCTACTTAACTACCTCCTATCAGGAGAGACCTCAGGGCTGCATCTTTTGAGTGCAGTACTGAGCCTGAAAAGCGTTTACAACCCCACTTACAAGTAAAACTAGCTAAAATGTGCCTGGCTGCTGTTCACTGAAAAGCTAATTCTGGGTACATTTTTGGTATACATTTGCTTCTGCCGGGTCAGCTGAGCAGTGAATTTCTACTTAACTACCTCCTATCAGGAGAGACCTCAGGGCTGCATCTTTTGAGCGCAGTACTGAGCCTGAAAAGCGTTTACAACCCCACTTACAAGTAGAACTAGCTAAAATGTGCCTGGCTGATGTTCACTGAAAAGCTCATTCTGGGTACATTTTTGGTATACATTTGCTTCTGCCGGGTCAGCTGAGCAGTGAATTTCTACTTAACTACCCCCTATCAGGAGAGACCTCAGGGCTGCATCTTTTGAGCGCAGTACTGAGCCTGAAAAGCGTTTACAACCCCAGTTACAAGTAAAACTAGCTAAAATGTGCCTGGCTGCTGTTCACTGAAAAGCTCATTCTGGGTACATTTTTGGTATACATTTGCTTCTGCCGGGTCAGCTGAGCAGTGAATTTCTACTTAACTACCTCCTATCAGGAGAGACCTCAGGGCTGCATCTTTTGAGCACAGTACTGAGCCTGAAAAGCGTTTACAACCCCACTTACAAGTAAAACTAGCTAAAATGTGCCTGGCTGCTGTTCACTGAAAAGCTCATTCTGGGTACATTTTTGGTATACATTTGCTTCTGCCGGGTCAGCTGAGCAGTGAATTTCTACTTAACTACCCCCTATCAGGAGAGACCTCAGGGCTGCATCTTTTGAGCGCAGTACTGAGCCTGAAAAGCGTTTACAACCCCACTTACAAGTAAAACTAGCTAAAATGTGCCTGGCTGCTGTTCACTGAAAAGCTCATTCTGGGTACATTTTTGGTATACATTTGCTTCTGCCAGGTCAGCTGAGCAGTGAATTTCTACTTAACTACCTCCTATCAGGAGAGACCTCAGGGCTGCATCTTTTGAGCGCAGTACTGAGCCTGAAAAGCGTTTAAAACCCCACTTACAAGTAAAACTAGCTAAAATGTGCCTGGCTGCTGTTCACTGAAAAGCACATTCTGGGTACATTTTTGGTATACATTTGCTTCTGCCGGGTCAGCTGAGCAGTGAATTTCTACTTAACTACCCCCTATCAGGAGAGACCTCAGGGCTGCATCTTTTGAGCGCAGTACTGAGCCTGAAAAGCGTTTACAACCCCAGTTACAAGTAAATCTAGCTAAAATGTGCCTGGCTGCTGTTCACTGAAAAACTCATTCTGGGTACATTTTTGGTATACATTTGCTTCTGCCGGGTCAGCTGAGCAGTGAATTTCTACTTAACTATCTCCTATCAGGAGAGACCTCAGGGCTGCATCTTTTGAGCGCAGTACTGAGCCTGAAAAGCGTTTCCAACCCCACTTACAAGTAAAACTAGCTAAAATGTGCCTGGCTGCTGTTCACTGAAAAGCTCATTCTGGGTACATTTTTGGTATACATTTGCTTCTGCCGGGTCAGCTGAGCAGTGAATTTCTACTTAACTACCTCCTATCAGGAGAGACCTCAGGGCTGCATCTTTTGAGTGCAGTACTGAGCCTGAAAAGCATTTACAACCCCACTTACAAGTAAAACTAGCTAAAATGTGCCTGGCTGCTGTTCACTGAAAAGCTCATTTTGGGTACATTTTTGGTATACATTTGCTTCTGCCGGGTCAGCTGAGCAGTGAATTTCTACTTAACTACCTCCTATCAGGAGAGACCTCAGGGCTGCATCTTTTGAGCGCAGTACTGAGCCTGAAAAGCGTTTACAACCCCACTTACAAGTAAAACTAGCTAAAATGTGCCTGGCTGCTGTTCACTGAAAAGCTCATTCTGGGTACATTTTTGGTATACATTTGCTTCTGCCGGGTCAGCTGAGCAGTGAATTCCTACTTAACTACCCCCTATCAGGAGAGACCTCAGGGCTGCATCTTTTGAGCGCAGTACTGAGCCTGAAAAGCGTTTACAACCCCAGTTACAAGTAAAACTAGCTAAAATGTGCCTGGCTGCTGTTCACTGAAAAGCTCATTCTGGGTACATTTTTGGTATACATTTGCTTCTGCCGGGTCAGCTGAGCAGTGAATTTCTACTTAACTACCTCCTATCAGGAGAGACCTCAGGGCTGCATCTTTTGAGCACAGTACTGAGCCTGAAAAGCGTTTACAACCCCACTTACAAGTAAAACTAGCTAAAATGTGCCTGGCTGCTGTTCACTGAAAAGCTCATTCTGGGTACATTTTTGGTATACATTTGCTTCTGCCGGGTCAGCTGAGCAGTGAATTTCTACTTAACTACCCCCTATCAGGAGAGACCTCAGGGCTGCATCTTTTGAGCGCAGTACTGAGCCTGAAAAGCGTTTACAACCCCACTTACAAGTAAAACTAGCTAAAATGTGCCTGGCTGCTGTTCACTGAAAAGCTCATTCTGGGTACATTTTTGGTATACATTTGCTTCTGCCGGGTCAGCTGAGCAGTGAATTTCTACTTAACTACCCCCTATCAGGAGAGACCTCAGGGCTGCATCTTTTGAGCGCAGTACTGAGCCTGAAAAGCGTTTACAACCCCACTTACAAGTAAAACTAGCTAAAATGTGCCTGGCTGCTGTTCACTGAAAAGCTCATTTTGGGTACATTTTTGGTATACATTTGCTTCTGCCGGGTCAGCTGAGCAGTGAATTTCTACTTAACTACCCCCTATCAGGAGAGACCTCAGGACTGCATCTTTTGAGTGCAGTACTGAGCCTGAAAAGCGTTTACGACCCCAGTTACAAGTAAAACTAGCTAAAATGTGCCTGGCTGCTGTTCACTGAAAAGCTCATTCTGGGTACATTTTTGGTATACATTTGCTTCTGCCGGGTCAGCTGAGCAGTGAATTTCTACTTAACTACCCCCTATCAGGAGAGACCTCAGGGCTGCATCTTTTGAGCGCAGTACTGAGCCTGAAAAGCGTTTACAACCCCAGTTACAAGTAAAACTAGCTAAAATGTGCCTGGCTGCTGTTCACTGAAAAGCTCATTCTGGGTAAATTTTTGGTATACATTTGCTTCTGCCGGGTCAGCTGAGCAGTGAATTTCTACTTAACTACCTCCTATCAGGAGAGACCTCAGGGCTGCATCTTTTGAGCGCAGTACTGAGCCTGAAAAGCGTTTACAACCCCAGTCACAAGTAAAACTAGCTAAAATGTGCCTGGCTGCTGTTCACTGAAAAGCTCATTCTGGGTACATTTTTAGTATACATTTGCTTCTGCCGGGTCAGCTGAGCAGTGAATTTCTACTTAACTACCTCCAATCAGGAGAGACCTCAGGGCTGCATCTTTTGAGCGCAGTACTGAGCCTGAAAACCGTTTACAACCCCAGTTACAAGTAAAACTAGCTAAAATGTGCCTGGCTGATATTCACTGAAAAGCTCATTCTGGGTACATTTTTGGTATACATTTGCTTCTGCCGGGTCAGCTGAGCAGTGAATTTCTACTTAACTACCTCCTATCAGGAGAGACCTCAGGGCTGCATCTTTTGAGTGCAGTACTGAGCCTGAAAAGCGTTTCAACCCCACTTACAAGTAAAACTAGCTAAAATGTGCCTGGCTGCTGTTCACTGAAAAGCTCATTCTGGGTACATTTTTGGTATACATTTGCTTCTGCCGGGTCAGCTGAGCAGTGAATTTCTACTTAACTACCCCCTATCAGGAGAGACCTCAGGGCTGCATCTTTTGAGCGCAGTACTGAGCCTGAAAAGCGTTTACAACCCCAGTTACAAGTAAAACTAGCTAAAATGTACCTGGCTGCTGTTCACTGAAAAGCTCATTCTGGGTACATTTTTGGTATACATTTGCTTCTGCCGGGTCAGCTGAGTAGTGAATTTCTACTTAACTACCTCCTATCAGGAGAGACCTCAGGGCTGCATCTTTTGAGTGCAGTACTGAGCCTGAAAAGCGTTTACAACCCCACTTACAAGTAAAACTAGCTAAAATGTGCCTGGCTGCTGTTCACTGAAAAGCTAATTCTGGGTACATTTTTGGTATACATTTGCTTCTGCCGGGTCAGCTGAGCAGTGAATTTCTACTTAACTACCTCCTATCAGGAGAGACCTCAGGGCTGCATCTTTTGAGCGCAGTACTGAGCCTGAAAAGCGTTTACAACCCCACTTACAAGTAAAACTAGCTAAAATGTGCCTGGCTGCTGTTCACTGAAAAGCTCATTCTGGGTACATTTTTGGTATACATTTGCTTCTGCCGGGTCAGCTGAGCAGTGAATTTCTACTTAACTACCCCCTATCAGGAGAGACCTCAGGGCTGCATCTTTTGAGCGCAGTACTGAGCCTGAAAAGCGTTTACAACCCCAGTTACAAGTAAAACTAGCTAAAATGTGCCTGGCTGCTGTTCACTGAAAAGCTCATTCTTGGTACATTTTTGGTATACATTTGCTTCTGCCGGGTCAGCTGAGCAGTGAATTTCTACTTAACTATCTCCTATCAGGAGAGACCTCAGGGCTGCATCTTTTGAGCGCAGTACTGAGCCTGAAAAGCGTTTCCAACCCCACTTACAAGTAAAACTAGCTAAAATGTGCCTGGCTGCTGTTCACTGAAAAGCTCATTCTGGGTACATTTTTGGTATACATTTGCTTCTGCCGGGTCAGCTGAGCAGTGAATTTCTACTTAACTACCTCCTATCAGGAGAGACCTCAGGGCTGCATCTTTTGAGTGCAGTACTGAGCCTGAAAAGCGTTTACAACCCCACTTACAAGTAAAACTAGCTAAAATGTGCCTGGCTGCTGTTCACTGAAAAGCTCATTTTGGGTACATTTTTGGTATACATTTGCTTCTGCCGGGTCAGCTGAGAAGTGAATTTCTACTTAACTACCTCCTATCAGGAGAGACCTCAGGGCTGCATCTTTTGAGCGCAGTACTGAGCCTGAAAAGCGTTTACAACCCCACTTACAAGTAAAACTAGCTAAAATGTGCCTGGCTGCTGTTCACTAAAAAGCTCATTCTGGGTACATTTTTGGTATACATTTGCTTCTGCCGGGTCAGCTGAGCAGTGAATTTCTACTTAACTACCCCCTATCAGGAGAGACCTCAGGACTGCATCTTTTGAGCGCAGTACTGAGCCTGAAAAGCGTTTACAACCCCAGTTACAAGTAAAACTAGCTAAAATGTGCCTGGCTGCTGTTCACTGAAAAGCTCATTCTGGGTACATTTTTGGTATACATTTGCTTCTGCCGGGTCAGCTGAGCAGTGAATTTCTACTTAACTACCTCCTATCAGGAGAGACCTCAGGGCTGCATCTTTTGAGCGCAGTACTGAGCCTGAAAAGCGTTTACAACCCCAGTCACAAGTAAAACTAGCTAAAATGTGCCTGGCTGCTGTTCACTGAAAAGCTAATTCTGGGTACATTTTTGGTATACATTTACTTCTGCCGGGTCAGCTGAGCAGTGAATTTCTACTTAACTACCTCCTATCAGGAGAGACCTCAGGGCTGCATCTTTTGAGCGCAGTACTGAGCCTGAAAAGCGTTTACAACCCCACTTACAAGTAAAACTAGCTAAAATGTGCCTGGCTGCTGTTCACTGAAAAGCTCATTCTGGGTAAATTTTTGGTATACATTTGCTTCTGCCGGGTCAGCTGAGCAGTGAATTTCTACTTAACACTACCCCCTATCAGGAGAGACCTCAGGGCTGCATCTTTTGAGCGCAGTACTGAGCCTGAAAAGCGTTTACAACCCCACTTACAAGTAAAACTAGCTAAAATGTGCCTGGCTGATGTTCACTGAAAAGCTCATTCTGGGTACATTTTTGGTATACATTTGCTTCTGCCGGGTCAGCTGAGCAGTGAATTTCTACTTAACTACCCCCTATCAGGAGAGACCTCAGGGCTGCATCTTTTGAGCGCAGTACTGAGCCTGAAAAGCGTTTACAACCCCAGTTACAAGTAAAACTAGCTAAAATGTGCCTGGCTGCTGTTCACTGAAAAGCTCATTCTGGGTACATTTTTGGTATACATTTGCTTCTGCCGGGTCAGCTGAGCAGTGAATTTCTACTTAACTATCTCCTATCAGGAGAGACCTCAGGGCTGCATCTTTTGAGCGCAGTACTGAGCCTGAAAAGCGTTTCCAACCCCACTTACAAGTAAAACTAGCTAAAATGTGCCTGGCTGCTGTTCACTGAAAAGCACATTCTGGGTACATTTTTGGTATACATTTGCTTCTGCCGGGTCAGCTGAGCAGTGAATTTCTACTTAACTATCTCCTATCAGGAGAGACCTCAGGGCTGCATCTTTTGAGCGCAGTACTGAGCCTGAAAAGCGTTTCCAACCCCACTTACAAGTAAAACTAGCTAAAATGTGCCTGGCTGCTGTTCACTGAAAAGCTCATTTTGGGTAAATTTTTGGTATACATTTGCTTCTGCCGGGTCAGCTGAGCAGTGAATTTCTACTTAACTACCTCCTATCAGGAGAGACCTCAGGGCTGCATCTTTTGAGCGCAGTACTGAGCCTGAAAAGCGTTTACAACCCCACTTACAAGTAAAACTAGCTAAAATGTGCCTGGCTGCTGTTCACTGAAAAGCTCATTCTGGGTACATTTTTGGTATACATTTGCTTCTGCCGGGTCAGCTGAGCAGTGAATTTCTACTTAACTACCCCCTATCAGGAGAGACCTCAGGACTGCATCTTTTGAGCGCAGTACTGAGCCTGAAAAGCGTTTACAACCCCAGTTACAAGTAAAACTAGCTAAAATGTGCCTGGCTGCTGTTCACTGAAACACTCATTCTGGGTACATTTTTGGTATACATTTGCTTCTGCCGGGTCAGCTGAGCAGTGAATTTCTACTTAACTACCTCCTATCAGGAGAGACCTCAGGGCTGCATCTTTTGAGCGCAGTACTGAGCCTGAAAAGCGTTTACAACCCCTGTCACAAGTAAAACTAGCTAAAATGTGCCTGGCTGCTGTTCACTGAAAAGCACATTCTGGGTACATTTTTGGTATACATTTGCTTCTGCCGGGTCAGCTGAGCAGTGAATTTCTACTTAACTACCCCCTATCAGGAGAGACCTCAGGGCTGCATCTTTTGAGCGCAGTACTGAGCCTGAAAAGCGTTTACAACCCCAGTTACAAGTAAAACTAGCTAAAATGTGCCTGGCTGCTGTTCACTGAAAAACTCATTCTGGGTACATTTTTGGTATACATTTGCTTCTGCCGGGTCAGCTGAGCAGTGAATTTCTACTTAACTATCTCCTATCAGGAGAGACCTCAGGGCTGCATCTTTTGAGCGCAGTACTGAGCCTGAAAAGCGTTTCCAACCCCACTTACAAGTAAAACTAGCTAAAATGTGCCTGGCTGCTGTTCACTGAAAAGCTCATTCTGGGTACATTTTTGGTATACATTTGCTTCTGCCGGGTCAGCTGAGCAGTGAATTTCTACTTAACTACCTCCTATCAGGAGAGACCTCAGGGCTGCATCTTTTGAGTGCAGTACTGAGCCTGAAAAGCATTTACAACCCCACTTACAAGTAAAACTAGCTAAAATGTGCCTGGCTGCTGTTCACTGAAAAGCTCATTTTGGGTACATTTTTGGTATACATTTGCTTCTGCCGGGTCAGCTGAGCAGTGAATTTCTACTTAACTACCTCCTATCAGGAGAGACCTCAGGGCTGCATCTTTTGAGCGCAGTACTGAGCCTGAAAAGCGTTTACAACCCCACTTACAAGTAAAACTAGCTAAAATGTGCCTGGCTGCTGTTCACTGAAAAGCTCATTCTGGGTACATTTTTGGTATACATTTGCTTCTGCCGGGTCAGCTGAGCAGTGAATTCCTACTTAACTACCCCCTATCAGGAGAGACCTCAGGGCTGCATCTTTTGAGCGCAGTACTGAGCCTGAAAAGCATTTACAACACCAGTTACAAGTAAAACTAGCTAAAATGTGCCTGGCTGCTGTTCACTGAAAAGCTCATTCTGGGTACATTTTTGGTATACATTTGCTTCTGCCGGGTCAGCTGAGCAGTGAATTTCTACTTAACTACCTCCTATCAGGAGAGACCTCAGGGCTGCATCTTTTGAGCACAGTACTGAGCCTGAAAAGCGTTTACAACCCCACTTACAAGTAAAACTAGCTAAAATGTGCCTGGCTGCTGTTCACTGAAAAGCTCATTCTGGGTACATTTTTGGTATACATTTGCTTCTGCCGGGTCAGCTGAGCAGTGAATTTCTACTTAACTACCCCCTATCAGGAGAGACCTCAGGGCTGCATCTTTTGAGCGCAGTACTGAGCCTGAAAAGCGTTTACAACCCCACTTACAAGTAAAACTAGCTAAAATGTGCCTGGCTGCTGTTCACTGAAAAGCTCATTCTGGGTACATTTTTGGTATACATTTGCTTCTGCCGGGTCAGCTGAACAGTGAATTTCTACTTAACTACCCCCTATCAGGAGAGACCTCAGGACTGCATCTTTTGAGTGCAGTACTGAGCCTGAAAAGCGTTTACAACCCCAGTTACAAGTAAAACTAGCTAAAATGTGCCTGGCTGCTGTTCACTGAAAAGCTCATTCTGGGTAAATTTTTGGTATACATTTGCTTCTGCCGGGTCAGCTGAGCAGTGAATTTCTACTTAACTACCTCCTATCAGGAGAGACCTCAGGGCTGCATCTTTTGAGCGCAGTACTGAGCCTGAAAAGCGTTTACAACCCCACTTACAAGTAAAACTAGCTAAAATGTGCCTGGCTGCTGTTCACTGAAAAGCTCATTCTGGGTACATTTTTGGTATACATTTGCTTCTGCCGGGTCAGCTGAGCAGTGAATTTCTACTTAACTACCCCCTATCAGGAGAGACCTCAGGACTGCATCTTTTGAGCGCAGTACTGAGCCTGAAAAGCGTTTACAACCCCAGTTACAAGTAAAACTAGCTAAAATGTGCCTGGCTGCTGTTCACTGAAACACTCATTCTGGGTACATTTTTGGTATACATTTGCTTCTGCCGGGTCAGCTGAGCAGTGAATTTCTACTTAACTACCTCCTATCAGGAGAGACCTCAGGGCTGCATCTTTTGAGCGCAGTACTGAGCCTGAAAAGCGTTTACAACCCCTGTCACAAGTAAAACTAGCTAAAATGTGCCTGGCTGCTGTTCACTGAAAAGCACATTCTGGGTACATTTTTGGTATACATTTGCTTCTGCCGGGTCAGCTGAGCAGTGAATTTCTACTTAACTACCCCCTATCAGGAGAGACCTCAGGGCTGCATCTTTTGAGCGCAGTACTGAGCCTGAAAAGCGTTTACAACCCCAGTTACAAGTAAAACTAGCTAAAATGTGCCTGGCTGCTGTTCACTGAAAAACTCATTCTGGGTACATTTTTGGTATACATTTGCTTCTGCCGGGTCAGCTGAGCAGTGAATTTCTACTTAACTATCTCCTATCAGGAGAGACCTCAGGGCTGCATCTTTTGAGCGCAGTACTGAGCCTGAAAAGCGTTTCCAACCCCACTTACAAGTAAAACTAGCTAAAATGTGCCTGGCTGCTGTTCACTGAAAAGCTCATTCTGGGTACATTTTTGGTATACATTTGCTTCTGCCGGGTCAGCTGAGCAGTGAATTTCTGCTTAACTACCTCCTATCAGGAGAGACCTCAGGGCTGCATCTTTTGAGTGCAGTACTGAGCCTGAAAAGCATTTACAACCCCACTTACAAGTAAAACTAGCTAAAATGTGCCTGGCTGCTGTTCACTGAAAAGCTCATTTTGGGTACATTTTTGGTATACATTTGCTTCTGCCGGGTCAGCTGAGCAGTGAATTTCTACTTAACTACCTCCTATCAGGAGAGACCTCAGGGCTGCATCTTTTGAGCGCAGTACTGAGCCTGAAAAGCGTTTACAACCCCACTTACAAGTAAAACTAGCTAAAATGTGCCTGGCTGCTGTTCACTGAAAAGCTCATTCTGGGTACATTTTTGGTATACATTTGCTTCTGCCGGGTCAGCTGAGCAGTGAATTCCTACTTAACTACCCCCTATCAGGAGAGACCTCAGGGCTGCATCTTTTGAGCGCAGTACTGAGCCTGAAAAGCATTTACAACCCCAGTTACAAGTAAAACTAGCTAAAATGTGCCTGGCTGCTGTTCACTGAAAAGCTCATTCTGGGTACATTTTTGGTATACATTTGCTTCTGCCGGGTCAGCTGAGCAGTGAATTTCTACTTAACTACCTCCTATCAGGAGAGACCTCAGGGCTGCATCTTTTGAGCACAGTACTGAGCCTGAAAAGCGTTTACAACCCCACTTACAAGTAAAACTAGCTAAAATGTGCCTGGCTGCTGTTCACTGAAAAGCTCATTCTGGGTACATTTTTGGTATACATTTGCTTCTGCCGGGTCAGCTGAGCAGTGAATTTCTACTTAACTACCCCCTATCAGGAGAGACCTCAGGGCTGCATCTTTTGAGCGCAGTACTGAGCCTGAAAAGCGTTTACAACCCCACTTACAAGTAAAACTAGCTAAAATGTGCCTGGCTGCTGTTCACTGAAAAGCTCATTCTGGGTACATTTTTGGTATACATTTGCTTCTGCCGGGTCAGCTGAACAGTGAATTTCTACTTAACTACCCCCTATCAGGAGAGACCTCAGGACTGCATCTTTTGAGTGCAGTACTGAGCCTGAAAAGCGTTTACAACCCCAGTTACAAGTAAAACTAGCTAAAATGTGCCTGGCTGCTGTTCACTGAAAAGCTCATTCTGGGTACATTTTTGGTATACATTTGCTTCTGCCGGGTCAGCTGAGCAGTGAATTTCTACTTAACTACCTCCTATCAGGAGAGACCTCAGGGCTGCATCTTTTGAGCGCAGTACTGAGCCTGAAAAGCGTTTACAACCCCACTTACAAGTAAAACTAGCTAAAATGTGCCTGGCTGCTGTTCACTGAAAAGCTCATTCTGGGTACATTTTTGGTATACATTTGCTTCTGCCGGGTCAGCTGAGCAGTGAATTTCTACTTAACTACCCCCTATCAGGAGAGACCTCAGGGCTGCATCTTTTGAGCGCAGTACTGAGCCTGAAAAGCGTTTACAACCCCAGTTACAAGTAAAACTAGCTAAAATGTACCTGGCTGCTGTTCACTGAAAAGCTCATTCTGGGTACATTTTTGGTATACATTTGCTTCTGCCGGGTCAGCTGAGTAGTGAATTTCTACTTAACTACCTCCTATCAGGAGAGACCTCAGGGCTGCATCTTTTGAGTGCAGTACTGAGCCTGAAAAGCGTTTACAACCCCACTTACAAGTAAAACTAGCTAAAATGTGCCTGGCTGCTGTTCACTGAAAAGCTAATTCTGGGTACATTTTTGGTATACATTTGCTTCTGCCGGGTCAGCTGAGCAGTGAATTTCTACTTAACTACCTCCTTTCAGGAGAGACCTCAGGGCTGCATCTTTTGAGCGCAGTACTGAGCCTGAAAAGCGTTTACAACCCCAGTTACAAGTAAAACTAGCTAAAATGTGCCTGGCTGCTGTTCACTGAAAAGCTCATTCTGGGTACATTTTTGGTATACATTTGCTTCTGCCGGGTCAGCTGAGCAGTGAATTTCTACTTAACTACCTCCTATCAGGAGAGACCTCAGGGCTGCATCTTTTGAGCGCAGTACTGAGCCTGAAAAGCGTTTACAACCCCAGTCACAAGTAAAACTAGCTAAAATGTGCCTGGCTGCTGTTCACTGAAAAGCTCATTCTGGGTACATTTTTAGTATACATTTGCTTCTGCCGGGTCAGCTGAGCAGTGAATTTCTACTTAACTACCTCCAATCAGGAGAGACCTCAGGGCTGCATCTTTTGAGCGCAGTACTGAGCCTGAAAACCGTTTACAACCCCAGTTACAAGTAAAACTAGCTAAAATGTGCCTGGCTGATATTCACTGAAAAGCTCATTCTGGGTACATTTTTGGTATACATTTGCTTCTGCCGGGTCAGCTGAGCAGTGAATTTCTACTTAACTACCTCCTATCAGGAGAGACCTCAGGGCTGCATCTTTTGAGTGCAGTACTGAGCCTGAAAAGCGTTTACAACCCCACTTACAAGTAAAACTAGCTAAAATGTGCCTGGCTGCTGTTCACTGAAAAGCTAATTCTGGGTACATTTTTGGTATACATTTGCTTCTGCCGGGTCAGCTGAGCAGTGAATTTCTACTTAACTACCTCCTATCAGGAGAGACCTCAGGGCTGCATCTTTTGAGTGCAGTACTGAGCCTGAAAAGCGTTACAACCCCACTTACAAGTAAAACTAGCTAAAATGTGCCTGGCTGCTGTTCACTGAAAAGCTCATTCTGGGTACATTTTTGGTATACATTTGCTTCTGCCGGGTCAGCTGAGCAGTGAATTTCTACTTAACTACCCCCTATCAGGAGAGACCTCAGGGCTGCATCTTTTGAGCGCAGTACTGAGCCTGAAAAGCGTTTACAACCCCAGTTACAAGTAAAACTAGCTAAAATGTACCTGGCTGCTGTTCACTGAAAAGCTCATTCTGGGTACATTTTTGGTATACATTTGCTTCTGCCGGGTCAGCTGAGTAGTGAATTTCTACTTAACTACCTCCTATCAGGAGAGACCTCAGGGCTGCATCTTTTGAGTGCAGTACTGAGCCTGAAAAGCGTTTACAACCCCACTTACAAGTAAAACTAGCTAAAATGTGCCTGGCTGCTGTTCACTGAAAAGCTAATTCTGGGTACATTTTTGGTATACATTTGCTTCTGCCGGGTCAGCTGAGCAGTGAATTTCTACTTAACTACCTCCTATCAGGAGAGACCTCAGGGCTGCATCTTTTGAGCGCAGTACTGAGCCTGAAAAGCGTTTACAACCCCACTTACAAGTAAAACTAGCTAAAATGTGCCTGGCTGCTGTTCACTGAAAAGCTCATTCTGGGTACATTTTTGGTATACATTTGCTTCTGCCGGGTCAGCTGAGCAGTGAATTTCTACTTAACTACCCCCTATCAGGAGAGACCTCAGGGCTGCATCTTTTGAGCGCAGTACTGAGCCTGAAAAGCGTTTACAACCCCAGTTACAAGTAAAACTAGCTAAAATGTGCCTGGCTGCTGTTCACTGAAAAGCTCATTCTTGGTACATTGTTGGTATACATTTGCTTCTGCCGGGTCAGCTGAGCAGTGAATTTCTACTTAACTATCTCCTATCAGGAGAGACCTCAGGGCTGCATCTTTTGAGCGCAGTACTGAGCCTGAAAAGCGTTTCCAACCCCACTTACAAGTAAAACTAGCTAAAATGTGCCTGGCTGCTGTTCACTGAAAAGCTCATTCTGGGTACATTTTTGGTATACATTTGCTTCTGCCGGGTCAGCTGAGCAGTGAATTTCTACTTAACTACCTCCTATCAGGAGAGACCTCAGGGCTGCATCTTTTGAGTGCAGTACTGAGCCTGAAAAGCGTTTACAACCCCACTTACAAGTAAAACTAGCTAAAATGTGCCTGGCTGCTGTTCACTGAAAAGCTCATTTTGGGTACATTTTTGGTATACATTTGCTTCTGCCGGGTCAGCTGAGAAGTGAATTTCTACTTAACTACCTCCTATCAGGAGAGACCTCAGGGCTGCATCTTTTGAGCGCAGTACTGAGCCTGAAAAGCGTTTACAACCCCACTTACAAGTAAAACTAGCTAAAATGTGCCTGGCTGCTGTTCACTAAAAAGCTCATTCTGGGTACATTTTTGGTATACATTTGCTTCTGCCGGGTCAGCTGAGCAGTGAATTTCTACTTAACTACCCCCTATCAGGAGAGACCTCAGGACTGCATCTTTTGAGCGCAGTACTGAGCCTGAAAAGCGTTTACAACCCCAGTTACAAGTAAAACTAGCTAAAATGTGCCTGGCTGCTGTTCACTGAAAAGCTCATTCTGGGTACATTTTTGGTATACATTTGCTTCTGCCGGGTCAGCTGAGCAGTGAATTTCTACTTAACTACCTCCTATCAGGAGAGACCTCAGGGCTGCATCTTTTGAGCGCAGTACTGAGCCTGAAAAGCGTTTACAACCCCAGTCACAAGTAAAACTAGCTAAAATGTGCCTGGCTGCTGTTCACTGAAAAGCTAATTCTGGGTACATTTTTGGTATACATTTACTTCTGCCGGGTCAGCTGAGCAGTGAATTTCTACTTAACTACCTCCTATCAGGAGAGACCTCAGGGCTGCATCTTTTGAGCGCAGTACTGAGCCTGAAAAGCGTTTACAACCCCACTTACAAGTAAAACTAGCTAAAATGTGCCTGGCTGCTGTTCACTGAAAAGCTCATTCTGGGTAAATTTTTGGTATACATTTGCTTCTGCCGGGTCAGCTGAGCAGTGAATTTCTACTTAACACTACCCCCTATCAGGAGAGATCTCAGGGCTGCATCTTTTGAGCGCAGTACTGAGCCTGAAAAGCGTTTACAACCCCACTTACAAGTAAAACTAGCTAAAATGTGCCTGGCTGATGTTCACTGAAAAGCTCATTCTGGGTACATTTTTGGTATACATTTGCTTCTGCCGGGTCAGCTGAGCAGTGAATTTCTACTTAACTACCCCCTATCAGGAGAGACCTCAGGGCTGCATCTTTTGAGCGCAGTACTGAGCCTGAAAAGCGTTTACAACCCCAGTTACAAGTAAAACTAGCTAAAATGTGCCTGGCTGCTGTTCACTGAAAAGCTCATTCTGGGTACATTTTTGGTATACATTTGCTTCTGCCGGGTCAGCTGAGCAGTGAATTTCTACTTACCTATCTCCTATCAGGAGAGACCTCAGGGCTGCATCTTTTGAGCGCAGTACTGAGCCTGAAAAGCGTTTCCAACCCCACTTACAAGTAAAACTAGCTAAAATGTGCCTGGCTGCTGTTCACTGAAAAGCACATTCTGGGTACATTTTTGGTATACATTTGCTTCTGCCGGGTCAGCTGAGCAGTGAATTTCTACTTAACTATCTCCTATCAGGAGAGACCTCAGGGCTGCATCTTTTGAGCGCAGTACTGAGCCTGAAAAGCGTTTCCAACCCCACTTACAAGTAAAACTAGCTAAAATGTGCCTGGCTGCTGTTCACTGAAAAGCTCATTTTGGGTAAATTTTTGGTATACATTTGCTTCTGCCGGGTCAGCTGAGCAGTGAATTTCTACTTAACTACCTCCTATCAGGAGAGACCTCAGGGCTGCATCTTTTGAGCGCAGTACTGAGCCTGAAAAGCGTTTACAACCCCACTTACAAGTAAAACTAGCTAAAATGTGCCTGGCTGCTGTTCACTGAAAAGCTCATTCTGGGTACATTTTTGGTATACATTTGCTTCTGCCGGGTCAGCTGAGCAGTGAATTTCTACTTAACTACCCCCTATCAGGAGAGACCTCAGGACTGCATCTTTTGAGCGCAGTACTGAGCCTGAAAAGCGTTTACAACCCCAGTTACAAGTAAAACTAGCTAAAATGTGCCTGGCTGCTGTTCACTGAAACGCTCATTCTGGGTACATTTTTGGTATACATTTGCTTCTGCCGGGTCAGCTGAGCAGTGAATTTCTACTTAACTACCTCCTATCAGGAGAGACCTCAGGGCTGCATCTTTTGAGCGCAGTACTGAGCCTGAAAAGCGTTTACAACCCCTGTCACAAGTAAAACTAGCTAAAATGTGCCTGGCTGCTGTTCACTGAAAAGCACATTCTGGGTACATTTTTGGTATACATTTGCTTCTGCCGGGTCAGCTGAGCAGTGAATTTCTACTTAACTACCCCCTATCAGGAGAGACCTCAGGGCTGCATCTTTTGAGCGCAGTACTGAGCCTGAAAAGCGTTTACAACCCCAGTTACAAGTAAAACTAGCTAAAATGTGCCTGGCTGCTGTTCACTGAAAAACTCATTCTGGGTACATTTTTGGTATACATTTGCTTCTGCCGGGTCAGCTGAGCAGTGAATTTCTACTTAACTATCTCCTATCAGGAGAGACCTCAGGGCTGCATCTTTTGAGCGCAGTACTGAGCCTGAAAAGCGTTTCCAACCCCACTTACAAGTAAAACTAGCTAAATGTGCCTGGCTGCTGTTCACTGAAAAGCTCATTCTGGGTACATTTTTGGTATACATTTGCTTCTGCCGGGTCAGCTGAGCAGTGAATTTCTACTTAACTACCTCCTATCAGGAGAGACCTCAGGGCTGCATCTTTTGAGTGCAGTACTGAGCCTGAAAAGCATTTACAACCCCACTTACAAGTAAAACTAGCTAAAATGTGCCTGGCTGCTGTTCACTGAAAAGCTCATTTTGGGTACATTTTTGGTATACATTTGCTTCTGCCGGGTCAGCTGAGCAGTGAATTTCTACTTAACTACCTCCTATCAGGAGAGACCTCAGGGCTGCATCTTTTGAGCGCAGTACTGAGCCTGAAAAGCGTTTACAACCCCACTTACAAGTAAAACTAGCTAAAATGTGCCTGGCTGCTGTTCACTGAAAAGCTCATTCTGGGTACATTTTTGGTATACATTTGCTTCTGCCGGGTCAGCTGAGCAGTGAATTCCTACTTAACTACCCCCTATCAGGAGAGACCTCAGGGCTGCATCTTTTGAGCGCAGTACTGAGCCTGAAAAGCATTTACAACCCCAGTTACAAGTAAAACTAGCTAAAATGTGCCTGGCTGCTGTTCACTGAAAAGCTCATTCTGGGTACATTTTTGGTATACATTTGCTTCTGCCGGGTCAGCTGAGCAGTGAATTTCTACTTAACTACCTCCTATCAGGAGAGACCTCAGGGCTGCATCTTTTGAGCACAGTACTGAGCCTGAAAAGCGTTTACAACCCCACTTACAAGTAAAACTAGCTAAAATGTGCCTGGCTGCTGTTCACTGAAAAGCTCATTCTGGGTACATTTTTGGTATACATTTGCTTCTGCCGGGTCAGCTGAGCAGTGAATTTCTACTTAACTACCCCCTATCAGGAGAGACCTCAGGGCTGCATCTTTTGAGCGCAGTACTGAGCCTGAAAAGCGTTTACAACCCCACTTACAAGTAAAACTAGCTAAAATGTGCCTGGCTGCTGTTCACTGAAAAGCTCATTCTGGGTACATTTTTGGTATACATTTGCTTCTGCCGGGTCAGCTGAACAGTGAATTTCTACTTAACTACCCCCTATCAGGAGAGACCTCAGGACTGCATCTTTTGAGTGCAGTACTGAGCCTGAAAAGCGTTTACAACCCCAGTTACAAGTAAAACTAGCTAAAATGTGCCTGGCTGCTGTTCACTGAAAAGCTCATTCTGGGTACATTTTTGGTATACATTTGCTTCTGCCGGGTCAGCTGAGCAGTGAATTTCTACTTAACTACCTCCTATCAGGAGAGACCTCAGGGCTGCATCTTTTGAGCGCAGTACTGAGCCTGAAAAGCGTTTACAACCCCACTTACAAGTAAAACTAGCTAAAATGTGCCTGGCTGCTGTTCACTGAAAAGCTCATTCTGGGTACATTTTTGGTATACATTTGCTTCTGCCGGGTCAGCTGAGCAGTGAATTTCTACTTAACTACCCCCTATCAGGAGAGACCTCAGGGCTGCATCTTTTGAGCGCAGTACTGAGCCTGAAAAGCGTTTACAACCCCAGTTACAAGTAAAACTAGCTAAAATGTACCTGGCTGCTGTTCACTGAAAAGCTCATTCTGGGTACATTTTTGGTATACATTTGCTTCTGCCGGGTCAGCTGAGTAGTGAATTTCTACTTAACTACCTCCTATCAGGAGAGACCTCAGGGCTGCATCTTTTGAGTGCAGTACTGAGCCTGAAAAGCGTTTACAACCCCACTTACAAGTAAAACTAGCTAAAATGTGCCTGGCTGCTGTTCACTGAAAAGCTAATTCTGGGTACATTTTTGGTATACATTTGCTTCTGCCGGGTCAGCTGAGCAGTGAATTTCTACTTAACTACCTCCTATCAGGAGAGACCTCAGGGCTGCATCTTTTGAGCGCAGTACTGAGCCTGAAAAGCGTTTACAACCCCACTTACAAGTAAAACTAGCTAAAATGTGCCTGGCTGCTGTTCACTGAAAAGCTCATTCTGGGTACATTTTTGGTATACATTTGCTTCTGCCGGGTCAGCTGAGCAGTGAATTTCTACTTAACTACCCCCTATCAGGAGAGACCTCAGGGCTGCATCTTTTGAGCGCAGTACTGAGCCTGAAAAGCGTTTACAACCCCAGTTACAAGTAAAACTAGCTAAAATGTGCCTGGCTGCTGTTCACTGAAAAGCTCATTCTTGGTACATTTTTGGTATACATTTGCTTCTGCCGGGTCAGCTGAGCAGTGAATTTCTACTTAACTATCTCCTATCAGGAGAGACCTCAGGGCTGCATCTTTTGAGCGCAGTACTGAGCCTGAAAAGCGTTTCCAACCCCACTTACAAGTAAAACTAGCTTAAAATGTGCCTGGCTGCTGTTCACTGAAAAGCTCATTCTGGGTACATTTTTGGTATACATTTGCTTCTGCCGGGTCAGCTGAGCAGTAAATTTCTACTTAACTACCTCCTATCAGGAGAGACCTCAGGGCTGCATCTTTTGAGTGCAGTACTGAGCCTGAAAAGCGTTTACAACCCCACTTACAAGTAAAACTAGCTAAAATGTGCCTGGCTGCTGTTCACTGAAAAGCTCATTTTGGGTACATTTTTGGTATACATTTGCTTCTGCCGGGTCAGCTGAGCAGTGAATTTCTACTTAACTACCTCCTATCAGGAGAGACCTCAGGGCTGCATCTTTTGAGCGCAGTACTGAGCCTGAAAAGCGTTTACAACCCCACTTACAAGTAAAACTAGCTAAAATGTGCCTGGCTGCTGTTCACTAAAAAGCTCATTCTGGGTACATTTTTGGTATACATTTGCTTCTGCCGGGTCAGCTGAGCAGTGAATTTCTACTTAACTACCCCCTATCAGGAGAGACCTCAGGACTGCATCTTTTGAGCGCAGTACTGAGCCTGAAAAGCATTTACAACCCCAGTTACAAGTAAAACTAGCTAAAATGTGCCTGGCTGCTGTTCACTGAAAAGCTCATTCTGGGTACATTTTTGGTATACATTTGCTTCTGCCGGGTCAGCTGAGCAGTGAATTTCTACTAAACTACCTCCTATCAGGAGAGACCTCAGGGCTGCATCTTTTGAGCGCAGTACTGAGCCTGAAAAGCGTTTACAACCCCAGTTACAAGTAAAACTAGCTAAAATGTGCCTGGCTGCTGTTCACTGAAACGCTCATTCTGGGTACATTTTTGGTATACATTTGCTTCTGCCGGGTCAGCTGAGCAGTGAATTTCTACTTAACTACCTCCTATCAGGAGAGACCTCAGGGCTGCATCTTTTGAGCGCAGTACTGAGCCTGAAAAGCGTTTACAACCCCTGTCACAAGTAAAACTAGCTAAAATGTGCCTGGCTGCTGTTCACTGAAAAGCACATTCTGGGTACATTTTTGGTATACATTTGCTTCTGCCGGGTCAGCTGAGCAGTGAATTTCTACTTAACTACCCCCTATCAGGAGAGACCTCAGGGCTGCATCTTTTGAGTGCAGTACTGAGCCTGAAAAGCGTTTACAACCCCAGTTACAAGTAAAACTAGCTAAAATGTGCCTGGCTGCTGTTCACTGAAAAACTCATTCTGGGTACATTTTTGGTATACATTTGCTTCTGCCGGGTCAGCTGAGCAGTGAATTTCTACTTAACTACCCCCTATCAGGAGAGACCTCAGGACTGCATCTTTTGAGTGCAGTACTGAGCCTGAAAAGCATTTACAACCCCACTTACAAGTAAAACTAGCTAAAATGTGCCTGGCTGCTGTTCACTGAAAAGCTCATTTTGGGTACATTTTTGGTATACATTTGCTTCTGCCGGGTCAGCTGAGCAGTGAATTTCTACTTAACTACCTCCTATCAGGAGAGACCTCAGGGCTGCATCTTTTGAGCGCAGTACTGAGCCTGAAAAGCGTTTACAACCCCACTTACAAGTAAAACTAGCTAAAATGTGCCTGGCTGCTGTTCACTGAAAAGCTCATTCTGGGTACATTTTTGGTATACATTTGCTTCTGCCGGGTCAGCTGAGCAGTGAATTCCTACTTAACTACCCCCTATCAGGAGAGACCTCAGGGCTGCATCTTTTGAGCGCAGTACTGAGCCTGAAAAGCATTTACAACCCCAGTTACAAGTAAAACTAGCTAAAATGTGCCTGGCTGCTGTTCACTGAAAAGCTCATTCTGGGTACATTTTTGGTATACATTTGCTTCTGCCGGGTCAGCTGAGCAGTGAATTTCTACTTAACTACCTCCTATCAGGAGAGACCTCAGGGCTGCATCTTTTGAGCACAGTACTGAGCCTGAAAAGCGTTTACAACCCCACTTACAAGTAAAACTAGCTAAAATGTGCCTGGCTGCTGTTCACTGAAAAGCTCATTCTGGGTACATTTTTGGTATACATTTGCTTCTGCCGGGTCAGCTGAGCAGTGAATTTCTACTTAACTACCCCCTATCAGGAGAGACCTCAGGGCTGCATCTTTTGAGTGCAGTACTGAGCCTGAAAAGCGTTTACAACCCCACTTACAAGTAAAACTAGCTAAAATGTGCCTGGCTGCTGTTCACTGAAAAGCTCATTCTGGGTACATTTTTGGTATACATTTGCTTCTGCCGGGTCAGCTGAACAGTGAATTTCTACTTAACTACCCCCTATCAGGAGAGACCTCAGGACTGCATCTTTTGAGTGCAGTACTGAGCCTGAAAAGCGTTTACAACCCCAGTTACAAGTAAAACTAGCTAAAATGTGCCTGGCTGCTGTTCACTGAAAAGCTCATTCTGGGTACATTTTTGGTATACATTTGCTTCTGCCGGGTCAGCTGAGCAGTGAATTTCTACTTAACTACCTCCTATCAGGAGAGACCTCAGGGCTGCATCTTTTGAGCGCAGTACTGAGCCTGAAAAGCGTTTACAACCCCACTTACAAGTAAAACTAGCTAAAATGTGCCTGGCTGCTGTTCACTGAAAAGCTCATTCTGGGTACATTTTTGGTATACATTTGCTTCTGCCGGGTCAGCTGAGCAGTGAATTTCTACTTAACTACCCCCTATCAGGAGAGACCTCAGGGCTGCATCTTTTGAGCGCAGTACTGAGCCTGAAAAGCGTTTACAACCCCAGTTACAAGTAAAACTAGCTAAAATGTACCTGGCTGCTGTTCACTGAAAAGCTCATTCTGGGTACATTTTTGGTATACATTTGCTTCTGCCGGGTCAGCTGAGTAGTGAATTTCTACTTAACTACCTCCTATCAGGAGAGACCTCAGGGCTGCATCTTTTGAGTGCAGTACTGAGCCTGAAAAGCGTTTACAACCCCACTTACAAGTAAAACTAGCTAAAATGTGCCTGGCTGCTGTTCACTGAAAAGCTAATTCTGGGTACATTTTTGGTATACATTTGCTTCTGCCGGGTCAGCTGAGCAGTGAATTTCTACTTAACTATCTCCTATCAGGAGAGACCTCAGGGCTGCATCTTTTGAGCGCAGTACTGAGCCTGAAAAGCGTTTCCAACCCCACTTACAAGTAAAACTAGCTTAAAATGTGCCTGGCTGCTGTTCACTGAAAAGCTCATTCTGGGTACATTTTTGGTATACATTTGCTTCTGCCGGGTCAGCTGAGCAGTGAATTTCTACTTAACTACCTCCTATCAGGAGAGACCTCAGGGCTGCATCTTTTGAGTGCAGTACTGAGCCTGAAAAGCGTTTACAACCCCACTTACAAGTAAAACTAGCTAAAATGTGCCTGGCTGCTGTTCACTGAAAAGCTCATTTTGGGTACATTTTTGGTATACATTTGCTTCTGCCGGGTCAGCTGAGCAGTGAATTTCTACTTAACTACCTCCTATCAGGAGAGACCTCAGGGCTGCATCTTTTGAGCGCAGTACTGAGCCTGAAAAGCGTTTACAACCCCACTTACAAGTAAAACTAGCTAAAATGTGCCTGGCTGCTGTTCACTAAAAAGCTCATTCTGGGTACATTTTTGGTATACATTTGCTTCTGCCGGGTCAGCTGAGCAGTGAATTTCTACTTAACTACCCCCTATCAGGAGAGACCTCAGGACTGCATCTTTTGAGCGCAGTACTGAGCCTGAAAAGCGTTTACAACCCCAGTTACAAGTAAAACTAGCTAAAATGTGCCTGGCTGCTGTTCACTGAAAAGCTCATTCTGGGTACATTTTTGGTATACATTTGCTTCTGCCGGGTCAGCTGAGCAGTGAATTTCTACTAAACTACCTCCTATCAGGAGAGACCTCAGGGCTGCATCTTTTGAGCGCAGTACTGAGCCTGAAAAGCGTTTACAACCCCAGTCACAAGTAAAACTAGCTAAAATGTGCCTGGCTGCTGTTCACTGAAAAGCTAATTCTGGGGACATTTTTGGTATACATTTACTTCTGCCGGGTCAGCTGAGCAGTGAATTTCTACTTAACTACCTCCTATCAGGAGAGACCTCAGGGCTGCATCTTTTGAGCGCAGTACTGAGCCTGAAAAGCGTTTACAACCCCACTTACAAGTAAAACTAGCTAAAATGTGCCTGGCTGCTGTTCACTGAAAAGCTCATTCTGGGTAAATTTTTGGTATACATTTGCTTCTGCCGGGTCAGCTGAGCAGTGAATTTCTACTTAACTACCTCCTATCAGGAGAGACCTCAGGGCTGCATCTTTTGAGCGCAGTACTGAGCCTGAAAAGCGTTTACAACCCCAGTTACAAGTAAAACTAGCTAAAATGTGCCTGGCTGCTGTTCACTGAAAAGCTCATTCTGGGTACATTTTTGGTATACATTTGCTTCTGCCGGGTCAGCTGAGCAGTGAATTTCTACTTAACTATCTCCTATCAGGAGAGACCTCAGGGCTGCATCTTTTGAGCGCAGTACTGAGCCTGAAAAGCGTTTCCAACCCCACTTACAAGTAAAACTAGCTAAAATGTGCCTGGCTGCTGTTCACTGAAAAGCACATTCTGGGTACATTTTTGGTATACATTTGCTTCTGCCGGGTCAGCTGAGCAGTGAATTTCTACTTAACTATCTCCTATCAGGAGAGACCTCAGGGCTGCATCTTTTGAGCGCAGTACTGAGCCTGAAAAGCGTTTCCAACCCCACTTACAAGTAAAACTAGCTAAAATGTGCCTGGCTGCTGTTCACTGAAAAGCTCATTTTGGGTAAATTTTTGGTATACATTTGCTTCTGCCGGGTCAGCTGAGCAGTGAATTTCTACTTAACTACCTCCTATCAGGAGAGACCTCAGGGCTGCATCTTTTGAGCGCAGTACTGAGCCTGAAAAGCGTTTACAACCCCACTTACAAGTAAAACTAGCTAAAATGTGCCTGGCTGCTGTTCACTGAAAAGCTCATTCTGGGTACATTTTTGGTATACATTTGCTTCTGCCGGGTCAGCTGAGCAGTGAATTTCTACTTAACTACCCCCTATCAGGAGAGACCTCAGGACTGCATCTTTTGAGCGCAGTACTGAGCCTGAAAAGCGTTTACAACCCCAGTTACAAGTAAAACTAGCTAAAATGTGCCTGGCTGCTGTTCACTGAAACGCTCATTCTGGGTACATTTTTGGTATACATTTGCTTCTGCCGGGTCAGCTGAGCAGTGAATTTCTACTTAACTACCTCCTATCAGGAGAGACCTCAGGGCTGCATCTTTTGAGCGCAGTACTGAGCCTGAAAAGCGTTTACAACCCCTGTCACAAGTAAAACTAGCTAAAATGTGCCTGGCTGCTGTTCACTGAAAAGCACATTCTGGGTACATTTTTGGTATACATTTGCTTCTGCCGGGTCAGCTGAGCAGTGAATTTCTACTTAACTACCCCCTATCAGGAGAGACCTCAGGGCTGCATCTTTTGAGCGCAGTACTGAGCCTGAAAAGCGTTTACAACCCCAGTTACAAGTAAAACTAGCTAAAATGTGCCTGGCTGCTGTTCACTGAAAAACTCATTCTGGGTACATTTTTGGTATACATTTGCTTCTGCCGGGTCAGCTGAGCAGTGAATTTCTACTTAACTATCTCCTATCAGGAGAGACCTCAGGGCTGCATCTTTTGAGCGCAGTACTGAGCCTGAAAAGCGTTTCCAACCCCACTTACAAGTAAAACTAGCTAAAATGTGCCTGGCTGCTGTTCACTGAAAAGCTCATTCTGGGTACATTTTTGGTATACATTTGCTTCTGCCGGGTCAGCTGAGCAGTGAATTTCTACTTAACTACCTCCTATCAGGAGAGACCTCAGGGCTGCATCTTTTGAGTGCAGTACTGAGCCTGAAAAGCATTTACAACCCCACTTACAAGTAAAACTAGCTAAAATGTGCCTGGCTGCTGTTCACTGAAAAGCTCATTTTGGGTACATTTTTGGTATACATTTGCTTCTGCCGGGTCAGCTGAGCAGTGAATTTCTACTTAACTACCTCCTATCAGGAGAGACCTCAGGGCTGCATCTTTTGAGCGCAGTACTGAGCCTGAAAAGCGTTTACAACCCCACTTACAAGTAAAACTAGCTAAAATGTGCCTGGCTGCTGTTCACTGAAAAGCTCATTCTGGGTACATTTTTGGTATACATTTGCTTCTGCCGGGTCAGCTGAGCAGTGAATTCCTACTTAACTACCCCCTATCAGGAGAGACCTCAGGGCTGCATCTTTTGAGCGCAGTACTGAGCCTGAAAAGCGTTTACAACCCCAGTTACAAGTAAAACTAGCTAAAATGTGCCTGGCTGCTGTTCACTGAAAAGCTCATTCTGGGTACATTTTTGGTATACATTTGCTTCTGCCGGGTCAGCTGAGCAGTGAATTTCTACTTAACTACCTCCTATCAGGAGAGACCTCAGGGCTGCATCTTTTGAGCACAGTACTGAGCCTGAAAAGCGTTTACAACCCCACTTACAAGTAAAACTAGCTAAAATGTGCCTGGCTGCTGTTCACTGAAAAGCTCATTCTGGGTACATTTTTGGTATACATTTGCTTCTGCCGGGTCAGCTGAGCAGTGAATTTCTACTTAAATACCCCCTATCAGGAGAGACCTCAGGGCTGCATCTTTTGAGCGCAGTACTGAGCCTGAAAAGCGTTTACAACCCCACTTACAAGTAAAACTAGCTAAAATGTGCCTGGCTGCTGTTCACTGAAAAGCTCATTCTGGGTACATTTTTGGTATACATTTGCTTCTGCCGGGTCAGCTGAGCAGTGAATTTCTACTTAACTACCCCCTATCAGGAGAGACCTCAGGACTGCATCTTTTGAGTGCAGTACTGAGCCTGAAAAGCGTTTACGACCCCAGTTACAAGTAAAACTAGCTAAAATGTGCCTGGCTGCTGTTCACTGAAAAGCTCATTCTGGGTACATTTTTGGTATACATTTGCTTCTGCCGGGTCAGCTGAGCAGTGAATTTCTACTTAACTACCTCCTATCAGGAGAGACCTCAGGGCTGCATCTTTTCAGCGCAGTACTGAGCCTGAAAAGCGTTTACAACCCCAGTCACAAGTAAAACTAGCTAAAATGTGCCTGGCTGCTGTTCACTGAAAAGCTCATTCTGGGTACATTTTTGGTATACATTTGCTTCTGCCGGGTCAGCTGAGCAGTGAATTTCTACTTAACTACCCCCTATCAGGAGAGACCTCAGGGCTGCATCTTTTGAGCGCAGTACTGAGCCTGAAAAGCGTTTCCAACCCCACTTACAAGTAAAACTAGCTAAAATGTGCCTGGCTGCTGTTCACTGAAAAGCACATTCTGGGTACATTTTTGGTATACATTTGCTTCTGCCGGGTCAGCTGAGCAGTGAATTTCTACTTAACTATCTCCTATCAGGAGAGACCTCAGGGCTGCATCTTTTGAGCGCAGTACTGAGCCTGAAAAGCGTTTCCAACCCCACTTACAAGTAAAACTAGCTAAAATGTGCCTGGCTGCTGTTCACTGAAAAGCTCATTTTGGGTAAATTTTTGGTATACATTTGCTTCTGCCGGGTCAGCTGAGCAGTGAATTTCTACTTAACTACCTCCTATCAGGAGAGACCTCAGGGCTGCATCTTTTGAGCGCAGTACTGAGCCTGAAAAGCGTTTACAACCCCACTTACAAGTAAAACTAGCTAAAATGTGCCTGGCTGCTGTTCACTGAAAAGCTCATTCTGGGTACATTTTTGGTATACATTTGCTTCTGCCGGGTCAGCTGAGCAGTGAATTTCTACTTAACTACCCCCTATCAGGAGAGACCTCAGGACTGCATCTTTTGAGCGCAGTACTGAGCCTGAAAAGCGTTTACAACCCCAGTTACAAGTAAAACTAGCTAAAATGTGCCTGGCTGCTGTTCACTGAAACGCTCATTCTGGGTACATTTTTGGTATACATTTGCTTCTGCCGGGTCAGCTGAGCAGTGAATTTCTACTTAACTACCTCCTATCAGGAGAGACCTCAGGGCTGCATCTTTTGAGCGCAGTACTGAGCCTGAAAAGCGTTTACAACCCCAGTCACAAGTAAAACTAGCTAAAATGTGCCTGGCTGCTGTTCACTGAAAAGCACATTCTGGGTACATTTTTGGTATACATTTGCTTCTGCCGGGTCAGCTGAGCAGTGAATTTCTACTTAACTACCCCCTATCAGGAGAGACCTCAGGGCTGCATCTTTTGAGCGCAGTACTGAGCCTGAAAAGCGTTTACAACCCCAGTTACAAGTAAAACTAGCTAAAATGTGCCTGGCTGCTGTTCACTGAAAAACTCATTCTGGGTACATTTTTGGTATACATTTGCTTCTGCCGGGTCAGCTGAGCAGTGAATTTCTACTTAACTATCTCCTATCAGGAGAGACCTCAGGGCTGCATCTTTTGAGCGCAGTACTGAGCCTGAAAAGCGTTTCCAACCCCACTTACAAGTAAAACTAGCTAAAATGTGCCTGGCTGCTGTTCACTGAAAAGCTCATTCTGGGTACATTTTTGGTATACATTTGCTTCTGCCGGGTCAGCTGAGCAGTGAATTTCTACTTAACTACCTCCTATCAGGAGAGACCTCAGGGCTGCATCTTTTGAGTGCAGTACTGAGCCTGAAAAGCATTTACAACCCCACTTACAAGTAAAACTAGCTAAAATGTGCCTGGCTGCTGTTCACTGAAAAGCTCATTTTGGGTACATTTTTGGTATACATTTGCTTCTGCCGGGTCAGCTGAGCAGTGAATTTCTACTTAACTACCCCCTATCAGGAGAGACCTCAGGGCTGCATCTTTTGAGCGCAGTACTGAGCCTGAAAAGCGTTTCCAACCCCACTTACAAGTAAAACTAGCTAAAATGTGCCTGGCTGCTGTTCACTGAAAAGCACATTCTGGGTACATTTTTGGTATACATTTGCTTCTGCCGGGTCAGCTGAGCAGTGAATTTCTACTTAACTATCTCCTATCAGGAGAGACCTCAGGGCTGCATCTTTTGAGCGCAGTACTGAGCCTGAAAAGCGTTTCCAACCCCACTTACAAGTAAAACTAGCTAAAATGTGCCTGGCTGCTGTTCACTGAAAAGCTCATTTTGGGTAAATTTTTGGTATACATTTGCTTCTGCCGGGTCAGCTGAGCAGTGAATTTCTACTTAACTACCTCCTATCAGGAGAGACCTCAGGGCTGCATCTTTTGAGCGCAGTACTGAGCCTGAAAAGCGTTTACAACCCCACTTACAAGTAAAACTAGCTAAAATGTGCCTGGCTGCTGTTCACTGAAAAGCTCATTCTGGGTACATTTTTGGTATACATTTGCTTCTGCCGGGTCAGCTGAGCAGTGAATTTCTACTTAACTACCCCCTATCAGGAGAGACCTCAGGACTGCATCTTTTGAGCGCAGTACTGAGCCTGAAAAGCGTTTACAACCCCAGTTACAAGTAAAACTAGCTAAAATGTGCCTGGCTGCTGTTCACTGAAACGCTCATTCTGGGTACATTTTTGGTATACATTTGCTTCTGCCGGGTCAGCTGAGCAGTGAATTTCTACTTAACTACCTCCTATCAGGAGAGACCTCAGGGCTGCATCTTTTGAGCGCAGTACTGAGCCTGAAAAGCGTTTACAACCCCAGTCACAAGTAAAACTAGCTAAAATGTGCCTGGCTGCTGTTCACTGAAAAGCACATTCTGGGTACATTTTTGGTATACATTTGCTTCTGCCGGGTCAGCTGAGCAGTGAATTTCTACTTAACTACCCCCTATCAGGAGAGACCTCAGGGCTGCATCTTTTGAGCGCAGTACTGAGCCTGAAAAGCGTTTACAACCCCAGTTACAAGTAAAACTAGCTAAAATGTGCCTGGCTGCTGTTCACTGAAAAACTCATTCTGGGTACATTTTTGGTATACATTTGCTTCTGCCGGGTCAGCTGAGCAGTGAATTTCTACTTAACTATCTCCTATCAGGAGAGACCTCAGGGCTGCATCTTTTGAGCGCAGTACTGAGCCTGAAAAGCGTTTCCAACCCCACTTACAAGTAAAACTAGCTAAAATGTGCCTGGCTGCTGTTCACTGAAAAGCTCATTCTGGGTACATTTTTGGTATACATTTGCTTCTGCCGGGTCAGCTGAGCAGTGAATTTCTACTTAACTACCTCCTATCAGGAGAGACCTCAGGGCTGCATCTTTTGAGTGCAGTACTGAGCCTGAAAAGCATTTACAACCCCACTTACAAGTAAAACTAGCTAAAATGTGCCTGGCTGCTGTTCACTGAAAAGCTCATTTTGGGTACATTTTTGGTATACATTTGCTTCTGCCGGGTCAGCTGAGCAGTGAATTTCTACTTAACTACCTCCTATCAGGAGAGACCTCAGGGCTGCATCTTTTGAGCACAGTACTGAGCCTGAAAAGCGTTTACAACCCCACTTACAAGTAAAACTAGCTAAAATGTGCCTGGCTGCTGTTCACTGAAAAGCTCATTCTGGGTACATTTTTGGTATACATTTGCTTCTGCCGGGTCAGCTGAGCAGTGAATTCCTACTTAACTACCCCCTATCAGGAGAGACCTCAGGGCTGCATCTTTTGAGCGCAGTACTGAGCCTGAAAAGCGTTTACAACCCCAGTTACAAGTAAAACTAGCTAAAATGTGCCTGGCTGCTGTTCACTGAAAAGCTCATTCTGGATACATTTTTGGTATACATTTGCTTCTGCCGGGTCAGCTGAGCAGTGAATTTCTACTTAACTACCTCCTATCAGGAGAGACCTCAGGGCTGCATCTTTTGAGCACAGTACTGAGCCTGAAAAGCGTTTACAACCCCACTTACAAGTAAAACTAGCTAAAATGTGCCTGGCTGCTGTTCACTGAAAAGCTCATTCTGGGTACATTTTTGGTATACATTTGCTTCTGCCGGGTCAGCTGAGCAGTGAATTTCTACTTAACTACCCCCTATCAGGAGAGACCTCAGGGCTGCATCTTTTGAGCGCAGTACTGAGCCTGAAAAGCGTTTACAACCCCACTTACAAGTAAAACTAGCTAAAATGTGCCTGGCTGCTGTTCACTGAAAAGCTCATTCTGGGTACATTTTTGGTATACATTTGCTTCTGCCGGGTCAGCTGAGCAGTGAATTTCTACTTAACTACCCCCTATCAGGAGAGACCTCAGGACTGCATCTTTTGAGTGCAGTACTGAGCCTGAAAAGCGTTTACGACCCCAGTTACAAGTAAAACTAGCTAAAATGTGCCTGGCTGCTGTTCACTGAAAAGCTCATTCTGGGTACATTTTTGGTATACATTTGCTTCTGCCGGGTCAGCTGAGCAGTGAATTTCTACTTAACTACCTCCTATCAGGAGAGACCTCAGGGCTGCATCTTTTGAGCGCAGTACTGAGCCTGAAAAGCGTTTACAACCCCAGTCACAAGTAAAACTAGCTAAAATGTGCCTGGCTGCTGTTCACTGAAAAGCTCATTCTGGGTACATTTTTGGTATACATTTGCTTCTGCCGGGTCAGCTGAGCAGTGAATTTCTACTTAACTACCCCCTATCAGGAGAGACCTCAGGGCTGCATCTTTTGAGCGCAGTACTGAGCCTGAAAAGCGTTTACAACCCCAGTTACAAGTAAAACTAGCTAAAATGTGCCTGGCTGCTGTTCACTGAAAAGCTTATTCTGGGTACATTTTTGGTATACATTTGCTTCTGCCGGGTCAGCTGAGCAGTGAATTTCTACTTAACTACCTCCTATCAGGAGAGACCTCAGGGCTGCATCTTTTGAGCGCAGTACTGAGCCTGAAAAGCGTTTACAACCCCAGTCACAAGTAAAACTAGCTAAAATGTGCCTGGCTGCTGTTCACTGAAAAGCTCATTCTGGGTACATTTTTAGTATACATTTGCTTCTGCCGGGTCAGCTGGGCATTGAATTTCTACTTAACTACCTCCAATCAGGAGAGACCTCAGGGCTGCATCTTTTGAGCGCAGTACTGAGCCTGAAAACCGTTTACAACCCCAGTTACAAGTAAAACTAGCTAAAATGTGCCTGGCTGATATTCACTGAAAAGCTCATTCTGGGTACATTTTTGGTATACATTTGCTTCTGCTGGGTCAGCTGAGCAGTGAATTTCTACTTAACTACCTCCTATCAGGAGAGACCTCAGGGCTGCATCTTTTGAGTGCAGTACTGAGCCTGAAAAGCGTTTACAACCCCACTTACAAGTAAAACTAGCTAAAATGTGCCTGGCTGCTGTTCACTGAAAAGCTAATTCTGGGTACATTTTTGGTATACATTTGCTTCTGCCGGGTCAGCTGAGCAGTGAATTTCTACTTAACTACCTCCTATCAGGAGAGACCTCAGGGCTGCATCTTTTGAGTGCAGTACTGAGCCTGAAAAGCGTTTACAACCCCACTTACAAGTAAAACTAGCTAAAATGTGCCTGGCTGCTGTTCACTGAAAAGCTCATTCTGGGTACATTTTTGGTATACATTTGCTTCTGCCGGGTCAGCTGAGCAGTGAATTTCTACTTAACTACCCCCTATCAGGAGAGACCTCAGGGCTGCATCTTTTGAGCGCAGTACTGAGCCTGAAAAGCGTTTACAACCCCAGTTACAAGTAAAACTAGCTAAAATGTACCTGGCTGCTGTTCACTGAAAAGCTCATTCTGGGTACATTTTTGGTATACATTTGCTTCTGCCGGGTCAGCTGAGTAGTGAATTTCTACTTAACTACCTCCTATCAGGAGAGACCTCAGGGCTGCATCTTTTGAGTGCAGTACTGAGCCTGAAAAGCGTTTACAACCCCACTTACAAGTAAAACTAGCTAAAATGTGCCTGGCTGCTGTTCACTGAAAAGCTAATTCTGGGTACATTTTTGGTATACATTTGCTTCTGCCGGGTCAGCTGAGCAGTGAATTTCTACTTAACTACCTCCTATCAGGAGAGACCTCAGGGCTGCATCTTTTGAGCGCAGTACTGAGCCTGAAAAGCGTTTACAACCCCACTTACAAGTAAAACTAGCTAAAATGTGCCTGGCTGCTGTTCACTGAAAAGCTCATTCTGGGTACATTTTTGGTATACATTTGCTTCTGCCGGGTCAGCTGAGCAGTGAATTTCTACTTAACTACCCCCTATCAGGAGAGACCTCAGGGCTGCATCTTTTGAGCGCAGTACTGAGCCTGAAAAGCGTTTCAACCCCAGTTACAAGTAAAACTAGCTAAAATGTGCCTGACTGCTGTTCACTGAAAAGCTCATTCTTGGTACATTTTTGGTATACATTTGCTTCTGCCGGGTCAGCTGAGCAGTGAATTTCTACTTAACTATCTCCTATCAGGAGAGACCTCAGGGCTGCATCTTTTGAGCGCAGTACTGAGCCTGAAAAGCGTTTCCAACCCCACTTACAAGTAAAACTAGCTAAAATGTGCCTGGCTGCTGTTCACTGAAAAGCTCATTCTGGGTACATTTTTGGTATACATTTGCTTCTGCCGGGTCAGCTGAGCAGTGAATTTCTACTTAACTACCTCCTATCAGGAGAGACCTCAGGGCTGCATCTTTTGAGTGCAGTACTGAGCCTGAAAAGCGTTTACAACCCCACTTACAAGTAAAACTAGCTAAAATGTGCCTGGCTGCTGTTCACTGAAAAGCTCATTTTGGGTACATTTTTGGTATACATTTGCTTCTGCCGGGTCAGCTGAGCAGTGAATTTCTACTTAACTACCTCCTATCAGGAGAGACCTCAGGGCTGCATCTTTTGAGCGCAGTACTGAGCCTGAAAAGCGTTTACAACCCCACTTACAAGTAAAACTAGCTAAAATGTGCCTGGCTGCTGTTCACTAAAAAGCTCATTCTGGGTACATTTTTGGTATACATTTGCTTCTGCCGGGTCAGCTGAGCAGTGAATTTTCTACTTAACTACCCCCTATCAGGGGAGACCTCAGGGCTGCATCTTTTGAGCGCAGTACTGAGCCTGAAAAGTGTTTACAACCCCACTTACAAGTAAAACTAGCTAAATTGTGCCTGGCTGCTGTTCACTGAAAAGCTCATTCTGGGTACATTTTTGGTATACATTTGCTTCTGCCGGGTCAGCTGAGCAGTGTATTTCTACTTAACTACCCCCTATCAGGAGAGACCTCAGGGTTGCATCTTTTGAGCGCAGTACTGAGCCTGAAAAGCGTTTACAACCCCAGTTACAAGTAAAACTAGCTAAAATGTGCCTGGCTGCTGTTCACTGAAAAGCTCATTCTGGGTACATTTTTGGTATACATTTGCGACTGCCGGGTCAGCTGAACAGTGAATTTCTACTTAACTATCTCCTATCAGGAGAGACCTCGAGGCTGCATCTTTTGAGCGCAGTACTGAGCCTGAAAACCGTTTACAACCCCACTTACAAGTAAAACTAGCTAAAATGTGCCTGGCTGCTGTTCACTGAAAAGCTCATTCTGGGTACACTTTTGGTATACATTTGCTTCTGCCGGGTCAGCTGAGCAGTGAATTTCTACTTAACTACCTCCTATCAGGAGAGACCTCAGGGCTGCATCTTTTGAGCGCAGTACTGAGCCTGAAAAGCGTTTACCACCCCACTTACAAGTAAAACTAGCTAAAATGTGCCTGGCTGCTGTTCACTGAAAAGCTCATTCTGGGTACATTTTTGTTATACATTTGCTTCTGCCGGGTCAGCTGAGCAGTGAGTTTCTACTAACTACCCACTATCAGGAGAGACCTCAGGGCTGCATCTTTTGAGCGCACTACTGAGCCTGAAAAGCGTTTACAACCCCAGTTACAAGTAAAACTAGCTAAAATGTGCCTGGCTGCTGTTCACTGAAAAGCTCATTCTGGGTACATTTTTGGTATACATTTGCTTCTGCCGGGTCAGCTGAGCAGTGAGTTTCTACTTAACTACCCCCTATCAGGAGAGACCTCAGGGCTGCATCTTTTGAGCGCACTACTGAGCCTGAAAAGCGTTTACAACCCCACTTACAAGTAAAACTAGCTAAAATGTGCCTGGCTGCTGTTCACTGAAAAGCTCATTCGGGTAAATTTTTGGTATACATTTGCTTCTGCCGGGTCAGCTGAGCAGTGTATTTCTACTTAACTACCCCCTATCAGGAGAGACCTCAGGGCTGCATCTTTTTAACGCAGTACTGAGCCTGAAAAGCGTTTACAACCCCAGTTACAAGTAAAACTAGCTAAAATGTGCCTGGCTGCTGTTCACTGAATAGCTCATTCTGGGTACATTTTTGGTATACATTTGCTTCTGCCGGGTCAGCTGAGCAGTGAATTTCTACTTAACTACCCCCTATCAGGAGAGACCTCAGGGCTGCATCTTTTGAGCGCAGTACTGAGCCTGAAAAGCGTTTACAACCCCAGTTACAAGTAAAACTAGCTAAAATGTGCCTGGCTGCTGTTCACTGAAAAGCTCATTCTGGGTACATTTTTGTTATACATTTGCTTCTGCCGGGTCAGCTGAGCAGTGAATTTCTACGTAACTACCCCCTATCAGGGGAGACCTCAGGGCTGCATCTTTTGAGCGCAGTACTGAGCCTGAAAAGCGTTTACAACCCCATTTACAAGTAAAACTAGCTAAATTGTGCCTGGCTGCTGTTCACTGAAACGCTCATTCTGGGTACATTTTTGGTATACATTTGCTTCTGCCGGGTCAGCTGAGCAGTGAATTTCTACTTAACTACCCCTTATCAGGAGAGACCTCAGGGCTGCATCTTTTGAGCGCAGTACTGAGCCTGAAAAGCATTTACAACCCCAGTTACAAGTAAAACTAGCTAAAATGTGTCTGGCTGCTGTTCACTGAAAAGCTCATTCTGGGTACATTTTTGGTATACATTTGCTTCTGCCGGGTCAGCTGAGCAGTGTATTTCTACTTAACTACCCCCTATCAGGAGAGACCTCAGGGCTGCATCTTTTTAACGCAGTACTGAGCCTGAAAAGCGTTTACAACCCCAGTTACAAGTAAAACTAGCTAAAATGTGCCTGGCTGCTGTTCACTGAAAAGCTCATTCTGGGTACATTTTTGTTATACATTTGCTTCTGCCGGGTCAGCTGAGCAGTGAATTTCTACGTAACTACCCCCTATCAGGGGAGACCTCAGGGCTGCATCTTTTGAGCGCAGTACTGAGCCTGAAAAGCGTTTACAACCCCACTTACAAGTAAAACTAGCTAAATTGTGCCTGGCTGCTGTTCACTGAAAAGCTCATTCTGGGTACATTTTTGTCATACATTTGCTTCTGCCGGGTCAGCTGAGCAGTGAATTTCTACGTAACTACCCCCTATCAGGGGAGACCTCAGGGCTGCATCTTTTGAGCGCAGTACTGAGCCTGAAAAGCGTTTACAACCCCACTTACAAGTAAAACTAGCTAAATTGTGCCTGGCTGCTGTTCACTGAAAAGCTCATTCTGGGTACATTTTTGGTATACATTTGCTTCTGCCGGGTCAGCTGAGCAGTGTATTTCTACTTAACTACCCCCTATCAGGAGAGACCTCAGGGTTGCATCTTTTGAGCGCAGTACTGAGCCTGAAAAGCGTTTACAACCCCAGTTACAAGTAAAACTAGCTAAAATGTGCCTGGCTGCTGTTCACTGAAAAGCTCATTCTGGGTACATTTTTGGTATACATTTGCTTCTGCCGGGTCAGCTGAACAGTGAATTTCTACTTAACTACCTCCTATCAGGAGAGACCTCAGGGCTGTATCTTTTGAGCGCAGTACTGAGCCTGAAAAGCGTTTACAACCCCACTTACAAGTAAAACTAGCTAAAATGTGCCTGGCTGCTGTTCACTGAATAGCTCATTCTGGGTACATTTTTGGTATACATTTGCTTCTGCAGGGTCAGCTGAGCAGTGAATTTCTACTTAACTACCTCCTATCAGGAGAGACCTCAGGGCTGCATCTTTTGAGCGCAGTACTGAGCCTGAAAAGCGTTTACAACCCCACTTACAAGTAAAACTAGCTAAAATGTGCCTGGCTGCTGTTCACTGAAAAGCTCATTCTGGGTACATTTTTGGTATACATTTGCTTCTGCCGGGTCAGCTGAGCAGTGAATTTCTACTTAACTACCTCCTATCAGGAGAGACCTCAGGGCTGCATCTTTTGAGCGCAGTACTGAGCCTGAAAAGCATTTACAACCCCAGTTACAAGTAAAACTAGCTAAAATGTGTCTGGCTGCTGTTCACTGAAAAGCTCATTCTGGGTACATTGTTGGTATACATTTGCTTCTGCCGGGTCAGCTGAGCAGTGTATTTCTACTTAACTACCCCCTATCAGGAGAGACCTCAGGGCTGCATCTTTTGAGCGCAGTACTGAGCCTGAAAAGCGTTTACAACCCCAGTTACAAGTAAAACTAGCTAAAATGTGCCTGGCTGCTGTTCACTGAAAAGCTCATTCTGGGTACATTTTTGTTATACATTTGCTTCTGCCGGGTCAGCTGAGCAGTGAATTTCTACGTAACTACCCCCTATCAGGGGAGACCTCAGGGCTGCATCTTTTGAGCGCAGTACTGAGCCTGAAAAGCGTTTACAACCCCACTTACAAGTAAAACTAGCTAAATTGTGCCTGGCTGCTGTTCACTGAAAAGCTCATTCTGGGTACATTTTTGGTATACATTTGCTTCTGCCGGGTCAGCTGAGCAGTGTATTTCTACTTAACTACCCCCTATCAGGAGAGACCTCAGGGTTGCATCTTTTGAGCGCAGTACTGAGCCTGAAAAGCGTTTACAACCCCAGTTACAAGTAAAACTAGCTAAAATGTGCCTGGCTGCTGTTCACTGAAAAGCTCATTCTGGGTACATTTTTGGTATACATTTGCTTCTGCCGGGTCAGCTGAACAGTGAATTTCTACTTAACTACCTCCTATCAGGAGAGACCTCAGGGCTGTATCTTTTGAGCGCAGTACTGAGCCTGAAAAGCGTTTACAACCCCACTTACAAGTAAAACTAGCTAAAATGTGCCTGGCTGCTGTTCACTGAATAGCTCATTCTGGGTACATTTTTGTTATACATTTGCTTCTGCAGGGTCAGCTGAGCAGTGAATTTCTACTTAACTACCTCCTATCAGGAGAGACCTCAGGGCTGCATCTTTTGAGCGCAGTACTGAGCCTGAAAAGCGTTTACAACCCCACTTACAAGTAAAACTAGCTAAAATGTGCCTGGCTGCTGTTCACTGAAAAGCTCATTCTGGGTACATTTTTGGTATACATTTGCTTCTGCCGGGTCAGCTGAGCAGTGAATTTCTACGTAACTACCCCCTATCAGGGGAGACCTCAGGGCTGCATCTTTTGAGCGCAGTACTGAGCCTGAAAAGCGTTTACAACCCCACTTACAAGTAAAACTAGCTAAACTGTGCCTGGCTGCTGTTCACTGAAAAGCTCATTCTGGGTACATTTTTGGTATACATTTGCTTCTGCCGGGTCAGCTGAGCAGTGTATTTCTACTTAACTACCCCCTATCAGGAGAGACCTCAGGGTTGCATCTTTTGAGCGCAGTACTGAGCCTGAAAAGCGTTTACAACCCCAGTTACAAGTAAAACTAGCTAAAATGTGCCTGGCTGCTGTTCACTGAAAAGCTCATTCTGGGTACATTTTTGGTATACATTTGCTTCTGCCGGGTCAGCTGAACAGTGAATTTCTACTTAACTACCTCCTATCAGGAGAGACCTCAGGGCTGTATCTTTTGAGCGCAGTACTGAGCCTGAAAAGCGTTTACAACCCCACTTACAAGTAAAACTAGCTAAAATGTGCCTGGCTGCTGTTCACTGAATAGCTCATTCTGGGTACATTTTTGGTATACATTTGCTTCTGCAGGGTCAGCTGAGCAGTGAATTTCTACTTAACTACCTCCTATCAGGAGAGACCTCAGGGCTGCATCTTTTGAGCGCAGTACTGAGCCTGAAAACCGTTTACAACCCCACTTACAAGTAAAACTAGCTAAAATGTGCCTGGCTGCTGTTCACTGAAAAGCTCATTCTGGGTACATTTTTGTTATACATTTGCTTCTGCCGGGTCAGCTGAGCAGTGAATTTCTACTTAACTACCCCCTATCAGGAGAGACCTCAGGGCTGCATCTTTTGAGCGCAGTACTGAGCCTGAAAAGCGTTTCCAACCCCACTTACAAGTAAAACTAGCTAAAATGTGCCTGGCTGCTGTTCACTGAAAAGCTCATTCTGGGTACATTTTTGGTATACATTTGCTTCTGCCGGGTCAGCTGAGCAGTGAATTTCTACTTAACTACCCCCTATCAGGAGAGACCTCAGGGCTGCATCTTTTGAGCGCAGTACTGAGCCTGAAAAGCATTTACAAACCCAGTTACAAGTAAAACTAGCTAAAATGTGTCTGGCTGCTGTTCACTGAAAAGCTCATTCTGGGTACATTTTTGGTATACATTTGCTTCTGCCGGGTCAGCTGAGCAGTGTATTTCTACTTAACTACCCCCTATCAGGAGAGACCTCAGGGCTGCATCTTTTGAGCGCAGTACTGAGCCTGAAAAGCGTTTACAACCCCACTTACAAGTAAAACTAGCTAAAATGTGCCTGGCTGCTGTTCACTGAAAAGCTCATTCTGGGTACATTTTTGTTATACATTTGCTTCTGCCGGGTCAGCTGAGCAGTGAATTTCTACGTAACTACCCCCTATCAGGGGAGACCTCAGGGCTGCATCTTTTGAGCGCAGTACTGAGCCTGAAAAGCGTTTACAACCCCACTTACAAGTAAAACTAGCTAAATTGTGCCTGGCTGCTGTTCACTGAAAAGCTCATTCTGGGTACATTTTTGTTATACATTTGCTTCTGCCGGGTCAGCTGAGCAGTGAATTTCTACGTAACTACCCCCTATCAGGGGAGACCTCAGGGCTGCATCTTTTGAGCGCAGTACTGAGCCTGAAAAGCGTTTACAACCCCACTTACAAGTAAAACTAGCTAAATTGTGCCTGGCTGCTGTTCACTGAAAAGCTCATTCTGGGTACATTTTTGTTATACATTTGCTTCTGCCGGGTCAGCTGAGCAGTGAATTTCTACGTAACTACCCCCTATCAGGGGAGACCTCAGGGCTGCATCTTTTGAGCGCAGTACTGAGCCTGAAAAGCGTTTACAACCCCACTTACAAGTAAAACTAGCTAAATTGTGCCTGGCTGCTGTTCACTGAAAAGCTCATTCTGGGTACATTTTTGGTATACATTTGCTTCTGCCGGGTCAGCTGAGCAGTGTATTTCTACTTAACTACCCCCTATCAGGAGAGACCTCATGGTTGCATCTTTTGAGCGCAGTACTGAGCCTGAAAAGCGTTTACAACCCCAGTTACAAGTAAAACTAGCTAAAATGTGCCTGGCTGCTGTTCACTGAAAAGCTCATTCTGGGTACATTTTTGGTATACATTTGCTTCTGCCGGGTCAGCTGAACAGTGAATTTCTACTTAACTACCTCCTATCAGGAGAGACCTCAGGGCTGTATCTTTTGAGCGCAGTACTGAGCCTGAAAAGCGTTTACAACCGCACTTACAAGTAAAACTAGCTAAAATGTGTCTGGCTGCTGTTCACTGAATAGCTCATTCTGGGTACATATTTGGTATACATTTGCTTCTGCAGGGTCAGCTGAGCAGTGAATTTCTACTTAACTACCTCCTATCAGGAGAGACCTCAGGGCTGCATCTTTTGAGCGCAGTACTGAGCCTGAAAACCGTTTACAACCCCACTTACAAGTAAAACTAGCTAAAATGTGCCTGGCTGCTGTTCACTGAAAAGCTCATTCTGGGTACATTTTTGTTATACATTTGCTTCTGCCGGGTCAGCTGAGCAGTGAATTTCTACTTAACTACCCCCTATCAAGAGAGACCTCAGGGCTGCATCTTTTGAGCGCAGTACTGAGCCTGAAAAGCGTTTCCAACCCCACTTACAAGTAACACTAGCTAAAATGTGCCTGGCTGCTGTTCACTGAAAAGCTCATTCTGGGTACATTTTTGGTATACATTTGCTTCTGCCGGGTCAGCTGAGCAGTGAATTTCTACTTAACTACCTCCTATCAGGAGAGACCTCAGGGCTGCATGTTTTGAGTGCAGTACTGAGCCTGAAAAGCGTTTACAACCCCACTTACAAGTAAAACTAGCTAAAATGTGCCTGGCTGCTGTTCACTGAATAGCTCATTCTGGGTCCATTTTTGGTATACATTTGCTTCTGCCGGGTCAGCTGAGCAGTGAATTTCTACTTAACAACCTCCTATCAGGAGAGACATCAGGGCTGCATCTTTTGAGCGCAGTACTGAGCCTGAAAAGCGTTTCCAACCCCACTTACAAGTAAAACTAGCTAAAATGTGCCTGGCTGCTGTCACTGAATAGCTCATCCTGGGTACATTTTTGGTATACATTTGCTTCTGCCGGGTCAGCTGAGCAGTGAATTTCTACTTAACTACCCCCTATCAGGAGAGACCTCAGGGCTGCATCTTTTGAGCGCAGTACTGAGCCTGAAAACCGTTTACAACCCCACTTACAAGTAAAACTAGCTAAAATGTGCCTGGCTGCTGTTCACTGAAAAGCTCATTCTAGGTACATTTTTAGTATACATTTGCTTCTGCCGGGTCAGCTGAGCAGTGAGTTTCTACTTAACTACCCCCTATCAGGAGAGACCTCAGGGCTGCATCTTTTGAGCGCACTACTGAGCCTGAAAAGCGTTTACAACCCCACTTACAAGTAAAACTAGCTAAAATGTGCCTGGCTGCTGTTCACTGAAAAGCTCATTCTGGGTACATTTTTGTTATACATTTGCTTCTGCCGGGTCAGCTGAGCAGTGAGTTTCCACTTAACTACCCCCTATCAGGAGAGACCTCAGGGCTGCATCTTTTGAGCGCACTACTGAGCCTGAAAAGCGTTTACAACCCCACTTACAAGTAAAACTAGCTAAAATGTGCCTGGCTGCTGTTCACTGAATAGCTCATTCTGGGTACATTTTTGGTATACATTTGCTTCTGCCGGGTCAGCTGAGCAGTGAATTTCTACTTAACTACCCCCTATCAGGAGAGACCTCAGGGCTGCATCTTTTGAGCGCAGTACTGAGCCTGAAAAGCATTTACAACCCCAGTTACAAGTAAAACTAGCTAAAATGTGTCTGGCTGCTGTTCACTGAAAAGCTCATTCTGGGTCCATTTTTGGTATACATTTGCTTCTGCCGGGTCAGCTGAGCAGTGTATTTCTACTTAACTACCCCCTATCAGGAGAGACCTCAGGGCTGCATCTTTTGAGCGCAGTACTGAGCCTGAAAAGCGTTTACAACCCCAGTTACAAGTAAAACTAGCTAAAATGTGCCTGGCTGCTGTTCACTGAAAAGCTCATTCTGGGTACATTTTTGTTATACATTTGCTTCTGCCGGGTCAGCTGAGCAGTGAATTTCTACGTAACTACCCCCTATCAGGGGAGACCTCAGGGCTGCATCTTTTGAGCGCAGTACTGAGCCTATAAAGCGTTTACAACCCCACTTACAAGTAAAACTAGCTAAATTGTGCCTGGCTGCTGTTCACTGAAAAGCTCATTCGGGTAAATTTTTGGTATACATTTGCTTCTGCCGGGTCAGCTGAGCAGTGTATTTCTACTTAACTACCCCCTATCAGGAGAGACCTCAGGGTTGCATCTTTTGAGCGCAGTACTGAGCCTGAAAAGCGATTACAACCCCAGTTACAAGTAAAACTAGCTAAAATGTGCCTGGCTGCTGTTCACTGAAACGCTCATTCTGGGTACATTTTTGTTATACATTTGCTTCTGCCGGGTCAGCTGAGCAGTGAGTTTCTACTTAACTACCCCCTATCAGGGGAGACCTCAGGGCTGCATCTTTTGAGCGCAGTACTGAGCCTGAAAAGCGTTTACAACCCCACTTACAAGTAAAACTAGCTAAATTGTGCCTGGCTGCTGTTCACTGAAACGCTCATTCTGGGTACATTTTTGGTATACATTTGCTTCTGCCGGGTCAGCTGAGCAGTGAATTTCTACTTAACTACCCCTTATCAGGAGAGACCTCAGGGCTGCATCTTTTGAGCGCAGTACTGAGCCTGAAAAGCATTTACAACCCCAGTTACAAGTAAAACTAGCTAAAATGTGTCTGGCTGCTGTTCACTGAAAAGCTCATTCTGGGTACATTTTTGGTATACATTTGCTTCTGCCGGGTCAGCTGAGCAGTGTATTTCTACTTAACTACCCCCTATCAGGAGAGACCTCAGGGCTGCATCTTTTTAACGCAGTACTGAGCCTGAAAAGCGTTTACAACCCCAGTTACAAGTAAAACTAGCTAAAATGTGCCTGGCTGCTGTTCACTGAAAAGCTCATTCTGGGTACATTTTTGTTATACATTTGCTTCTGCCGGGTCAGCTGAGCAGTGAATTTCTACGTAACTACCCCCTATCAGGGGAGACCTCAGGGCTGCATCTTTTGAGCGCAGTACTGAGCCTGAAAAGCGTTTACAACCCCACTTACAAGTAAAACTAGCTAAATTGTGCCTGGCTGCTGTTCACTGAAAAGCTCATTCTGGGTACATTTTTGTTATACATTTGCTTCTGCCGGGTCAGCTGAGCAGTGAATTTCTACGTAACTACCCCCTATCAGGGGAGACCTCAGGGCTGCATCTTTTGAGCGCAGTACTGAGCCTGAAAAGCGTTTACAACCCCACTTACAAGTAAAACTAGCTAAATTGTGCCTGGCTGCTGTTCACTGAAAAGCTCATTCTGGGTACATTTTTGGTATACATTTGCTTCTGCCGGGTCAGCTGAGCAGTGTATTTCTACTTAACTACCCCCTATCAGGAGAGACCTCAGGGTTGCATCTTTTGAGCGCAGTACTGAGCCTGAAAAGCGTTTACAACCCCAGTTACAAGTAAAACTAGCTAAAATGTGCCTGGCTGCTGTTCACTGAAAAGCTCATTCTGGGTACATTTTTGGTATACATTTGCTTCTGCCGGGTCAGCTGAACAGTGAATTTCTACTTAACTACCTCCTATCAGGAGAGACCTCGGGGCTGTATCTTTTGAGCGCAGTACTGAGCCTGAAAAGCGTTTACAACCCCACTTACAAGTAAAACTAGCTAAAATGTGCCTGGCTGCTGTTCACTGAATAGCTCATTCTGGGTACATTTTTGGTATACATTTGCTTCTGCAGGGTCAGCTGAGCAGTGAATTTCTACTTAACTACCTCCTATCAGGAGAGACCTCAGGGCTGCATCTTTTGAGCGCAGTACTGAGCCTGAAAAGCGTTTACAACCCCACTTACAAGTAAAACTAGCTAAAATGTGCCTGGCTGCTGTTCACTGAAAAGCTCATTCTGGGTACATTTTTGGTATACATTTGCTTCTGCCGGGTCAGCTGAGCAGTGAATTTCTACTTAACTACCTCCTATCAGGAGAGACCTCAGGGCTGCATCTTTTGAGCGCAGTACTGAGCCTGAAAAGCATTTACAACCCCAGTTACAAGTAAAACTAGCTAAAATGTGTCTGGCTGCTGTTCACTGAAAAGCTCATTCTGGGTACATTGTTGGTATACATTTGCTTCTGCCGGGTCAGCTGAGCAGTGTATTTCTACTTAACTACCCCCTATCAGGAGAGACCTCAGGGCTGCATCTTTTGAGCGCAGTACTGAGCCTGAAAAGCGTTTACAACCCCAGTTACAAGTAAAACTAGCTAAAATGTGCCTGGCTGCTGTTCACTGAAAAGCTCATTCTGGGTACATTTTTGTTATACATTTGCTTCTGCCGGGTCAGCTGAGCAGTGAATTTCTACGTAACTACCCCCTATCAGGGGAGACCTCAGGGCTGCATCTTTTGAGCGCAGTACTGAGCCTGAAAAGCGTTTACAACCCCACTTACAAGTAAAACTAGCTAAATTGTGCCTGGCTGCTGTTCACTGAAAAGCTCATTCTGGGTACATTTTTGTTATACATTTGCTTCTGTCGGGTCAGCTGAGCAGTGAATTTCTACGTAACTACCCCCTATCAGGGGAGACCTCAGGGCTGCATCTTTTGAGCGCAGTACTGAGCCTGAAAAGCGTTTACAACCCCACTTACAAGTAAAACTAGCTAAATTGTGCCTGGCTGCTGTTCACTGAAAAGCTCATTCTGGGTACATTTTTGGTATACATTTGCTTCTGCCGGGTCAGCTGAGCAGTGTATTTCTACTTAACTACCCCCTATCAGGAGAGACCTCAGGGTTGCATCTTTTGAGCGCAGTACTGAGCCTGAAAAGCGTTTACAACCCCAGTTACAAGTAAAACTAGCTAAAATGTGCCTGGCTGCTGTTCACTGAAAAGCTCATTCTGGGTACATTTTTGGTATACATTTGCTTCTGCCGGGTCAGCTGAACAGTGAATTTCTACTTAACTACCTCCTATCAGGAGAGACCTCAGGGCTGTATCTTTTGAGCGCAGTACTGAGCCTGAAAAGCGTTTACAACCCCACTTACAAGTAAAACTAGCTAAAATGTGCCTGGCTGCTGTTCACTGAATAGCTCATTCTGGGTACATTTTTGGTATACATTTGCTTCTGCAGGGTCAGCTGAGCAGTGAATTTCTACTTAACTACCTCCTATCAGGAGAGACCTCAGGGCTGCATCTTTTGAGCGCAGTACTGAGCCTGAAAACCGTTTACAACCCCACTTACAAGTAAAACTAGCTAAAATGTGCCTGGCTGCTGTTCACTGAAAAGCTCATTCTGGGTACATTTTTGTTATACATTTGCTTCTGCCGGGTCAGCTGAGCAGTGAATTTCTACTTAACTACCCCCTATCAGGAGAGACCTCAGGGCTGCATCTTTTGAGCGCAGTACTGAGCCTGAAAAGCGTTTCCAACCCCACTTACAAGTAAAACTAGCTAAAATGTGCCTGGCTGCTGTTCACTGAAAAGCTCATTCTGGGTACATTTTTGTTATACATTTGCTTCTGCCGGGTCAGCTGAGCAGTGAATTTCTACTTAACCACCCCCTATCAGGAGAGACCTCAGGGCTGCATGTTTTGAGCGCACTACTGAGCCTGAAAAGCGTTTACAACCCCACTTACAAGTAAAACTAGCTAAAATGTGCCTGGCTGCTGTTCACTGAATAGCTCATTCTGGGTACATTTTTGGTATACATTTGCTTCTGCCGGGTCAGCTGAGCAGTGAATTTCTACTTAACTACCCCCTATCAGGAGAGACCTCAGGGCTGCATCTTTTGAGCGCAGTACTGAGCCTGAAAAGCATTTACAAACCCAGTTACAAGTAAAACTAGCTAAAATGTGTCTGGCTGCTGTTCACTGAAAAGCTCATTCTGGGTACATTTTTGGTATACATTTGCTTCTGCCGGGTCAGCTGAGCAGTGTATTTCTACTTAACTACCCCCTATCAGGAGAGACCTCAGGGCTGCATCTTTTGAGCGCAGTACTGAGCCTGAAAAGCGTTTACAACCCCACTTACAAGTAAAACTAGCTAAAATGTGCCTGGCTGCTGTTCACTGAAAAGCTCATTCTGGGTACATTTTTGTTATACATTTGCTTCTGCCGGGTCAGCTGAGCAGTGAATTTCTACGTAACTACCCCCTATCAGGGGAGACCTCAGGGCTGCATCTTTTGAGCGCAGTACTGAGCCTGAAAAGCGTTTACAACCCCACTTACAAGTAAAACTAGCTAAATTGTGCCTGGCTGCTGTTCACTGAAAAGCTCATTCTGGGTACATTTTTGTTATACATTTGCTTCTGCCGGGTCAGCTGAGCAGTGAATTTCTACGTAACTACCCCCTATCAGGGGAGACCTCAGGGCTGCATCTTTTGAGCGCAGTACTGAGCCTGAAAAGCGTTTACAACCCCACTTACAAGTAAAACTAGCTAAATTGTGCCTGGCTGCTGTTCACTGAAAAGCTCATTCTGGGTACATTTTTGTTATACATTTGCTTCTGCCGGGTCAGCTGAGCAGTGAATTTCTACGTAACTACCCCCTATCAGGGGAGACCTCAGGGCTGCATCTTTTGAGCGCAGTACTGAGCCTGAAAAGCGTTTACAACCCCACTTACAAGTAAAACTAGCTAAATTGTGCCTGGCTGCTGTTCACTGAAAAGCTCATTCTGGGTACATTTTTGGTATACATTTGCTTCTGCCGGGTCAGCTGAGCAGTGTATTTCTACTTAACTACCCCCTATCAGGAGAGACCTCAGGGTTGCATCTTTTGAGCGCAGTACTGAGCCTGAAAAGCGTTTACAACCCCAGTTACAAGTAAAACTAGCTAAAATGTGCCTGGCTGCTGTTCACTGAAAAGCTCATTCTGGGTACATTTTTGGTATACATTTGCTTCTGCCGGGTCAGCTGAACAGTGAATTTCTACTTAACTACCTCCTATCAGGAGAGACCTCAGGGCTGTATCTTTTGAGCGCAGTACTGAGCCTGAAAAGCGTTTACAACCCCACTTACAAGTAAAACTAGCTAAAATGTGCCTGGCTGCTGTTCACTGAATAGCTCATTCTGGGTACATTTTTGGTATACATTTGCTTCTGCAGGGTCAGCTGAGCAGTGAATTTCTACTTAACTACCTCCTATCAGGAGAGACCTCAGGGCTGCATCTTTTGAGCGCAGTACTGAGCCTGAAAACCGTTTACAACCCCACTTACAAGTAAAACTAGCTAAAATGTGCCTGGCTGCTGTTCACTGAAAAGCTCATTCTGGGTACATTTTTGTTATACATTTGCTTCTGCCGGGTCAGCTGAGCAGTGAATTTCTACTTAACTACCCCCTATCAGGAGAGACCTCAGGGCTGCATCTTTTGAGCGCAGTACTGAGCCTGAAAAGCGTTTCCAACCCCACTTACAAGTAAAACTAGCTAAAATGTGCCTGGCTGCTGTTCACTGAAAAGCTCATTCTGGGTACATTTTTGGTATACATTTGCTTCTGCCGGGTCAGCTGAGCAGTGAATTTCTACTTAACCACCCCCTATCAGGAGAGACCTCAGGGCTGCATGTTTTGAGCGCACTACTGAGCCTGAAAAGCGTTTACAACCCCACTTACAAGTAAAACTAGCTAAAATGTGCCTGGCTGCTGTTCACTGAATAGCTCATTCTGGGTACATTTTTGGTATACATTTGCTTCTGCCGGGTCAGCTGAGCAGTGAATTTCTACTTAACTACCCCCTATCAGGAGAGACCTCAGGGCTGCATCTTTTGAGCGCAGTACTGAGCCTGAAAAGCATTTACAAACCCAGTTACAAGTAAAACTAGCTAAAATGTGTCTGGCTGCTGTTCACTGAAAAGCTCATTCTGGGTACATTTTTGGTATACATTTGCTTCTGCCGGGTCAGCTGAGCAGTGTATTTCTACTTAACTACCCCCTATCAGGAGAGACCTCAGGGCTGCATCTTTTGAGCGCAGTACTGAGCCTGAAAAGCGTTTACAACCCCACTTACAAGTAAAACTAGCTAAAATGTGCCTGGCTGCTGTTCACTGAAAAGCTCATTCTGGGTACATTTTTGTTATACATTTGCTTCTGCCGGGTCAGCTGAGCAGTGAATTTCTACGTAACTACCCCCTATCAGGGGAGACCTCAGGGCTGCATCTTTTGAGCGCAGTACTGAGCCTGAAAAGCGTTTACAACCCCACTTACAAGTAAAACTAGCTAAATTGTGCCTGGCTGCTGTTCACTGAAAAGCTCATTCTGGGTACATTTTTGTTATACATTTGCTTCTGCCGGGTCAGCTGAGCAGTGAATTTCTACGTAACTACCCCCTATCAGGGGAGACCTCAGGGCTGCATCTTTTGAGCGCAGTACTGAGCCTGAAAAGCGTTTACAACCCCACTTACAAGTAAAACTAGCTAAATTGTGCCTGGCTGCTGTTCACTGAAAAGCTCATTCTGGTACATTTTTGGTATACATTTGCTTCTGCCGGGTCAGCTGAGCAGTGTATTTCTACTTAACTACCCCCTATCAGGAGAGACCTCATGGTTGCATCTTTTGAGCGCAGTACTGAGCCTGAAAAGCGTTTACAACCCCAGTTACAAGTAAAACTAGCTAAAATGTGCCTGGCTGCTGTTCACTGAAAAGCTCATTCTGGGTACATTTTTGGTATACATTTGCTTCTGCCGGGTCAGCTGAACAGTGAATTTCTACTTAACTACCTCCTATCAGGAGAGACCTCAGGGCTGTATCTTTTGAGCGCAGTACTGAGCCTGAAAAGCGTTTACAACCGCACTTACAAGTAAAACTAGCTAAAATGTGTCTGGCTGCTGTTCACTGAATAGCTCATTCTGGGTACATATTTGGTATACATTTGCTTCTGCAGGGTCAGCTGAGCAGTGAATTTCTACTTAACTACCTCCTATCAGGAGAGACCTCAGGGCTGCATCTTTTGAGCGCAGTACTGAGCCTGAAAACCGTTTACAACCCCACTTACAAGTAAAACTAGCTAAAATGTGCCTGGCTGCTGTTCACTGAAAAGCTCATTCTGGGTACATTTTTGTTATACATTTGCTTCTGCCGGGTCAGCTGAGCAGTGAATTTCTACTTAACTACCCCCTATCAAGAGAGACCTCAGGGCTGCATCTTTTGAGCGCAGTACTGAGCCTGAAAAGCGTTTCCAACCCCACTTACAAGTAACACTAGCTAAAATGTGCCTGGCTGCTGTTCACTGAAAAGCTCATTCTGGGTACATTTTTGGTATACATTTGCTTCTGCCGGGTCAGCTGAGCAGTGAATTTCTACTTAACTACCTCCTATCAGGAGAGACCTCAGGGCTGCATGTTTTGAGCGCAGTACTGAGCCTGAAAAGCGTTTACAACCCCACTTACAAGTAAAACTAGCTAAAATGTGCCTGGCTGCTGTTCACTGAATAGCTCATTCTGGGTCCATTTTTGGTATACATTTGCTTCTGCCGGGACAGCTGAGCAGTGAGTTTCTACTTAACTACCCCCTATCAGGAGAGACCTCAGGGCTGCATCTTTTGAGCGCAGTACTGAGCCTGAAAAGCGTTTACAACCCCACTTACAAGTAAAACTAGCTAAAATGTGCCTGGCGGCTGTTCACTGAAAAGCAGTGTATTTCTACTTAACTACCCCCTATCAGGAGAGACCTCAGGGCTGCATCTTTTGAGCGCAGTACTGAGCCTGAAAAGCGTTTACAACCCCAGTTACAAGTAAAACTAGCTAAAATGTGCCTGGCTGCTGTTCACTGAAAAGCTCATTCTGGGTACATTTTTGTTGTACATTTGCTTCTGCCGGGTCAGCTGAGCAGTGAATTTCTACTTAACTACCCCCTATCAGGGGAGACCTCAGGGCTGCATCTTTTGAGCGCAGTACTGAGCCTGAAAAGTGTTTACAACCCCACTTACAAGTAAAACTAGCTAAATTGTGCCTGGCTGCTGTTCACTGAAAAGCTCATTCTGGGTACATTTTTGGTATACATTTGCTTCTGCCGGGTCAGCTGAGCAGTGTATTTCTACTTAACTACCCCCTATCAGGAGAGACCTCAGGGTTGCATCTTTTGAGCGCAGTACTGAGCCTGAAAAGCGTTTACAACCCCAGTTACAAGTAAAACTAGCTAAAATGTGCCTGGCTGCTGTTCACTGAAAAGCTCATTCTGGGTACATTTTTGGTATACATTTGCGACTGCCGGGTCAGCTGAACAGTGAATTTCTACTTAACTACCTCCTATCAGGAGAGACCTCAGGGCTGCATCTTTTGAGCGCAGTACTGAGCCTGAAAACCGTTTACAACCCCACTTACAAGTAAAACTAGCTAAAATGTGCCTGGCTGCTGTTCACTGAAAAGCTCATTCTGGGTACACTTTTGGTATACATTTGCTTCTGCCGGGTCAGCTGAGCAGTGAATTTCTACTTAACTACCTCCTATCAGGAGAGACCTCAGGGCTGCATCTTTTGAGCGCAGTACTGAGCCTGAAAAGCGTTTACCACCCCACTTACAAGTAAAACTAGCTAAAATGTGCCTGGCTGCTGTTCACTGAAAAGCTCATTCTGGGTACATTTTTGTTATACATTTGCTTCTGCCGGGTCAGCTGAGCAGTGAGTTTCTACTTAACTACCCCCTATCAGGAGAGACCTCAGGGCTGCATCTTTTGAGCGCACTACTGAGCCTGAAAAGCGTTTACAACCCCAGTTACAAGTAAAACTAGCTAAAATGTGCCTGGCTGCTGTTCACTGAAAAGCTCATTCTGGGTACATTTTTGGTATACATTTGCTTCTGCCGGGTCAGCTGAGCAGTGAGTTTCTACTTAACTACCCCCTATCAGGAGAGACCTCAGGGCTGCATCTTTTGAGCGCACTACTGAGCCTGAAAAGCGTTTACAACCCCACTTACAAGTAAAACTAGCTAAAATGTGCCTGGCTGCTGTTCACTGAATAGCTCATTCTGGGTACATTTTTGGTATACATTTGCTTCTGCCGGGTCAGCTGAGCAGTGAATTTCTACTTAACTACCCCCTATCAGGAGAGACCTTAGGGTTGCATCTTTTGAGCGCAGTACTGAGCCTGAAAAGCGTTTACAACCCCAGTTACAAGTAAAACTAGCTAAAATGTGCCTGGCTGCTGTTCACTGAAACGCTCATTCTGGGTACATTTTTGGTATACATTTGCTTCTGCCGGGTCAGCTGAGCAGTGAATTTCTACTTAACTACCCCTTATCAGGAGAGACCTCAGGGCTGCATCTTTTGAGCGCAGTACTGAGCCTGAAAAGCATTTACAACCCCAGTTACAAGTAAAACTAGCTAAAATGTGTCTGGCTGTTGTTCACTGAAAAGCTCATTCTGGGTACATTTTTGGTATACATTTGCTTCTGCCGGGTCAGCTGAGCAGTGTATTTCTACTTAACTACCCCCTATCAGGAGAGACCTCAGGGCTGCATCTTTTTAACGCAGTACTGAGCCTGAAAAGCGTTTACAACCCCAGTTACAAGTAAAACTAGCTAAAATGTGCCTGGCTGCTGTTCACTGTAAAGCTCATTCTGGGTACATTTTTGTTATACATTTGCTTCTGCCGGGTCAGCTGAGCAGTGAATTTCTACTTAACTACCCCCTATCAGGGGAGACCTCAGGGCTGCATCTTTTGAGCGCAGTACTGAGCCTGAAAAGCGTTTACAACCCCACTTACAAGTAAAACTAGCTAAATTGTGCCTGGCTGCTGTTCACTGAAAAGCTCATTCTGGGTACATTTTTGGTATACATTTGCTTCTGCCGGGTCAGCTGAGCAGTGTATTTCTACTTAACTACCCCCTATCAGGAGAGACCTCAGGGTTGCATCTTTTGAGCGCAGTACTGAGCCTGAAAAGCGTTTACAACCCCAGTTACAAGTAAAACTAGCTAAAATGTGCCTGGCTGCTGTTCACTGAAAAGCTCATTCTGGGTACATTTTTGGTATACATTTGCTTCTGCCGGGTCAGCTGAACAGTGAATTTCTACTTAACTACCTCCTATCAGGAGAGACCTCAGGGCTGTATCTTTTGAGTGCAGTACTGAGCCTGAAAAGCGTTTACAACCCCACTTACAAGTAAAACTAGCTAAAATGTGCCTGGCTGCTGTTCACTGAAAAGCTCATTCTGGGTACATTTTTGGTATACATTTGCTTCTGCCGGGTCAGCTGAGCAGTGAATTTCTACTTAACTACCTCCTATCAGGAGAGACCTCAGGGCTGCATGTTTTGAGCGCAGTACTGAGCCTGAAAAGCGTTTACAACCCCACTTACAAGTAAAACTAGCTAAATTGTGCCTGGCTGCTGTTCACTGAAAAGCTCATTCTGGGTACATTTTTGTTATACATTTGCTTCTGTCGGGTCAGCTGAGCAGTGAATTTTCTACGTAACTACCCCCTATCAGGGGAGACCTCAGGGCTGCATCTTTTTGAGCGCAGTACTGAGCCTGAAAAGCGTTTACAACCCCACTTACAAGTAAAACTAGCTAAATTGTGCCTGGCTGCTGTTCACTGAAAAGCTCATTCTGGGTACATTTTTGGTATACATTTGCTTCTGCCGGGTCAGCTGAGCAGTGTATTTCTACTTAACTACCCCCTATCAGGAGAGACCTCAGGGTTGCATCTTTTGAGCGCAGTACTGAGCCTGAAAAGCGTTTACAACCCCAGTTACAAGTAAAACTAGCTAAAATGTGCCTGGCTGCTGTTCACTGAAAAGCTCATTCTGGGTACATTTTTGGTATACATTTGCTTCTGCCGGGTCAGCTGAACAGTGAATTTCTACTTAACTACCTCCTATCAGGAGAGACCTCAGGGCTGTATCTTTTGAGTGCAGTACTGAGCCTGAAAAGCGTTTACAACCCCACTTACAAGTAAAACTAGCTAAAATGTGCCTGGCTGCTGTTCACTGAATAGCTCATTCTGGGTACATTTTTGGTATACATTTGCTTCTGCAGGGTCAGCTGAGCAGTGAATTTCTACTTAACTACCTCCTATCAGGAGAGACCTCAGGGCTGCATCTTTTGAGCGCAGTACTGAGCCTGAAAACCGTTTACAACCCCACTTACAAGTAAAACTAGCTAAACTGTGCCTGGCTGCTGTTCACTGAAAAGCTCATTCTGGGTACATTTTTGTTATACATTTGCTTCTGCCGGGTCAGCTGAGCAGTGAGTTTCTACTTAACTACCCCTTATCAGGAGAGACCTCAGGGCTGCATCTTTTGAGCGCAGTACTGAGCCTGAAAAGCATTTACAACCCCAGTTACAAGTAAAACTAGCTAAAATGTGTCTGGCTGCTGTTCACTGAAAAGCTCATTCTGGGTACATTTTTGGTATACATTTGCTTCTGCCGGGTCAGCTGAGCAGTGAATTTCTACTTAACTACCTCCTATCAGGAGAGACCTCAGGGCTGCATCTTTTGAGCGCAGTACTGAGCCTGAAAAGCGTTTACAACCCCACTTACAAGTAAAACTAGCTAAAATGTGCCTGGCTGCTGTTCACTGAATAGCTCATTCTGGGTACATTTTTGGTATACATTTGCTTCTGCCGGGTCAGCTGAGCAGTGAATTTCTACTTAACTACCCCCTATCAGGAGAGACCTCAGGGCTGCATCTTTTGAGCGCAGTACTGAGCCTGAAAAGCATTTACAACCCCAGTTACAAGTAAAACTAGCTAAAATGTGTCTGGCTGCTGTTCACTGAAAAGCTCATTCTGGGTACATTTTTGGTATACATTTGCTTCTGCCGGGTCAGCTGAGCAGTGTATTTCTACTTAACTACCCCCTATCAGGAGAGACCTCAGGGCTGCATCTTTTGAGCGCAGTACTGAGCCTGAAAAGCGTTTACAACCCCACTTACAAGTAAAACTAGCTAAAATGTGCCTGGCTGCTGTTCACTGAAAAGCTCATTCTGGGTACATTTTTGTTATACATTTGCTTCTGCCGGGTCAGCTGAGCAGTGAATTTCTACGTAACTACCCCCTATCAGGGGAGACCTCAGGGCTGCATCTTTTGAGCGCAGTACTGAGCCTGAAAAGCGTTTACAACCCCACTTACAAGTAAAACTAGCTAAATTGAGCCTGGCTGCTGTTCACTGAAAAGCTCATTCTGGGTACATTTTTGTTATACATTTGCTTCTGCCGGGTCAGCTGAGCAGTGAATTTCTACGTAACTACCCCCTATCAGGGGAGACCTCAGGGCTGCATCTTTTGAGCGCAGTACTGAGCCTGAAAAGCGTTTACAACCCCACTTACAAGTAAAACTAGCTAAATTGTGCCTGGCTGCTGTTCACTGAAAAGCTCATTCTGGGTACATTTTTGTTATACATTTGCTTCTGCCGGGTCAGCTGAGCAGTGAATTTCTACGTAACTACCCCCTATCAGGGGAGACCTCAGGGCTGCATCTTTTGAGCGCAGTACTGAGCCTGAAAAGTGTTTACAACCCCACTTACAAGTAAAACTAGCTAAATTGTGCCTGGCTGCTGTTCACTGAAAAGCTCATTCTGGGTACATTTTTGGTATACATTTGCTTCTGCCGGGTCAGCTGAGCAGTGTATTTCTACTTAACTACCCCCTATCAGGAGAGACCTCAGGGTTGCATCTTTTGAGCGCAGTACTGAGCCTGAAAAGCGTTTACAACCCCAGTTACAAGTAAAACTAGCTAAAATGTGCCTGGCTGCTGTTCAATGAAAAGCTCATTCTGGGTACATTTTTGGTATACATTTGCTTCTGCCGGGTCAGCTGAACAGTGAATTTCTACTTAACTACCTCCTATCAGGAGAGACCTCAGGGCTGTATCTTTTGAGTGCAGTACTGAGCCTGAAAAGCGTTTACAACCCCACTTACAAGTAAAACTAGCTAAAATGTGTCTGGCTGCTGTTCACTGAATAGCTCATTCTGGGTACATTTTTGGTATACATTTGCTTCTGCAGGGTCAGCTGAGCAGTGAATTTCTACTTAACTACCTCCTATCAGGAGAGACCTCAGGGCTGCATCTTTTGAGCGCAGTACTGAGCCTGAAAACCGTTTACAACCCCACTTACAAGTAAAACTAGCTAAAATGTGCCTGGCTGCTGTTCACTGAATAGCTCATTCTGGGTCCATTTTTGGTATACATTTGCTTCTGCCGGGTCAGCTGAGCAGTGAATTTCTACTTAACTACCTCCTATCAGGAGAGACCTCAGGGCTGCATGTTTTGAACACAGTACTGAGCCTGAAAAGCGTTTACAACCCCACTTACAAGTAAAACTAGCTAAAATGTGCCTGGCTGCTGTTCACTGAATAGCTCATTCTGGGTACATTTTTGGTATACATTTGCTTCTGCCGGGTCAGCTGAGCAGTGAATTTCTACTTAACTACCTCCTATCAGGAGAGACCTCAGGGCTGCATGTTTTGAGCGCAGTACTGAGCCTGAAAAGCGTTTACAACCCCACTTACAAGTAAAACTAGCTAAAATGTGCCTGGCTGCTGTTCACTGAATAGCTCATTCTGGGTACATTTTTGGTATACATTTGCTTCTGCCGGGTCAGCTGAGCAGTGAATTTCTACTTAACTACCTCCTATCAGGAGAGACCTCAGGGCTGCATGTTTTGAGCGCAGTACTGAGCCTGAAAACCGTTTACAACCCCACTTACAAGTAAAACTAGCTAAAATGTGCCTGGCTGCTGTTCACTGAATAGCTCATTCTGGGTCCATTTTTGGTATACATTTGCTTCTGCCGGGTCAGCTGAGCAGTGAATTTCTACTTAACTACCCCTTATCAGGAGAGACCTCAGGGCTGCATCTTTTGAGCGCAGTACTGAGCCTGAAAAGCATTTACAACCCCAGTTACAAGTAAAACTAGCTAAAATGTGTCTGGCTGCTGTTCACTGAAAAGCTCATTCTGGGTACATTTTTGGTATACATTTGCTTCTGCCGGGTCAGCTGAGCAGTGTATTTCTACTTAACTACCCCCTATCAGGAGAGACCTCAGGGCTGCATCTTTTTAACGCAGTACTGAGCCTGAAAAGCGTTTACAACCCCAGTTACAAGTAAAACTAGCTAAAATGTGCCTGGCTGCTGTTCACTGAAAAGCTCATTCTGGGTACATTTTTGTTATACATTTGCTTCTGCCGGGTCAGCTGAGCAGTGAATTTCTACGTAACTACCCCCTATCAGGGGAGACCTCAGGGCTGCATCTTTTGAGCGCAGTACTGAGCCTGAAAAGCGTTTACAACCCCACTTACAAGTAAAACTAGCTAAATTGTGCCTGGCTGCTGTTCACTGAAAAGCTCATTCTGGGTACATTTTTGTTATACATTTGCTTCTGCCGGGTCAGCTGAGCAGTGTATTTCTACTTAACTACCCCCTATCAGGAGAGACCTCAGGGCTGCATCTTTTTAACGCAGTACTGAGCCTGAAAAGCATTTACAACCCCAGTTACAAGTAAAACTAGCTAAAATGTGCCTGGCTGCTGTTCACTGAAAAGCTCATTCTGGGTACATTTTTGTTATACATTTGCTTCTGCCGGGTCAGCTGAGCAGTGAATTTCTACTTAACTACCCCCTATCAGGGGAGACCTCAGGGCTGCATCTTTTGAGCGCAGTACTGATCCTGAAAAGCGTTTACAACCCCACTTACAAGTAAAACTAGCTAAATTGTGCCTGGCTGCTGTTCACTGAAAAGCTCATTCTGGGTACATTGTTGGTATCATTTGCTTCTGCCGGGTCAGCTGAGCAGTGTATTTCTACTTAACTACCCCCTATCAGGAGAGACCTCAGGGTTGCATTTTTTGAGAGCAGTACTGAGCCTGAAAACCGTTTACAACCCCACTTACAAGTAAAACTAGCTAAAATGTGCCTGGCTGCTGTTCACTGAAAAGCTCATTCTAGGTACATTTTTAGTATACATTTGCTTCTGCCGGGTCAGCTGAGCAGTGAGTTTCTACTTAACTACCCCCTATCAGGAGAGACCTCAGGGCTGCATCTTTTGAGCGCACTACTGAGCCTGAAAAGCGTTTACAACCCCACTTACAAGTAAAACTAGCTAAAATGTGCCTGGCTGCTGTTCACTGAAAAGCTCATTCTGGGTACATTTTTGGTATACATTTGCTACTGCCGGGTCAGCTGAACAGTGTATTTCTACTTAACTACCCCCTATCAGGAGAGACCTCAGGGCTGCATCTTTTGAGCGCAGTACTGAGCCTGAAAAGCGTTTCCAACCCCACTTACAAGTAAAACTAGCTAAAATGTGCCTGGCTGCTGTTCACTGAAAAGCTCATTCTGGGTACATTTTTGTTATACATTTGCTTCTGCCGGGTCAGCTGAGCAGTGAGTTTCCACTTAACTACCCCCTATCAGGAGAGACCTCAGGGCTGCATCTTTAGAGCGCACTACTGAGCCTGAAAAGCGTTTACAACCCCACTTACAAGTAAAACTAGCTAAAATGTGCCTGGCTGCTGTTCACTGAATAGCTCATTCTGGGTACATTTTTGGTATACATTTGCTTCTGCCGGGTCAGCTGAGCAGTGAATTTCTACTTAACTACCCCCTATCAGGAGAGACCTCAGGGCTGCATCTTTTGAGCGCAGTACTGAGCCTGAAAAGCATTTACAACCCCAGTTACAAGTAAAACTAGCTAAAATGTGTCTGGCTGCTGTTCACTGAAAAGCTCATTCTGGGTCCATTTTTGGTATACATTTGCTTCTGCCGGGTCAGCTGAGCAGTGTATTTCTACTTAACTACCCCCTATCAGGAGAGACCTCAGGGCTGCATCTTTTGAGCGCAGTACTGAGCCTGAAAAGCGTTTACAACCCCAGTTACAAGTAAAACTAGCTAAAATGTGCCTGGCTGCTGTTCACTGAAAAGCTCATTCTGGGTACATTTTTGTTATACATTTGCTTCTGCCGGGTCAGCTGAGCAGTGAATTTCTACGTAACTACCCCCTATCAGGGGAGACCTCAGGGCTGCATCTTTTGAGCGCAGTACTGAGCCTGAAAAGCGTTTACAACCCCACTTACAAGTAAAACTAGCTAAATTGTGCCTGGCTGCTGTTCACTGAAAAGCTCATTCGGGTAAATTTTTGGTATACATTTGCTTCTGCCGGGTCAGCTGAGCAGTGTATTTCTACTTAACTACCCCCTATCAGGAGAGACCTCAGGGTTGCATCTTTTGAGCGCAGTACTGAGCCTGAAAAGCGATTACAACCCCAGTTACAAGTAAAACTAGCTAAAATGTGCCTGGCTGCTGTTCACTGAAACGCTCATTCTGGGTACATTTTTGTTATACATTTGCTTCTGCCGGGTCAGCTGAGCAGTGAGTTTCTACTTAACTACCCCCTATCGGGAGAGACCTCAGGGCTGCATCTTTTGAGCGCACTACTGAGCCTGAAAAGCGTTTACAACCCCACTTACAAGTAAAACTAGCTAAAATGTGCCTGGCTGCTGTTCACTGAATAGCTCATTCTGGGTACATTTTTGGTATACATTTGCTTCTGCCGGGTCAGCTGAGCAGTGAATTTCTACTTAACTACCCCTTATCAGGAGAGACCTCAGGGCTGCATCTTTTGAGCGCAGTACTGAGCCTGAAAAGCATTTACAACCCCAGTTACAAGTAAAACTAGCTAAAATGTGTCTGGCTGCTGTTCACTGAAAAGCTCATTCTGGGTACATTTTTGGTATACATTTGCTTCTGCCGGGTCAGCTGAGCAGTGTATTTCTACTTAACTACCCCCTATCAGGAGAGACCTCAGGGCTGCATCTTTTTAACGCAGTACTGAGCCTGAAAAGCGTTTACAACCCCAGTTACAAGTAAAACTAGCTAAAATGTGCTTGGCTGCTGTTCACTGAATAGCTCATTCTGGGTACATTTTTGGTATACATTTGCTTCTGCCGGGTCAGCTGAGCAGTGAATTTCTACTTAACTACCCCCTATCAGGAGAGACCTCAGGGCTGCATCTTTTGAGCGCAGTACTGAGCCTGAAAAGCATTTACAACCCCAGTTACAAGTAAAACTAGCTAAAATGTGTCTGGCTGCTGTTCACTGAAAAGCTCATTCTGGGTACATTTTTGGTATACATTTGCTTCTGCCGGGTCAGCTGAGCAGTGTATTTCTACTTAACTACCCCCTATCAGGAGAGACCTCAGGGCTGCATCTTTTGAGCGCAGTACTGAGCCTGAAAAGCATTTACAACCCCAGTTACAAGTAAAACTAGCTAAAATGTGTCTGGCTGCTGTTCACTGAAAAGCTCATTCTGGGTACATTTTTGGTATACATTTGCTTCTGCCGGGTCAGCTGAGCAGTGTATTTCTACTTAACTACCCCCTATCAGGAGAGACCTCAGGGCTGCATCTTTTTAACGCAGTACTGAGCCTGAAAAGCGTTTACAACCCCAGTTACAAGTAAAACTAGCTAAAATGTGCCTGGCTGCTGTTCACTGAAAAGCTCATTCTGGGTACATTTTTGTTATACATTTGCTTCTGCCGGGTCAGCTGAGCAGTGAATTTCTACGTAACTACCCCCTATCAGGGGAGACCTCAGGGCTGCATCTTTTGAGCGCAGTACTGAGCCTGAAAAGCGTTCACAACCCCACTTACAAGTAAAACTAGCTAAATTGTGCCTGGCTGCTGTTCACTGAAAAGCTCATTCTGGGTACATTTTTGTTATACATTTGCTTCTGCCGGGTCAGCTGAGCAGTGAATTTCTACGTAACTACCCCCTATCAGGGGAGACCTCAGGGCTGCATCTTTTGAGCGCAGTACTGAGCCTGAAAAGCGTTTACAACCCCACTTACAAGTAAAACTAGCTAAATTGTGCCTGGCTGCTGTTCACTGAAAAGCTCATTCTGGGTACATTTTTGGTATACATTTGCTTCTGCCGGGTCAGCTGAGCAGTGTATTTCTACTTAACTACCCCCTATCAGGAGAGACCTCAGGGTTGCATCTTTTGAGCGCAGTACTGAGCCTGAAAAGCGTTTACAACCCCAGTTACAAGTAAAACTAGCTAAAATGTGCCTGGCTGCTGTTCACTGAAAAGCTCATTCTGGGTACATTTTTGGTATACATTTGCTTCTGCCGGGTCAGCTGAACAGTGAATTTCTACTTAACTACCTCCTATCAGGAGAGACCTCAGGGCTGTATCTTTTGAGCGCAGTACTGAGCCTGAAAAGCGTTTACAACCCCACTTACAAGTAAAACTAGCTAAAATGTGCCTGGCTGCTGTTCACTGAATAGCTCATTCTGGGTACATTTTTGGTATACATTTGCTTCTGCAGGGTCAGCTGAGCAGTGAATTTCTACTTAACTACCTCCTATCAGGAGAGACCTCAGGGCTGCATCTTTTGAGCGCAGTACTGAGCCTGAAAAGCGTTTACAACCCCACTTACAAGTAAAACTAGCTAAAATGTGCCTGGCTGCTGTTCACTGAAAAGCTCATTCTGGGTACATTTTTGGTATACATTTGCTTCTGCCGGGTCAGCTGAGCAGTGAATTTCTACTTAACTACCTCCTATCAGGAGAGACCTCAGGGCTGCATCTTTTGAGCGCAGTACTGAGCCTGAAAAGCATTTACAACCCCAGTTACAAGTAAAACTAGCTAAAATGTGTCTGGCTGCTGTTCACTGAAAAGCTCATTCTGGGTACATTGTTGGTATACATTTGCTTCTGCCGGGTCAGCTGAGCAGTGTATTTCTACTTAACTACCCCCTATCAGGAGAGACCTCAGGGCTGCATCTTTTGAGCGCAGTACTGAGCCTGAAAAGCGTTTACAACCCCAGTTACAAGTAAAACTAGCTAAAATGTGCCTGGCTGCTGTTCACTGAAAAGCTCATTCTGGGTACATTTTTGTTATACATTTGCTTCTGCCGGGTCAGCTGAGCAGTGAATTTCTACGTAACTACCCCCTATCAGGGGAGACCTCAGGGCTGCATCTTTTGAGCGCAGTACTGAGCCTGAAAAGCGTTTACAACCCCACTTACAAGTAAAACTAGCTAAATTGTGCCTGGCTGCTGTTCACTGAAAAGCTCATTCTGGGTACATTTTTGTTATACATTTGCTTCTGTCGGGTCAGCTGAGCAGTGAATTTCTACGTAACTACCCCCTATCAGGGGAGACCTCAGGGCTGCATCTTTTGAGCGCAGTACTGAGCCTGAAAAGCGTTTACAACCCCACTTACAAGTAAAACTAGCTAAATTGTGCCTGGCTGCTGTTCACTGAAAAGCTCATTCTGGGTACATTTTTGGTATACATTTGCTTCTGCCGGGTCAGCTGAGCAGTGTATTTCTACTTAACTACCCCCTATCAGGAGAGACCTCAGGGTTGCATCTTTTGAGCGCAGTACTGAGCCTGAAAAGCGTTTACAACCCCAGTTACAAGTAAAACTAGCTAAAATGTGCCTGGCTGCTGTTCACTGAAAAGCTCATTCTGGGTACATTTTTGGTATACATTTGCTTCTGCCGGGTCAGCTGAACAGTGAATTTCTACTTAACTACCTCCTATCAGGAGAGACCTCAGGGCTGTATCTTTTGAGCGCAGTACTGAGCCTGAAAAGCGTTTACAACCCCACTTACAAGTAAAACTAGCTAAAATGTGCCTGGCTGCTGTTCACTGAATAGCTCATTCTGGGTACATTTTTGGTATACATTTGCTTCTGCAGGGTCAGCTGAGCAGTGAATTTCTACTTAACTACCTCCTATCAGGGGAGACCTCAGGGCTGCATCTTTTGAGCGCAGTACTGAGCCTGAAAACCGTTTACAACCCCACTTACAAGTAAAACTAGCTAAAATGTGCCTGGCTGCTGTTCACTGAAAAGCTCATTCTGGGTACATTTTTGTTATACATTTGCTTCTGCCGGGTCAGCTGAGCAGTGAATTTCTACTTAACTACCCCCTATCAGGAGAGACCTCAGGGCTGCATCTTTTGAGCGCAGTACTGAGCCTGAAAAGCGTTTCCAACCCCACTTACAAGTAAAACTAGCTAAAATGTGCCTGGCTGCTGTTCACTGAAAAGCTCATTCTGGGTACATTTTTGGTATACATTTGCTTCTGCCGGGTCAGCTGAGCAGTGAATTTCTACTTAACTACCCCCTATCAGGAGAGACCTCAGGGCTGCATGTTTTGAGCGCACTACTGAGCCTAAAAAGCGTTTACAACCCCACTTACAAGTAAAACTAGCTAAAATGTGCCTGGCTGCTGTTCACTGAATAGCTCATTCTGGGTACATTTTTGGTATACATTTGCTTCTGCCGGGTCAGCTGAGCAGTGAATTTCTACTTAACTACCCCCTATCAGGAGAGACCTCAGGGCTGCATCTTTTGAGCGCAGTACTGAGCCTGAAAAGCATTTACAACCCCAGTTACAAGTAAAACTAGCTAAAATGTGTCTGGCTGCTGTTCACTGAAAAGCTCATTCTGGGTACATTTTTGGTATACATTTGCTTCTGCCGGGTCAGCTGAGCAGTGTATTTCTACTTAACTACCCCCTATCAGGAGAGACCTCAGGGCTGCATCTTTTGAGCGCAGTACTGAGCCTGAAAAGCGTTTACAACCCCACTTACAAGTAAAACTAGCTAAAATGTGCCTGGCTGCTGTTCACTGAAAAGCTCATTCTGGGTACATTTTTGTTATACCTTTGCTTCTGCCGGGTCAGCTGAGCAGTGAATTTCTACGTAACTACCCCCTATCAGGGGAGACCTCAGGGCTGCATCTTTTGAGCGCAGTACTGAGCCTGAAAAGCGTTTACAACCCCACTTACAAGTAAAACTAGCTAAATTGTGCCTGGCTGCTGTTCACTGAAAAGCTCATTCTGGGTACATTTTTGTTATACATTTGCTTCTGCCGGGTCAGCTGAGCAGTGAATTTCTACGTAACTACCCCCTATCAGGGGAGACCTCAGGGCTGCATCTTTTGAGCGCAGTACTGAGCCTGAAAAGCGTTTACAACCCCACTTACAAGTAAAACTAGCTAAATTGTGCCTGGCTGCTGTTCACTGAAAAGCTCATTCTGGGTACATTTTTGTTATACATTTGCTTCTGCCGGGTCAGCTGAGCAGTGAATTTCTACGTAACTACCCCCTATCAGGGGAGACCTCAGGGCTGCATCTTTTGAGCGCAGTACTGAGCCTGAAAAGCGTTTACAACCCCACTTACAAGTAAAACTAGCTAAATTGTGCCTGGCTGCTGTTCACTGAAAAGCTCATTCTGGGTACATTTTTGGTATACATTTGCTTCTGCCGGGTCAGCTGAGCAGTGTATTTCTACTTAACTACCCCCTATCAGGAGAGACCTCAGGGTTGCATCTTTTGAGCGCAGTACTGAGCCTGAAAAGCGTTTACAACCCCAGTTACAAGTAAAACTAGCTAAAATGTGCCTGGCTGCTGTTCACTGAAAAGCTCATTCTGGGTACATTTTTGGTATACATTTGCTTCTGCCGGGTCAGCTGAACAGTGAATTTCTACTTAACTACCTCCTATCAGGAGAGACCTCAGGGCTGTATCTTTTGAGCGCAGTACTGAGCCTGAAAAGCGTTTACAACCCCACTTACAAGTAAAACTAGCTAAAATGTGTCTGGCTGCTGTTCACTGAATAGCTCATTCTGGGTACATATTTGGTATACATTTGCTTCTGCAGGGTCAGCTGAGCAGTGAATTTCTACTTAACTACCTCCTATCAGGAGAGACCTCAGGGCTGCATCTTTTGAGCGCAGTACTGAGCCTGAAAACCGTTTACAACCCCACTTACAAGTAAAACTAGCTAAAATGTGCCTGGCTGCTGTTCACTGAAAAGCTCATTCTGGGTACATTTTTGTTATACATTTGCTTCTGCCGGGTCAGCTGAGCAGTGAATTTCTACTTAACTACCCCCTATCAAGAGAGACCTCAGGGCTGCATCTTTTGAGCGCAGTACTGAGCCTGAAAAGCGTTTCCAACCCCACTTACAAGTAACACTAGCTAAAATGTGCCTGGCTGCTGTTCACTGAAAAGCTCATTCTGGGTACATTTTTGGTATACATTTGCTTCTGCCGGGTCAGCTGAGCAGTGAATTTCTACTTAACTACCTCCTATCAGGAGAGACCTCAGGGCTGCATGTTTTGAGCGCAGTACTGAGCCTGAAAAGCGTTTACAACCCCACTTACAAGTAAAACTAGCTAAAATGTGCCTGGCTGCTGTTCACTGAATAGCTCATTCTGGGTCCATTTTTGGTATACATTTGCTTCTGCCGGGTCAGCTGAGCAGTGAATTTCTACTTAACAACCTCCTATCAGGAGAGACATCAGGGCTGCATCTTTTGAGCGCAGTACTGAGCCTGAAAAGCGTTTCCAACCCCACTTACAAGTAAAACTAGCTAAAATGTGCCTGGCTGCTGTTCACTGAAAAGCTCATTCTGGGTACATTTTTGTTATACATTTGCTTCTGCCGGGACAGCTGAGCAGTGAGTTTCTACTTAACTCCCCCTATCAGGAGAGACCTCAGGGCTGCATCTTTTGAGCGCAGTACTGAGCCTGAAAAGCGTTTACAACCCCACTTACAAGTAAAACTAGCCAAATGTGCCTGGCTGCTGTTCACTGAAAAGCAGTGTATTTCTACTTAACTACCCCCTATCAGGAGAGACCTCAGGGCTGCATCTTTTGAGCGCAGTACTGAGCCTGAAAAGCGTTTACCACCCCACTTACAAGTAAAACTAGCTAAAATGTGCCTGGCTGCTGTTCACTGAAAAGCTCATTCTGGGTACATTTTTGTTATACATTTGCTTCTGCCGGGTCAGCTGAGCAGTGAGTTTCTACTTAACTACCCCCTATCAGGAGAGACCTCAGGGCTGCATCTTTTGAGCGCACTACTGAGCCTGAAAAGCGTTTACAACCCCAGTTACAAGTAAAACTAGCTAAAATGTGCCTGGCTGCTGTTCACTGAAAAGCTCATTCTGGGTACATTTTTGGTATACATTTGCTTCTGCCGGGTCAGCTGAGCAGTGAGTTTCTACTTAACTACCCCCTATCAGGAGAGACCTCAGGGCTGCATCTTTTGAGCGCACTACTGAGCCTGAAAAGCGTTTACAACCCCACTTACAAGTAAAACTAGCTAAAATGTTCCTGGCTGCTGTTCACTGAATAGCTCATTCTGGGTACATTTTTGGTATACATTTGCTTCTGCCGGGTCAGCTGAGCAGTGAATTTCTACTTAACTACCCCCTATCAGGAGAGACCTCAGGGTTGCATCTTTTGAGCGCAGTACTGAGCCTGAAAAGCGTTTACAACCCCAGTTACAAGTAAAACTAGCTAAAATGTGCCTGGCTGCTGTTCACTGAAACGCTCATTCTGGGTACATTTTTGGTATACATTTGCTTCTGCCGGGTCAGCTGAGCAGTGAATTTCTACTTAACTACCCCTTATCAGGAGAGACCTCAGGGCTGCATCTTTTGAGCGCAGTACTGAGCCTGAAAAGCGTTTACAACCCCAGTTACAAGTAAAACTAGCTAAAATGTGTCTGGCTGCTGTTCACTGAAAAGCTCATTCTGGGTACATTTTTGGTATACATTTGCTTCTGCCGGGTCAGCTGAGCAGTGTATTTCTACTTAACTACCCCCTATCAGGGGAGACCTCAGGGCTGCATCTTTTTAACGCAGTACTGAGCCTGAAAAGCGTTTACAACCCCAGTTACAAGTAAAACTAGCTAAAATGTGCCTGGCTGCTGTTCACTGAAAAGCTCATTCTGGGTACATTTTTGTTATACATTTGCTTCTGCCGGGTCAGCTGAGCAGTGAATTTCTACTTAACTACCCCCTATCAGGGGAGACCTCAGGGCTGCATCTTTTGAGCGCAGTACTGAGCCTGAAAAGCGTTTACAACCCCACTTACAAGTAAAACTAGCTAAATTGTGCCTGGCTGCTGTTCACTGATCATTCTGGGTACATTTTTGTTATACATTTGCTTCTGCCGGGTCAGCTGAGCAGTGTATTTCTACGTAACTACCCCCTATCAGGGGAGACCTCAGGGCTGCATCTTTTGAGCGCAGTACTGAGCCTGAAAAGCGTTTACAACCCCACTTACAAGTAAAACTAGCTAAATTGTGCCTGGCTGCTGTTCACTGAAAAGCTCATTCTGGGTACATTTTTGGTATACATTTGCTTCTGCCGGGTCAGCTGAGCAGTGTATTTCTACTTAACTACCCCCTATCAGGAGAGACCTCAGGGTTGCATCTTTTGAGCGCAGTACTGAGCCTGAAAAGCGTTTACAACCCCAGTTACAAGTAAAACTAGCTAAAATGTGCCTGGCTGCTGTTCACTGAAAAGCTCATTCTGGGTACATTTTTGGTATACATTTGCTTCTGCCGGGTCAGCTGAACAGTGAATTTCTACTTAACTACCTCCTATCAGGAGAGACCTCAGGGCTGTATCTTTTGAGTGCAGTACTGAGCCTGAAAAGCGTTTACAACCCCACTTACAAGTAAAACTAGCTAAAATGTGCCTGGCTGCTGTTCACTGAAAAGCTCATTCTGGGTACATTTTTGGTATACATTTGCTTCTGCCGGGTCAGCTGAGCAGTGAATTTCTACTTAACTACCTCCTATCAGGAGAGACCTCAGGGCTGCATGTTTTGAGCGCAGTACTGAGCCTGAAAAGCGTTTACAACCCCACTTACAAGTAAAACTAGCTAAATTGTGCCTGGCTGCTGTTCACTGAAAAGCTCATTCTGGGTACATTTTTGTTATACATTTGCTTCTGTCGGGTCAGCTGAGCAGTGAATTTCTACGTAACTACCCCCTATCAGGGGAGACCTCAGGGCTGCATCTTTTTGAGCGCAGTACTGAGCCTGAAAAGCGTTTACAACCCCACTTACAAGTAAAACTAGCTAAATTGTGCCTGGCTGCTGTTCACTGAAAAGCTCATTCTGGGTACATTTTTGGTATACATTTGCTTCTGCCGGGTCAGCTGAGCAGTGTATTTCTACTTAACTACCCCCTATCAGGAGAGACCTCAGGGTTGCATCTTTTGAGCGCAGTACTGAGCCTGAAAAGCGTTTACAACCCCAGTTACAAGTAAAACTAGCTAAAATGTGCCTGGCTGCTGTTCACTGAAAAGCTCATTCTGGGTACATTTTTGGTATACATTTGCTTCTGCCGGGTCAGCTGAACAGTGAATTTCTACTTAACTACCTCCTATCAGGAGAGACCTCAGGGCTGTATCTTTTGAGTGCAGTACTGAGCCTGAAAAGCGTTTACAACCCCACTTACAAGTAAAACTAGCTAAAATGTGCCTGGCTGCTGTTCACTGAATAGCTCATTCTGGGTACATTTTTGGTATACATTTGCTTCTGCCGGGTCAGCTGAGCAGTGAATTTCTACTTAACTACCTCCTATCAGGAGAGACCTCAGGGCTGCATCTTTTGAGCGCAGTACTGAGCCTGAAAACCGTTTACAACCCCACTTACAAGTAAAACTAGCTAAACTGTGCCTGGCTGCTGTTCACTGAAAAGCTCATTCTGGGTACATTTTTGTTATACATTTGCTTCTGCCGGGTCAGCTGAGCAGTGAGTTTCTACTTAACTACCCCTTATCAGGAGAGACCTCAGGGCTGCATCTTTTGAGCGCAGTACTGAGCCTGAAAAGCATTTACAACCCCAGTTACAAGTAAAACTAGCTAAAATGTGTCTGGCTGCTGTTCACTGAAAAGCTCATTCTGGGTACATTTTTGGTATACATTTGCTTCTGCCGGGTCAGCTGAGCAGTGAATTTCTACTTAACTACCTCCTATCAGGAGAGACCTCAGGGCTGCATCTTTTGAGCGCAGTACTGAGCCTGAAAAGCGTTTACAACCCCACTTACAAGTAAAACTAGCTAAAATGTGCCTGGCTGCTGTTCACTGAATAGCTCATTCTGGGTACATTTTTGGTATACATTTGCTTCTGCCGGGTCAGCTGAGCAGTGAATTTCTACTTAACTACCCCCTATCAGGAGAGACCTCAGGGCTGCATCTTTTGAGCGCAGTACTGAGCCTGAAAAGCGTTTACAACCCCAGTTACAAGTAAAACTAGCTAAAATGTGTCTGGCTGCTGTTCACTGAAAAGCTCATTCTGGGTACATTTTTGGTATACATTTGCTTCTGCCGGGTCAGCTGAGCAGTGTATTTCTACTTAACTACCCCCTATCAGGAGAGACCTCAGGGCTGCATCTTTTGAGCGCAGTACTGAGCCTGAAAAGCGTTTACAACCCCACTTACAAGTAAAACTAGCTAAAATGTGCCTGGCTGCTGTTCACTGAAAAGCTCATTCTGGGTACATTTTTGTTATACATTTGCTTCTGCCGGGTCAGCTGAGCAGTGAATTTCTACGTAACTACCCCCTATCAGGGGAGACCTCAGGGCTGCATCTTTTGAGCGCAGTACTGAGCCTGAAAAGCGTTTACAACCCCACTTACAAGTAAAACTAGCTAAATTGTGCCTGGCTGCTGTTCACTGAAAAGCTCATTCTGGGTACATTTTTGTTATACATTTGCTTCTGCCGGGTCAGCTGAGCAGTGAATTTCTACGTAACTACCCCCTATCAGGGGAGACCTCAGGGCTGCATCTTTTGAGCGCAGTACTGAGCCTGAAAAGCGTTTACAACCCCACTTACAAGTAAAACTAGCTAAATTGTGCCTGGCTGCTGTTCACTGAAAAGCTCATTCTGGGTACATTTTTGTTATACATTTGCTTCTGCCGGGTCAGCTGAGCAGTGAATTTCTACGTAACTACCCCCTATCAGGGGAGACCTCAGGGCTGCATCTTTTGAGCGCAGTACTGAGCCTGAAAAGTGTTTACAACCCCACTTACAAGTAAAACTAGCTAAATTGTGCCTGGCTGCTGTTCACTGAAAAGCTCATTCTGGGTACATTTTTGGTATACATTTGCTTCTGCCGGGTCAGCTGAGCAGTGTATTTCTACTTAACTACCCCCTATCAGGAGAGACCTCAGGGTTGCATCTTTTGAGCGCAGTACTGAGCCTGAAAAGCGTTTACAACCCCAGTTACAAGTAAAACTAGCTAAAATGTGCCTGGCTGCTGTTCACTGAAAAGCTCATTCTGGGTACATTTTTGGTATACATTTGCTTCTGCCGGGTCAGCTGAACAGTGAATTTCTACTTAACTACCTCCTATCAGGAGAGACCTCAGGGCTGTATCTTTTGAGTGCAGTACTGAGCCTGAAAAGCGTTTACAACCCCACTTACAAGTAAAACTAGCTAAAATGTGTCTGGCTGCTGTTCACTGAATAGCTCATTCTGGGTACATTTTTGGTATACATTTGCTTCTGCAGGGTCAGCTGAGCAGTGAATTTCTACTTAACTACCTCCTATCAGGAGAGACCTCAGGGCTGCATCTTTTGAGCGCAGTACTGAGCCTGAAAACCGTTTACAACCCCACTTACAAGTAAAACTAGCTAAAATGTGCCTGGCTGCTGTTCACTGAATAGCTCATTCTGGGTCCATTTTTGGTATACATTTGCTTCTGCCGGGTCAGCTGAGCAGTGAATTTCTACTTAACTACCTCCTATCAGGAGAGACCTCAGGGCTGCATGTTTTGAACACAGTACTGAGCCTGAAAAGCGTTTACAACCCCACTTACAAGTAAAACTAGCTAAAATGTGCCTGGCTGCTGTTCACTGAATAGCTCATTCTGGGTACATTTTTGGTATACATTTGCTTCTGCCGGGTCAGCTGAGCAGTGAATTTCTACTTAACTACCTCCTATCAGGAGAGACCTCAGGGCTGCATGTTTTGAGCGCAGTACTGAGCCTGAAAAGCGTTTACAACCCCACTTACAAGTAAAACTAGCAAAAATGTGCCTGGCTGCTGTTCACTGAATAGCTCATTCTGGGTACATTTTTGGTATACATTTGCTTCTGCCGGGTCAGCTGAGCAGTGAATTTCTACTTAACTACCTCCTATCAGGAGAGACCTCAGGGCTGCATGTTTTGAGCGCAGTACTGAGCCTGAAAAGCGTTTACAACCCCACTTACAAGTAAAACTAGCTAAAATGTGCCTGGCTGCTGTTCACTGAATAGCTCATTCTGGGTACATTTTTGGTATACATTTGCTTCTGCCGGGTCAGCTGAGCAGTGAATTTCTACTTAACTACCTCCTATCAGGAGAGACCTCAGGGCTGCATCTTTTGAGCGCAGTACTGAGCCTGAAAAGCGTTTACAACCCCACTTACAAGTAAAACTAGCTAAAATGTGCCTGGCTGCTGTTCACTGAAAAGCTCATTCTGGGTACATTTTTGGTATACATTTGCTTCTGCCGGGTCAGCTGAGCAGTGAATTTCTACTTAACTACCCCTTATCAGGAGAGACCTCAGGGCTGCATCTTTTGAGCGCAGTACTGAGCCTGAAAAGCATTTACAACCCGAGTTACAAGTAAAACTAGCTAAAATGTGTCTGGCTGCTGTTCACTGAAAAGCTCATTCTGGGTACATTTTTGGTATACATTTGCTTCTGCCGGGTCAGCTGAGCAGTGTATTTCTACTTAACTACCCCCTATCAGGAGAGACCTCAGGGCTGCATCTTTTGAGCGCAGTACTGAGCCTGAAAAGCGTTTACAACCCCAGTTACAAGTAAAACTAGCTAAAATGTGCCTGGCTGCTGTTCACTGAAAAGCTCATTCTGGGTACATTTTTGTTATACATTTGCTTCTGCCGGGTCAGCTGAGCAGTGAATTTCTACGTAACTACCCCCTATCAGGGGAGACCTCAGGGCTGCATCTTTTGAGCGCAGTACTGAGCCTGAAAAGCGTTTACAACCCCACTTACAAGTAAAACTAGCTAAATTGTGCCTGGCTGCTGTTCACTGAAAAGCTCATTCTGGGTACATTTTTGGTATACATTTGCTTCTGCCGGGTCAGCTGAGCAGTGTATTTCTACTTAACTACCCCCTATCAGGAGAGACCTCAGGGTTGCATCTTTTGAGCGCAGTACTGAGCCTGAAAAGCATTTACAACCCTAGTTACAAGTAAAACTAGCTAAAATGTGCCTGGCTGCTGTTCACTGAAAAGCTCATTCTGGGTACATTTTTGGTATACATTTGCTTCTGCCGGGTCAGCTGAACAGTGAATTTCTACTTAACTACCTCCTATCAGGAGAGACCTCAGGGCTGTATCTTTTGAGTGCAGTACTGAGCCTGAAAAGCGTTTACAACCCCACTTACAAGTAAAACTAGCTAAAATGTGCCTGGCTGCTGTTCACTGAATAGCTCATTCTGGGTACATTTTTGGTATACATTTGCTTCTGCCGGGTCAGCTGAGCAGTGAATTTCTACTTAACTACCTCCTATCAGGAGAGACCTCAGGGCTGCATCTTTTGAGCGCAGTACTGAGCCTGAAAACCGTTTACAACCCCACTTACAAGTAAAACTAGCTAAAATGTGCCTGGCTGCTGTTCACTGAAAAGCTCATTCTGGGTACATTTTTGTTATACATTTGCTTCTGCCGGGTCAGCTGAGCAGTGAATTTCTACTTAACTACCCCCTATCAGGAGAGACCTCAGGGCTGCATCTTTTGAGCGCAGTACTGAGCCTGAAAAGCGTTTCCAACCCCACTTACAAGTAAAACTAGCTAAAATGTGTCTGGCTGCTGTTCACTGAAAAGCTCATTCTGGGTATATTTTTGTTATACATTTGCTTCTGCCGGGTCAGCTGAGCAGTGAATTTCTACTTAACTACCCCCTATCAGGAGAGACCTCAGGGCTGCATCTTTTGAGCGCAGTACTGAGCCTGAAAAGCGTTTCCAACCCCACTTACAAGTAAAACTAGCTAAAATGTGCCTGGCTGCTGTTCACTGAAAAGCTCATTCTGGGTATATTTTTGTTATACATTTGCTTCTGCCGGGTCAGCTGAGCAGTGAATTTCTACTTAACTACCCCCTATCAGGAGAGACCTCAGGGCTGCATCTTTTGAGCGCAGTACTGAGCCTGAAAAGCGTTTCCAACCCCACTTACAAGTAAAACTAGCTAAAATGTGCCTGGCTGCTGTTCACTGAAAAGCTCATTCTGGGTACATTTTTGGTATACATTTGCTTCTGCCGGGTCAGCTGAGCAGTGAATTTCTACTTAACTACCTCCTATCAGGAGAGACCTCAGGGCTGCATGTTTTGAGCGCAGTACTGAGCCTGAAAAGCGTTTACAACCCCACTTACAAGTAAAACTATCTAAAATGTGCCTGGCTGCTGTTCACTGAATAGCTCATTCTGGGTCCATTTTTGGTATACATTTGCTTCTGCCGGGTCAGCTGAGCAGTGAATTTCTACTTAACTACCTCCTATCAGGAGAGACCTCAGGGCTGCATCTTTTGAGCACAGTACTGAGCCTGAAAAGCATTTACAACCCCACTTACAAGTAAAACTAGCTAAAATGTGCCTGGCTGCTGTTCACTGAAAAGCTCATTCTGGGTACATTTTTGGTATACATTTGCTTCTGCCGGGTCAGCTGAGCAGTGAATTTCTACTTAACTACCTCCTATCAGGAGAGACCTCAGGGCTGCATGTTTTGAGCGCAGTACTGAGCCTGAAAAGCGTTTACAACCCCACTTACAAGTAAAACTAGCTAAAATGTGCCTGGCTGCTGTTCACTGAATAGCTCATTCTGGGTACATTTTTGGTATACATTTGCTTCTGCCGGGTCAGCTGAGCAGTGAATTTCTACTTAACTACCTCCTATCAGGAGAGACCTCAGGGCTGCATGTTTTGAGCGCAGTACTGAGCCTGAAAAGCGTTTACAACCCCACTTACAAGTAAAACTAGCTAAAATGTGCCTGGCTGCTGTTCACTGAATAGCTCATTCTGGGTACATTTTTGTTATACATTTGCTTCTGCCGGGTCAGCTGAGCAGTGAATTTCTACTTAACTACCTCCTATCAGGAGAGACCTCAGGGCTGCATCTTTTGAGCACAGTACTGAGCCTGAAAAGCGTTTACAACCCCACTTACAAGTAAAACTAGCTAAAATGTGCCTGGCTGCTGTTCACTGAAAAGCTCATTCTGGGTACATTTTTGGTATACATTTGCTTCTGCCGGGTCAGCTGAGCAGTGTATTTCTACTTAACTACCCCCTATCAGGAGAGACCTCAGGGTTGCATCTTTTGAGCGCAGTACTGAGCCTGAAAAGCGTTTACAACCCTAGTTACAAGTAAAACTAGCTAAAATGTGCCTGGCTGCTGTTCACTGAAAAGCTCATTCTGGGTACATTTTTGGTATACATTTGCTTCTGCCGGGTCAGCTGAACAGTGAATTTCTACTTAACTACCTCCTATCAGGAGAGACCTCAGGGCTGTATCTTTTGAGTGCAGTACTGAGCCTGAAAAGTTTACAACCCCACTTACAAGTAAAACTAGCTAAAATGTGCCTGGCTGCTGTTCACTGAAAAGCTCATTCTGGGTACATTTTTGTTATACATTTGCTTCTGCCGGGTCAGCTGAGCAGTGAATTTCTACTTAACTACCCCCTATCAGGAGAGACCTCAGGGCTGCATCTTTTGAGCGCAGTACTGAGCCTGAAAAGCGTTTCCAACCCCACTTACAAGTAAAACTAGCTAAAATGTGTCTGGCTGCTGTTCACTGAAAAGCTCATTCTGGGTATATTTTTGTTATACATTTGCTTCTGCCGGGTCAGCTGAGCAGTGAATTTCTACTTAACTACCCCCTATCAGGAGAGACCTCAGGGCTGCATCTTTTGAGCGCAGTACTGAGCCTGAAAAGCGTTTCCAACCCCACTTACAAGTAAAACTAGCTAAAATGTGCCTGGCTGCTGTTCACTGAAAAGCTCATTCTGGGTATATTTTTGTTATACATTTGCTTCTGCCGGGTCAGCTGAGCAGTGAATTTCTACTTAACTACCCCCTATCAGGAGAGACCTCAGGGCTGCATCTTTTGAGCGCAGTACTGAGCCTGAAAAGCGTTTCCAACCCCACTTACAAGTAAAACTAGCTAAAATGTGCCTGGCTGCTGTTCACTGAAAAGCTCATTCTGGGTACATTTTTGGTATACATTTGCTTCTGCCGGGTCAGCTGAGCAGTGAATTTCTACTTAACTACCTCCTATCAGGAGAGACCTCAGGGCTGCATGTTTTGAGCGCAGTACTGAGCCTGAAAAGCGTTTACAACCCCACTTACAAGTAAAACTAGCTAAAATGTGCCTGGCTGCTGTTCACTGAATAGCTCATTCTGGGTCCATTTTTGGTATACATTTGCTTCTGCCGGGTCAGCTGAGCAGTGAATTTCTACTTAACTACCTCCTATCAGGAGAGACCTCAGGGCTGCATCTTTTGAGCACAGTACTGAGCCTGAAAAGCATTTACAACCCCACTTACAAGTAAAACTAGCTAAAATGTGCCTGGCTGCTGTTCACTGAAAAGCTCATTCTGGGTACATTTTTGGTATACATTTGCTTCTGCCGGGTCAGCTGAGCAGTGAATTTCTACTTAACTACCTCCTATCAGGAGAGACCTCAGGGCTGCATGTTTTGAGCGCAGTACTGAGCCTGAAAAGCGTTTACAACCCCACTTACAAGTAAAACTAGCTAAAATGTGCCTGGCTGCTGTTCACTGAATAGCTCATTCTGGGTACATTTTTGGTATACATTTGCTTCTGCCGGGTCAGCTGAGCAGTGAATTTCTACTTAACTACCTCCTATCAGGAGAGACCTCAGGGCTGCATGTTTTGAGCGCAGTACTGAGCCTGAAAAGCGTTTACAACCCCACTTACAAGTAAAACTAGCTAAAATGTGCCTGGCTGCTGTTCACTGAATAGCTCATTCTGGGTACATTTTTGTTATACATTTGCTTCTGCCGGGTCAGCTGAGCAGTGAATTTCTACTTAACTACCTCCTATCAGGAGAGACCTCAGGGCTGCATCTTTTGAGCACAGTACTGAGCCTGAAAAGCGTTTACAACCCCACTTACAAGTAAAACTAGCTAAAATGTGCCTGGCTGCTGTTCACTGAAAAGCTCATTCTGGGTACATTTTTGGTATACATTTGCTTCTGCCGGGTCAGCTGAGCAGTGTATTTCTACTTAACTACCCCCTATCAGGAGAGACCTCAGGGTTGCATCTTTTGAGCGCAGTACTGAGCCTGAAAAGCGTTTACAACCCTAGTTACAAGTAAAACTAGCTAAAATGTGCCTGGCTGCTGTTCACTGAAAAGCTCATTCTGGGTACATTTTTGGTATACATTTGCTTCTGCCGGGTCAGCTGAACAGTGAATTTCTACTTAACTACCTCCTATCAGGAGAGACCTCAGGGCTGTATCTTTTGAGTGCAGTACTGAGCCTGAAAAGCGTTTACAACCCCACTTACAAGTAAAACTAGCTAAAATGTGCCTGGCTGCTGTTCACTGAAAAGATCATTCTGGGTACATTTTTGTTATACATTTGCTTCTGCCGGGTCAGCTGAGCAGTGAATTTCTACTTAACTACCCCCTATCAGGAGAGACCTTAGGGCTGCATCTTTTGAGCGCAGTACTGAGCCTGAAAAGCGTTTCCAACCCCACTTACAAGTAAAACTAGCTAAAATGTGCCTGGCTGCTGTTCACTGAAAAGCTCATTCTGGGTACATTTTTGGTATACATTTGCTTCTGCCGGGTCAGCTGAGCAGTGAATTTCTACTTAACTACCTCCTATCAGGAGAGACCTCAGGGCTGCATGTTTTGAGCGCAGTACTGAGCCTGAAAAGCGTTTACAACCCCACTTACAAGTAAAACTAGCTAAAATGTGCCTGGCTGCTGTTCACTGAAAAGCTCATTCTGGGTACATTTTTGGTATACATTTGCTTCTGCCGGGTCAGCTGAGCAGTGAATTTCTACTTAACTACCTCCTATCAGGAGAGACCTCAGGGCTGCATGTTTTGAGCGCAGTACTGAGCCTGAAAAGCGTTTACAACCCCACTTACAAGTAAAACTAGCTAAAATGTGCCTGGCTGCTGTTCACTGAATAGCTCATTCTGGGTCCATTTTTGGTATACATTTGCTTCTGCCGGGTCAGCTGAGCAGTGAATTTCTACTTAACTACCTCCTATCAGGAGAGACCTCAGGGCTGCATGTTTTGAGCGCAGTACTGAGCCTGAAAAGCGTTTACAACCCCACTTACAAGTAAAACTAGCTAAAATGTGCCTGGCTGCTGTTCACTGAATAGCTCATTCTGGGTCCATTTTTGGTATACATTTGCTTCTGCCGGGTCAGCTGAGCAGTGAATTTCTACTTAACTACCTCCTATCAGGAGAGACCTCAGGGCTGCATCTTTTGAGCACAGTACTGAGCCTGAAAAGCGTTTACACCCCCACTTACAAGTAAAACTAGCTAAAATGTGCCTGGCTGCTGTTCACTGAAAAGCTCATTCTGGGTACATTTTTGGTATACATTTGCTTCTGCCGGGTCAGCTGAGCAGTGAATTTCTACTTAAGTACCTCCTATCAGGAGAGACCTCAGGGCTGCATGTTTTGAGCGCAGTACTGAGCCTGAAAAGCGTTTACAACCCCACTTACAAGTAAAACTAGCTAAAATGTGCCTGGCTGCTGTTCACTGAATAGCTCATTCTGGGTACATTTTTGGTATACATTTGCTTCTGCCGGGTCAGCTGAGCAGTGAATTTCTACTTAACTACCTCCTATCAGGAGAGACCTCAGGGCTGCATGTTTTGAGCGCAGTACTGAGCCTGAAAAGCGTTTACAACCCCACTTACAAGTAAAACTAGCTAAAATGTGCCTGGCTGCTGTTCACTGAATAGCTCATTCTGGGTACATTTTTGTTATACATTTGCTTCTGCCGGGTCAGCTGAGCAGTGAATTTCTACTTAACTACCTCCTATCAGGAGAGACCTCAGGGCTGCATCTTTTGAGCACAGTACTGAGCCTGAAAAGCGTTTACAACCCCACTTACAAGTAAAACTAGCTAAAATGTGCCTGGCTGCTGTTCACTGAAAAGCTCATTCTGGGTACATTTTTGGTATACATTTGCTTCTGCCGGGTCAGCTGAGCAGTGAATTTCTACTTAACTACCTCCTATCAGGAGAGACCTCAGGGCTGCATGTTTTGAGCGCAGTACTGAGCCTGAAAAGCGTTTACAACCCCACTTACAAGTAAAACTAGCTAAAATGTGCCTGGCTGCTGTTCACTGAATAGCTCATTCTGGGTACATTTTTGGTATACATTTGCTTCTGCCGGGTCAGCTGAGCAGTGAATTTCTACTTAACTACCTCCTATCAGGAGAGACCTCAGGGCTGCATGTTTTGAGCGCAGTACTGAGCCTGAAAAGCGTTTACAACCCCACTTACAAGTAAAACTAGCTAAAATGTGCCTGGCTGCTGTTCACTGAATAGCTCATTCTGGGTACATTTTTGTTATACATTTGCTTCTGCCGGGTCAGCTGAGCAGTGAATTTCTACTTAACTACCTCCTATCAGGAGAGACCTCAGGGCTGCATCTTTTGAGCACAGTACTGAGCCTGAAAAGCGTTTACAACCCCACTTACAAGTAAAACTAGCTAAAATGTGCCTGGCTGCTGTTCACTGAAAAGCTCATTCTGGGTACATTTTTGGTATACATTTGCTTCTGCCGGGTCAGCTGAGCAGTGTATTTCTACTTAACTACCCCCTATCAGGAGAGACCTCAGGGTTGCATCTTTTGAGCGCAGTACTGAGCCTGAAAAGCGTTTACAACCCTAGTTACAAGTAAAACTAGCTAAAATGTGCCTGGCTGCTGTTCACTGAAAAGCTCATTCTGGGTACATTTTTGGTATACATTTGCTTCTGCCGGGTCAGCTGAACAGTGAATTTCTACTTAACTACCTCCTATCAGGAGAGACCTCAGGGCTGTATCTTTTGAGTGCAGTACTGAGCCTGAAAAGCGTTTACAACCCCACTTACAAGTAAAACTAGCTAAAATGTGCCTGGCTGCTGTTCACTGAAAAGATCATTCTGGGTACATTTTTGTTATACATTTGCTTCTGCCGGGTCAGCTGAGCAGTGAATTTCTACTTAACTACCCCCTATCAGGAGAGACCTTAGGGCTGCATCTTTTGAGCGCAGTACTGAGCCTGAAAAGCGTTTCCAACCCCACTTACAAGTAAAACTAGCTAAAATGTGCCTGGCTGCTGTTCACTGAAAAGCTCATTCTGGGTACATTTTTGGTATACATTTGCTTCTGCCGGGTCAGCTGAGCAGTGAATTTCTACTTAACTACCTCCTATCAGGAGAGACCTCAGGGCTGCATGTTTTGAGCGCAGTACTGAGCCTGAAAAGCGTTTACAACCCCACTTACAAGTAAAACTAGCTAAAATGTGCCTGGCTGCTGTTCACTGAATAGCTCATTCTGGGTCCATTTTTGGTATACATTTGCTTCTGCCGGGTCAGCTGAGCAGTGAATTTCTACTTAACTACCTCCTATCAGGAGAGACCTCAGGGCTGCATGTTTTGAGCGCAGTACTGAGCCTGAAAAGCGTTTACAACCCCACTTACAAGTAAAACTAGCTAAAATGTGCCTGGCTGCTGTTCACTGAATAGCTCATTCTGGGTCCATTTTTGGTATACATTTGCTTCTGCCGGGTCAGCTGAGCAGTGAATTTCTACTTAACTACCTCCTATCAGGAGAGACCTCAGGGCTGCATCTTTTGAGCACAGTACTGAGCCTGAAAAGCGTTTACACCCCCACTTACAAGTAAAACTAGCTAAAATGTGCCTGGCTGCTGTTCACTGAAAAGCTCATTCTGGGTACATTTTTGGTATACATTTGCTTCTGCCGGGTCAGCTGAGCAGTGAATTTCTACTTAACTACCTCCTATCAGGAGAGACCTCAGGGCTGCATGTTTTGAGCGCAGTACTGAGCCTGAAAAGCGTTTACAACCCCACTTACAAGTAAAACTAGCTAAAATGTGCCTGGCTGCTGTTCACTGAATAGCTCATTCTGGGTACATTTTTGGTATACATTTGCTTCTGCCGGGTCAGCTGAGCAGTGAATTTCTACTTAACTACCTCCTATCAGGAGAGACCTCAGGGCTGCATGTTTTGAGCGCAGTACTGAGCCTGAAAAGCGTTTACAACCCCACTTACAAGTAAAACTAGCTAAAATGTGCCTGGCTGCTGTTCACTGAATAGCTCATTCTGGGTACATTTTTGTTATACATTTGCTTCTGCCGGGTCAGCTGAGCAGTGAATTTCTACTTAACTACCTCCTATCAGGAGAGACCTCAGGGCTGCATCTTTTGAGCACAGTACTGAGCCTGAAAAGCGTTTACAACCCCACTTACAAGTAAAACTAGCTAAAATGTGCCTGGCTGCTGTTCACTGAAAAGCTCATTCTGGGTACATTTTTGGTATACATTTGCTTCTGCCGGGTCAGCTGAGCAGTGTATTTCTACTTAACTACCCCCTATCAGGAGAGACCTCAGGGTTGCATCTTTTGAGCGCAGTACTGAGCCTGAAAAGCGTTTACAACCCTAGTTACAAGTAAAACTAGCTAAAATGTGCCTGGCTGCTGTTCACTGAAAAGCTCATTCTGGGTACATTTTTGGTATACATTTGCTTCTGCCGGGTCAGCTGAACAGTGAATTTCTACTTAACTACCTCCTATCAGGAGAGACCTCAGGGCTGTATCTTTTGAGTGCAGTACTGAGCCTGAAAAGCGTTTACAACCCCACTTACAAGTAAAACTAGCTAAAATGTGCCTGGCTGCTGTTCACTGAAAAGATCATTCTGGGTACATTTTTGTTATACATTTGCTTCTGCCGGGTCAGCTGAGCAGTGAATTTCTACTTAACTACCCCCTATCAGGAGAGACCTTAGGGCTGCATCTTTTGAGCGCAGTACTGAGCCTGAAAAGCGTTTACAACCCCACTTACAAGTAAAACTAGCTAAAATGTGCCTGGCTGCTGTTCACTGAATAGCTCATTCTGGGTCCATTTTTGGTATACATTTGCTTCTGCCGGGTCAGCTGAGCAGTGAATTTCTACTTAACTACCTCCTATCAGGAGAGACCTCAGGGCTGCATGTTTTGAGCGCAGTACTGAGCCTGAAAAGCGTTTACAACCCCACTTACAAGTAAAACTAGCTAAAATGTGCCTGGCTGCTGTTCACTGAATAGCTCATTCTGGGTACATTTTTGGTATACATTTGCTTCTGCCGGGTCAGCTGAGCAGTGAATTTCTACTTAACTACCTCCTATCAGGAGAGACCTCAGGGCTGCATGTTTTGAGCGCAGTACTGAACCTGAAAAGCGTTTACAACCCCACTTACAAGTAAAACTAGCTAAAATGTGCCTGGCTGCTGTTCACTGAATAGCTCATTCTGGGTACATTTTTGGTATACATTTGCTTCTGCCGGGTCAGCTGAGCAGTGAATTTCTACTTAACTACCTCCTATCAGGAGCGACCTCAGGGCTGCATCTTTTGAGCGCAGTACTGAGCCTGAAAAGCGTTTACAACCCCACTTACAAGTAAAACTAGCTAAAATGTGCCTGGCTGCTGTTCACTGAAAAGCTCATTCTGGGTACATTTTTGTTATACATTTGCTTCTGCCGGGTCAGCTGAGCAGTGAGTTTCTACTTAACTACCCCCTATCAGGAGAGACCTCAGGGCTGCATCTTTTGAGCGCACTACTGAGCCTGAAAAGCGTTTACAACCCCACTTACAAGTAAAACTAGCTAAAATGTGCCTGGCTGCTGTTCACTGAATAGCTCATTCTGGGTACATTTTTGGTATACATTTGCTTCTGCCGGGTCAGCTGAGCAGTGAATTTCTACTTAACTACCCCTTATCAGGAGAGACCTCAGGGCTGCATCTTTTGAGCGCAGTACTGAGCCTGAAAAGCGTTTACAACCCCACTTACAAGTAAAACTAGCTAAAATGTGCCTGGCTGCTGTTCACTGAAAAGCTCATTCTGGGTACATTTTTGGTATACATTTGCTTCTGCCGGGTCAGCTGAGCAGTGAATTTCTACTTAACTACCTCCTATCAGGAGAGACCTCAGGGCTGCATGTTTTGAGCGCAGTACTGAGCCTGAAAAGCGTTTACAACCCCACTTACAAGTAAAACTAGCTAAAATGTGCCTGGCTGCTGTTCACTGAATAGCTCATTCTGGGTACATTTTTGGTATACATTTGCTTCTGCCGGGTCAGCTGAGCAGTGAATTTCTACTTAACTACCTCCTATCAGGAGAGACCTCAGGGCTGCATGTTTTGAGCGCAGTACTGAGCCTGAAAAGCGGTTACAACCCCACTTACAAGTAAAACTAGCTAAAATGTGCCTGGCTGCTGTTCACTGAATAGCTCATTCTGGGTACATTTTTGGAATACATTTGCTTCTGCCGGGTCAGCTGAGCAGTGAATTTCTACTTAACTACCTCCTATCAGGAGAGACCTCAGGGCTGCATCTTTTGAGCACAGTACTGAGCCTGAAAAGCGTTTACAACCCCACTTACAAGTAAAACTAGCTAAAATGTGCCTGGCTGCTGTTCACTGAAAAGCTCATTCTGGGTACATTTTTGTTATACATTTGCTTCTGCCGGGTCAGCTGAGCAGTGAGTTTCTACTTAACTACCCCCTATCAGGAGAGACCTCAGGGCTGCATCTTTTGAGCGCACTACTGAGCCTGAAAAGCGTTTACAACCCCACTTACAAGTAAAACTAGCTAAAATGTGCCTGGCTGCTGTTCACTGAATAGCTCATTCTGGGTACATTTTTGGTATACATTTGCTTCTGCCGGGTCAGCTGAGCAGTGTATTTCTACTTAACTACCCCTTATCAGGAGAGACCTCAGGGCTGCATCTTTTGAGCGCAGTACTGAGCCTGAAAAGCGTTTACAACCCCAGTTACAAGTAAAACTAGCTAAAATGTGTCTGGCTGCTGTTCACTGAAAAGCTCATTCTGGGTACATTTTTGGTATACATTTGCTTCTGCCGGGTCAGCTGAGCAGTGTATTTCTACTTAACTACCCCCTATCAGGAGAGACCTCAGGGCTGCATCTTTTGAGCGCAGTACTGAGCCTGAAAAGCGTTTACAACCCCAGTTACAAGTAAAACTAGCTAAAATGTGCCTGGCTGCTGTTCACTGAAAAGCTCATTCTGGGTACATTTTTGTTATACATTTGCTTCTGCCGGGTCAGCTGAGCAGTGAATTTCTACGTAACTACCCCCTATCAGGGGAGACCTCAGGGCTGCATCTTTTGAGCGCAGTACTGAGCCTGAAAAGCGTTTACAACCCCACTTACAAGTAAAACTAGCTAAATTGTGCCTGGCTGCTGTTCACTGAAAAGCTCATTCTGGGTACATTTTTGTTATACATTTGCTTCTGCCGGGTCAGCTGAGCAGTGAATTTCTACGTAACTACCCCCTATCAGGGGAGACCTCAGGGCTGCATCTTTTGAGCGCAGTACTGAGCCTGAAAAGCGTTTACAACCCCACTTACAAGTAAAACTAGCTAAATTGTGCCTGGCTGCTGTTCACTGAAAAGCTCATTCTGGGTACATTTTTGGTATACATTTGCTTCTGCCGGGTCAGCTGAGCAGTGTATTTCTACTTAACTACCCCCTATCAGGAGAGACCTCAGGGTTGCATCTTTTGAGCGCAGTACTGAGCCTGAAAAGCGTTTACAACCCTAGTTACAAGTAAAACTAGCTAAAATGTGCCTGGCTGCTGTTCACTGAAAAGCTCATTCTGGGTACATTTTTGGTATACATTTGCTTCTGCCGGGTCAGCTGAACAGTGGATTTCTACTTAACTACCTCCTATCAGGAGAGACCTCAGGGCTGTATCTTTTGAGTGCAGTACTGAGCCTGAAAAGCGTTTACAACCCCACTTACAAGTAAAACTAGCTAAAATGTGCCTGGCTGCTGTTCACTGAAAAGCTCATTCTGGGTACATTTTTGTTATACATTTGCTTCTGCCGGGTCAGCTGAGCAGTGAATTTCTACTTAACTACCCCCTATCAGGAGAGACCTCAGGGCTGCATCTTTTGAGCGCAGTACTGAGCCTGAAAAGCGTTTCCAACCCCACTTACAAGTAAAACTAGCTAAAATGTGCCTGGCTGCTGTTCACTGAAAAGCTCATTCTGGGTACATTTTTGGTATACATTTGCTTCTGCCGGGTCAGCTGAGCAGTGAATTTCTACTTAAACTACCTCCTATCAGGAGAGACCTAAGGGCTGCATCTTTTGAGCGCAGTACTGAGCCTGAAAAGCGTTTACAACCCCACTTACAAGTAAAACTAGCTAAATTGTGCCTGGCTGCTGTTCACTGAAAAGCTCATTCTGGGTACATTTTTGTTATACATTTGCTTCTGCCGGGTCAGCTGAGCAGTGAATTTCTACGTAACTACCCCCTATCAGGGGAGACCTCAGGGCTGCATCTTTTGAGCGCAGTACTGAGCCTGAAAAGCGTTTACAACCCCACTTACAAGTAAAACTAGCTAAATTGTGCCTGGCTGCTGTTCACTGAAAAGCTCATTCTGGGTACATTTTTGGTATACATTTGCTTCTGCCGGGTCAGCTGAGCAGTGTATTTCTACTTAACTACCCCCTATCAGGAGAGACCTCAGGGTTGCATCTTTTGAGCGCAGTACTGAGCCTGAAAAGCGTTTACAACCCTAGTTACAAGTAAAACTAGCTAAAATGTGCCTGGCTGCTGTTCACTGAAAAGCTCATTCTGGGTACATTTTTGGTATACATTTGCTTCTGCCGGGTCAGCTGAACAGTGAATTTCTACTTAACTACCTCCTATCAGGAGAGACCTCAGGGCTGTATCTTTTGAGTGCAGTACTGAGCCTGAAAAGCGTTTACAACCCCACTTACAAGTAAAACTAGCTAAAATGTGCCTGGCTGCTGTTCACTGAATAGCTCATTCTGGGTACATTTTTGGTATACATTTGCTTCTGCAGGGTCAGCTGAGCAGTGAATTTCTACTTAACTACCTCCTATCAGGAGAGACCTCAGGGCTGCATCTTTTGAGCGCAGTACTGAGCCTGAAAACCGTTTACAACCCCACTTACAAGTAAAACTAGCTAAAATGTGCCTGGCTGCTGTTCACTGAAAAGCTCATTCTGGGTACATTTTTGTTATACATTTGCTTCTGCCGGGTCAGCTGAGCAGTGAATTTCTACTTAACTACCCCCTATCAGGAGAGACCTCAGGGCTGCATCTTTTGAGCGCAGTACTGAGCCTGAAAAGCGTTTCCAACCCCACTTACAAGTAAAACTAGCTAAAATGTGTCTGGCTGCTGTTCACTGAATAGCTCATTCTGGGTACATTTTTGGTATACATTTGCTTCTGCAGGGTCAGCTGAGCAGTGAATTTCTACTTAACTACCTCCTATCAGGAGAGACCTCAGGGCTGCATCTTTTGAGCGCAGTACTGAGCCTGAAAACCGTTTACAACCCCACTTACAAGTAAAACTAGCTAAAATGTGCCTGGCTGCTGTTCACTGAAAAGCTCATTCTGGGTATATTTTTGTTATACATTTGCTTCTGCCGGGTCAGCTGAGCAGTGAATTTCTACTTAACTACCCCCTATCAGGAGACACCTCAGGGCTGCATCTTTTGAGCGCAGTACCGAGCCTGAAAAGCGTTTCCAACCCCACTTACAAGTAAAACTAGCTAAAATGTGCCTGGCTGCTGTTCACTGAAAAGCTCATTCTGGGTACATTTTTGGTATACATTTGCTTCTGCCGGGTCAGCTGAGCAGTGAATTTCTACTTAACTACCTCCTATCAGGAGAGACCTCAGGGCTGCATGTTTTGAGCGCAGTACTGAGCCTGAAAAGCGTTTACAACCCCACTTACAAGTAAAACTAGCTAAAATGTGCCTGGCTGCTGTTCACTGAATAGCTCATTCTGGGTCCATTTTTGGTATACATTTGCTTCTGCCGGGTCAGCTGAGCAGTGAATTTCTACTTAACTACCTCCTATCAGGAGAGACCTCAGGGCTGCATCTTTTGAGCACAGTACTGAGCCTGAAAAGCGTTTACAACCCCACTTACAAGTAAAACTAGCTAAAATGTGCCTGGCTGCTGTTCACTGAAAAGCTCATTCTGGGTACATTTTTGGTATACATTTGCTTCTGCCGGGTCAGCTGAGCAGTGAATTTCTACTTAACTACCTCCTATCAGGAGAGACCTCAGGGCTGCATGTTTTGAGCGCAGTACTGAGCCTGAAAAGCGTTTACAACCCCACTTACAAGTAAAACTAGCTAAAATGTGCCTGGCTGCTGTTCACTGAATAGCTCATTCTGGGTACATTTTTGGTATACATTTGCTTCTGCCGGGTCAGCTGAGCAGTGAATTTCTACTTAACTACCTCCTATCAGGAGAGACCTCAGGGCTGCATGTTTTGAGCGCAGTACTGAGCCTGAAAAGCGTTTACAACCCCACTTACAAGTAAAACTAGCTAAAATGTGCCTGGCTGCTGTTCACTGAATAGCTCATTCTGGGTACATTTTTGTTATACATTTGCTTCTGCCGGGTCAGCTGAGCAGTGAATTTCTACTTAACTACCTCCTATCAGGAGAGACCTCAGGGCTGCATCTTTTGAGCACAGTACTGAGCCTGAAAAGCGTTTACAACCCCACTTACAAGTAAAACTAGCTAAAATGTGCCTGGCTGCTGTTCACTGAAAAGCTCATTCTGGGTACATTTTTGGTATACATTTGCTTCTGCCGGGTCAGCTGAGCAGTGTATTTCTACTTAACTACCCCCTATCAGGAGAGACCTCAGGGTTGCATCTTTTGAGCGCAGTACTGAGCCTGAAAAGCGTTTACAACCCTAGTTACAAGTAAAACTAGCTAAAATGTGCCTGGCTGCTGTTCACTGAAAAGCTCATTCTGGGTACATTTTTGGTATACATTTGCTTCTGCCGGGTCAGCTGAACAGTGAATTTCTACTTAACTACCTCCTATCAGGAGAGACCTCAGGGCTGTATCTTTTGAGTGCAGTACTGAGCCTGAAAAGCGTTTACAACCCCACTTACAAGTAAAACTAGCTAAAATGTGCCTGGCTGCTGTTCACTGAAAAGATCATTCTGGGTACATTTTTGTTATACATTTGCTTCTGCCGGGTCAGCTGAGCAGTGAATTTCTACTTAACTACCCCCTATCAGGAGAGACCTTAGGGCTGCATCTTTTGAGCGCAGTACTGAGCCTGAAAAGCGTTTCCAACCCCACTTACAAGTAAAACTAGCTAAAATGTGTCTGGCTGCTGTTCACTGAATAGCTCATTCTGGGTACATTTTTGGTATACATTTGCTTCTGCAGGGTCAGCTGAGCAGTGAATTTCTACTTAACTACCTCCTATCAGGAGAGACCTCAGGGCTGCATCTTTTGAGCGCAGTACTGAGCCTGAAAAGCGTTTCCAACCCCACTTACAAGTAAAACTAGCTAAAATGTGCCTGGCTGCTGTTCACTGAAAAGCTCATTCTGGGTACATTTTTGGTATACATTTGCTTCTGCCGGGTCAGCTGAGCAGTGAATTTCTACTTAACTACCTCCTATCAGGAGAGACCTCAGGGCTGCATGTTTTGAGCGCAGTACTGAGCCTGAAAAGCGTTTACAACCCCACTTACAAGTAAAACTAGCTAAAATGTGCCTGGCTGCTGTTCACTGAATAGCTCATTCTGGGTCCATTTTTGGTATACATTTGCTTCTGCCGGGTCAGCTGAGCAGTGAATTTCTACTTAACTACCTCCTATCAGGAGAGACCTCAGGGCTGCATCTTTTGAGCACAGTACTGAGCCTGAAAAGCGTTTACAACCCCACTTACAAGTAAAACTAGCTAAAATGTGCCTGGCTGCTGTTCACTGAAAAGCTCATTCTGGGTACATTTTTGGTATACATTTGCTTCTGCCGGGTCAGCTGAGCAGTGAATTTCTACTTAACTACCTCCTATCAGGAGAGACCTCAGGGCTGCATGTTTTGAGCGCAGTACTGAGCCTGAAAAGCGTTTACAACCCCACTTACAAGTAAAACTAGCTAAAATGTGTCTGGCTGCTGTTCACTGAAAAGCTCATTCTGGGTACATTTTTGGTATACATTTGCTTCTGCCGGGTCAGCTGAGCAGTGTATTTCTACTTAACTACCCCCTATCAGGAGAGACCTCAGGGCTGCATCTTTTGAGCGCAGTACTGAGCCTGAAAAGCGTTTACAACCCCACTTACAAGTAAAACTAGCTAAAATGTGCCTGGCTGCTGTTCACTGAAAAGCTCATTCTGGGTACATTTTTGTTATACATTTGCTTCTGCCGGGTCAGCTGAGCAGTGAATTTCTACGTAACTACCCCCTATCAGGGGAGACCTCAGGGCTGCATCTTTTGAGCGCAGTACTGAGCCTGAAAAGCGTTTACAACCCCACTTACAAGTAAAACTAGCTAAATTGTGCCTGGCTGCTGTTCACTGAAAAGCTCATTCTGGGTACATTTTTGTTATACATTTGCTTCTGCCGGGTCAGCTGAGCAGTGAATTTCTACGTAACTACCCCCTATCAGGGGAGACCTCAGGGCTGCATCTTTTGAGCGCAGTACTGAGCCTGAAAAGCGTTTACAACCCCACTTACAAGTAAAACTAGCTAAATTGTGCCTGGCTGCTGTTCACTGAAAAGCTCATTCTGGGTACATTTTTGGTATACATTTGCTTCTGCCGGGTCAGCTGAGCAGTGTATTTCTACTTAACTACCCCCTATCAGGAAAGACCTCAGGGTTGCATCTTTTGAGCGCAGTACTGAGCCTGAAAAGCGTTTACAACCCCAGTTACAAGTAAAACTAGCTAAAATGTGCCTGGCTGCTGTTCACTGAAAAGCTCATTCTGGGTACATTTTTGGTATACATTTGCTTCTGCCGGGTCAGCTGAACAGTGAATTTCTACTTAACTACCTCCTATCAGGAGAGACCTCAGGGCTGCATCTTTTGAGCACAGTACTGAGCCTGAAAAGCGTTTACAACCCCACTTACAAGTAAAACTAGCTAAAATGTGCCTGGCTGCTGTTCACTGAAAAGCTCATTCTGGGTACATTTTTGGTATACATTTGCTTCTGCCGGGTCAGCTGAGCAGTGAATTTCTACTTAACTACCTCCTATCAGGAGAGACCTCAGGGCTGCATGTTTTGAGCGCAGTACTGAGCCTGAAAAGCGTTTACAACCTCACTTACAAGTAAAACTAGCTAAAATGTGCCTGGCTGCTGTTCACTGAATAGCTCATTCTGGGTACATTTTTGGTATACATTTGCTTCTGCCGGGTCAGCTGAGCAGTGAATTTCTACTTAACTACCTCCTATCAGGAGAGACCTCAGGGCTGCATGTTTTGAGCGCAGTACTGAGCCTGAAAAGCGTTTACAACCCCACTTACAAGTAAAACTAGCTAAAATGTGCCTGGCTGCTGTTCACTGAATAGCTCATTCTGGGTACATTTTTGGTATACATTTGCTTCTGCCGGGTCAGCTGAGCAGTGAATTTCTACTTAACTACCTCCTATCAGGAGCGACCTCAGGGCTGCATCTTTTGAGCACAGTACTGAGCCTGAAAAGCGTTTACAACCCCACTTACAAGTAAAACTAGCTAAAATGTGCCTGGCTGCTGTTCACTGAAAAGCTCATTCTGGGTACATTTTTGTTATACATTTGCTTCTGCCGGGTCAGCTGAGCAGTGAGTTTCTACTTAACTACCCCCTATCAGGAGAGACCTCAGGGCTGCATCTTTTGAGCGCACTACTGAGCCTGAAAAGCGTTTACAACCCCACTTACAAGTAAAACTAGCTAAAATGTGCCTGGCTGCTGTTCACTGAATAGCTCATTCTGGGTACATTTTTGGTATACATTTGCTTCTGCCGGGTCAGCTGAGCAGTGAATTTCTACTTAACTACCCCTTATCAGGAGAGACCTCAGGGCTGCATCTTTTGAGCGCAGTACTGAGCCTGAAAAGCGTTTACAACCCCACTTACAAGTAAAACTAGCTAAAATGTGCCTGGCTGCTGTTCACTGAAAAGCTCATTCTGGGTACATTTTTGTTATACATTTGCTTCTGCCGGGTCAGCTGAGCAGTGAATTTCTACTTAACTACCCCCTATCAGGAGAGACCTCAGGGCTGCATCTTTTGAGCGCAGTACTGAGCCTGAAAAGCGTTTCCAACCCCACTTACAAGTAAAACTAGCTAAAATGTGTCTGGCTGCTGTTCACTGAATAGCTCATTCTGGGTACATTTTTGGTATACATTTGCTTCTGCAGGGTCAGCTGAGCAGTGAATTTCTACTTAACTACCTCCTATCAGGAGAGACCTCAGGGCTGCATCTTTTGAGCGCAGTACTGAGCCTGAAAACCGTTTACAACCCCACTTACAAGTAAAACTAGCTAAAATGTGCCTGGCTGCTGTTCACTGAAAAGCTCATTCTGGGTATATTTTTGTTATACATTTGCTTCTGCCGGGTCAGCTGAGCAGTGAATTTCTACTTAACTACCCCCTATCAGGAGAGACCTCAGGGCTGCATCTTTTGAGCGCAGTACCGAGCCTGAAAAGCGTTTCCAACCCCACTTACAAGTAAAACTAGCTAAAATGTGCCTGGCTGCTGTTCACTGAAAAGCTCATTCTGGGTACATTTTTGGTATACATTTGCTTCTGCCGGGTCAGCTGAGCAGTGAATTTCTACTTAACTACCTCCTATCAGGAGAGACCTCAGGGCTGCATGTTTTGAGCGCAGTACTGAGCCTGAAAAGCGTTTACAACCCCACTTACAAGTAAAACTAGCTAAAATGTGCCTGGCTGCTGTTCACTGAATAGCTCATTCTGGGTCCATTTTTGGTATACATTTGCTTCTGCCGGGTCAGCTGAGCAGTGAATTTCTACTTAACTACCTCCTATCAGGAGAGACCTCAGGGCTGCATCTTTTGAGCACAGTACTGAGCCTGAAAAGCGTTTACAACCCCACTTACAAGTAAAACTAGCTAAAATGTGCCTGGCTGCTGTTCACTGAAAAGCTCATTCTGGGTACATTTTTGGTATACATTTGCTTCTGCCGGGTCAGCTGAGCAGTGAATTTCTACTTAACTACCTCCTATCAGGAGAGACCTCAGGGCTGCATGTTTTGAGCGCAGTACTGAGCCTGAAAAGCGTTTACAACCCCACTTACAAGTAAAACTAGCTAAAATGTGCCTGGCTGCTGTTCACTGAATAGCTCATTCTGGGTACATTTTTGGTATACATTTGCTTCTGCCGGGTCAGCTGAGCAGTGAATTTCTACTTAACTACCTCCTATCAGGAGAGACCTCAGGGCTGCATGTTTTGAGCGCAGTACTGAGCCTGAAAAGCGTTTACAACCCCACTTACAAGTAAAACTAGCTAAAATGTGCCTGGCTGCTGTTCACTGAATAGCTCATTCTGGGTACATTTTTGTTATACATTTGCTTCTGCCGGGTCAGCTGAGCAGTGAATTTCTACTTAACTACCTCCTATCAGGAGAGACCTCAGGGCTGCATCTTTTGAGCACAGTACTGAGCCTGAAAAGCGTTTACAACCCCACTTACAAGTAAAACTAGCTAAAATGTGCCTGGCTGCTGTTCACTGAAAAGCTCATTCTGGGTACATTTTTGGTATACATTTGCTTCTGCCGGGTCAGCTGAGCAGTGTATTTCTACTTAACTACCCCCTATCAGGAGAGACCTCAGGGTTGCATCTTTTGAGCGCAGTACTGAGCCTGAAAAGCGTTTACAACCCTAGTTACAAGTAAAACTAGCTAAAATGTGCCTGGCTGCTGTTCACTGAAAAGCTCATTCTGGGTACATTTTTGGTATACATTTGCTTCTGCCGGGTCAGCTGAACAGTGAATTTCTACTTAACTACCTCCTATCAGGAGAGACCTCAGGGCTGTATCTTTTGAGTGCAGTACTGAGCCTGAAAAGCGTTTACAACCCCACTTACAAGTAAAACTAGCTAAAATGTGCCTGGCTGCTGTTCACTGAAAAGATCATTCTGGGTACATTTTTGTTATACATTTGCTTCTGCCGGGTCAGCTGAGCAGTGAATTTCTACTTAACTACCCCCTATCAGGAGAGACCTTAGGGCTGCATCTTTTGAGCGCAGTACTGAGCCTGAAAAGCGTTTCCAACCCCACTTACAAGTAAAACTAGCTAAAATGTGTCTGGCTGCTGTTCACTGAATAGCTCATTCTGGGTACATTTTTGGTATACATTTGCTTCTGCAGGGTCAGCTGAGCAGTGAATTTCTACTTAACTACCTCCTATCAGGAGAGACCTCAGGGCTGCATCTTTTGAGCGCAGTACTGAGCCTGAAAAGCGTTTCCAACCCCACTTACAAGTAAAACTAGCTAAAATGTGCCTGGCTGCTGTTCACTGAAAAGCTCATTCTGGGTACATTTTTGGTATACATTTGCTTCTGCCGGGTCAGCTGAGCAGTGAATTTCTACTTAACTACCTCCTATCAGGAGAGACCTCAGGGCTGCATGTTTTGAGCGCAGTACTGAGCCTGAAAAGCGTTTACAACCCCACTTACAAGTAAAACTAGCTAAAATGTGCCTGGCTGCTGTTCACTGAATAGCTCATTCTGGGTCCATTTTTGGTATACATTTGCTTCTGCCGGGTCAGCTGAGCAGTGAATTTCTACTTAACTACCTCCTATCAGGAGAGACCTCAGGGCTGCATCTTTTGAGCACAGTACTGAGCCTGAAAAGCGTTTACAACCCCACTTACAAGTAAAACTAGCTAAAATGTGCCTGGCTGCTGTTCACTGAAAAGCTCATTCTGGGTACATTTTTGGTATACATTTGCTTCTGCCGGGTCAGCTGAGCAGTGAATTTCTACTTAACTACCTCCTATCAGGAGAGACCTCAGGGCTGCATGTTTTGAGCGCAGTACTGAGCCTGAAAAGCGTTTACAACCCCACTTACAAGTAAAACTAGCTAAAATGTGTCTGGCTGCTGTTCACTGAAAAGCTCATTCTGGGTACATTTTTGGTATACATTTGCTTCTGCCGGGTCAGCTGAGCAGTGTATTTCTACTTAACTACCCCCTATCAGGAGAGACCTCAGGGCTGCATCTTTTGAGCGCAGTACTGAGCCTGAAAAGCGTTTACAACCCCACTTACAAGTAAAACTAGCTAAAATGTGCCTGGCTGCTGTTCACTGAAAAGCTCATTCTGGGTACATTTTTGGTATACATTTGCTTCTGCCGGGTCAGCTGAGCAGTGAATTTCTACTTAACTACCTCCTATCAGGAGAGACCTCAGGGCTGCATGTTTTGAGCGCAGTACTGAGCCTGAAAAGCGTTTACAACCCCACTTACAAGTAAAACTAGCTAAAATGTGCCTGGCTGCTGTTCACTGAATAGCTCATTCTGGGTACATTTTTGGTATACATTTGCTTCTGCCGGGTCAGCTGAGCAGTGAATTTCTACTTAACTACCTCCTATCAGGAGCGACCTCAGGGCTGCATCTTTTGAGCACAGTACTGAGCCTGAAAAGCGTTTACAACCCCACTTACAAGTAAAACTAGCTAAAATGTGCCTGGCTGCTGTTCACTGAAAAGCTCATTCTGGGTACATTTTTGTTATACATTTGCTTCTGCCGGGTCAGCTGAGCAGTGAGTTTCTACTTAACTACCCCCTATCAGGAGAGACCTCAGGGCTGCATCTTTTGAGCGCACTACTGAGCCTGAAAAGCGTTTACAACCCCACTTACAAGTAAAACTAGCTAAAATGTGCCTGGCTGCTGTTCACTGAATAGCTCATTCTGGGTACATTTTTGGTATACATTTGCTTCTGCCGGGTCAGCTGAGCAGTGAATTTCTACTTAACTACCCCTTATCAGGAGAGACCTCAGGGCTGCATCTTTTGAGCGCAGTACTGAGCCTGAAAAGCGTTTACAACCCCACTTACAAGTAAAACTAGCTAAAATGTGCCTGGCTGCTGTTCACTGAAAAGCTCATTCTGGGTACATTTTTGTTATACATTTGCTTCTGCCGGGTCAGCTGAGCAGTGAATTTCTACTTAACTACCCCCTATCAGGAGAGACCTCAGGGCTGCATCTTTTGAGCGCAGTACTGAGCCTGAAAAGCGTTTCCAACCCCACTTACAAGTAAAACTAGCTAAAATGTGTCTGGCTGCTGTTCACTGAATAGCTCATTCTGGGTACATTTTTGGTATACATTTGCTTCTGCAGGGTCAGCTGAGCAGTGAATTTCTACTTAACTACCTCCTATCAGGAGAGACCTCAGGGCTGCATCTTTTGAGCGCAGTACTGAGCCTGAAAACCGTTTACAACCCCACTTACAAGTAAAACTAGCTAAAATGTGCCTGGCTGCTGTTCACTGAAAAGCTCATTCTGGGTATATTTTTGTTATACATTTGCTTCTGCCGGGTCAGCTGAGCAGTGAATTTCTACTTAACTACCCCCTATCAGGAGAGACCTCAGGGCTGCATCTTTTGAGCGCAGTACCGAGCCTGAAAAGCGTTTCCAACCCCACTTACAAGTAAAACTAGCTAAAATGTGCCTGGCTGCTGTTCACTGAAAAGCTCATTCTGGGTACATTTTTGGTATACATTTGCTTCTGCCGGGTCAGCTGAGCAGTGAATTTCTACTTAACTACCTCCTATCAGGAGAGACCTCAGGGCTGCATGTTTAGAGCGCAGTACTGAGCCTGAAAAGCGTTTACAACCCCACTTACAAGTAAAACTAGCTAAAATGTGCCTGGCTGCTGTTCACTGAATAGCTCATTCTGGGTCCATTTTTGGTATACATTTGCTTCTGCCGGGTCAGCTGAGCAGTGAATTTCTACTTAACTACCTCCTATCAGGAGAGACCTCAGGGCTGCATCTTTTGAGCACAGTACTGAGCCTGAAAAGCGTTTACAACCCCACTTACAAGTAAAACTAGCTAAAATGTGCCTGGCTGCTGTTCACTGAAAAGCTCATTCTGGGTACATTTTTGGTATACATTTGCTTCTGCCGGGTCAGCTGAGCAGTGAATTTCTACTTAACTACCTCCTATCAGGAGAGACCTCAGGGCTGCATGTTTTGAGCGCAGTACTGAGCCTGAAAAGCGTTTACAACCCCACTTACAAGTAAAACTAGCTAAAATGTGCCTGGCTGCTGTTCACTGAATAGCTCATTCTGGGTACATTTTTGGTATACATTTGCTTCTGCCGGGTCAGCTGAGCAGTGAATTTCTACTTAACTACCTCCTATCAGGAGAGACCTCAGGGCTGCATGTTTTGAGCGCAGTACTGAGCCTGAAAAGCGTTTACAACCCCACTTACAAGTAAAACTAGCTAAAATGTGCCTGGCTGCTGTTCACTGAATAGCTCATTCTGGGTACATTTTTGTTATACATTTGCTTCTGCCGGGTCAGCTGAGCAGTGAATTTCTACTTAACTACCTCCTATCAGGAGAGACCTCAGGGCTGCATCTTTTGAGCACAGTACTGAGCCTGAAAAGCGTTTACAACCCCACTTACAAGTAAAACTAGCTAAAATGTGCCTGGCTGCTGTTCACTGAAAAGCTCATTCTGGGTACATTTTTGGTATACATTTGCTTCTGCCGGGTCAGCTGAGCAGTGTATTTCTACTTAACTACCCCCTATCAGGAGAGACCTCAGGGTTGCATCTTTTGAGCGCAGTACTGAGCCTGAAAAGCGTTTACAACCCTAGTTACAAGTAAAACTAGCTAAAATGTGCCTGGCTGCTGTTCACTGAAAAGCTCATTCTGGGTACATTTTTGGTATACATTTGCTTCTGCCGGGTCAGCTGAGCAGTGAATTTCTACTTAACTACCCCCTATCAGGAGAGACCTTAGGGCTGCATCTTTTGAGCGCAGTACTGAGCCTGAAAAGCGTTTCCAACCCCACTTACAAGTAAAACTAGCTAAAATGTGTCTGGCTGCTGTTCACTGAATAGCTCATTCTGGGTACATTTTTGGTATACATTTGCTTCTGCAGGGTCAGCTGAGCAGTGAATTTCTACTTAACTACCTCCTATCAGGAGAGACCTCAGGGCTGCATCTTTTGAGCGCAGTACTGAGCCTGAAAAGCGTTTCCAACCCCACTTACAAGTAAAACTAGCTAAAATGTGCCTGGCTGCTGTTCACTGAAAAGCTCATTCTGGGTACATTTTTGGTATACATTTGCTTCTGCCGGGTCAGCTGAGCAGTGAATTTCTACTTAACTACCTCCTATCAGGAGAGACCTCAGGGCTGCATGTTTTGAGCGCAGTACTGAGCCTGAAAAGCGTTTACAACCCCACTTACAAGTAAAACTAGCTAAAATGTGCCTGGCTGCTGTTCACTGAATAGCTCATTCTGGGTCCATTTTTGGTATACATTTGCTTCTGCCGGGTCAGCTGAGCAGTGAATTTCTACTTAACTACCTCCTATCAGGAGAGACCTCAGGGCTGCATCTTTTGAGCACAGTACTGAGCCTGAAAAGCGTTTACAACCCCACTTACAAGTAAAAGTAGCTAAAATGTGCCTGGCTGCTGTTCACTGAAAAGCTCATTCTGGGTACATTTTTGGTATACATTTGCTTCTGCCGGGTCAGCTGAGCAGTGAATTTCTACTTAACTACCTCCTATCAGGAGAGACCTCAGGGCTGCATGTTTTGAGCGCAGTACTGAGCCTGAAAAGCGTTTACAACCCCACTTACAAGTAAAACTAGCTAAAATGTGTCTGGCTGCTGTTCACTGAAAAGCTCATTCTGGGTACATTTTTGGTATACATTTGCTTCTGCCGGGTCAGCTGAGCAGTGTATTTCTACTTAACTACCCCCTATCAGGAGAGACCTCAGGGCTGCATCTTTTGAGCGCAGTACTGAGCCTGAAAAGCGTTTACAACCCCACTTACAAGTAAAACTAGCTAAATTGTGCCTGGCTGCTGTTCACTGAAAAGCTCATTCTGGGTACATTTTTGGTATACATTTGCTTCTGCCGGGTCAGCTGAGCAGTGTATTTCTACTTAACTACCCCCTATCAGGAGAGACCTCAGGGTTGCATCTTTTGAGCGCAGTACTGAGCCTGAAAAGCGTTTACAACCCCAGTTACAAGTAAAACTAGCTAAAATGTGCCTGGCTGCTGTTCACTGAAAAGCTCATTCTGGGTACATTTTTGGTATACATTTGCTTCTGCCGGGTCAGCTGAACAGTGAATTTCTACTTAACTACCTCCTATCAGGAGAGACCTCAGGGCTGTATCTTTTGAGTGCAGTACTGAGCCTGAAAAGCGTTTACAACCCCACTTACAAGTAAAACTAGCTAAAATGTGTCTGGCTGCTGTTCACTGAATAGCTCATTCTGGGTACATTTTTGGTATACATTTGCTTCTGCAGGGTCAGCTGAGCAGTGAATTTCTACTTAACTACCTCCTATCAGGAGAGACCTCAGGGCTGCATCTTTTGAGCGCAGTACTGAGCCTGAAAACCGTTTACAACCCCACTTACAAGTAAAACTAGCTAAAATGTGCCTGGCTGCTGTTCACTGAATAGCTCATTCTGGGTCCATTTTTGGTATACATTTGCTTCTGCCGGGTCAGCTGAGCAGTGAATTTCTACTTAACTACCTCCTATCAGGAGAGACCTCAGGGCTGCATCTTTTGAGCACAGTACTGAGCCTGAAAAGCGTTTACAACCCCACTTACAAGTAAAACTAGCTAAAATGTGCCTGGCTGCTGTTCACTGAAAAGCTCATTCTGGGTACATTTTTGGTATACATTTGCTTCTGCCGGGTCAGCTGAGCAGTGAATTTCTACTTAACTACCTCCTATCAGGAGAGACCTCAGGGCTGCATGTTTTGAGCGCAGTACTGAGCCTGAAAAGCGTTTACAACCTCACTTACAAGTAAAACTAGCTAAAATGTGCCTGGCTGCTGTTCACTGAATAGCTCATTCTGGGTACATTTTTGGTATACATTTGCTTCTGCCGGGTCAGCTGAGCAGTGAATTTCTACTTAACTACCTCCTATCAGGAGAGACCTCAGGGCTGCATGTTTTGAGCGCAGTACTGAGCCTGAAAAGCGTTTACAACCCCACTTACAAGTAAAACTAGCTAAAATGTGCCTGGCTGCTGTTCACTGAATAGCTCATTCTGGGTACATTTTTGGTATACATTTGCTTCTGCCGGGTCAGCTGAGCAGTGAATTTCTACTTAACTACCTCCTATCAGGAGCGACCTCAGGGCTGCATCTTTTGAGCACAGTACTGAGCCTGAAAAGCGTTTACAACCCCACTTACAAGTAAAACTAGCTAAAATGTGCCTGGCTGCTGTTCACTGAAAAGCTCATTCTGGGTACATTTTTGTTATACATTTGCTTCTGCCGGGTCAGCTGAGCAGTGAGTTTCTACTTAACTACCCCCTATCAGGAGAGACCTCAGGGCTGCATCTTTTGAGCGCACTACTGAGCCTGAAAAGCGTTTACAACCCCACTTACAAGTAAAACTAGCTAAAATGTGCCTGGCTGCTGTTCACTGAATAGCTCATTCTGGGTACATTTTTGGTATACATTTGCTTCTGCCGGGTCAGCTGAGCAGTGAATTTCTACTTAACTACCCCTTATCAGGAGAGACCTCAGGGCTGCATCTTTTGAGCGCAGTACTGAGCCTGAAAAGCGTTTACAACCCCACTTATAAGTAAAACTAGCTAAAATGTGCCTGGCTGCTGTTCACTGAAAAGCTCATTCTGGGTACATTTTTGGTATACATTTGCTTCTGCCGGGTCAGCTGAGCAGTGAATTTCTACTTAACTACCTCCTATCAGGAGAGACCTCAGGGCTGCATGTTTTGAGCGCAGTACTGAGCCTGAAAAGCGTTTACAACCCCACTTACAAGTAAAACTAGCTAAAATGTGCCTGGCTGCTGTTCACTGAATAGCTCATTCTGGGTACATTTTTGGTATACATTTGCTTCTGCCGGGTCAGCTGAGCAGTGAATTTCTACTTAACTACCCCCTATCAGGAGAGACCTCAGGGCTGCATCTTTTGAGCGCAGTACCGAGCCTGAAAAGCGTTTCCAACCCCACTTACAAGTAAAACTAGCTAAAATGTGCCTGGCTGCTGTTCACTGAAAAGCTCATTCTGGGTACATTTTTGGTATACATTTGCTTCTGCCGGGTCAGCTGAGCAGTGAATTTCTACTTAACTACCTCCTATCAGGAGAGACCTCAGGGCTGCATGTTTAGAGCGCAGTACTGAGCCTGAAAAGCGTTTACAACCCCACTTACAAGTAAAACTAGCTAAAATGTGCCTGGCTGCTGTTCACTGAATAGCTCATTCTGGGTCCATTTTTGGTATACATTTGCTTCTGCCGGGTCAGCTGAGCAGTGAATTTCTACTTAACTACCTCCTATCAGGAGAGACCTCAGGGCTGCATCTTTTGAGCACAGTACTGAGCCTGAAAAGCGTTTACAACCCCACTTACAAGTAAAACTAGCTAAAATGTGCCTGGCTGCTGTTCACTGAAAAGCTCATTCTGGGTACATTTTTGGTATACATTTGCTTCTGCCGGGTCAGCTGAGCAGTGAATTTCTACTTAACTACCTCCTATCAGGAGAGACCTCAGGGCTGCATGTTTTGAGCGCAGTACTGAGCCTGAAAAGCGTTTACAACCCCACTTACAAGTAAAACTAGCTAAAATGTGCCTGGCTGCTGTTCACTGAATAGCTCATTCTGGGTACATTTTTGGTATACATTTGCTTCTGCCGGGTCAGCTGAGCAGTGAATTTCTACTTAACTACCTCCTATCAGGAGAGACCTCAGGGCTGCATGTTTTGAGCGCAGTACTGAGCCTGAAAAGCGTTTACAACCCCACTTACAAGTAAAACTAGCTAAAATGTGCCTGGCTGCTGTTCACTGAATAGCTCATTCTGGGTACATTTTTGTTATACATTTGCTTCTGCCGGGTCAGCTGAGCAGTGAATTTCTACTTAACTACCTCCTATCAGGAGAGACCTCAGGGCTGCATCTTTTGAGCACAGTACTGAGCCTGAAAAGCGTTTACAACCCCACTTACAAGTAAAACTAGCTAAAATGTGCCTGGCTGCTGTTCACTGAAAAGCTCATTCTGGGTACATTTTTGGTATACATTTGCTTCTGCCGGGTCAGCTGAGCAGTGTATTTCTACTTAACTACCCCCTATCAGGAGAGACCTCAGGGTTGCATCTTTTGAGCGCAGTACTGAGCCTGAAAAGCGTTTACAACCCTAGTTACAAGTAAAACTAGCTAAAATGTGCCTGGCTGCTGTTCACTGAAAAGCTCATTCTGGGTACATTTTTGGTATACATTTGCTTCTGCCGGGTCAGCTGAACAGTGAATTTCTACTTAACTACCTCCTATCAGGAGAGACCTCAGGGCTGTATCTTTTGAGTGCAGTACTGAGCCTGAAAAGCGTTTACAACCCCACTTACAAGTAAAACTAGCTAAAATGTGCCTGGCTGCTGTTCACTGAAAAGATCATTCTGGGTACATTTTTGTTATACATTTGCTTCTGCCGGGTCAGCTGAGCAGTGAATTTCTACTTAACTACCCCCTATCAGGAGAGACCTTAGGGCTGCATCTTTTGAGCGCAGTACTGAGCCTGAAAAGCGTTTCCAACCCCACTTACAAGTAAAACTAGCTAAAATGTGTCTGGCTGCTGTTCACTGAATAGCTCATTCTGGGTACATTTTTGGTATACATTTGCTTCTGCAGGGTCAGCTGAGCAGTGAATTTCTACTTAACTACCTCCTATCAGGAGAGACCTCAGGGCTGCATCTTTTGAGCGCAGTACTGAGCCTGAAAAGCGTTTCCAACCCCACTTACAAGTAAAACTAGCTAAAATGTGCCTGGCTGCTGTTCACTGAAAAGCTCATTCTGGGTACATTTTTGGTATACATTTGCTTCTGCCGGGTCAGCTGAGCAGTGAATTTCTACTTAACTACCTCCTATCAGGAGAGACCTCAGGGCTGCATGTTTTGAGCGCAGTACTGAGCCTGAAAAGCGTTTACAACCCCACTTACAAGTAAAACTAGCTAAAATGTGCCTGGCTGCTGTTCACTGAATAGCTCATTCTGGGTCCATTTTTGGTATACATTTGCTTCTGCCGGGTCAGCTGAGCAGTGAATTTCTACTTAACTACCTCCTATCAGGAGAGACCTCAGGGCTGCATCTTTTGAGCACAGTACTGAGCCTGAAAAGCGTTTACAACCCCACTTACAAGTAAAACTAGCTAAAATGTGCCTGGCTGCTGTTCACTGAAAAGCTCATTCTGGGTACATTTTTGGTATACATTTGCTTCTGCCGGGTCAGCTGAGCAGTGAATTTCTACTTAACTACCTCCTATCAGGAGAGACCTCAGGGCTGCATGTTTTGAGCGCAGTACTGAGCCTGAAAAGCGTTTACAACCCCACTTACAAGTAAAACTAGCTAAAATGTGTCTGGCTGCTGTTCACTGAAAAGCTCATTCTGGGTACATTTTTGGTATACATTTGCTTCTGCCGGGTCAGCTGAGCAGTGTATTTCTACTTAACTACCCCCTATCAGGAGAGACCTCAGGGCTGCATCTTTTGAGCGCAGTACTGAGCCTGAAAAGCGTTTACAACCCCACTTACAAGTAAAACTAGCTAAATTGTGCCTGGCTGCTGTTCACTGAAAAGCTCATTCTGGGTACATTTTTGGTATACATTTGCTTCTGCCGGGTCAGCTGAGCAGTGTATTTCTACTTAACTACCCCCTATCAGGAGAGACCTCAGGGTTGCATCTTTTGAGCGCAGTACTGAGCCTGAAAAGCGTTTACAACCCCAGTTACAAGTAAAACTAGCTAAAATGTGCCTGGCTGCTGTTCACTGAATAGCTCATTCTGGGTACATTTTTGGTATACATTTGCTTCTGCCGGGTCAGCTGAGCAGTGAATTTCTACTTAACTACCTCCTATCAGGAGCGACCTCAGGGCTGCATCTTTTGAGCACAGTACTGAGCCTGAAAAGCGTTTACAACCCCACTTACAAGTAAAACTAGCTAAAATGTGCCTGGCTGCTGTTCACTGAAAAGCTCATTCTGGGTACATTTTTGTTATACATTTGCTTCTGCCGGGTCAGCTGAGCAGTGAGTTTCTACTTAACTACCCCCTATCAGGAGAGACCTCAGGGCTGCATCTTTTGAGCGCACTACTGAGCCTGAAAAGCGTTTACAACCCCACTTACAAGTAAAACTAGCTAAAATGTGCCTGGCTGCTGTTCACTGAATAGCTCATTCTGGGTACATTTTTGGTATACATTTGCTTCTGCCGGGTCAGCTGAGCAGTGAATTTCTACTTAACTACCCCTTATCAGGAGAGACCTCAGGGCTGCATCTTTTGAGCGCAGTACTGAGCCTGAAAAGCGTTTACAACCCCACTTACAAGTAAAACTAGCTAAAATGTGCCTGGCTGCTGTTCACTGAAAAGCTCATTCTGGGTACATTTTTGTTATACATTTGCTTCTGCCGGGTCAGCTGAGCAGTGAATTTCTACTTAACTACCCCCTATCAGGAGAGACCTCAGGGCTGCATCTTTTGAGCGCAGTACTGAGCCTGAAAAGCGTTTCCAACCCCACTTACAAGTAAAACTAGCTAAAATGTGTCTGGCTGCTGTTCACTGAATAGCTCATTCTGGGTACATTTTTGGTATACATTTGCTTCTGCAGGGTCAGCTGAGCAGTGAATTTCTACTTAACTACCTCCTATCAGGAGAGACCTCAGGGCTGCATCTTTTGAGCGCAGTACTGAGCCTGAAAACCGTTTACAACCCCACTTACAAGTAAAACTAGCTAAAATGTGCCTGGCTGCTGTTCACTGAAAAGCTCATTCTGGGTATATTTTTGTTATACATTTGCTTCTGCCGGGTCAGCTGAGCAGTGAATTTCTACTTAACTACCCCCTATCAGGAGAGACCTCAGGGCTGCATCTTTTGAGCGCAGTACCGAGCCTGAAAAGCGTTTCCAACCCCACTTACAAGTAAAACTAGCTAAAATGTGCCTGGCTGCTGTTCACTGAAAAGCTCATTCTGGGTACATTTTTGGTATACATTTGCTTCTGCCGGGTCAGCTGAGCAGTGAATTTCTACTTAACTACCTCCTATCAGGAGAGACCTCAGGGCTGCATGTTTAGAGCGCAGTACTGAGCCTGAAAAGCGTTTACAACCCCACTTACAAGTAAAACTAGCTAAAATGTGCCTGGCTGCTGTTCACTGAATAGCTCATTCTGGGTCCATTTTTGGTATACATTTGCTTCTGCCGGGTCAGCTGAGCAGTGAATTTCTACTTAACTACCTCCTATCAGGAGAGACCTCAGGGCTGCATCTTTTGAGCACAGTACTGAGCCTGAAAAGCGTTTACAACCCCACTTACAAGTAAAACTAGCTAAAATGTGCCTGGCTGCTGTTCACTGAAAAGCTCATTCTGGGTACATTTTTGGTATACATTTGCTTCTGCCGGGTCAGCTGAGCAGTGAATTTCTACTTAACTACCTCCTATCAGGAGAGACCTCAGGGCTGCATGTTTTGAGCGCAGTACTGAGCCTGAAAAGCGTTTACAACCCCACTTACAAGTAAAACTAGCTAAAATGTGCCTGGCTGCTGTTCACTGAATAGCTCATTCTGGGTACATTTTTGGTATACATTTGCTTCTGCCGGGTCAGCTGAGCAGTGAATTTCTACTTAACTACCTCCTATCAGGAGAGACCTCAGGGCTGCATGTTTTGAGCGCAGTACTGAGCCTGAAAAGCGTTTACAATCCCACTTACAAGTAAAACTAGCTAAAATGTGCCTGGCTGCTGTTCACTGAATAGCTCATTCTGGGTACATTTTTGTTATACATTTGCTTCTGCCGGGTCAGCTGAGCAGTGAATTTCTACTTAACTACCTCCTATCAGGAGAGACCTCAGGGCTGCATCTTTTGAGCACAGTACTGAGCCTGAAAAGCGTTTACAACCCCACTTACAAGTAAAACTAGCTAAAATGTGCCTGGCTGCTGTTCACTGAAAAGCTCATTCTGGGTACATTTTTGGTATACATTTGCTTCTGCCGGGTCAGCTGAGCAGTGTATTTCTACTTAACTACCCCCTATCAGGAGAGACCTCAGGGTTGCATCTTTTGAGCGCAGTACTGAGCCTGAAAAGCGTTTACAACCCTAGTTACAAGTAAAACTAGCTAAAATGTGCCTGGCTGCTGTTCACTGAAAAGCTCATTCTGGGTACATTTTTGGTATACATTTGCTTCTGCCGGGTCAGCTGAACAGTGAATTTCTACTTAACTACCTCCTATCAGGAGAGACCTCAGGGCTGTATCTTTTGAGTGCAGTACTGAGCCTGAAAAGCGTTTACAACCCCACTTACAAGTAAAACTAGCTAAAATGTGCCTGGCTGCTGTTCACTGAAAAGATCATTCTGGGTACATTTTTGTTATACATTTGCTTCTGCCGGGTCAGCTGAGCAGTGAATTTCTACTTAACTACCCCCTATCAGGAGAGACCTTAGGGCTGCATCTTTTGAGCGCAGTACTGAGCCTGAAAAGCGTTTCCAACCCCACTTACAAGTAAAACTAGCTAAAATGTGTCTGGCTGCTGTTCACTGAATAGCTCATTCTGGGTACATTTTTGGTATACATTTGCTTCTGCAGGGTCAGCTGAGCAGTGAATTTCTACTTAACTACCTCCTATCAGGAGAGACCTCAGGGCTGCATCTTTTGAGCGCAGTACTGAGCCTGAAAAGCGTTTCCAACCCCACTTACAAGTAAAACTAGCTAAAATGTGCCTGGCTGCTGTTCACTGAAAAGCTCATTCTGGGTACATTTTTGGTATACATTTGCTTCTGCCGGGTCAGCTGAGCAGTGAATTTCTACTTAACTACCTCCTATCAGGAGAGACCTCAGGGCTGCATGTTTTGAGCGCAGTACTGAGCCTGAAAAGCGTTTACAACCCCACTTACAAGTAAAACTAGCTAAAATGTGCCTGGCTGCTGTTCACTGAATAGCTCATTCTGGGTCCATTTTTGGTATACATTTGCTTCTGCCGGGTCAGCTGAGCAGTGAATTTCTACTTAACTACCTCCTATCAGGAGAGACCTCAGGGCTGCATCTTTTGAGCACAGTACTGAGCCTGAAAAGCGTTTACAACCCCACTTACAAGTAAAAGTAGCTAAAATGTGCCTGGCTGCTGTTCACTGAAAAGCTCATTCTGGGTACATTTTTGGTATACATTTGCTTCTGCCGGGTCAGCTGAGCAGTGAATTTCTACTTAACTACCTCCTATCAGGAGAGACCTCAGGGCTGCATGTTTTGAGCGCAGTACTGAGCCTGAAAAGCGTTTACAACCCCACTTACAAGTAAAACTAGCTAAAATGTGTCTGGCTGCTGTTCACTGAAAAGCTCATTCTGGGTACATTTTTGGTATACATTTGCTTCTGCCGGGTCAGCTGAGCAGTGTATTTCTACTTAACTACCCCCTATCAGGAGAGACCTCAGGGCTGCATCTTTTGAGCGCAGTACTGAGCCTGAAAAGCGTTTACAACCCCACTTACAAGTAAAACTAGCTAAATTGTGCCTGGCTGCTGTTCACTGAAAAGCTCATTCTGGGTACATTTTTGGTATACATTTGCTTCTGCCGGGTCAGCTGAGCAGTGTATTTCTACTTAACTACCCCCTATCAGGAGAGACCTCAGGGTTGCATCTTTTGAGCGCAGTACTGAGCCTGAAAAGCGTTTACAACCCCAGTTACAAGTAAAACTAGCTAAAATGTGCCTGGCTGCTGTTCACTGAAAAGCTCATTCTGGGTACATTTTTGGTATACATTTGCTTCTGCCGGGTCAGCTGAACAGTGAATTTCTACTTAACTACCTCCTATCAGGAGAGACCTCAGGGCTGTATCTTTTGAGTGCAGTACTGAGCCTGAAAAGCGTTTACAACCCCACTTACAAGTAAAACTAGCTAAAATGTGTCTGGCTGCTGTTCACTGAATAGCTCATTCTGGGTACATTTTTGGTATACATTTGCTTCTGCAGGGTCAGCTGAGCAGTGAATTTCTACTTAACTACCTCCTATCAGGAGAGACCTCAGGGCTGCATCTTTTGAGCGCAGTACTGAGCCTGAAAACCGTTTACAACCCCACTTACAAGTAAAACTAGCTAAAATGTGCCTGGCTGCTGTTCACTGAATAGCTCATTCTGGGTCCATTTTTGGTATACATTTGCTTCTGCCGGGTCAGCTGAGCAGTGAATTTCTACTTAACTACCTCCTATCAGGAGAGACCTCAGGGCTGCATCTTTTGAGCACAGTACTGAGCCTGAAAAGCGTTTACAACCCCACTTACAAGTAAAACTAGCTAAAATGTGCCTGGCTGCTGTTCACTGAAAAGCTCATTCTGGGTACATTTTTGGTATACATTTGCTTCTGCCGGGTCAGCTGAGCAGTGAATTTCTACTTAACTACCTCCTATCAGGAGAGACCTCAGGGCTGCATGTTTTGAGCGCAGTACTGAGCCTGAAAAGCGTTTACAACCTCACTTACAAGTAAAACTAGCTAAAATGTGCCTGGCTGCTGTTCACTGAATAGCTCATTCTGGGTACATTTTTGGTATACATTTGCTTCTGCCGGGTCAGCTGAGCAGTGAATTTCTACTTAACTACCTCCTATCAGGAGAGACCTCAGGGCTGCATGTTTTGAGCGCAGTACTGAGCCTGAAAAGCGTTTACAACCCCACTTACAAGTAAAACTAGCTAAAATGTGCCTGGCTGCTGTTCACTGAATAGCTCATTCTGGGTACATTTTTGGTATACATTTGCTTCTGCCGGGTCAGCTGAGCAGTGAATTTCTACTTAACTACCTCCTATCAGGAGCGACCTCAGGGCTGCATCTTTTGAGCACAGTACTGAGCCTGAAAAGCGTTTACAACCCCACTTACAAGTAAAACTAGCTAAAATGTGCCTGGCTGCTGTTCACTGAAAAGCTCATTCTGGGTACATTTTTGTTATACATTTGCTTCTGCCGGGTCAGCTGAGCAGTGAGTTTCTACTTAACTACCCCCTATCAGGAGAGACCTCAGGGCTGCATCTTTTGAGCGCACTACTGAGCCTGAAAAGCGTTTACAACCCCACTTACAAGTAAAACTAGCTAAAATGTGCCTGGCTGCTGTTCACTGAATAGCTCATTCTGGGTACATTTTTGGTATACATTTGCTTCTGCCGGGTCAGCTGAGCAGTGAATTTCTACTTAACTACCCCTTATCAGGAGAGACCTCAGGGCTGCATCTTTTGAGCGCAGTACTGAGCCTGAAAAGCGTTTACAACCCCACTTACAAGTAAAACTAGCTAAAATGTGCCTGGCTGCTGTTCACTGAAAAGCTCATTCTGGGTACATTTTTGGTATACATTTGCTTCTGCCGGGTCAGCTGAGCAGTGAATTTCTACTTAACTACCTCCTATCAGGAGAGACCTCAGGGCTGCATGTTTTGAGCGCAGTACTGAGCCTGAAAAGCGTTTACAACCCCACTTACAAGTAAAACTAGCTAAAATGTGCCTGGCTGCTGTTCACTGAATAGCTCATTCTGGGTACATTTTTGGTATACATTTGCTTCTGCCGGGTCAGCTGAGCAGTGAATTTCTACTTAACTACCCCCTATCAGGAGAGACCTCAGGGCTGCATCTTTTGAGCGCAGTACCGAGCCTGAAAAGCGTTTCCAACCCCACTTACAAGTAAAACTAGCTAAAATGTGCCTGGCTGCTGTTCACTGAAAAGCTCATTCTGGGTACATTTTTGGTATACATTTGCTTCTGCCGGGTCAGCTGAGCAGTGAATTTCTACTTAACTACCTCCTATCAGGAGAGACCTCAGGGCTGCATGTTTAGAGCGCAGTACTGAGCCTGAAAAGCGTTTACAACCCCACTTACAAGTAAAACTAGCTAAAATGTGCCTGGCTGCTGTTCACTGAATAGCTCATTCTGGGTCCATTTTTGGTATACATTTGCTTCTGCCGGGTCAGCTGAGCAGTGAATTTCTACTTAACTACCTCCTATCAGGAGAGACCTCAGGGCTGCATCTTTTGAGCACAGTACTGAGCCTGAAAAGCGTTTACAACCCCACTTACAAGTAAAACTAGCTAAAATGTGCCTGGCTGCTGTTCACTGAAAAGCTCATTCTGGGTACATTTTTGGTATACATTTGCTTCTGCCGGGTCAGCTGAGCAGTGAATTTCTACTTAACTACCTCCTATCAGGAGAGACCTCAGGGCTGCATGTTTTGAGCGCAGTACTGAGCCTGAAAAGCGTTTACAACCCCACTTACAAGTAAAACTAGCTAAAATGTGCCTGGCTGCTGTTCACTGAATAGCTCATTCTGGGTACATTTTTGGTATACATTTGCTTCTGCCGGGTCAGCTGAGCAGTGAATTTCTACTTAACTACCTCCTATCAGGAATGGGGCGCTAGAGGGCGCACGAGCTAATGGCCGCACTTCTGTGAGGCTCTGGCTGCCTGGCCAGTAACATCCTGCATTCATCCTCTTACACTGGAGGTTGACGCCTGAAAAACACACCGAGGGTGGATACATGTGTGCTGCTGATATTGGCCGAGTTTGGTGACGATCCGAGGTCCGACGCCTGAGTATCGGCGAGGAGTGCACCCATCGGGAGAAGGCACTGCAGACGGCTGCTGCGGCGCCCCGGACGCCGACCAACGCGAGGCCGCGGCTTCCCACGAGGCGGCCGGGCCGTGAGGTTGTGGACTGAGGCCTGGGAGTCGGGCGGCCGGCGGGCGGGTCTCCGGATCCCGCCGGAGGTGAGTCTGGCCCCCATCAACCGGCACCGCAGCGAGTGGCAAGTCCAGAGACTGGCGCTGGGATCTGCGAGCTCCCCCGAGACGGACGCGGCGGGGGGGTAGTTTGCAGCCGGCCCTGCGGCGCGCCTGCCTACCGACCTCCCCCGGCTGAAGCTGCTGAGTGCACCGAGCGCCGGGGACGGACAGGGGCGTATCTCGCCACCTCAGACGGCGAGGGGCCAAGACACAGACCGGGGATCTATACCTGGGGATGGCTGCCGCTCCCGGGTCACCCAGCTTGGACTAACGGCGGAGGCCGCCATCACGCCCGGCCGTGCTGCACGCCGCCCTGCAGGCCTCTCTTGCACAGCTGCAGGACACTGCTGCCATCAGGACCTGCGGTAGCGAGGGCGGCGGCCCGTTAGCGGGGGCAGTTGTAGTGGTGCTGTGGGAGCGGGTTTGCCAACACGTCGCTGTACTGCCCTTCACCTTTTGTGCGCTATTGGCGCCAGAGACTACTTGGAACTGCGCGCATTGCCTGCGACCTGGCCGCCAACACGTGGGCCCTTACTGCGCTTTGAACACCGTAACTGAGGTGCAGAGGGGATCAAGAGGCCACTGGTAATCACTGACCTGCTCGTCTGCTTTTATTGCCTGGGGAGGCCTGCCACGTGGGTGACAGCCGGCAGGGCGCCATAGTCTGGAGGTGAGGAACCCTACTACTGCTAGCCGTTTACCTGCCCCGAATAGCGTCAACGCACTGGGCGCTATGGGTAAAAACGACGCAAAACAACCCAAACTGTCCTTTGAACCTGCAGTCGCCAAAAAACCAACGCGAGGCACCACAGGAACTGGTGGTGCTCCAGGTCCATCGAATGCAGAGTCATCCCCTGCACCTGTGACCCCAGAATTGCGACTGATTATCGACGAGATGCGGCAGGGCTTCGCGACAATCGTAGATAAGGTTGACCGCCTCTCTTCCAGGATGGACGGGGTAGCGCAGAAGATAGAAGTCCACGAGGAGCGACTGACAGAGACGGAACGACGCATATCCACTGCCGAAGACACAACCAACACTCACGAAACGCGCCTCAACCGTATGGATAACGTCCTCAGAGTGATTGCGGCTAAAAATGAGGAGTTGGAGGCGAGGAGCAGACGCAATAACATCCGCGTCACGGGAGTTCCGGAATCCACCAACACCGGACGAATGGAGGACTATGTGGAACGCATTCTGCTCGCCGCGGTGGGAAAAGAGGCCTTCTCCAATCAGTTCATTGTTGAGCGAGCACACCGCTCTCTTGGCCCGGTCCCCAAACCAGGGGCGCCGCCACGCCCTATTATTGCCAGGTTACTCAACTACCGTGATAGGGATGTGGCGCTGAGGGCGGCTCGTACAAACCGGAACCTGGCCTGTGATGGTGTTCAGTTCTCCCTGTATCCAGATTTCACACCCATGGTCCAGGACCAGCGGAGGAAATTTCTGGATGTGAAAAAGAAATTAAGGGATATGCAGGTGGATTATGCTCTTCTTTACCCGGCGCGTCTCAGGGTGACTCATCAGGGTAAACAACACTTCTTTACGACTCCGCAGCAAGCCGAGGACTACGTGAAGAGGCTCCGTGCTGCTAGAAGGGACAGGCGTGCGGATGAGGAGGTGGATGCAGACGGCAACCCGGCCGAGCAGGATGAGTCTTAATAATGTCCTGATGATTATTTGCTCGATAGCTCCTTGTTGCATTGTTGATATTTACTTTGGACACTGTTGCTTTGGGATACTGGTACCTACCTTTACAGCCTGCGGTGCCTATGATAACTGTTGACTTGCGACCTAGTCCAGCTTCTGGGCGATGGTGGGCGCTAGTGTGTTCTGCTCCGCAGCTGGGATGTGGCTGTTCATGCACTGTTGCACTGTGGTGCCGACTAAGAATGTGCAGTGATGGGAACTAGGGCGCCGAGCTGACATGGCACATCACTTTACCTGGGGTGCGGCTCAATTGGAGACGCAGCCGTCTTGATAGTTTGGCTATTGGGTTTTGTTGGATTGCTTGTGTCTGTTTTGAAGGCTCGTCCTTACACCCGGCAGGATGATCCTCCCTGCACGCGGGGACACGGACAGCTGCTCCACGGCCATAGAGACACTTTACGGAGTGAAGGCTAGATTGCCCAATGTACACTGTTGGATTGGTTTGGGGCTTGCGCGGGTTGGTGGAGCTGCAAGAGGTGAGAGTGGGAGGGGGCGGACCCAGGGCTGCTTCCCTTGTCCACACTGTTGACTTGGCCTGGTGATAGGCGTGAAGGAACTTGGAAGGTGTGTTTTGACGGCTGACACTTGCAGGATTTGTGTATGCCAGGCACCACCCCTTCTTCTCTGACTTCCCCGTATGCCACTTGCGGGGTGGGATGGGAATGCGGGGGTGTGTAGGTGTGTATCTCTAGTGCCTTCAGGAGGGGATACCCCACATGGTTTGACTACAGTTGCTGTTGTTGGGGATCGGGGTGGTGGGTGGGAATCTGGTACTGGCAAGTTTGGGTTGCTTCAGTGGGTTGGGGGTGGGGTAACGCTGTGGGAGTGGAGAAGGTGTGTGTGTAGGGGGGGGGGGACACATGTTGGGGTGGATGTTGTTAAGAATGGCAGAGGTATTGAGGGTAATGTACATGGTATGCATTCTGGTGCGGGAATGTTGGAGAATGTAGGCGTGTATGCACTTGCACAGAGATGGATTGTGGGGGCGGAGGTACTGTTACTGGGTGTGATCTTTCGTAGAGCTGGAGGGCTGGAGGTACGCATGCTCCATTATAGTGATGACGAGAGCGGGTGATAGCGCTTTATCCACTGTGTCCATATTGTCCTGGAACGTCCGAGGTCTCAATAACCCCCGAAAATGTAGGAATGTGATTGCATATTTGGACAGGAACAATGTGCAGATAGCAATGCTCCAGGAAACCCACCTGAGCCCATGCTGTGTCCCCAGGTTCGCAAGTAGATGGGCAAATGTGAGAGAATTTTCTTCCTATTCCACATATTCCAGGGGGGTGGCCATTCTGGTGGATAAACGACTGATGTTTCAGAAGATGGGGGTGGGTGCAGATAAGGAGGGGAGATATGTGTTCTTGTGGGGGCGGCTGGGTACTGATGTGATATTGTTTGTAAATTGCTACGCACCTAATGTTGACACACCAGGATTTTTCTTGTCATTGTGGGGTCATGTGCTTGAGACCGAGGCTACACACATTGTGTGGGGAGGTGACTTTAACCTCTCAATACATCCAGGGATGGACAGATCAGACGGTAGCGGACAGTATAACACAAAAGCTAGAGATGCGCTGCAGGGTATACTTACTGAGGCAGGGTTACTGGATAGTTGGAGACACTTACACCCGGGAACTAGGGAGGGCACCCACTTTACCACATACGCACGCTCATGGGCAAGAATCGATTATTGTTTCGTCTCTCGGGGCCTAGCTGGTGGTATCGTCCGGGTGAAGCATTTACCTCGCACGTATTCGGACCATTGCCCTGTAGTGGTGGTTATAGAGATACCTGGCTACGCAAGAGTACGGCCCCCGTGGAGACTTTTCCCGTCAGCCCTGCTTGATCCTATCTTTAAGCAGGAACTAGGAGAGGAAATTGAAGCCTTTTTCCCTAGGAACAAGGGATCTGTCGCCAAGGTCGAAACGATATGGGAAGCCTTTAAGGTTACCGTGAGGGGCGTCACTATATCCAAGAGCTGTGGAATACTACGAGAAATTGTACGTACATTGTCGGCTCTTGAAGCGGATCTCAAGTCGCTAGAGGCGGAAATGGTCAGGAATCCCTGTCCTACCCTAGAGAGGGCTTTTAGGACCAAACTGTCAGCCTATGAAGAGGAAGCGGCCAGAGAGGCGAAATTCCGAAGCAAATATTGGACCGCCAGACGATATTGCGAGGGGGATAGACCGGGAAAAGTTTTGGCAGCACTGACGCGGCATCAACGTTTTTCCACACATATTTTGGAGATCACTGATGGAGAGGGCAGGACCTACCGTGATACTAAAGGGATACAGGACACCTTCCTGCAGCATTACCAACGTTTATATTCAACACAACAGTCAGGTGAGGTGGAGTTTGGCAATTTCCTAGACGATATCGCACTCTGCTGGTTAAGTGATAGCGATAGGGCTTTCTTGGGATGCCCCTTCGAGCTGGACGAAATACGGGAGGCAATCATGTCGCTCAGTAATGGCAAGGCTGCGGGGCTTGACGGCCTTCCGGCTGAGTTTTATAAGTGCTATATCGACATCATGGCACCGGTGCTGAGGGAGGTGTTCGAAGAATCGCTAGAGGAGGGAATACTGCCAGGTTCCATGAGGGAGGTGGCGATCACATCGCTTCTGAAACCGGGAAAAAACCCAGCGGACACTGATGCATATAGGCCCCTGTCCTTGCTGAACTGTGATGCAAAGATTTTAGCAAAAGTACTTGCGACTAGGTTATCCCTCCTTATGAGTACCCTGGTCCTGCCGGATCAATCTGGATTCATCCCGGGGAGGGCTACATCCCACAACCTCCGCACATTATTCTCTCTCATACCCACCATATCACCTGAGCTACCGGTCGCTGCTGTCTTTTTAGACGCCACCAAGGCGTTTGACTCGGTGGAATGGGGATATCTCTTGTCCATATTGGGCAGAATGGGGTTCCCCCGTATATTCATCGCCTGGGTTACACTGCTGTACACTTCCCCAGTTGCCAGGGTCATCGTTAACGGTGCGTTGTCGGCACAGATGCCACTCACGAGGGGTACTAGGCAGGGATGCCCTTTATCACCCCTGCTCTTCGCCCTGTCCATCGAACCACTGGCCTGCAGGATCCGACAACTACATAAGGCCAGCGCCTTTAAGTTCAACCAAAGGCAGTTAGGCATATCCCTCTACGCGGATGACGTCACTTTATATGTGCGGCATCCACAGGACAACCTCAATCCACTGCTGAGGGAATTTGTTTTATTTGGAGGCATTTCTGGTGTGCACATCAATTGGAACAAGTCACAATTCTTTCCCCTCACGGCGTCAGTGACCCGCTTTGCGCTGGAGTACCCCTTGGAGTGGTGCGACTCTGACTTAAAATACCTGGGAATCGAGGTGTCGCTTAGCAGGGAGGACACGATTAGACTGAACTATGGGGTGGCAATCTCACAGTTGACTGACAATGTGACTCGCTGGATGGCCCTGCCGCTGTCGATGGCAGGCAGAGCCTCCCTGATAAAAATGGTCATTCTCCCACGGTTCTTATATCTATTCCAGAATGTACCTTATTACCCGGGGGCCTATTTCTTTAAGAGACTTCGCACTGAATTGCTACGCTTGTTCTGGGGAGGCAAGCAAGCGCGCCTAAGTTGGAATGTCCTCACACAGCCGTATGACAGAGGAGGTTTTGACGTTCCTGACCTGGAGGTGTACTACCTCAGCGCTCAAGCTCAGCATGCTTACCATTGGGTTCATCCTACTCCCTTCATGCCCCAGGTGGCTGCTGAGGACTGGATCGTTCATCCACTGCCGCTCAGGGGCATGCTGATGGGGCTGGTGGGAGATGTTGAGACGCCAGCTACCACTGTCACCTGCACCATAGATTCGTGGCGTAGGGTGACGAAACTACTGGGGGCTTCGATGCTCTACTCACCGGCAATGCCCCTTGCATATCACCCGAAACTGTCACTTCTGACGGAAGGTGGATTCCGCTCCATGTGCACCCGATTACGCCTTCTTACCTGGGGTGATCTGTTTCAGGATGGACGGTTCCGCACCAAGGAGCAGATATTCCAGACCGCCCAACCGACGCCAATGGAGTTGTTTTATTATATACGACTACGACAGGGCATGAGGGATATACTCCCCAGCTTTCCAGAAGAACCGAGCACGATCCTACCTATGCACATTTTGCTGGTGTCAGATGGCAGACATTTGGTGTCGAAATTGTATACCGCCATTCGTGAGCAGCGTCCCCCTGTAGTGGCCAAAGCGCGTGCCGCATGGGACTCCGAGCTCCCGTCTGCACTCACCGATGAACAATGGAAATATTGCTGCTCAGTCACTGCCAAAATCTCCTCCAGCTGTAGACTAAAAATTATACACTACAAATTCGTACAAAGATATTACTATACCCCTGTGCGTAAGCTACGATTTCACCTTTCGGAGGACGATAGATGTGCGAGATGTCGCGCGGAGGGCGCGGATTTCCTTCACTTGGCCTGGGAGTGTGGAGCGATTCAGGCATACTGGGAACAGGTTCACGCTGCGCTCCAAGTTATGATAGCTGGCCCTCTGCCCATGGACCCGGTGGTGATGCTGCTGGGTTACACCAGACATATTCCCAAGGCCGACCGTCGGTATGTTGATGTGGCATTGCTACTCGCGAAGAGAAGAATCGCGTGTAGGTGGGGGAGGGGGAGGGCGCCAAAATTTAAGGAATGGCTGGACGATCTCAAGTACTGCCAGGAACAGCATGGCGTTTATGCAGAACTAATGCCGGCCTGTTGTAAACCCAGCGATTTTTGGTCCCCACTGCAGGTGTACTGGCTGGCTCAGGCGAATCACGGCGACTCCTCTGGGGATGACGAGTCGATGCCGGACCCTTGAGCGTGCACGATTTCCTCACACCACGCCCACCACACTATAGATCACACGATGGGGAGGGCCAGTTCCGTCCTGACTGGGGTGAGATAACACGGCTACTGACGAGGTCCCGCTAGGTAGCCTGTAATGAGCATGATCCACTTATCATGGGGTACACGACTGGCTGCTATCCACTTTTGGAAACCTGGGAAATATTGGGCCGCTGGGAGTGACCCGACGTGCTGGTTCCTACAGCCGCCAGTTTTTTCAGTTAGCCTCGGTGCTACGGTGCGCTGAGCCCTGCACGTTGGGGCGCCCTGTTCAAGATTAACCTCGCGTGATCCACCACCAGAACACCCGACGGAATTGCGATTGCATGCTACATGTGTAACACGATACTTTATGGTGGGACGGGAAAAGTTGACTGGTAGATGCCGCTTCGACCGGGGAGGTGTGGTGACTAGTGGCGATTCCTGCCTGACCTACTAGACTGCCTGTGTATGACAGGTTGGGTCTAAAGTCCCCGCGACCTACGCCCCTGCTCGAATGGGGGGGCAAGATTCAGAGGGTTCTGTTCTTATTAATGTTTTGTTGTATTCCAGGAACCACTGTGAAATGCATGCATTGTACCAGCCCTCGTACAGTTGACCTCTGCCCTCTGTATGTACCATGTCCAGTAATGTATTGTCTTGATGCTGCATTGTCTTACGTGCCTCTAAGTTGTATGCCACTATTGAAAATAAAGGTTTAAAAAAAAAAAAAAAAAAAAAAAAAAAAAAAAAAACTACCTCCTATCAGGAGAGACCTCAGGGCTGCATGTTTTGAGCGCAGTACTGAGCCTGAAAAGCGTTTACAACCCCACTTACAAGTAAAACTAGCTAAAATGTGCCTGGCTGCTGTTCACTGAATAGCTCATTCTGGGTACATTTTTGTTATACATTTGCTTCTGCCGGGTCAGCTGAGCAGTGAATTTCTACTTAACTACCTCCTATCAGGAGAGACCTCAGGGCTGCATCTTTTGAGCACAGTACTGAGCCTGAAAAGCGTTTACAACCCCACTTACAAGTAAAACTAGCTAAAATGTGCCTGGCTGCTGTTCACTGAAAAGCTCATTCTGGGTACATTTTTGGTATACATTTGCTTCTGCCGGGTCAGCTGAGCAGTGTATTTCTACTTAACTACCCCCTATCAGGAGAGACCTCAGGGTTGCATCTTTTGAGCGCAGTACTGAGCCTGAAAAGCGTTTACAACCCTAGTTACAAGTAAAACTAGCTAAAATGTGCCTGGCTGCTGTTCACTGAAAAGCTCATTCTGGGTACATTTTTGGTATACATTTGCTTCTGCCGGGTCAGCTGAACAGTGAATTTCTACTTAACTACCTCCTATCAGGAGAGACCTCAGGGCTGTATCTTTTGAGTGCAGTACTGAGCCTGAAAAGCGTTTACAACCCCACTTACAAGTAAAACTAGCTAAAATGTGCCTGGCTGCTGTTCACTGAAAAGATCATTCTGGGTACATTTTTGTTATACATTTGCTTCTGCCGGGTCAGCTGAGCAGTGAATTTCTACTTAACTACCCCCTATCAGGAGAGACCTTAGGGCTGCATCTTTTGAGCGCAGTACTGAGCCTGAAAAGCGTTTCCAACCCCACTTACAAGTAAAACTAGCTAAAATGTGTCTGGCTGCTGTTCACTGAATAGCTCATTCTGGGTACATTTTTGGTATACATTTGCTTCTGCAGGGTCAGCTGAGCAGTGAATTTCTACTTAACTACCTCCTATCAGGAGAGACCTCAGGGCTGCATCTTTTGAGCGCAGTACTGAGCCTGAAAAGCGTTTCCAACCCCACTTACAAGTAAAACTAGCTAAAATGTGCCTGGCTGCTGTTCACTGAAAAGCTCATTCTGGGTACATTTTTGGTATACATTTGCTTCTGCCGGGTCAGCTGAGCAGTGAATTTCTACTTAACTACCTCCTATCAGGAGAGACCTCAGGGCTGCATGTTTTGAGCGCAGTACTGAGCCTGAAAAGCGTTTACAACCCCACTTACAAGTAAAACTAGCTAAAATGTGCCTGGCTGCTGTTCACTGAATAGCTCATTCTGGGTCCATTTTTGGTATACATTTGCTTCTGCCGGGTCAGCTGAGCAGTGAATTTCTACTTAACTACCTCCTATCAGGAGAGACCTCAGGGCTGCATCTTTTGAGCACAGTACTGAGCCTGAAAAGCGTTTACAACCCCACTTACAAGTAAAACTAGCTAAAATGTGCCTGGCTGCTGTTCACTGAAAAGCTCATTCTGGGTACATTTTTGGTATACATTTGCTTCTGCCGGGTCAGCTGAGCAGTGAATTTCTACTTAACTACCTCCTATCAGGAGAGACCTCAGGGCTGCATGTTTTGAGCGCAGTACTGAGCCTGAAAAGCGTTTACAACCCCACTTACAAGTAAAACTAGCTAAAATGTGTCTGGCTGCTGTTCACTGAAAAGCTCATTCTGGGTACATTTTTGGTATACATTTGCTTCTGCCGGGTCAGCTGAGCAGTGTATTTCTACTTAACTACCCCCTATCAGGAGAGACCTCAGGGCTGCATCTTTTGAGCGCAGTACTGAGCCTGAAAAGCGTTTACAACCCCACTTACAAGTAAAACTAGCTAAATTGTGCCTGGCTGCTGTTCACTGAAAAGCTCATTCTGGGTACATTTTTGGTATACATTTGCTTCTGCCGGGTCAGCTGAGCAGTGTATTTCTACTTAACTACCCCCTATCAGGAGAGACCTCAGGGTTGCATCTTTTGAGCGCAGTACTGAGCCTGAAAAGCGTTTACAACCCCAGTTACAAGTAAAACTAGCTAAAATGTGCCTGGCTGCTGTTCACTGAAAAGCTCATTCTGGGTACATTTTTGGTATACATTTGCTTCTGCCGGGTCAGCTGAACAGTGAATTTCTACTTAACTACCTCCTATCAGGAGAGACCTCAGGGCTGTATCTTTTGAGTGCAGTACTGAGCCTGAAAAGCGTTTACAACCCCACTTACAAGTAAAACTAGCTAAAATGTGTCTGGCTGCTGTTCACTGAATAGCTCATTCTGGGTACATTTTTGGTATACATTTGCTTCTGCAGGGTCAGCTGAGCAGTGAATTTCTACTTAACTACCTCCTATCAGGAGAGACCTCAGGGCTGCATCTTTTGAGCGGAGTACTGAGCCTGAAAACCGTTTACAACCCCACTTACAAGTAAAACTAGCTAAAATGTGCCTGGCTGCTGTTCACTGAATAGCTCATTCTGGGTCCATTTTTGGTATACATTTGCTTCTGCCGGGTCAGCTGAGCAGTGAATTTCTACTTAACTACCTCCTATCAGGAGAGACCTCAGGGCTGCATCTTTTGAGCACAGTACTGAGCCTGAAAAGCGTTTACAACCCCACTTACAAGTAAAACTAGCTAAAATGTGCCTGGCTGCTGTTCACTGAAAAGCTCATTCTGGGTACATTTTTGGTATACATTTGCTTCTGCCGGGTCAGCTGAGCAGTGAATTTCTACTTAACTACCTCCTATCAGGAGAGACCTCAGGGCTGCATGTTTTGAGCGCAGTACTGAGCCTGAAAAGCGTTTACAACCTCACTTACAAGTAAAACTAGCTAAAATGTGCCTGGCTGCTGTTCACTGAATAGCTCATTCTGGGTACATTTTTGGTATACATTTGCTTCTGCCGGGTCAGCTGAGCAGTGAATTTCTACTTAACTACCTCCTATCAGGAGAGACCTCAGGGCTGCATGTTTTGAGCGCAGTACTGAGCCTGAAAAGCGTTTACAACCCCACTTACAAGTAAAACTAGCTAAAATGTGCCTGGCTGCTGTTCACTGAATAGCTCATTCTGGGTACATTTTTGGTATACATTTGCTTCTGCCGGGTCAGCTGAGCAGTGAATTTCTACTTAACTACCTCCTATCAGGAGCGACCTCAGGGCTGCATCTTTTGAGCACAGTACTGAGCCTGAAAAGCGTTTACAACCCCACTTACAAGTAAAACTAGCTAAAATGTGCCTGGCTGCTGTTCACTGAAAAGCTCATTCTGGGTACATTTTTGTTATACATTTGCTTCTGCCGGGTCAGCTGAGCAGTGAGTTTCTACTTAACTACCCCCTATCAGGAGAGACCTCAGGGCTGCATCTTTTGAGCGCACTACTGAGCCTGAAAAGCGTTTACAACCCCACTTACAAGTAAAACTAGCTAAAATGTGCCTGGCTGCTGTTCACTGAATAGCTCATTCTGGGTACATTTTTGGTATACATTTGCTTCTGCCGGGTCAGCTGAGCAGTGAATTTCTACTTAACTACCCCTTATCAGGAGAGACCTCAGGGCTGCATCTTTTGAGCGCAGTACTGAGCCTGAAAAGCGTTTACAACCCCACTTACAAGTAAAACTAGCTAAAATGTGCCTGGCTGCTGTTCACTGAAAAGCTCATTCTGGGTACATTTTTGGTATACATTTGCTTCTGCCGGGTCAGCTGAGCAGTGAATTTCTACTTAACTACCTCCTATCAGGAGAGACCTCAGGGCTGCATGTTTTGAGCGCAGTACTGAGCCTGAAAAGCGTTTACAACCCCACTTACAAGTAAAACTAGCTAAAATGTGCCTGGCTGCTGTTCACTGAATAGCTCATTCTGGGTACATTTTTGGTATACATTTGCTTCTGCCGGGTCAGCTGAGCAGTGAATTTCTACTTAACTACCTCCTATCAGGAGAGACCTCAGGGCTGCATGTTTTGAGCGCAGTACTGAGCCTGAAAAGCGTTTACAACCCCACTTACAAGTAAAACTAGCTAAAATGTGCCTGGCTGCTGTTCACTGAATAGCTCATTCTGGGTACATTTTTGGTATACATTTGCTTCTGCCGGGTCAGCTGAGCAGTGAATTTCTACTTAACTACCTCCTATCAGGAGAGACCTCAGGGCTGCATCTTTTGAGCACAGTACTGAGCCTGAAAAGCGTTTACAACCCCACTTACAAGTAAAACTAGCTAAAATGTGCCTGGCTGCTGTTCACTGAATAGCTCATTCTGGGTACATTTTTGGTATACATTTGCTTCTGCCGGGTCAGCTGAGCAGTGAATTTCTACTTAACTACCTCCTATCAGGAGAGACCTCAGGGCTGCATCTTTTGAGCACAGTACTGAGCCTGAAAAGCGTTTACAACCCCACTTACAAGTAAAACTAGCTAAAATGTGCCTGGCTGCTGTTCACTGAAAAGCTCATTCTGGGTACATTTTTGTTATACATTTGCTTCTGCCGGGTCAGCTGAGCAGTGAGTTTCTACTTAACTACCCCCTATCAGGAGAGACCTCAGGGCTGCATCTTTTGAGCGCACTACTGAGCCTGAAAAGCGTTTACAACCCCACTTACAAGTAAAACTAGCTAAAATGTGCCTGGCTGCTGTTCACTGAATAGCTCATTCTGGGTACATTTTTGGTATACATTTGCTTCTGCCGGGTCAGCTGAGCAGTGAATTTCTACTTAACTACCCCTTATCAGGAGAGACCTCAGGGCTGCATCTTTTGAGCGCAGTACTGAGCCTGAAAAGCATTTACAACCCCAGTTACAAGTAAAACTAGCTAAAATGTGTCTGGCTGCTGTTCACTGAAAAGCTCATTCTGGGTACATTTTTGGTATACATTTGCTTCTGCCGGGTCAGCTGAGCAGTGTATTTCTACTTAACTACCCCCTATCAGGAGAGACCTCAGGGCTGCATCTTTTGAGCGCAGTACTGAGCCTGAAAAGCGTTTACAACCCCAGTTACAAGTAAAACTAGCTAAAATGTGCCTGGCTGCTGTTCACTGAAAAGCTCATTCTGGGTACATTTGTGTTATACATTTGCTTCTGCCGGGTCAGCTGAGCAGTGAATTTCTACGTAACTACCCCCTATCAGGGGAGACCTCAGGGCTGCATCTTTTGAGCGCAGTACTGAGCCTGAAAAGCGTTTACAACCCCACTTACAAGTAAAACTAGCTAAATTGTGCCTGGCTGCTGTTCACTGAAAAGCTCATTCTGGGTACATTTTTGGTATACATTTGCTTCTGCCGGGTCAGCTGAGCAGTGTATTTCTACTTAACTACCCCCTATCAGGAGAGACCTCAGGGTTGCATCTTTTGAGCGCAGTACTGAGCCTGAAAAGCGTTTACAACCCTAGTTACAAGTAAAACTAGCTAAAATGTGCCTGGCTGCTGTTCACTGAAAAGCTCATTCTGGGTACATTTTTGGTATACATTTGCTTCTGCCGGGTCAGCTGAACAGTGAATTTCTACTTAACTACCTCCTATCAGGAGAGACCTCAGGGCTGTATCTTTTGAGTGCAGTACTGAGCCTGAAAAGCGTTTACAACCCCACTTACAAGTAAAACTAGCTAAAATGTGCCTGGCTGCTGTTCACTGAAAAGCTCATTCTGGGTACATTTTTGTTATACATTTGCTTCTGCCGGGTCAGCTGAGCAGTGAATTTCTACTTAACTACCCCCTATCAGGAGAGACCTCAGGGCTGCATCTTTTGAGCGCAGTACTGAGCCTGAAAAGCGTTTCCAACCCCACTTACAAGTAAAACTAGCTAAAATGTGCCTGGCTGCTGTTCACTGAAAAGCTCATTCTGGGTACATTTTTGGTATACATTTGCTTCTGCCGGGTCAGCTGAGCAGTGAATTTCTACTTAACTACCTCCTATCAGGAGAGACCTCAGGGCTGCATGTTTTTAGCGCAGTACTGAGCCTGAAAAGCGTTTACAACCCCACTTACAAGTAAAACTAGCTAAAATGTGCCTGGCTGCTGTTCACTGAATAGCTCATTCTGGGTCCATTTTTGGTATACATTTGCTTCTGCCGGGTCAGCTGAGCAGTGAATTTCTACTTAACTACCTCCTATCAGGAGAGACCTCAGGGCTGCATCTTTTGAGCACAGTACTGAGCCTGAAAAGCGTTTACAACCCCACTTACAAGTAAAACTAGCTAAAATGTGCCTGGCTGCTGTTCACTGAAAAGCTCATTCTGGGTACATTTTTGGTATACATTTGCTTCTGCCGGGTCAGCTGAGCAGTGAATTTCTACTTAACTACCTCCTATCAGGAGAGACCTCAGGGCTGCATGTTTTGAGCGCAGTACTGAGCCTGAAAAGCGTTTACAACCCCACTTACAAGTAAAACTAGCTAAAATGTGCCTGGCTGCTGTTCACTGAATAGCTCATTCTGGGTACATTTTTGTTATACATTTGCTTATGCCGGGTCAGCTGAGCAGTGAATTTCTACTTAACTACCTCCTATCAGGAGAGACCTCAGGGCTGCATCTTTTGAGCACAGTACTGAGCCTGAAAAGCGTTTACAACCCCACTTACAAGTAAAACTAGCTAAAATGTGCCTGGCTGCTGTTCACTGAAAAGCTCATTCTGGGTACATTTTATACATTTGCTTCTGCCGGGTCAGCTGAGCAGTGTATTTCTACTTAACTACCCCCTATCAGGAGAGACCTCAGGGTTGCATCTTTTGAGCGCAGTACTGAGCCTGAAAAGCGTTTACAACCCTAGTTACAAGTAAAACTAGCTAAAATGTGCCTGGCTGCTGTTCACTGAAAAGCTCATTCTGAGTACATTTTTGGTATACATTTGCTTCTGCCGGGTCAGCTGAACAGTGAATTTCTACTTAACTACCTCCTATCAGGAGAGACCTCAGGGCTGTATCTTTTGAGTGCAGTACTGAGCCTGAAAAGCGTTTACAACCCCACTTACAAGTAAAACTAGCTAAAATGTGCCTGGCTGCTGTTCACTGAATAGCTCATTCTGGGTACATTTTTGGTATACATTTGCTTCTGCAGGGTCAGCTGAGCAGTGAATTTCTACTTAACTACCTCCTATCAGGAGAGACCTCAGGGCTGCATCTTTTGAGCGCAGTACTGAGCCTGAAAACCGTTTACAACCCCACTTACAAGTAAAACTAGCTAAAATGTGCCTGGCTGCTGTTCACTGAAAAGCTCATTTGGGTACATTTTTGGTATACATTTGCTTCTGCAGGGTCAGCTGAGCAGTGAATTTCTACTTAACTACCCCCTATCAGGAGAGACCTCAGGGCTGCATCTTTTGAGCGCAGTACTGAGCCTGAAAACCGTTTACAACCCCACTTACAAGTAAAACTAGCTAAAATGTGCCTGGCTGCTGTTCACTGAAAAGCTCATTCTGGGTACATTTTTGTTATACATTTGCTTCTGCCGGGTCAGCTGAGCAGTGAATTTCTACTTAACTACCCCCTATCAGGAGAGACCTCAGGGCTGCATCTTTTGAGCGCAGTACTGAGCCTGAAAAGCGTTTCCAACCCCACTTACAAGTAAAACTAGCTAAAATGTGCCTGGCTGCTGTTCACTGAAAAGCTCATTCTGGGTACATTTTTGGTATACATTTGCTTCTGCCGGGTCAGCTGAGCAGTGAATTTCTACTTAACTACCTCCTATCAGGAGAGACCTCAGGGCTGCATGTTTTGAGCGCAGTACTGAGCCTGAAAAGCGTTTACAACCCCACTTACAAGTAAAACTAGCTAAAATGTGCCTGGCTGCTGTTCACTGAATAGCTCATTCTGGGTCCATTTTTGGTATACATTTGCTTCTGCCGGGTCAGCTGAGCAGTGAATTTCTACTTAACTACCTCCTATCAGGAGAGACCTCAGGGCTGCATCTTTTGAGCGCAGTACTGAGCCTGAAAAGCGTTTACAACCCCACTTACAAGTAAAACTAGCTAAAATGTGCCTGGCTGCTGTTCACTGAAAAGCTCATTCTGGGTACATTTTTGGTATACATTTGCTTCTGCCGGGTCAGCTGAGCAGTGAATTTCTACTTAACTACCTCCTATCAGGAGAGACCTCAGGGCTGCATGTTTTGAGCGCAGTACTGAGCCTGAAAAGCGTTTACAACCCCACTTACAAGTAAAACTAGCTAAAATGTGCCTGGCTGCTGTTCACTGAATAGCTCATTCTGGGTACATTTTTGGTATACATTTGCTTCTGCCGGGTCAGCTGAGCAGTGAATTTCTACTTAACTACCTCCTATCAGGAGAGACCTCAGGGCTGCATGTTTTGAGCGCAGTACTGAGCCTGAAAAGCGTTTACAACCCCACTTACAAGTAAAACTAGCTAAAATGTGCCTGGCTGCTGTTCACTGAATAGCTCATTCTGGGTACATTTTTGGTATACATTTGCTTCTGCCGGGTCAGCTGAGCAGTGAATTTCTACTTAACTACCTCCTATCAGGAGAGACCTCAGGGCTGCATGTTTTGAGCGCAGTACTGAGCCTGAAAAGCGTTTACAACCCCACTTACAAGTAAAACTAGCTACAATGTGTCTGGCTGCTGTTCACTGAAAAGCTCATTCTGGGTACATTTTTGGTATACATTTGCTTCTGCCGGGTCAGCTGAGCAGTGTATTTCTACTTAACTACCCCCTATCAGGAGAGACCTCAGGGCTGCATCTTTTGAGCGCAGTACTGAGCCTGAAAAGCGTTTACAACCCCACTTACAAGTAAAACTAGCTAAAATGTGCCTGGCTGCTGTTCACTGAAAAGCTCATTCTGGGTACATTTTTGTTATACATTTGCTTCTGCCGGGTCAGCTGAGCAGTGAATTTCTACGTAACTACCCCCTATCAGGGGAGACCTCAGGGCTGCATCTTTTGAGCGCAGTACTGAGCCTGAAAAGCGTTTACAACCCCACTTACAAGTAAAACTAGCTAAATTGTGCCTGGCTGCTGTTCACTGAAAAGCTCATTCTGGGTACATTTTTGGTATACATTTGCTTCTGCCGGGTCAGCTGAGCAGTGTATTTCTACGTAACTACCCCCTATCAGGAGAGACCTCAGGGTTGCATCTTTTGAGCGCAGTACTGAGCCTGAAAAGCGTTTACAACCCCAGTTACAAGTAAAACTAGCTAAAATGTGCCTGGCTGCTGTTCACTGAAAAGCTCATTCTGGGTACATTTTTGGTATACATTTGCTTCTGCCGGGTCAGCTGAACAGTGAATTTCTACTTAACTACCTCCTATCAGGAGAGACCTCAGGGCTGTATCTTTTGAGCGCAGTACTGAGCCTGAAAAGCGTTTACAACCCCACTTACAAGTAAAACTAGCTAAAATGTGCCTGGCTGCTGTTCACTGAATAGCTCATTCTGGGTACATTTTTGGTATACATTTGCTTCTGCAGGGTCAGCTGAGCAGTGAATTTCTACTTAACTACCTCCTATCAGGAGAGACCTCAGGGCTGCATCTTTTGAGCGCAGTACTGAGCCTGAAAAGCGTTTACAACCCCACTTACAAGTAAAACTAGCTAAAATGTGCCTGGCTGCTGTTCACTGAATAGCTCATTCTGGGTCCATTTTTGGTATACATTTGCTTCTGCCGGGTCAGCTGAGCAGTGAATTTCTACTAACTACCTCCTATCAGGAGAGACCTCAGGGCTGCATCTTTTGAGCACAGTACTGAGCCTGAAAAGCGTTTACAACCCCACTTACAAGTAAAACTAGCTAAAATGTGCCTGGCTGCTGTTCACTGAAAAGCTCATTCTGGGTACATTTTTGGTATACATTTGCTTCTGCCGGGTCAGCTGAGCAGTGAATTTCTACTTAACTACCTCCTATCAGGAGAGACCTCAGGGCTGCATGTTTTGAGCGCAGTACTGAGCCTGAAAAGCGTTTACAACCCCACTTACAAGTAAAACTAGCTAAAATGTGCCTGGCTGCTGTTCACTGAATAGCTCATTCTGGGTACATTTTTGGTATACATTTGCTTCTGCCGGGTCAGCTGAGCAGTGTATTTCTACTTAACTACCCCCTATCAGGAGAGACCTCAGGGTTGCATCTTTTGAGCGCAGTACTGAGCCTGAAAAGCGTTTACAACCCCAGTTACAAGTAAAACTAGCTAAAATGTGCCTGGCTGCTGTTCACTGAATAGCTCATTCTGGGTCCATTTTTGGTATACATTTGCTTCTGCCGGGTCAGCTGAGCAGTGAATTTCTACTTAACTACCTCCTATCAGGAGAGACCTCAGGGCTGCATCTTTTGAGCGCAGTACTGAGCCTGAAAAGCGTTTACAACCCCACTTACAAGTAAAACTAGCTAAAATGTGCCTGGCTGCTGTTCACTGAAAAGCTCATTCTGGGTACATTTTTGGTATACATTTGCTTCTGCCGGGTCAGCTGAGCAGTGAATTTCTACTTAACTACCTCCTATCAGGAGAGACCTCAGGGCTGCATGTTTTGAGCGCAGTACTGAGCCTGAAAAGCGTTTACAACCCCACTTACAAGTAAAACTAGCTAAAATGTGCCTGGCTGCTGTTCACTGAATAGCTCATTCTGGGTACATTTTTGTTATACATTTGCTTCTGCCGGGTCAGCTGAGCAGTGAATTTCTACTTAACTACCTCCTATCAGGAGAGACCTCAGGGCTGCATCTTTTGAGCACAGTACTGAGCCTGAAAAGCGTTTACAACCCCACTACAAGTAAAACTAGCTAAAATGTGCCTGGCTGCTGTTCACTGAAAAGCTCATTCTGGGTACATTTTTGGTATACATTTGCTTCTGCCGGGTCAGCTGAGCAGTGAATTTCTACTTAACTACCTCCTATCAGGAGAGACCTCAGGGCTGCATGTTTTGAGCGCAGTACTGAGCCTGAAAAGCGTTTACAACCCCACTTACAAGTAAAACTAGCTAAAATGTGCCTGGCTGCTGTTCACTGAATAGCTCATTCTGGGTACATTTTTGGTATACATTTGCTTCTGCCGGGTCAGCTGAGCAGTGAATTTCTACTTAACTACCTCCTATCAGGAGAGACCTCAGGGCTGCATGTTTTGAGCGCAGTACTGAGCCTGAAAAGCGTTTACAACCCCACTTACAAGTAAAACTAGCTACAATGTGTCTGGCTGCTGTTCACTGAAAAGCTCATTCTGGGTACATTTTTGGTATACATTTGCTTCTGCCGGGTCAGCTGAGCAGTGTATTTCTACTTAACTACCCCCTATCAGGAGAGACCTCAGGGCTGCATCTTTTGAGCGCAGTACTGAGCCTGAAAAGCGTTTACAACCCCACTTACAAGTAAAACTAGCTAAAATGTGCCTGGCTGCTGTTCACTGAAAAGCTCATTCTGGGTACATTTTTGTTATACATTTGCTTCTGCCGGGTCAGCTGAGCAGTGAATTTCTACGTAACTACCCCCTATCAGGGGAGACCTCAGGGCTGCATCTTTTGAGCGCAGTACTGAGCCTGAAAAGCGTTTACAACCCCACTTACAAGTAAAACTAGCTAAATTGTGCCTGGCTGCTGTTCACTGAAAAGCTCATTCTGGGTACATTTTTGGTATACATTTGCTTCTGCCGGGTCAGCTGAGCAGTGTATTTCTACGTAACTACCCCCTATCAGGAGAGACCTCAGGGTTGCATCTTTTGAGCGCAGTACTGAGCCTGAAAAGCGTTTACAACCCCAGTTACAAGTAAAACTAGCTAAAATGTGCCTGGCTGCTGTTCACTGAAAAGCTCATTCTGGGTACATTTTTGGTATACATTTGCTTCTGCCGGGTCAGCTGAACAGTGAATTTCTACTTAACTACCTCCTATCAGGAGAGACCTCAGGGCTGTATCTTTTGAGCGCAGTACTGAGCCTGAAAAGCGTTTACAACCCCACTTACAAGTAAAACTAGCTAAAATGTGCCTGGCTGCTGTTCACTGAATAGCTCATTCTGGGTACATTTTTGGTATACATTTGCTTCTGCAGGGTCAGCTGAGCAGTGAATTTCTACTTAACTACCTCCTATCAGGAGAGACCTCAGGGCTGCATCTTTTGAGCGCAGTACTGAGCCTGAAAAGCGTTTACAACCCCACTTACAAGTAAAACTAGCTAAAATGTGCCTGGCTGCTGTTCACTGAATAGCTCATTCTGGGTCCATTTTTGGTATACATTTGCTTCTGCCGGGTCAGCTGAGCAGTGAATTTCTACTAACTACCTCCTATCAGGAGAGACCTCAGGGCTGCATCTTTTGAGCACAGTACTGAGCCTGAAAAGCGTTTACAACCCCACTTACAAGTAAAACTAGCTAAAATGTGCCTGGCTGCTGTTCACTGAAAAGCTCATTCTGGGTACATTTTTGGTATACATTTGCTTCTGCCGGGTCAGCTGAGCAGTGAATTTCTACTTAACTACCTCCTATCAGGAGAGACCTCAGGGCTGCATGTTTTGAGCGCAGTACTGAGCCTGAAAAGCGTTTACAACCCCACTTACAAGTAAAACTAGCTAAAATGTGCCTGGCTGCTGTTCACTGAATAGCTCATTCTGGGTACATTTTTGGTATACATTTGCTTCTGCCGGGTCAGCTGAGCAGTGTATTTCTACTTAACTACCCCCTATCAGGAGAGACCTCAGGGTTGCATCTTTTGAGCGCAGTACTGAGCCTGAAAAGCGTTTACAACCCCAGTTACAAGTAAAACTAGCTAAAATGTGCCTGGCTGCTGTTCACTGAAAAGCTCATTCTGGGTACATTTTTGGTATACATTTGCTTCTGCCGGGTCAGCTGAACAGTGAATTTCTACTTAACTACCTCCTATCAGGAGAGACCTCAGGGCTGTATCTTTTGAGTGCAGTACTGAGCCTGAAAAGCGTTTACAACCCCACTTACAAGTAAAACTAGCTAAAATGTGTCTGGCTGCTGTTCACTGAATAGCTCATTCTGGGTACATTTTTGGTATACATTTGCTTCTGCAGGGTCAGCTGAGCAGTGAATTTCTACTTAACTACCTCCTATCAGGAGAGACCTCAGGGCTGCATCTTTTGAGCGCAGTACTGAGCCTGAAAACCGTTTACAACCCCACTTACAAGTAAAACTAGCTAAAATGTGCCTGGCTGCTGTTCACTGAATAGCTCATTCTGGGTCCATTTTTGGTATACATTTGCTTCTGCCGGGTCAGCTGAGCAGTGAATTTCTACTTAACTACCTCCTATCAGGAGAGACCTCAGGGCTGCATCTTTTGAGCACAGTACTGAGCCTGAAAAGCGTTTACAACCCCACTTACAAGTAAAACTAGCTAAAATGTGCCTGGCTGCTGTTCACTGAAAAGCTCATTCTGGGTACATTTTTGGTATACATTTGCTTCTGCCGGGTCAGCTGAGCAGTGAATTTCTACTTAACTACCTCCTATCAGGAGAGACCTCAGGGCTGCATGTTTTGAGCGCAGTACTGAGCCTGAAAAGCGTTTACAACCTCACTTACAAGTAAAACTAGCTAAAATGTGCCTGGCTGCTGTTCACTGAATAGCTCATTCTGGGTACATTTTTGGTATACATTTGCTTCTGCCGGGTCAGCTGAGCAGTGAATTTCTACTTAACTACCTCCTATCAGGAGAGACCTCAGGGCTGCATGTTTTGAGCGCAGTACTGAGCCTGAAAAGCGTTTACAACCCCACTTACAAGTAAAACTAGCTAAAATGTGCCTGGCTGCTGTTCACTGAATAGCTCATTCTGGGTACATTTTTGGTATACATTTGCTTCTGCCGGGTCAGCTGAGCAGTGAATTTCTACTTAACTACCTCCTATCAGGAGAGACCTCAGGGCTGCATGTTTTGAGCGCAGTACTGAGCCTGAAAAGCGTTTACAACCCCACTTACAAGTAAAACTAGCTAAAATGTGCCTGGCTGCTGTTCACTGAAAAGCTCATTCTGGGTACATTTTTGGTATACATTTGCTTCTGCCGGGTCAGCTGAGCAGTGAGTTTCTACTTAACTACCCCCTATCAGGAGAGACCTCAGGGCTGCATCTTTTGAGCGCACTACTGAGCCTGAAAAGCGTTTACAACCCCACTTACAAGTAAAACTAGCTAAAATGTGCCTGGCTGCTGTTCACTGAATAGCTCATTCTGGGTACATTTTTGGTATACATTTGCTTCTGCCGGGTCAGCTGAGCAGTGAATTTCTACTTAACTACCCCTTATCAGGAGAGACCTCAGGGCTGCATCTTTTGAGCGCAGTACTGAGCCTGAAAAGCATTTACAACCCCAGTTACAAGTAAAACTAGCTAAAATGTGTCTGGCTGCTGTTCACTGAAAAGCTCATTCTGGGTACATTTTTGGTATACATTTGCTTCTGCCGGGTCAGCTGAGCAGTGTATTTCTACTTAACTACCCCCTATCAGGAGAGACCTCAGGGCTGCATCTTTTGAGCGCAGTACTGAGCCTGAAAAGCGTTTACAACCCCAGTTACAAGTAAAACTAGCTAAAATGTGCCTGGCTGCTGTTCACTGAAAAGCTCATTCTGGGTACATTTGTGTTATACATTTGCTTCTGCCGGGTCAGCTGAGCAGTGAATTTCTACGTAACTACCCCCTATCAGGGGAGACCTCAGGGCTGCATCTTTTGAGCGCAGTACTGAGCCTGAAAAGCGTTTACAACCCCACTTACAAGTAAAACTAGCTAAATTGTGCCTGGCTGCTGTTCACTGAAAAGCTCATTCTGGGTACATTTTTGGTATACATTTGCTTCTGCCGGGTCAGCTGAGCAGTGTATTTCTACTTAACTACCCCCTATCAGGAGAGACCTCAGGGTTGCATCTTTTGAGCGCAGTACTGAGCCTGAAAAGCGTTTACAACCCTAGTTACAAGTAAAACTAGCTAAAATGTGCCTGGCTGCTGTTCACTGAAAAGCTCATTCTGGGTACATTTTTGGTATACATTTGCTTCTGCCGGGTCAGCTGAACAGTGAATTTCTACTTAACTACCTCCTATCAGGAGAGACCTCAGGGCTGTATCTTTTGAGTGCAGTACTGAGCCTGAAAAGCGTTTACAACCCCACTTACAAGTAAAACTAGCTAAAATGTGCCTGGCTGCTGTTCACTGAAAAGCTCATTCTGGGTACATTTTTGTTATACATTTGCTTCTGCCGGGTCAGCTGAGCAGTGAATTTCTACTTAACTACCCCCTATCAGGAGAGACCTCAGGGCTGCATCTTTTGAGCGCAGTACTGAGCCTGAAAAGCGTTTCCAACCCCACTTACAAGTAAAACTAGCTAAAATGTGCCTGGCTGCTGTTCACTGAAAAGCTCATTCTGGGTACATTTTTGGTATACATTTGCTTCTGCCGGGTCAGCTGAGCAGTGAATTTCTACTTAACTACCTCCTATCAGGAGAGACCTCAGGGCTGCATGTTTTTAGCGCAGTACTGAGCCTGAAAAGCGTTTACAACCCCACTTACAAGTAAAACTAGCTAAAATGTGCCTGGCTGCTGTTCACTGAATAGCTCATTCTGGGTCCATTTTTGGTATACATTTGCTTCTGCCGGGTCAGCTGAGCAGTGAATTTCTACTTAACTACCTCCTATCAGGAGAGACCTCAGGGCTGCATCTTTTGAGCACAGTACTGAGCCTGAAAAGCGTTTACAACCCCACTTACAAGTAAAACTAGCTAAAATGTGCCTGGCTGCTGTTCACTGAAAAGCTCATTCTGGGTACATTTTTGGTATACATTTGCTTCTGCCGGGTCAGCTGAGCAGTGAATTTCTACTTAACTACCTCCTATCAGGAGAGACCTCAGGGCTGCATGTTTTGAGCGCAGTACTGAGCCTGAAAAGCGTTTACAACCCCACTTACAAGTAAAACTAGCTTAAATGTGCCTGGCTGCTGTTCACTGAATAGCTCATTCTGGGTACATTTTTGTTATACATTTGCTTATGCCGGGTCAGCTGAGCAGTGAATTTCTACTTAACTACCTCCTATCAGGAGAGACCTCAGGGCTGCATCTTTTGAGCACAGTACTGAGCCTGAAAAGCGTTTACAACCCCACTTACAAGTAAAACTAGCTAAAATGTGCCTGGCTGCTGTTCACTGAAAAGCTCATTCTGGGTACATTTTATACATTTGCTTCTGCCGGGTCAGCTGAGCAGTGTATTTCTACTTAACTACCCCCTATCAGGAGAGACCTCAGGGTTGCATCTTTTGAGCGCAGTACTGAGCCTGAAAAGCGTTTACAACCCTAGTTACAAGTAAAACTAGCTAAAATGTGCCTGGCTGCTGTTCACTGAAAAGCTCATTCTGAGTACATTTTTGGTATACATTTGCTTCTGCCGGGTCAGCTGAACAGTGAATTTCTACTTAACTACCTCCTATCAGGAGAGACCTCAGGGCTGTATCTTTTGAGTGCAGTACTGAGCCTGAAAAGCGTTTACAACCCCACTTACAAGTAAAACTAGCTAAAATGTGCCTGGCTGCTGTTCACTGAATAGCTCATTCTGGGTACATTTTTGGTATACATTTGCTTCTGCAGGGTCAGCTGAGCAGTGAATTTCTACTTAACTACCTCCTATCAGGAGAGACCTCAGGGCTGCATCTTTTGAGCGCAGTACTGAGCCTGAAAACCGTTTACAACCCCACTTACAAGTAAAACTAGCTAAAATGTGCCTGGCTGCTGTTCACTGAAAAGCTCATTTGGGTACATTTTTGTTATACATTTGCTTCTGCCGGGTCAGCTGAGCAGTGAATTTCTACTTAACTACCCCCTATCAGGAGAGACCTCAGGGCTGCATCTTTTGAGCGCAGTACTGAGCCTGAAAAGCGTTTCCAACCCCACTTACAAGTAAAACTAGCTAAAATGTGTCTGGCTGCTGTTCACTGAATAGCTCATTCTGGGTACATTTTTGGTATACATTTGCTTCTGCAGGGTCAGCTGAGCAGTGAATTTCTACTTAACTACCTCCTATCAGGAGAGACCTCAGGGCTGCATCTTTTGAGCGCAGTACTGAGCCTGAAAACCGTTTACAACCCCACTTACAAGTAAAACTAGCTAAAATGTGCCTGGCTGCTGTTCACTGAAAAGCTCATTCTGGGTACATTTTTGTTATACATTTGCTTCTGCCGGGTCAGCTGAGCAGTGAATTTCTACTTAACTACCCCCTATCAGGAGAGACCTCAGGGCTGCATCTTTTGAGCGCAGTACTGAGCCTGAAAAGCGTTTCCAACCCCACTTACAAGTAAAACTAGCTAAAATGTGCCTGGCTGCTGTTCACTGAAAAGCTCATTCTGGGTACATTTTTGGTATACATTTGCTTCTGCCGGGTCAGCTGAGCAGTGAATTTCTACTTAACTACCTCCTATCAGGAGAGACCTCAGGGCTGCATGTTTTGAGCGCAGTACTGAGCCTGAAAAGCGTTTACAACCCCACTTACAAGTAAAACTAGCTAAAATGTGCCTGGCTGCTGTTCACTGAATAGCTCATTCTGGGTCCATTTTTGGTATACATTTGCTTCTGCCGGGTCAGCTGAGCAGTGAATTTCTACTTAACTACCTCCTATCAGGAGAGACCTCAGGGCTGCATCTTTTGAGCGCAGTACTGAGCCTGAAAAGCGTTTACAACCCCACTTACAAGTAAAACTAGCTAAAATGTGCCTGGCTGCTGTTCACTGAAAAGCTCATTCTGGGTACATTTTTGGTATACATTTGCTTCTGCCGGGTCAGCTGAGCAGTGAATTTCTACTTAACTACCTCCTATCAGGAGAGACCTCAGGGCTGCATGTTTTGAGCGCAGTACTGAGCCTGAAAAGCGTTTACAACCCCACTTACAAGTAAAACTAGCTAAAATGTGCCTGGCTGCTGTTCACTGAATAGCTCATTCTGGGTACATTTTTGGTATACATTTGCTTCTGCCGGGTCAGCTGAGCAGTGAATTTCTACTTAACTACCTCCTATCAGGAGAGACCTCAGGGCTGCATGTTTTGAGCGCAGTACTGAGCCTGAAAAGCGTTTACAACCCCACTTACAAGTAAAACTAGCTAAAATGTGCCTGGCTGCTGTTCACTGAATAGCTCATTCTGGGTACATTTTTGTTATACATTTGCTTCTGCCGGGTCAGCTGAGCAGTGAATTTCTACTTAACTACCTCCTATCAGGAGAGACCTCAGGGCTGCATCTTTTGAGCACAGTACTGAGCCTGAAAAGCGTTTACAACCCCACTACAAGTAAAACTAGCTAAAATGTGCCTGGCTGCTGTTCACTGAAAAGCTCATTCTGGGTACATTTTTGGTATACATTTGCTTCTGCCGGGTCAGCTGAGCAGTGAATTTCTACTTAACTACCTCCTATCAGGAGAGACCTCAGGGCTGCATGTTTTGAGCGCAGTACTGAGCCTGAAAAGCGTTTACAACCCCACTTACAAGTAAAACTAGCTAAAATGTGCCTGGCTGCTGTTCACTGAATAGCTCATTCTGGGTACATTTTTGGTATACATTTGCTTCTGCCGGGTCAGCTGAGCAGTGAATTTCTACTTAACTACCTCCTATCAGGAGAGACCTCAGGGCTGCATGTTTTGAGCGCAGTACTGAGCCTGAAAAGCGTTTACAACCCCACTTACAAGTAAAACTAGCTACAATGTGTCTGGCTGCTGTTCACTGAAAAGCTCATTCTGGGTACATTTTTGGTATACATTTGCTTCTGCCGGGTCAGCTGAGCAGTGTATTTCTACTTAACTACCCCCTATCAGGAGAGACCTCAGGGCTGCATCTTTTGAGCGCAGTACTGAGCCTGAAAAGCGTTTACAACCCCACTTACAAGTAAAACTAGCTAAAATGTGCCTGGCTGCTGTTCACTGAAAAGCTCATTCTGGGTACATTTTTGTTATACATTTGCTTCTGCCGGGTCAGCTGAGCAGTGAATTTCTACGTAACTACCCCCTATCAGGGGAGACCTCAGGGCTGCATCTTTTGAGCGCAGTACTGAGCCTGAAAAGCGTTTACAACCCCACTTACAAGTAAAACTAGCTAAATTGTGCCTGGCTGCTGTTCACTGAAAAGCTCATTCTGGGTACATTTTTGGTATACATTTGCTTCTGCCGGGTCAGCTGAGCAGTGTATTTCTACGTAACTACCCCCTATCAGGAGAGACCTCAGGGTTGCATCTTTTGAGCGCAGTACTGAGCCTGAAAAGCGTTTACAACCCCAGTTACAAGTAAAACTAGCTAAAATGTGCCTGGCTGCTGTTCACTGAAAAGCTCATTCTGGGTACATTTTTGGTATACATTTGCTTCTGCCGGGTCAGCTGAACAGTGAATTTCTACTTAACTACCTCCTATCAGGAGAGACCTCAGGGCTGTATCTTTTGAGCGCAGTACTGAGCCTGAAAAGCGTTTACAACCCCACTTACAAGTAAAACTAGCTAAAATGTGCCTGGCTGCTGTTCACTGAATAGCTCATTCTGGGTACATTTTTGGTATACATTTGCTTCTGCAGGGTCAGCTGAGCAGTGAATTTCTACTTAACTACCTCCTATCAGGAGAGACCTCAGGGCTGCATCTTTTGAGCGCAGTACTGAGCCTGAAAAGCGTTTACAACCCCACTTACAAGTAAAACTAGCTAAAATGTGCCTGGCTGCTGTTCACTGAATAGCTCATTCTGGGTCCATTTTTGGTATACATTTGCTTCTGCCGGGTCAGCTGAGCAGTGAATTTCTACTTAACTACCTCCTATCAGGAGAGACCTCAGGGCTGCATCTTTTGAGCACAGTACTGAGCCTGAAAAGCGTTTACAACCCCACTTACAAGTAAAACTAGCTAAAATGTGCCTGGCTGCTGTTCACTGAAAAGCTCATTCTGGGTACATTTTTGGTATACATTTGCTTCTGCCGGGTCAGCTGAGCAGTGAATTTCTACTTAACTACCTCCTATCAGGAGAGACCTCAGGGCTGCATGTTTTGAGCGCAGTACTGAGCCTGAAAAGCGTTTACAACCCCACTTACAAGTAAAACTAGCTAAAATGTGCCTGGCTGCTGTTCACTGAATAGCTCATTCTGGGTACATTTTTGGTATACATTTGCTTCTGCCGGGTCAGCTGAGCAGTGAATTTCTACTTAACTACCTCCTATCAGGAGAGACCTCAGGGCTGCATGTTTTGAGCGCAGTACTGAGCCTGAAAAGCGTTTACAACCCCACTTACAAGTAAAACTAGCTAAAATGTGCCTGGCTGCTGTTCACTGAATAGCTCATTCTGGGTACATTTTTGGTATACATTTGCTTCTGCCGGGTCAGCTGAGCAGTGAATTTCTACTTAACTACCTCCTATCAGGAGCGACCTCAGGGCTGCATCTTTTGAGCACATTACTGAGCCTGAAAAGCGTTTACAACCCCACTTACAAGTAAAACTAGCTAAAATGTGCCTGGCTGCTGTTCACTGAAAAGCTCATTCTGGGTACATTTTTGTTATACATTTGCTTCTGCCGGGTCAGCTGAGCAGTGAGTTTCTATTTAACTACCCCCTATCAGGAGAGACCTCAGGGCTGCATCTTTTGAGCGCACTACTGAGCCTGAAAAGCGTTTACAACCCCACTTACAAGTAAAACTAGCTAAAATGTGCCTGGCTGCTGTTCACTGAATAGCTCATTCTGGGTACATTTTTGGTATACATTTGCTTCTGCCGGGTCAGCTGAGCAGTGAATTTCTACTTAACTACCCCTTATCAGGAGAGACCTCAGGGCTGCATCTTTTGAGCGCAGTACTGAGCCTGAAAAGCGTTTACAACCCCACTTACAAGTAAAACTAGCTAAAATGTGCCTGGCTGCTGTTCACTGAAAAGCTCATTCTGGGTACATTTTTGGTATACATTTGCTTCTGCCGGGTCAGCTGAGCAGTGAATTTCTACTTAACTACCTCCTATCAGGAGAGACCTCAGGGCTGCATGTTTTCAGCGCAGTACTGAGCCTGAAAAGCGTTTACAACCCCACTTACAAGTAAAACTAGCTAAAATGTTCCTGGCTGCTGTTCACTGAATAGCTCATTCTGGGTACATTTTTGGTATACATTTGCTTCTGCCGGGTCAGCTGAGCAGTGAATTTCTACTTAACTACCTCCTATCAGGAGAGACCTCAGGGCTGCATGTTTTGAGCGCAGTACTGAGCCTGAAAAGCGTTTACAACCCCACTTACAAGTAAAACTAGCTAAAATGTGCCTGGCTGCTGTTCACTGAATAGCTCATTCTGGGTACATTTTTGGTATACATTTGCTTCTGCCGGGTCAGCTGAGCAGTGAATTTCTACTTAACTACCTCCTATCAGGAGAGACCTCAGGGCTGCATGTTTTGAGCGCAGTACTGAGCCTGAAAAGCGTTTACAACCCCACTTACAAGTAAAACTAGCTAAAATGTGCCTGGCTGCTGTTCACTGAATAGCTCATTCTGGGTCCATTTTTGGTATACATTTGCTTCTGCCGGGTCAGCTGAGCAGTGAATTTCTACTTAACTACCTCCTATCAGGAGAGACCTCAGGGCTGCATCTTTTGAGCACAGTACTGAGCCTGAAAAGCGTTTACAACCCCACTTACAAGTAAAACTAGCTAAAATGTGCCTGGCTGCTGTTCACTGAAAAGCTCATTCTGGGTCCATTTTTGGTATACATTTGCTTCTGCCGGGTCAGCTGAGCAGTGAATTTCTACTTAACTACCTCCTATCAGGAGAGACCTCAGGGCTGCATGTTTTGAGCGCAGTACTGAGCCTGAAAAGCGTTTACAACCCCACTTACAAGTAAAACTAGCTAAAATGTGCCTGGCTGCTGTTCACTGAATAGCTCATTCTGGGTACATTTTTGGTATACATTTGCTTCTGCCGGGTCAGCTGAGCAGTGAATTTCTACTTAACTACCTCCTATCAGGAGAGACCTCAGGGCTGCATGTTTTGAGCGCAGTACTGAGCCTGAAAAGCGTTTACAACCCCACTTACAAGTAAAACTAGCTAAAATGTGCCTGGCTGCTGTTCACTGAATAGCTCATTCTGGGTACATTTTTGGTATACATTTGCTTCTGCCGGGTCAGCTGAGCAGTGAATTTCTACTTAACTACCTCCTATCAGGAGCGACCTCAGGGCTGCATCTTTTGAGCACATTACTGAGCCTGAAAAGCGTTTACAACCCCACTTACAAGTAAAACTAGCTAAAATGTGCCTGGCTGCTGTTCACTGAAAAGCTCATTCTGGGTACATTTTTGTTATACATTTGCTTCTGCCGGGTCAGCTGAGCAGTGAGTTTCTATTTAACTACCCCCTATCAGGAGAGACCTCAGGGCTGCATCTTTTGAGCGCACTACTGAGCCTGAAAAGCGTTTACAACCCCACTTACAAGTAAAACTAGCTAAAATGTGCCTGGCTGCTGTTCACTGAATAGCTCATTCTGGGTACATTTTTGGTATACATTTGCTTCTGCCGGGTCAGCTGAGCAGTGAATTTCTACTTAACTACCCCTTATCAGGAGAGACCTCAGGGCTGCATCTTTTGAGCGCAGTACTGAGCCTGAAAAGCGTTTACAACCCCACTTACAAGTAAAACTAGCTAAAATGTGCCTGGCTGCTGTTCACTGAAAAGCTCATTCTGGGTACATTTTTGGTATACATTTGCTTCTGCCGGGTCAGCTGAGCAGTGAATTTCTACTTAACTACCTCCTATCAGGAGAGACCTCAGGGCTGCATGTTTTCAGCGCAGTACTGAGCCTGAAAAGCGTTTACAACCCCACTTACAAGTAAAACTAGCTAAAATGTGCCTGGCTGCTGTTCACTGAATAGCTCATTCTGGGTACATTTTTGGTATACATTTGCTTCTGCCGGGTCAGCTGAGCAGTGAATTTCTACTTAACTACCTCCTATCAGGAGAGACCTCAGGGCTGCATGTTTTGAGCGCAGTACTGAGCCTGAAAAGCGTTTACAACCCCACTTACAAGTAAAACTAGCTAAAATGTGCCTGGCTGCTGTTCACTGAATAGCTCATTCTGGGTACATTTTTGGTATACATTTGCTTCTGCCGGGTCAGCTGAGCAGTGAATTTCTACTTAACTACCTCCTATCAGGAGAGACCTCAGGGCTGCATGTTTTGAGCGCAGTACTGAGCCTGAAAAGCGTTTACAACCCCACTTACAAGTAAAACTAGCTAAAATGTGCCTGGCTGCTGTTCACTGAATAGCTCATTCTGGGTCCATTTTTGGTATACATTTGCTTCTGCCGGGTCAGCTGAGCAGTGAATTTCTACTTAACTACCTCCTATCAGGAGAGACCTCAGGGCTGCATCTTTTGAGCACAGTACTGAGCCTGAAAAGCGTTTACAACCCCACTTACAAGTAAAACTAGCTAAAATGTGCCTGGCTGCTGTTCACTGAAAAGCTCATTCTGGGTCCATTTTTGGTATACATTTGCTTCTGCCGGGTCAGCTGAGCAGTGAATTTCTACTTAACTACCTCCTATCAGGAGAGACCTCAGGGCTGCATGTTTTGAGCGCAGTACTGAGCCTGAAAAGCGTTTACAACCCCACTTACAAGTAAAACTAGCTAAAATGTGCCTGGCTGCTGTTCACTGAATAGCTCATTCTGGGTACATTTTTGGTATACATTTGCTTCTGCCGGGTCAGCTGAGCAGTGAATTTCTACTTAACTACCTCCTATCAGGAGAGACCTCAGGGCTGCATGTTTTGAGCGCAGTACTGAGCCTGAAAAGCGTTTACAACCCCACTTACAAGTAAAACTAGCTAAAATGTGCCTGGCTGCTGTTCACTGAATAGCTCATTCTGGGTACATTTTTGGTATACATTTGCTTCTGCCGGGTCAGCTGAGCAGTGAATTTCTACTTAACTACCTCCTATCAGGAGAGACCTCAGGGCTGCATGTTTTGAGCGCAGTACTGAGCCTGAAAAGCGTTTACAACCCCACTTACAAGTAAAACTAGCTAAAATGTGCCTGGCTGCTGTTCACTGAATAGCTCATTCTGGGTACATTTTTGGTATACATTTGCTTCTGCCGGGTCAGCTGAGCAGTGAATTTCTACTTAACTACCTCCTATCAGGAGAGACCTCAGGGCTGCATGTTTTGAGCGCAGTACTGAGCCTGAAAAGCGTTTACAACCCCACTTACAAGTAAAACTAGCTACAATGTGTCTGGCTGCTGTTCACTGAAAAGCTCATTCTGGGTACATTTTTGGTATACATTTGCTTCTGCCGGGTCAGCTGAGCAGTGTATTTCTACTTAACTACCCCCTATCAGGAGAGACCTCAGGGCTGCATCTTTTGAGCGCAGTACTGAGCCTGAAAAGCGTTTACAACCCCACTTACAAGTAAAACTAGCTAAAATGTGCCTGGCTGCTGTTCACTGAAAAGCTCATTCTGGGTACATTTTTGTTATACATTTGCTTCTGCCGGGTCAGCTGAGCAGTGAATTTCTACGTAACTACCCCCTATCAGGGGAGACCTCAGGGCTGCATCTTTTGAGCGCAGTACTGAGCCTGAAAAGCGTTTACAACCCCACTTACAAGTAAAACTAGCTAAATTGTGCCTGGCTGCTGTTCACTGAAAAGCTCATTCTGGGTACATTTTTGTTATACATTTGCTTCTGCCGGGTCAGCTGAGCAGTGAGTTTCTACTTAACTACCCCCTATCAGGAGAGACCTCAGGGCTGCATCTTTTGAGCGCACTACTGAGCCTGAAAAGCGTTTACAACCCCACTTACAAGTAAAACTAGCTAAAATGTGCCTGGCTGCTGTTCACTGAATAGCTCATTCTGGGTACATTTTTGGTATACATTTGCTTCTGCCGGGTCAGCTGAGCAGTGAATTTCTACTTAACTACCCCTTATCAGGAGAGACCTCAGGGCTGCATCTTTTGAGCGCAGTACTGAGCCTGAAAAGCATTTACAACCCCAGTTACAAGTAAAACTAGCTAAAATGTGTCTGGCTGCTGTTCACTGAAAAGCTCATTCTGGGTACATTTTTGGTATACATTTGCTTCTGCCGGGTCAGCTGAGCAGTGTATTTCTACTTAACTACCCCCTATCAGGAGAGACCTCAGGGCTGCATCTTTTGAGCGCAGTACTGAGCCTGAAAAGCGTTTACAACCCCAGTTACAAGTAAAACTAGCTAAAATGTGCCTGGCTGCTGTTCACTGAAAAGCTCATTCTGGGTACATTTGTGTTATACATTTGCTTCTGCCGGGTCAGCTGAGCAGTGAATTTCTACGTAACTACCCCCTATCAGGGGAGACCTCAGGGCTGCATCTTTTGAGCGCAGTACTGAGCCTGAAAAGCGTTTACAACCCCACTTACAAGTAAAACTAGCTAAATTGTGCCTGGCTGCTGTTCACTGAAAAGCTCATTCTGGGTACATTTTTGTTATACATTTGCTTCTGCCGGGTCAGCTGAGCAGTGAATTTCTACGTAACTACCCCCTATCAGGGGAGACCTCAGGGCTGCATCTTTTGAGCGCAGTACTGAGCCTGAAAAGCGTTTACAACCCCACTTACAAGTAAAACTAGCTAAATTGTGCCTGGCTGCTGTTCACTGAAAAGCTCATTCTGGGTACATTTTTGGTATACATTTGCTTCTGCCGGGTCAGCTGAGCAGTGTATTTCTACTTAACTACCCCCTATCAGGAGAGACCTCAGGGTTGCATCTTTTGAGCGCAGTACTGAGCCTGAAAAGCGTTTACAACCCTAGTTACAAGTAAAACTAGCTAAAATGTGCCTGGCTGCTGTTCACTGAAAAGCTCATTCTGGGTACATTTTTGGTATACATTTGCTTCTGCCGGGTCAGCTGAACAGTGAATTTCTACTTAACTACCTCCTATCAGGAGAGACCTCAGGGCTGTATCTTTTGAGTGCAGTACTGAGCCTGAAAAGCGTTTACAACCCCACTTACAAGTAAAACTAGCTAAAATGTGCCTGGCTGCTGTTCACTGAAAAGCTCATTCTGGGTACATTTTTGTTATACATTTGCTTCTGCCGGGTCAGCTGAGCAGTGAATTTCTACTTAACTACCCCCTATCAGGAGAGACCTCAGGGCTGCATCTTTTGAGCGCAGTACTGAGCCTGAAAAGCGTTTCCAACCCCACTTACAAGTAAAACTAGCTAAAATGTGCCTGGCTGCTGTTCACTGAAAAGCTCATTCTGGGTACATTTTTGGTATACATTTGCTTCTGCCGGGTCAGCTGAGCAGTGAATTTCTACTTAACTACCTCCTATCAGGAGAGACCTCAGGGCTGCATGTTTTTAGCGCAGTACTGAGCCTGAAAAGCGTTTACAACCCCACTTACAAGTAAAACTAGCTAAAATGTGCCTGGCTGCTGTTCACTGAATAGCTCATTCTGGGTCCATTTTTGGTATACATTTGCTTCTGCAGGGTCAGCTGAGCAGTGAATTTCTACTTAACTACCTCCTATCAGGAGAGACCTCAGGGCTGCATCTTTTGAGCGCAGTACTGAGCCTGAAAACCGTTTCCAACCCCACTTACAAGTAAAACTAGCTAAAATGTGCCTGGCTGCTGTTCACTGAAAAGCTCATTCTGGGTACATTTTTGTTATACATTTGCTTCTGCCGGGTCAGCTGAGCAGTGAATTTCTACTTAACTACCCCCTATCAGGAGAGACCTCAGGGCTGCATCTTTTGAGCGCAGTACTGAGCCTGAAAAGCGTTTCCAACCCCACTTACAAGTAAAACTAGCTAAAATGTGCCTGGCTGCTGTTCACTGAAAAGCTCATTCTGGGTACATTTTTGGTATACATTTGCTTCTGCCGGGTCAGCTGAGCAGTGAATTTCTACTTAACTACCTCCTATCAGGAGAGACCTCAGGGCTGCATGTTTTGAGCGCAGTACTGAGCCTGAAAAGCGTTTCCAACCCCACTTACAAGTAAAACTAGCTAAAATGTGCCTGGCTGCTGTTCACTGAATAGCTCATTCTGGGTACATTTTTGGTATACATTTGCTTCTGCCGGGTCAGCTGAGCAGTGAATTTCTACTTAACTACCTCCTATCAGGAGAGACCTCAGGGCTGCATCTTTTGAGCACAGTACTGAGCCTGAAAAGCGTTTACAACCCCACTTACAAGTAAAACTAGCTAAAATGTGCCTGGCTGCTGTTCACTGAAAAGCTCATTCTGGGTACATTTTTGGTATACATTTGCTTCTGCCGGGTCAGCTGAGCAGTGAATTTCTACTTAACTACCTCCTATCAGGAGAGACCTCAGGGCTGCATGTTTTGAGCGCAGTACTGAGCCTGAAAAGCGTTTACAACCCCACTTACAAGTAAAACTAGCTAAAATGTGCCTGGCTGCTGTTCACTGAAAAGCTCATTCTGGGTACATTTTTGGTATACATTTGCTTCTGCCGGGTCAGCTGAGCAGTGAATTTCTACTTAACTACCTCCTATCAGGAGAGACCTCAGGGCTGCATGTTTTGAGCGCAGTACTGAGCCTGAAAAGCGTTTACAACCCCACTTACAAGTAAAACTAGCTAAAATGTGCCTGGCTGCTGTTCACTGAATAGCTCATTCTGGGTACATTTTTGGTATACATTTGCTTCAGCCGGGTCAGCTGAGCAGTGAATTTCTACTTAACTACCTCCTATCAGGAGAGACCTCAGGGCTGCATGTTTTGAGCGCAGTACTGAGCCTGAAAAGCGTTTACAACCCCACTTACAAGTAAAACTAGCTAAAATGTGCCTGGCTGCTGTTCACTGAATAGCTCATTCTGGGTACATTTTTGTTATACATTTGCTTCTGCCGGGTCAGCTGAGCAGTGAATTTCTACTTAACTACCTCCTATCAGGAGAGACCTCAGGGCTGCATCTTTTGAGCACAGTACTGAGCCTGAAAAGCGTTTACAACCCCACTACAAGTAAAACTAGCTAAAATGTGCCTGGCTGCTGTTCACTGAAAAGCTCATTCTGGGTACATTTTTGGTATACATTTGCTTCTGCCGGGTCAGCTGAGCAGTGAATTTCTACTTAACTACCTCCTATCAGGAGAGACCTCAGGGCTGCATGTTTTGAGCGCAGTACTGAGCCTGAAAAGCGTTTACAACCCCACTTACAAGTAAAACTAGCTAAAATGTGCCTGGCTGCTGTTCACTGAATAGCTCATTCTGGGTACATTTTTGGTATACATTTGCTTCTGCCGGGTCAGCTGAGCAGTGAATTTCTACTTAACTACCTCCTATCAGGAGAGACCTCAGGGCTGCATGTTTTGAGCGCAGTACTGAGCCTGAAAAGCGTTTACAACCCCACTTACAAGTAAAACTAGCTACAATGTGTCTGGCTGCTGTTCACTGAAAAGCTCATTCTGGGTACATTTTTGGTATACATTTGCTTCTGCCGGGTCAGCTGAGCAGTGTATTTCTACTTAACTACCCCCTATCAGGAGAGACCTCAGGGCTGCATCTTTTGAGCGCAGTACTGAGCCTGAAAAGCGTTTACAACCCCACTTACAAGTAAAACTAGCTAAAATGTGCCTGGCTGCTGTTCACTGAAAAGCTCATTCTGGGTACATTTTTGTTATACATTTGCTTCTGCCGGGTCAGCTGAGCAGTGAATTTCTACGTAACTACCCCCTATCAGGGGAGACCTCAGGGCTGCATCTTTTGAGCGCAGTACTGAGCCTGAAAAGCGTTTACAACCCCACTTACAAGTAAAACTAGCTAAATTGTGCCTGGCTGCTGTTCACTGAAAAGCTCATTCTGGGTACATTTTTGGTATACATTTGCTTCTGCCGGGTCAGCTGAGCAGTGTATTTCTACTTAACTACCCCCTATCAGGAGAGACCTCAGGGTTGCATCTTTTGAGCGCAGTACTGAGCCTGAAAAGCGTTTACAACCCCAGTTACAAGTAAAACTAGCTAAAATGTGCCTGGCTGCTGTTCACTGAAAAGCTCATTCTGGGTACATTTTTGGTATACATTTGCTTCTGCCGGGTCAGCTGAACAGTGAATTTCTACTTAACTACCTCCTATCAGGAGAGACCTCAGGGCTGTATCTTTTGAGTGCAGTACTGAGCCTGAAAAGCGTTTACAACCCCACTTACAAGTAAAACTAGCTAAAATGTGTCTGGCTGCTGTTCACTGAATAGCTCATTCTGGGTACATTTTTGGTATACATTTGCTTCTGCAGGGTCAGCTGAGCAGTGAATTTCTACTTAACTACCTCCTATCAGGAGAGACCTCAGGGCTGCATCTTTTGAGCGCAGTACTGAGCCTGAAAACCGTTTACAACCCCACTTACAAGTAAAACTAGCTAAAATGTGCCTGGCTGCTGTTCACTGAATAGCTCATTCTGGGTCCATTTTTGGTATACATTTGCTTCTGCCGGGTCAGCTGAGCAGTGAATTTCTACTTAACTACCTCCTATCAGGAGAGACCTCAGGGCTGCATCTTTTGAGCACAGTACTGAGCCTGAAAAGCGTTTACAACCCCACTTACAAGTAAAACTAGCTAAAATGTGCCTGGCTGCTGTTCACTGAAAAGCTCATTCTGGGTACATTTTTGGTATACATTTGCTTCTGCCGGGTCAGCTGAGCAGTGAATTTCTACTTAACTACCTCCTATCAGGAGAGACCTCAGGGCTGCATGTTTTGAGCGCAGTACTGAGCCTGAAAAGCGTTTACAACCCCACTTACAAGTAAAACTAGCTAAAATGTGCCTGGCTGCTGTTCACTGAATAGCTCATTCTGGGTACATTTTTGGTATACATTTGCTTCTGCCGGGTCAGCTGAGCAGTGAATTTCTACTTAACTACCTCCTATCAGGAGAGACCTCAGGGCTGCATGTTTTGAGCGCAGTACTGAGCCTGAAAAGCGTTTACAACCCCACTTACAAGTAAAACTAGCTAAAATGTGCCTGGCTGCTGTTCACTGAATAGCTCATTCTGGGTACATTTTTGGTATACATTTGCTTCTGCCGGGTCAGCTGAGCAGTGAATTTCTACTTAACTACCTCCTATCAGGAGCGACCTCAGGGCTGCATCTTTTGAGCACATTACTGAGCCTGAAAAGCGTTTACAACCCCACTTACAAGTAAAACTAGCTAAAATGTGCCTGGCTGCTGTTCACTGAAAAGCTCATTCTGGGTACATTTTTGTTATACATTTGCTTCTGCCGGGTCAGCTGAGCAGTGAGTTTCTACTTAACTACCCCCTATCAGGAGAGACCTCAGGGCTGCATCTTTTGAGCGCACTACTGAGCCTGAAAAGCGTTTACAACCCCACTTACAAGTAAAACTAGCTAAAATGTGCCTGGCTGCTGTTCACTGAATAGCTCATTCTGGGTACATTTTTGGTATACATTTGCTTCTGCCGGGTCAGCTGAGCAGTGAATTTCTACTTAACTACCCCTTATCAGGAGAGACCTCAGGGCTGCATCTTTTGAGCGCAGTACTGAGCCTGAAAAGCGTTTACAACCCCACTTACAAGTAAAACTAGCTAAAATGTGCCTGGCTGCTGTTCACTGAAAAGCTCATTCTGGGTACATTTTTGGTATACATTTGCTTCTGCCGGGTCAGCTGAGCAGTGAATTTCTACTTAACTACCTCCTATCAGGAGAGACCTCAGGGCTGCATGTTTTGAGCGCAGTACTGAGCCTGAAAAGCGTTTACAACCCCACTTACAAGTAAAACTAGCTAAAATGTGCCTGGCTGCTGTTCACTGAATAGCTCATTCTGGGTACATTTTTGGTATACATTTGCTTCTGCCGGGTCAGCTGAGCAGTGAATTTCTACTTAACTACCTCCTATCAGGAGAGACCTCAGGGCTGCATGTTTTGAGCGCAGTACTGAGCCTGAAAAGCGTTTACAACCCCACTTACAAGTAAAACTAGCTAAAATGTGCCTGGCTGCTGTTCACTGAATAGCTCATTCTGGGTACATTTTTGGTATACATTTGCTTCTGCCGGGTCAGCTGAGCAGTGAATTTCTACTTAACTACCTCCTATCAGGAGAGACCTCAGGGCTGCATGTTTTGAGCGCAGTACTGAGCCTGAAAAGCGTTTACAACCCCACTTACAAGTAAAACTAGCTAAAATGTGCCTGGCTGCTGTTCACTGAATAGCTCATTCTGGGTACATTTTTGGTATACATTTGCTTCTGCCGGGTCAGCTGAGCAGTGAATTTCTACTTAACTACCTCCTATCAGGAGAGACCTCAGGGCTGCATGTTTTGAGCGCAGTACTGAGCCTGAAAAGCGTTTACAACCCCACTTACAAGTAAAACTAGCTAAAATGTGCCTGGCTGCTGTTCACTGAAAAGCTCATTCTGGGTACATTTTTGGTATACATTTGCTTCTGCCGGGTCAGCTGAGCAGTGAATTTCTACTTAACTACCTCCTATCAGGAGAGACCTCAGGGCTGCATGTTTTGAGCGCAGTACTGAGCCTGAAAAGCGTTTACAACCCCACTTACAAGTAAAACTAGCTACAATGTGTCTGGCTGCTGTTCACTGAAAAGCTCATTCTGGGTACATTTTTGGTATACATTTGCTTCTGCCGGGTCAGCTGAGCAGTGTATTTCTACTTAACTACCCCCTATCAGGAGAGACCTCAGGGCTGCATCTTTTGAGCGCAGTACTGAGCCTGAAAAGCGTTTACAACCCCACTTACAAGTAAAACTAGCTAAAATGTGCCTGGCTGCTGTTCACTGAAAAGCTCATTCTGGGTACATTTTTGTTATACATTTGCTTCTGCCGGGTCAGCTGAGCAGTGAATTTCTACGTAACTACCCCCTATCAGGGGAGACCTCAGGGCTGCATCTTTTGAGCGCAGTACTGAGCCTGAAAAGCGTTTACAACCCCACTTACAAGTAAAACTAGCTAAATTGTGCCTGGCTGCTGTTCACTGAAAAGCTCATTCTGGGTACATTTTTGGTATACATTTGCTTCTGCCGGGTCAGCTGAGCAGTGTATTTCTACTTAACTACCCCCTATCAGGAGAGACCTCAGGGTTGCATCTTTTGAGCGCAGTACTGAGCCTGAAAAGCGTTTACAACCCCAGTTACAAGTAAAACTAGCTAAAATGTGCCTGGCTGCTGTTCACTGAAAAGCTCATTCTGGGTACATTTTTGGTATACATTTGCTTCTGCCGGGTCAGCTGAACAGTGAATTTCTACTTAACTACCTCCTATCAGGAGAGACCTCAGGGCTGTATCTTTTGAGCGCAGTACTGAGCCTGAAAAGCGTTTACAACCCCACTTACAAGTAAAACTAGCTAAAATGTGTCTGGCTGCTGTTCACTGAATAGCTCATTCTGGGTACATTTTTGGTATACATTTGCTTCTGCAGGGTCAGCTGAGCAGTGAATTTCTACTTAACTACCTCCTATCAGGAGAGACCTCAGGGCTGCATCTTTTGAGCGCAGTACTGAGCCTGAAAACCGTTTACAACCCCACTTCCAAGTAAAACTAGCTAAAATGTGCCTGGCTGCTGTTCACTGAATAGCTCATTCTGGGTCCATTTTTGGTATACATTTGCTTCTGCCGGGTCAGCTGAGCAGTGAATTTCTACTTAACTACCTCCTATCAGGAGAGACCTCAGGGCTGCATCTTTTGAGCACAGTACTGAGCCTGAAAAGCGTTTACAACCCCACTTACAAGTAAAACTAGCTAAAATGTGCCTGGCTGCTGTTCACTGAAAAGCTCATTCTGGGTACATTTTTGGTATACATTTGCTTCTGCCGGGTCAGCTGAGCAGTGAATTTCTACTTAACTACCTCCTATCAGGAGAGACCTCAGGGCTGCATGTTTTGAGCGCAGTACTGAGCCTGAAAAGCGTTTACAACCCCACTTACAAGTAAAACTAGCTAAAATGTGCCTGGCTGCTGTTCACTGAATAGCTCATTCTGGGTACATTTTTGGTATACATTTGCTTCTGCCGGGTCAGCTGAGCAGTGAATTTCTACTTAACTACCTCCTATCAGGAGCGACCTCAGGGCTGCATCTTTTGAGCACATTACTGAGCCTGAAAAGCGTTTACAACCCCACTTACAAGTAAAACTAGCTAAAATGTGCCTGGCTGCTGTTCACTGAAAAGCTCATTCTGGGTACATTTTTGTTATACATTTGCTTCTGCCGGGTCAGCTGAGCAGTGAGTTTCTACTTAACTACCCCCTATCAGGAGCGACCTCAGGGCTGCATCTTTTGAGCGCAGTACTGAGCCTGAAAAGCGTTTACAACCCCACTTACAAGTAAAACTAGCTAAAATGTGCCTGGCTGCTGTTCACTGAATAGCTCATTCTGGGTACATTTTTGGTATACATTTGCTTCTGCCGGGTCAGCTGAGCAGTGAATTTCTACTTAACTACCCCCTATCAGGGGAGACCTCAGGGCTGCATCTTTTGAGCGCAGTACTGAGCCTGAAAAGCGTTTACAACCCCACTTACAAGTAAAACTAGCTAAAATGTGCCTGGCTGCTGTTCACTGAAAAGCTCATTCTGGGTACATTTTTGGTATACATTTGCTTCTGCCGGGTCAGCTGAGCAGTGTATTTCTACTTAACTACCCCCTATCAGGAGAGACCTCAGGGTTGCATCTTTTGAGCGCAGTACTGAGCCTGAAAAGCGTTTACAACCCTAGTTACAAGTAAAACTAGCTAAAATGTGCCTGGCTGCTGTTCACTGAAAAGCTCATTCTGGGTACATTTTTGGTATACATTTGCTTCTGCCGGGTCAGCTGAACAGTGAATTTCTACTTAACTACCTCCTATCAGGAGAGACCTCAGGGCTGTATCTTTTGAGTGCAGTACTGAGCCTGAAAAGCGTTTACAACCCCACTTACAAGTAAAACTAGCTAAAATGTGCCTGGCTGCTGTTCACTGAAAAGCTCATTCTGGGTACATTTTTGTTATACATTTGCTTCTGCCGGGTCAGCTGAGCAGTGAATTTCTACTTAACTACCTCCTATCAGGAGAGACCTCAGGGCTGCATCTTTTGAGCGCAGTACTGAGCCTGAAAACCGTTTCCAACCCCACTTACAAGTAAAACTAGCTAAAATGTGCCTGGCTGCTGTTCACTGAAAAGCTCATTCTGGGTACATTTTTGGTATACATTTGCTTCTGCAGGGTCAGCTGAGCAGTGAATTTCTACTTAACTACCCCCTATCAGGAGAGACCTCAGGGCTGCATCTTTTGAGCGCAGTACTGAGCCTGAAAAGCGTTTCCAACCCCACTTACAAGTAAAACTAGCTAAAATGTGCCTGGCTGCTGTTCACTGAAAAGCTCATTCTGGGTACATTTTTGGAATACATTTGCTTCTGCCGGGTCAGCTGAGCAGTGAATTTCTACTTAACTACCTCCTATCAGGAGAGACCTCAGGGCTGCATCTTTTGAGCGCAGTACTGAGCCTGAAAAGCGTTTCCAACCCCACTTACAAGTAAAACTAGCTGAAATGTGCCTGGCTGCTGTTCACTGAATAGCTCATTCTGGGTACATTTTTGGTATACATTTGCTTCTGCCGGGTCAGCTGAGCAGTGAATTTCTACTTAACTACCTCCTATCAGGAGAGACCTCAGGGCTGCATCTTTTGAGCACAGTACTGAGCCTGAAAAGCGTTTACAACCCCACTACAAGTAAAACTAGCTAAAATGTGCCTGGCTGCTGTTCACTGAAAAGCTCATTCTGGGTACATTTTTGGTATACATTTGCTTCTGCCGGGTCAGCTGAGCAGTGAATTTCTACTTAACTACCTCCTATCAGGAGAGACCTCAGGGCTGCATGTTTTGAGCGCAGTACTGAGCCTGAAAAGCGTTTACAACCCCACTTACAAGTAAAACTAGCTAAAATGTGCCTGGCTGCTGTTCACTGAATAGCTCATTCTGGGTACATTTTTGGTATACATTTGCTTCTGCCGGGTCAGCTGAGCAGTGAATTTCTACTTAACTACCTCCTATCAGGAGAGACCTCAGGGCTGCATGTTTTGAGCGCAGTACTGAGCCTGAAAAGCGTTTACAACCCCACTTACAAGTAAAACTAGCTACAATGTGTCTGGCTGCTGTTCACTGAAAAGCTCATTCTGGGTACATTTTTGGTATACATTTGCTTCTGCCGGGTCAGCTGAGCAGTGTATTTCTACTTAACTACCCCCTATCAGGAGAGACCTCAGGGCTGCATCTTTTGAGCGCAGTACTGAGCCTGAAAAGCGTTTACAACCCCACTTACAAGTAAAACTAGCTAAAATGTGCCTGGCTGCTGTTCACTGAAAAGCTCATTCTGGGTACATTTTTGTTATACATTTGCTTCTGCCGGGTCAGCTGAGCAGTGAATTTCTACGTAACTACCCCCTATCAGGGGAGACCTCAGGGCTGCATCTTTTGAGCGCAGTACTGAGCCTGAAAAGCGTTTACAACCCCACTTACAAGTAAAACTAGCTAAATTGTGCCTGGCTGCTGTTCACTGAAAAGCTCATTCTGGGTACATTTTTGTTATACATTTGCTTCTGCCGGGTCAGCTGAGCAGTGAATTTCTACGTAACTACCCCCTATCAGGGGAGACCTCAGGGCTGCATCTTTTGAGCGCAGTACTGAGCCTGAAAAGCGTTTACAACCCCACTTACAAGTAAAACTAGCTAAATTGTGCCTGGCTGCTGTTCACTGAAAAGCTCATTCTGGGTACATTTTTGGTATACATTTGCTTCTGCCGGGTCAGCTGAGCAGTGTATTTCTACTTAACTACCCCCTATCAGGAGAGACCTCAGGGTTGCATCTTTTGAGCGCAGTACTGAGCCTGAAAAGCGTTTACAACCCCAGTTACAAGTAAAACTAGCTAAAATGTGCCTGGCTGCTGTTCACTGAAAAGCTCATTCTGGGTACATTTTTGGTATACATTTGCTTCTGCCGGGTCAGCTGAGCAGTGAATTTCTACTTAACTACCCCCTATCAGGGGAGACCTCAGGGCTGCATCTTTTGAGCGCAGTACTGAGCCTGAAAAGCGTTTACAACCCCACTTACAAGTAAAACTAGCTAAAATGTGCCTGGCTGCTGTTCACTGAAAAGCTCATTCTGGGTACATTTTTGGTATACATTTGCTTCTGTCGGGTCAGCTGAGCAGTGTATTTCTACTTAACTACCCCCTATCAGGAGAGACTTCAGGGTTGCATCTTTTGAGCGCAGTACTGAGCCTGAAAAGCGTTTACAACCCTAGTTACAAGTAAAACTAGCTAAAATGTGCCTGGCTGCTGTTCACTGAAAAGCTCATTCTGGGTACATTTTTGGTATACATTTGCTTCTGCCGGGTCAGCTGAACAGTGAATTTCTACTTAACTACCTCCTATCAGGAGAGACCTCAGGGCTGTATCTTTTGAGTGCAGTACTGAGCCTGAAAAGCGTTTACAACCCCACTTACAAGTAAAACTAGCTAAAATGTGCCTGGCTGCTGTTCACTGAAAAGCTCATTCTGGGTACATTTTTGTTATACATTTGCTTCTGCCGGGTCAGCTGAGCAGTGAATTTCTACTTAACTACCCCCTATCAGGAGAGACCTCAGGGCTGCATCTTTTGAGCGCAGTACTGAGCCTGAAAAGCGTTTCCAACCCCACTTACAAGTAAAACTAGCTAAAATGTGCCTGGCTGCTGTTCACTGAAAAGCTCATTCTGGGTACATTTTTGGTATACATTTGCTTCTGCCGGGTCAGCTGAGCAGTGAATTTCTACTTAACTACCTCCTATCAGGAGAGACCTCAGGGCTGCATGTTTTTAGCGCAGTACTGAGCCTGAAAAGCGTTTACAACCCCACTTACAAGTAAAACTAGCTAAAATGTGCCTGGCTGCTGTTCACTGAATAGCTCATTCTGGGTCCATTTTTGGTATACATTTGCTTCTGCAGGGTCAGCTGAGCAGTGAATTTCTACTTAACTACCTCCTATCAGGAGAGACCTCAGGGCTGCATCTTTTGAGCGCAGTACTGAGCCTGAAAACCGTTTCCAACCCCACTTACAAGTAAAACTAGCTAAAATGTGCCTGGCTGCTGTTCACTGAAAAGCTCATTCTGGGTACATTTTTGTTATACATTTGCTTCTGCCGGGTCAGCTGAGCAGTGAATTTCTACTTAACTACCCCCTATCAGGAGAGACCTCAGGGCTGCATCTTTTGAGCGCAGTACTGAGCCTGAAAAGCGTTTCCAACCCCACTTACAAGTAAAACTAGCTAAAATGTGCCTGGCTGCTGTTCACTGAAAAGCTCATTCTGGGTACATTTTTGGTATACATTTGCTTCTGCCGGGTCAGCTGAGCAGTGAATTTCTACTTAACTACCTCCTATCAGGAGAGACCTCAGGGCTGCATGTTTTGAGCGCAGTACTGAGCCTGAAAAGCGTTTCCAACCCCACTTACAAGTAAAACTAGCTAAAATGTGCCTGGCTGCTGTTCACTGAATAGCTCATTCTGGGTACATTTTTGGTATACATTTGCTTCTGCCGGGTCAGCTGAGCAGTGAATTTCTACTTAACTACCTCCTATCAGGAGAGACCTCAGGGCTGCATCTTTTGAGCACAGTACTGAGCCTGAAAAGCGTTTACAACCCCACTTACAAGTAAAACTAGCTAAAATGTGCCTGGCTGCTGTTCACTGAAAAGCTCATTCTGGGTACATTTTTGGTATACATTTGCTTCTGCCGGGTCAGCTGAGCAGTGAATTTCTACTTAACTACCTCCTATCAGGAGAGACCTCAGGGCTGCATGTTTTGAGCGCAGTACTGAGCCTGAAAAGCGTTTACAACCCCACTTACAAGTAAAACTAGCTAAAATGTGCCTGGCTGCTGTTCACTGAAAAGCTCATTCTGGGTACATTTTTGGTATACATTTGCTTCTGCCGGGTCAGCTGAGCAGTGAATTTCTACTTAACTACCTCCTATCAGGAGAGACCTCAGGGCTGCATGTTTTGAGCGCAGTACTGAGCCTGAAAAGCGTTTACAACCCCACTTACAAGTAAAACTAGCTAAAATGTGCCTGGCTGCTGTTCACTGAATAGCTCATTCTGGGTACATTTTTGGTATACATTTGCTTCTGCCGGGTCAGCTGAGCAGTGAATTTCTACTTAACTACCTCCTATCAGGAGAGACCTCAGGGCTGCATGTTTTGAGCGCAGTACTGAGCCTGAAAAGCGTTTACAACCCCACTTACAAGTAAAACTAGCTAAAATGTGCCTGGCTGCTGTTCACTGAATAGCTCATTCTGGGTACATTTTTGTTATACATTTGCTTCTGCCGGGTCAGCTGAGCAGTGAATTTCTACTTAACTACCTCCTATCAGGAGAGACCTCAGGGCTGCATCTTTTGAGCACAGTACTGAGCCTGAAAAGCGTTTACAACCCCACTACAAGTAAAACTAGCTAAAATGTGCCTGGCTGCTGTTCACTGAAAAGCTCATTCTGGGTACATTTTTGGTATACATTTGCTTCTGCCGGGTCAGCTGAGCAGTGAATTTCTACTTAACTACCTCCTATCAGGAGAGACCTCAGGGCTGCATGTTTTGAGCGCAGTACTGAGCCTGAAAAGCGTTTACAACCCCACTTACAAGTAAAACTAGCTAAAATGTGCCTGGCTGCTGTTCACTGAATAGCTCATTCTGGGTACATTTTTGGTATACATTTGCTTCTGCCGGGTCAGCTGAGCAGTGAATTTCTACTTAACTACCTCCTATCAGGAGAGACCTCAGGGCTGCATGTTTTGAGCGCAGTACTGAGCCTGAAAAGCGTTTACAACCCCACTTACAAGTAAAACTAGCTACAATGTGTCTGGCTGCTGTTCACTGAAAAGCTCATTCTGGGTACATTTTTGGTATACATTTGCTTCTGCCGGGTCAGCTGAGCAGTGTATTTCTACTTAACTACCCCCTATCAGGAGAGACCTCAGGGCTGCATCTTTTGAGCGCAGTACTGAGCCTGAAAAGCGTTTACAACCCCACTTACAAGTAAAACTAGCTAAAATGTGCCTGGCTGCTGTTCACTGAAAAGCTCATTCTGGGTACATTTTTGTTATACATTTGCTTCTGCCGGGTCAGCTGAGCAGTGAATTTCTACGTAACTACCCCCTATCAGGGGAGACCTCAGGGCTGCATCTTTTGAGCGCAGTACTGAGCCTGAAAAGCGTTTACAACCCCACTTACAAGTAAAACTAGCTAAATTGTGCCTGGCTGCTGTTCACTGAAAAGCTCATTCTGGGTACATTTTTGGTATACATTTGCTTCTGCCGGGTCAGCTGAGCAGTGTATTTCTACTTAACTACCCCCTATCAGGAGAGACCTCAGGGTTGCATCTTTTGAGCGCAGTACTGAGCCTGAAAAGCGTTTACAACCCCAGTTACAAGTAAAACTAGCTAAAATGTGCCTGGCTGCTGTTCACTGAAAAGCTCATTCTGGGTACATTTTTGGTATACATTTGCTTCTGCCGGGTCAGCTGAACAGTGAATTTCTACTTAACTACCTCCTATCAGGAGAGACCTCAGGGCTGTATCTTTTGAGTGCAGTACTGAGCCTGAAAAGCGTTTACAACCCCACTTACAAGTAAAACTAGCTAAAATGTGTCTGGCTGCTGTTCACTGAATAGCTCATTCTGGGTACATTTTTGGTATACATTTGCTTCTGCAGGGTCAGCTGAGCAGTGAATTTCTACTTAACTACCTCCTATCAGGAGAGACCTCAGGGCTGCATCTTTTGAGCGCAGTACTGAGCCTGAAAACCGTTTACAACCCCACTTACAAGTAAAACTAGCTAAAATGTGCCTGGCTGCTGTTCACTGAATAGCTCATTCTGGGTCCATTTTTGGTATACATTTGCTTCTGCCGGGTCAGCTGAGCAGTGAATTTCTACTTAACTACCTCCTATCAGGAGAGACCTCAGGGCTGCATCTTTTGAGCACAGTACTGAGCCTGAAAAGCGTTTACAACCCCACTTACAAGTAAAACTAGCTAAAATGTGCCTGGCTGCTGTTCACTGAAAAGCTCATTCTGGGTACATTTTTGGTATACATTTGCTTCTGCCGGGTCAGCTGAGCAGTGAATTTCTACTTAACTACCTCCTATCAGGAGAGACCTCAGGGCTGCATGTTTTGAGCGCAGTACTGAGCCTGAAAAGCGTTTACAACCCCACTTACAAGTAAAACTAGCTAAAATGTGCCTGGCTGCTGTTCACTGAATAGCTCATTCTGGGTACATTTTTGGTATACATTTGCTTCTGCCGGGTCAGCTGAGCAGTGAATTTCTACTTAACTACCTCCTATCAGGAGAGACCTCAGGGCTGCATGTTTTGAGCGCAGTACTGAGCCTGAAAAGCGTTTACAACCCCACTTACAAGTAAAACTAGCTAAAATGTGCCTGGCTGCTGTTCACTAAATAGCTCATTCTGGGTACATTTTTGGTATACATTTGCTTCTGCCGGGTCAGCTGAGCAGTGAATTTCTACTTAACTACCTCCTATCAGGAGCGACCTCAGGGCTGCATCTTTTGAGCACATTACTGAGCCTGAAAAGCGTTTACAACCCCACTTACAAGTAAAACTAGCTAAAATGTGCCTGGCTGCTGTTCACTGAAAAGCTCATTCTGGGTACATTTTTGTTATACATTTGCTTCTGCCGGGTCAGCTGAGCAGTGAGTTTCTACTTAACTACCCCCTATCAGGAGAGACCTCAGGGCTGCATCTTTTGAGCGCACTACTGAGCCTGAAAAGCGTTTACAACCCCACTTACAAGTAAAACTAGCTAAAATGTGCCTGGCTGCTGTTCACTGAATAGCTCATTCTGGGTACATTTTTGGTATACATTTGCTTCTGCCGGGTCAGCTGAGCAGTGAATTTCTACTTAACTACCCCTTATCAGGAGAGACCTCAGGGCTGCATCTTTTGAGCGCAGTACTGAGCCTGAAAAGCGTTTACAACCCCACTTACAAGTAAAACTAGCTAAAATGTGCCTGGCTGCTGTTCACTGAAAAGCTCATTCTGGGTACATTTTTGGTATACATTTGCTTCTGCCGGGTCAGCTGAGCAGTGAATTTCTACTTAACTACCTCCTATCAGGAGAGACCTCAGGGCTGCATCTTTTGAGCGCAGTACTGAGCCTGAAAAGCGTTTACAACCCCACTTACAAGTAAAACTAGCTAAAATGTGCCTGGCTGCTGTTCACTGAATAGCTCATTCTGGGTACATTTTTGGTATACATTTGCTTCTGCCGGGTCAGCTGAGCAGTGAATTTCTACTTAACTACCTCCTATCAGGAGAGACCTCAGGGCTGCATGTTTTGAGCGCAGTACTGAGCCTGAAAAGCGTTTACAACCCCACTTACAAGTAAAACTAGCTAAAATGTGCCTGGCTGCTGTTCACTGAATAGCTCATTCTGGGTACATTTTTGGTATACATTTGCTTCTGCCGGGTCAGCTGAGCAGTGAATTTCTACTTAACTACCTCCTATCAGGAGAGACCTCAGGGCTGCATGTTTTGAGCGCAGTACTGAGCCTGAAAAGCGTTTACAACCCCACTTACAAGTAAAACTAGCTAAAATGTGCCTGGCTGCTGTTCACTGAATAGCTCATTCTGGGTACATTTTTGGTATACATTTGCTTCTGCCGGGTCAGCTGAGCAGTGAATTTCTACTTAACTACCTCCTATCAGGAGAGACCTCAGGGCTGCATGTTTTGAGCGCAGTACTGAGCCTGAAAAGCGTTTACAACCCCACTTACAAGTAAAACTAGCTCAAATGTGCCTGGCTGCTGTTCACTGAAAAGCTCATTCTGGGTACATTTTTGGTATACATTTGCTTCTGCCGGGTCAGCTGAGCAGTGAATTTCTACTTAACTACCTCCTATCAGGAGAGACCTCAGGGCTGCATCTTTTGAGCGCAGTACTGAGCCTGAAAAGCGTTTACAACCCCACTTACAAGTAAAACTAGCTAAAATGTGCCTGGCTGCTGTTCACTGAATAGCTCATTCTGGGTACATTTTTGGTATACATTTGCTTCTGCCGGGTCAGCTGAGCAGTGAATTTCTACTTAACTACCTCCTATCAGGAGAGACCTCAGGGCTGCATCTTTTGAGCACAGTACTGAGCCTGAAAAGCGTTTACAACCCCACTACAAGTAAAACTAGCTAAAATGTGCCTGGCTGCTGTTCACTGAAAAGCTCATTCTGGGTACATTTTTGGTATACATTTGCTTCTGCCGGGTCAGCTGAGCAGTGAATTTCTACTTAACTACCTCCTATCAGGAGAGACCTCAGGGCTGCATGTTTTGAGCGCAGTACTGAGCCTGAAAAGCGTTTACAACCCCACTTACAAGTAAAACTAGCTAAAATGTGCCTGGCTGCTGTTCACTGAATAGCTCATTCTGGGTACATTTTTGGTATACATTTGCTTCTGCCGGGTCAGCTGAGCAGTGAATTTCTACTTAACTACCTCCTATCAGGAGCGACCTCAGGGCTGCATCTTTTGAGCACATTACTGAGCCTGAAAAGCGTTTACAACCCCACTTACAAGTAAAACTAGCTAAAATGTGCCTGGCTGCTGTTCACTGAAAAGCTCATTCTGGGTACATTTTTGTTATACATTTGCTTCTGCCGGGTCAGCTGAGCAGTGAGTTTCTACTTAACTACCCCCTATCAGGAGAGACCTCAGGGCTGCATCTTTTGAGCGCACTACTGAGCCTGAAAAGCGTTTACAACCCCACTTACAAGTAAAACTAGCTAAAATGTGCCTGGCTGCTGTTCACTGAATAGCTCATTCTGGGTACATTTTTGGTATACATTTGCTTCTGCCGGGTCAGCTGAGCAGTGAATTTCTACTTAACTACCCCTTATCAGGAGAGACCTCAGGGCTGCATCTTTTGAGCGCAGTACTGAGCCTGAAAAGCGTTTACAACCCCACTTACAAGTAAAACTAGCTAAAATGTGCCTGGCTGCTGTTCACTGAAAAGCTCATTCTGGGTACATTTTTGGTATACATTTGCTTCTGCCGGGTCAGCTGAGCAGTGAATTTCTACTTAACTACCTCCTATCAGGAGAGACCTCAGGGCTGCATGTTTTGAGCGCAGTACTGAGCCTGAAAAGCGTTTACAACCCCACTTACAAGTAAAACTAGCTAAAATGTGCCTGGCTGCTGTTCACTGAATAGCTCATTCTGGGTACATTTTTGGTATACATTTGCTTCTGCCGGGTCAGCTGAGCAGTGAATTTCTACTTAACTACCTCCTATCAGGAGAGACCTCAGGGCTGCATGTTTTGAGCGCAGTACTGAGCCTGAAAAGCGTTTACAACCCCACTTACAAGTAAAACTAGCTAAAATGTGCCTGGCTGCTGTTCACTGAATAGCTCATTCTGGGTACATTTTTGGTATACATTTGCTTCTGCCGGGTCAGCTGAGCAGTGAATTTCTACTTAACTACCTCCTATCAGGAGAGACCTCAGGGCTGCATGTTTTGAGCGCAGTACTGAGCCTGAAAAGCGTTTACAACCCCACTTACAAGTAAAACTAGCTAAAATGTGCCTGGCTGCTGTTCACTGAATAGCTCATTCTGGGTACATTTTTGGTATACATTTGCTTCTGCCGGGTCAGCTGAGCAGTGAATTTCTACTTAACTACCTCCTATCAGGAGAGACCTCAGGGCTGCATGTTTTGAGCGCAGTACTGAGCCTGAAAAGCGTTTACAACCCCACTTACAAGTAAAACTAGCTAAAATGTGCCTGGCTGCTGTTCACTGAAAAGCTCATTCTGGGTACATTTTTGGTACATTTGCTTCTGCCGGGTCAGCTGAGCAGTGAATTTCTACTTAACTACCTCCTATCAGGAGAGACCTCAGGGCTGCATCTTTTGAGCGCAGTACTGAGCCTGAAAAGCGTTTACAACCCCACTTACAAGTAAAACTAGCTAAAATGTGCCTGGCTGCTGTTCACTGAATAGCTCATTCTGGGTACATTTTTGGTATACATTTGCTTCTGCCGGGTCAGCTGAGCAGTGAATTTCTACTTAACTACCTCCTATCAGGAGAGACCTCAGGGCTGCATCTTTTGAGCACAGTACTGAGCCTGAAAAGCGTTTACAACCCCACTACAAGTAAAACTAGCTAAAATGTGCCTGGCTGCTGTTCACTGAAAAGCTCATTCTGGGTACATTTTTGGTATACATTTGCTTCTGCCGGGTCAGCTGAGCAGTGAATTTCTACTTAACTACCTCCTATCAGGAGAGACCTCAGGGCTGCATGTTTTGAGCGCAGTACTGAGCCTGAAAAGCGTTTACAACCCCACTTACAAGTAAAACTAGCTAAAATGTGCCTGGCTGCTGTTCACTGAATAGCTCATTCTGGGTACATTTTTGGTATACATTTGCTTCTGCCGGGTCAGCTGAGCAGTGAATTTCTACTTAACTACCTCCTATCAGGAGAGACCTCAGGGCTGCATGTTTTGAGCGCAGTACTGAGCCTGAAAAGCGTTTACAACCCCACTTACAAGTAAAACTAGCTACAATGTGTCTGGCTGCTGTTCACTGAAAAGCTCATTCTGGGTACATTTTTGGTATACATTTGCTTCTGCCGGGTCAGCTGAGCAGTGTATTTCTACTTAACTACCCCCTATCAGGAGAGACCTCAGGGCTGCATCTTTTGAGCGCAGTACTGAGCCTGAAAAGCGTTTACAACCCCACTTACAAGTAAAACTAGCTAAAATGTGCCTGGCTGCTGTTCACTGAAAAGCTCATTCTGGGTACATTTTTGTTATACATTTGCTTCTGCCGGGTCAGCTGAGCAGTGAATTTCTACGTAACTACCCCCTATCAGGGGAGACCTCAGGGCTGCATCTTTTGAGCGCAGTACTGAGCCTGAAAAGCGTTTACAACCCCACTTACAAGTAAAACTAGCTAAATTGTGCCTGGCTGCTGTTCACTGAAAAGCTCATTCTGGGTACATTTTTGTTATACATTTGCTTCTGCCGGGTCAGCTGAGCAGTGAATTTCTACGTAACTACCCCCTATCAGGGGAGACCTCAGGGCTGCATCTTTTGAGCGCAGTACTGAGCCTGAAAAGCGTTTACAACCCCACTTACAAGTAAAACTAGCTAAATTGTGCCTGGCTGCTGTTCACTGAAAAGCTCATTCTGGGTACATTTTTGGTATACATTTGCTTCTGCCGGGTCAGCTGAGCAGTGTATTTCTACTTAACTACCCCCTATCAGGAGAGACCTCAGGGTTGCATCTTTTGAGCGCAGTACTGAGCCTGAAAAGCGTTTACAACCCCAGTTACAAGTAAAACTAGCTAAAATGTGCCTGGCTGCTGTTCACTGAAAAGCTCATTCTGGGTACATTTTTGGTATACATTTGCTTCTGCCGGGTCAGCTGAACAGTGAATTTCTACTTAACTACCTCCTATCAGGAGAGACCTCAGGGCTGTATCTTTTGAGCGCAGTACTGAGCCTGAAAAGCGTTTACAACCCCACTTACAAGTAAAACTAGCTACAATGTGTCTGGCTGCTGTTCACTGAATAGCTCATTCTGGGTACATTTTTGGTATACATTTGCTTCTGCAGGGTCAGCTGAGCAGTGAATTTCTACTTAACTACCTCCTATCAGGAGAGACCTCAGGGCTGCATCTTTTGAGCGCAGTACTGAGCCTGAAAACCGTTTACAACCCCACTTACAAGTAAAACTAGCTAAAATGTGCCTGGCTGCTGTTCACTGAATAGCTCATTCTGGGTCCATTTTTGGTATACATTTGCTTCTGCCGGGTCAGCTGAGCAGTGAATTTCTACTTAACTACCTCCTATCAGGAGAGACCTCAGGGCTGCATCTTTTGAGCACAGTACTGAGCCTGAAAAGCGTTTACAACCCCACTTACAAGTAAAACTAGCTAAAATGTGCCTGGCTGCTGTTCACTGAAAAGCTCATTCTGGGTACATTTTTGGTATACATTTGCTTCTGCCGGGTCAGCTGAGCAGTGAATTTCTACTTAACTACCTCCTATCAGGAGAGACCTCAGGGCTGCATGTTTTGAGCGCAGTACTGAGCCTGAAAAGCGTTTACAACCCCACTTACAAGTAAAACTAGCTAAAATGTGCCTGGCTGCTGTTCACTGAAAAGCTCATTCTGGGTACATTTTTGTTATACATTTGCTTCTGCCGGGTCAGCTGAGCAGTGAATTTCTACTTAACTACCCCCTATCAGGAGAGACCTCAGGGCTGCATCTTTTGAGCGCAGTACTGAGCCTGAAAAGCGTTTCCAACCCCACTTACAAGTAAAACTAGCTAAAATGTGCCTGGCTGCTGTTCACTGAAAAGCTCATTCTGGGTACATTTTTGGTATACATTTGCTTCTGCCGGGTCAGCTGAGCAGTGAATTTCTACTTAACTACCTCCTATCAGGAGAGACCTCAGGGCTGCATGTTTTTAGCGCAGTACTGAGCCTGAAAAGCGTTTACAACCCCACTTACAAGTAAAACTAGCTAAAATGTGCCTGGCTGCTGTTCACTGAATAGCTCATTCTGGGTACATTTTTGGTATACATTTGCTTCTGCCGGGTCAGCTGAGCAGTGTATTTCTACTTAACTACCCCCTATCAGGAGAGACCTCAGGGTTGCATCTTTTGAGCGCAGTACTGAGCCTGAAAAGCGTTTACAACCCCAGTTACAAGTAAAACTAGCTAAAATGTGCCTGGCTGCTGTTCACTGAAAAGCTCATTCTGGGTACATTTTTGGTATACATTTGCTTCTGCCGGGTCAGCTGAACAGTGAATTTCTACTTAACTACCTCCTATCAGGAGAGACCTCAGGGCTGTATCTTTTGAGCGCAGTACTGAGCCTGAAAAGCGTTTACAACCCCACTTACAAGTAAAACTAGCTACAATGTGTCTGGCTGCTGTTCACTGAATAGCTCATTCTGGGTACATTTTTGGTATACATTTGCTTCTGCAGGGTCAGCTGAGCAGTGAATTTCTACTTAACTACCTCCTATCAGGAGAGACCTCAGGGCTGCATCTTTTGAGCGCAGTACTGAGCCTGAAAACCGTTTACAACCCCACTTACAAGTAAAACTAGCTAAAATGTGCCTGGCTGCTGTTCACTGAATAGCTCATTCTGGGTCCATTTTTGGTATACATTTGCTTCTGCCGGGTCAGCTGAGCAGTGAATTTCTACTTAACTACCTCCTATCAGGAGAGACCTCAGGGCTGCATCTTTTGAGCACAGTACTGAGCCTGAAAAGCGTTTACAACCCCACTTACAAGTAAAACTAGCTAAAATGTGCCTGGCTGCTGTTCACTGAAAAGCTCATTCTGGGTACATTTTTGGTATACATTTGCTTCTGCCGGGTCAGCTGAGCAGTGAATTTCTACTTAACTACCTCCTATCAGGAGAGACCTCAGGGCTGCATGTTTTGAGCGCAGTACTGAGCCTGAAAAGCGTTTACAACCCCACTTACAAGTAAAACTAGCTAAAATGTGCCTGGCTGCTGTTCACTGAAAAGCTCATTCTGGGTACATTTTTGTTATACATTTGCTTCTGCCGGGTCAGCTGAGCAGTGAATTTCTACTTAACTAACCCCTATCAGGAGAGACCTCAGGGCTGCATCTTTTGAGCGCAGTACTGAGCCTGAAAAGCGTTTCCAACCCCACTTACAAGTAAAACTAGCTAAAATGTGCCTGGCTGCTGTTCACTGAAAAGCTCATTCTGGGTACATTTTTGGTATACATTTGCTTCTGCCGGGTCAGCTGAGCAGTGAATTTCTACTTAACTACCTCCTATCAGGAGAGACCTCAGGGCTGCATGTTTTTAGCGCAGTACTGAGCCTGAAAAGCGTTTACAACCCCACTTACAAGTAAAACTAGCTAAAATGTGCCTGGCTGCTGTTCACTGAATAGCTCATTCTGGGTCCATTTTTGGTATACATTTGCTTCTGCCGGGTCAGCTGAGCAGTGAATTTCTACTTAACTACCTCCTATCAGGAGAGACCTCAGGGCTGCATCTTTTGAGCACAGTACTGAGCCTGAAAAGCGTTTACAACCCCACTTACAAGTAAAACTAGCTAAAATGTGCCTGGCTGCTGTTCACTGAAAAGCTCATTCTGGGTACATTTTTGGTATACATTTGCTTCTGCCGGGTCAGCTGAGCAGTGAATTTCTACTTAACTACCTCCTATCAGGAGAGACCTCAGGGCTGCATGTTTTGAGCGCAGTACTGAGCCTGAAAAGCGTTTACAACCCCACTTACAAGTAAAACTAGCTAAAATGTGCCTGGCTGCTGTTCACTGAATAGCTCATTCTGGGTACATTTTTGTTATACATTTGCTTATGCCGGGTCAGCTGAGCAGTGAATTTCTACTTAACTACCTCCTATCAGGAGAGACCTCAGGGCTGCATCTTTTGAGCACAGTACTGAGCCTAAAAAGCGTTTACAACCCCACTTACAAGTAAAACTAGCTAAAATGTGCCTGGCTGCTGTTCACTGAAAAGCTCATTCTGGGTACATTTTTGGTATACATTTGCTTCTGCAGGGTCAGCTGAGCAGTGAATTTCTACTTAACTACCTCCTATCAGGAGAGACCTCAGGGCTGCATCTTTTGAGCGCAGTACTGAGCCTGAAAAGCGTTTACAACCCTAGTTACAAGTAAAACTAGCTAAAATGTGCCTGGCTGCTGTTCACTGAAAAGCTCATTCTGAGTACATTTTTGGTATACATTTGCTTCTGCCGGGTCAGCTGAACAGTGAATTTCTACTTAACTACCTCCTATCAGGAGAGACCTCAGGGCTGTATCTTTTGAGTGCAGTACTGAGCCTGAAAAGCGTTTACAACCCCACTTACAAGTAAAACTAGCTAAAATGTGCCTGGCTGCTGTTCACTGAATAGCTCATTCTGGGTACATTTTTGGTATACATTTGCTTCTGCAGGGTCAGCTGAGCAGTGAATTTCTACTTAACTACCTCCTATCAGGAGAGACCTCAGGGCTGCATCTTTTGAGCGCAGTACTGAGCCTGAAAACCGTTTACAACCCCACTTACAAGTAAAACTAGCTAAAATGTGCCTGGCTGCTGTTCACTGAAAAGCTCATTTGGGTACATTTTTGTTATACATTTGCTTCTGCCGGGTCAGCTGAGCAGTGAATTTCTACTTAACTACCCCCTATCAGGAGAGACCTCAGGGCTGCATCTTTTGAGCGCAGTACTGAGCCTGAAAAGCGTTTCCAACCCCACTTACAAGTAAAACTAGCTAAAATGTGTCTGGCTGCTGTTCACTGAATAGCTCATTCTGGGTACATTTTTGGTATACATTTGCTTCTGCAGGGTCAGCTGAGCAGTGAATTTCTACTTAACTACCTCCTATCAGGAGAGACCTCAGGGCTGCATCTTTTGAGCGCAGTACTGAGCCTGAAAACCGTTTCCAACCCCACTTACAAGTAAAACTAGCTAAAATGTGCCTGGCTGCTGTTCACTGAATAGCTCATTCTGGGTCCATTTTTGGTATACATTTGCTTCTGCCGGGTCAGCTGAGCAGTGAATTTCTACTTAACTACCTCCTATCAGGAGAGACCTCAGGGCTGCATCTTTTGAGCGCAGTACTGAGCCTGAAAAGCGTTTACAACCCCACTTACAAGTAAAACTAGCTAAAATGTGCCTGGCTGCTGTTCACTGAAAAGCTCATTCTGGGTACATTTTTGGTATACATTTGCTTCTGCCGGGTCAGCTGAGCAGTGAATTTCTATTTAACTACCTCCTATCAGGAGAGACCTCAGGGCTGCATGTTTTGAGCGCAGTACTGAGCCTGAAAAGCGTTTACAACCCCACTTACAAGTAAAACTAGCTAAAATGTGCCTGGCTGCTGTTCACTGAATAGCTCATTCTGGGTACATTTTTGGTATACATTTGCTTCTGCCGGGTCAGCTGAGCAGTGAATTTCTACTTAACTACCTCCTATCAGGAGAGACCTCAGGGCTGCATCTTTTGAGCGCAGTACTGAGCCTGAAAAGCGTTTACAACCCCACTTACAAGTAAAACTAGCTAAAATGTGCCTGGCTGCTGTTCACTGAAAAGCTCATTCTGGGTACATTTTTGGTATACATTTGCTTCTGCCGGGTCAGCTGAGCAGTGAATTTCTACTTAACTACCTCCTATCAGGAGAGACCTCAGGGCTGCATGTTTTGAGCGCAGTACTGAGCCTGAAAAGCGTTTACAACCCCACTTACAAGTAAAACTAGCTAAAATGTGCCTGGCTGCTGTTCACTGAATAGCTCATTCTGGGTACATTTTTGGTATACATTTGCTTCTGCCGGGTCAGCTGAGCAGTGAATTTCTACTTAACTACCTCCTATCAGGAGAGACCTCAGGGCTGCATGTTTTGAGCGCAGTACTGAGCCTGAAAAGCGTTTACAACCCCACTTACAAGTAAAACTAGCTAAAATGTGCCTGGCTGCTGTTCACTGAATAGCTCATTCTGGGTACATTTTTGTTATACATTTGCTTCTGCCGGGTCAGCTGAGCAGTGAATTTCTACTTAACTACCTCCTATCAGGAGAGACCTCAGGGCTGCATCTTTTGAGCACAGTACTGAGCCTGAAAAGCGTTTACAACCCCACTACAAGTAAAACTAGCTAAAATGTGCCTGGCTGCTGTTCACTGAAAAGCTCATTCTGGGTACATTTTTGGTATACATTTGCTTCTGCCGGGTCAGCTGAGCAGTGAATTTCTACTTAACTACCTCCTATCAGGAGAGACCTCAGGGCTGCATGTTTTGAGCGCAGTACTGAGCCTGAAAAGCGTTTACAACCCCACTTACAAGTAAAACTAGCTAAAATGTGCCTGGCTGCTGTTCACTGAATAGCTCATTCTGGGTACATTTTTGGTATACATTTGCTTCTGCCGGGTCAGCTGAGCAGTGAATTTCTACTTAACTACCTCCTATCAGGAGAGACCTCAGGGCTGCATCTTTTCAGCACAGTACTGAGCCTGAAAAGCGTTTACAACCCCACTACAAGTAAAACTAGCTAAAATGTGCCTGGCTGCTGTTCACTGAAAAGCTCATTCTGGGTACATTTTTGGTATACATTTGCTTCTGCCGGGTCAGCTGAGCAGTGAATTTCTACTTAACTACCTCCTATCAGGAGAGACCTCAGGGCTGCATGTTTTGAGCGCAGTACTGAGCCTGAAAAGCGTTTACAACCCCACTTACAAGTAAAACTAGCTAAAATGTGCCTGGCTGCTGTTCACTGAATAGCTCATTCTGGGTACATTTTTGGTATACATTTGCTTCTGCCGGGTCAGCTGAGCAGTGAATTTCTACTTAACTACCTCCTATCAGGAGAGACCTCAGGGCTGCATGTTTTGAGCGCAGTACTGAGCCTGAAAAGCGTTTACAACCCCACTTACAAGTAAAACTAGCTACAATGTGTCTGGCTGCTGTTCACTGAAAAGCTCATTCTGGGTACATTTTTGGTATACATTTGCTTCTGCCGGGTCAGCCGAGCAGTGTATTTCTACTTAACTACCCCCTATCAGGAGAGACCTCAGGGCTGCATCTTTTGAGCGCAGTACTGAGCCTGAAAAGCGTTTACAACCCCACTTACAAGTAAAACTAGCTAAAATGTGCCTGGCTGCTGTTCACTGAAAAGCTCATTCTGGGTACATTTTTGTTATACATTTGCTTCTGCCGGGTCAGCTGAGCAGTGAATTTCTACGTAACTACCCCCTATCAGGGGAGACCTCAGGGCTGCATCTTTTGAGCGCAGTACTGAGCCTGAAAAGCGTTTACAACCCCACTTACAAGTAAAACTAGCTAAATTGTGCCTGGCTGCTGTTCACTGAAAAGCTCATTCTGGGTACATTTTTGTTATACATTTGCTTCTGCCGGGTCAGCTGAGCAGTGAATTTCTACGTAACTACCCCCTATCAGGGGAGACCTCAGGGCTGCATCTTTTGAGCGCAGTACTGAGCCTGAAAAGCGTTTACAACCCCACTTACAAGTAAAACTAGCTAAATTGTGCCTGGCTGCTGTTCACTGAAAAGCTCATTCTGGGTACATTTTTGGTATACATTTGCTTCTGCCGGGTCAGCTGAGCAGTGTATTTCTACTTAACTACCCCCTATCAGGAGAGACCTCAGGGTTGCATCTTTTGAGCGCAGTACTGAGCCTGAAAAGCGTTTACAACCCCAGTTACAAGTAAAACTAGCTAAAATGTGCCTGGCTGCTGTTCACTGAAAAGCTCATTCTGGGTACATTTTTGGTATACATTTGCTTCTGCCGGGTCAGCTGAACAGTGAATTTCTACTTAACTACCTCCTATCAGGAGAGACCTCAGGGCTGTATCTTTTGAGCGCAGTACTGAGCCTGAAAAGCGTTTACAACCCCACTTACAAGTAAAACTAGCTAAAATGTGTCTGGCTGCTGTTCACTGAATAGCTCATTCTGGGTACATTTTTGGTATACATTTGCTTCTGCAGGGTCAGCTGAGCAGTGAATTTCTACTTAACTACCTCCTATCAGGAGAGACCTCAGGGCTGCATCTTTTGAGCGCAGTACTGAGCCTGAAAACCGTTTACAACCCCACTTACAAGTAAAACTAGCTAAAATGTGCCTGGCTGCTGTTCACTGAATAGCTCATTCTGGGTCCATTTTTGGTATACATTTGCTTCTGCCGGGTCAGCTGAGCAGTGAATTTCTACTTAACTACCTCCTATCAGGAGAGACCTCAGGGCTGCATCTTTTGAGCACAGTACTGAGCCTGAAAAGCGTTTACAACCCCACTTACAAGTAAAACTAGCTAAAATGTGCCTGGCTGCTGTTCACTGAAAAGCTCATTCTGGGTACATTTTTGGTATACATTTGCTTCTGCCGGGTCAGCTGAGCAGTGAATTTCTACTTAACTACCTCCTATCAGGAGAGACCTCAGGGCTGCATGTTTTGAGCGCAGTACTGAGCCTGAAAAGCGTTTACAACCCCACTTACAAGTAAAACTAGCTAAAATGTGCCTGGCTGCTGTTCACTGAATAGCTCATTCTGGGTACATTTTTGGTATACATTTGCTTCTGCCGGGTCAGCTGAGCAGTGAATTTCTACTTAACTACCTCCTATCAGGAGCGACCTCATGGCTGCATCTTTTGAGCACATTACTGAGCCTGAAAAGCGTTTACAACCCCACTTACAAGTAAAACTAGCTAAAATGTGCCTGGCTGCTGTTCACTGAAAAGCTCATTCTGGGTACATTTTTGTTATACATTTGCTTCTGCCGGGTCAGCTGAGCAGTGAGTTTCTACTTAACTACCCCCTATCAGGAGCGACCTCAGGGCTGCATCTTTTGAGCGCAGTACTGAGCCTGAAAAGCGTTTACAACCCCACTTACAAGTAAAACTAGCTAAAATGTGCCTGGCTGCTGTTCACTGAATAGCTCATTCTGGGTACATTTTTGGTATACATTTGCTTCTGCCGGGTCAGCTGAGCAGTGAATTTCTACTTAACTACCCCCTATCAGGGGAGACCTCAGGGCTGCATCTTTTGAGCGCAGTACTGAGCCTGAAAAGCGTTTACAACCCCACTTACAAGTAAAACTAGCTAAAATGTGCCTGGCTGCTGTTCACTGAAAAGCTCATTCTGGGTACATTTTTGGTATACATTTGCTTCTGCCGGGTCAGCTGAGCAGTGTATTTCTACTTAACTACCCCCTATCAGGAGAGACCTCAGGGTTGCATCTTTTGAGCGCAGTACTGAGCCTGAAAAGCGTTTACAACCCTAGTTACAAGTAAAACTAGCTAAAATGTGCCTGGCTGCTGTTCACTGAAAAGCTCATTCTGGGTACATTTTTGGTATACATTTGCTTCTGCCGGGTCAGCTGAACAGTGAATTTCTACTTAACTACCTCCTATCAGGAGAGACCTCAGGGCTGTATCTTTTGAGTGCAGTACTGAGCCTGAAAAGCGTTTACAACCCCACTTACAAGTAAAACTAGCTAAAATGTGCCTGGCTGCTGTTCACTGAAAAGCTCATTCTGGGTACATTTTTGTTATACATTTGCTTCTGCCGGGTCAGCTGAGCAGTGAATTTCTACTTAACTACCCCCTATCAGGAGAGACCTCAGGGCTGCATCTTTTGAGCGCAGTACTGAGCCTGAAAAGCGTTTCCAACCCCACTTACAAGTAAAACTAGCTAAAATGTGCCTGGCTGCTGTTCACTGAAAAGCTCATTCTGGGTACATTTTTGGTATACATTTGCTTCTGCCGGGTCAGCTGAGCAGTGAATTTCTACTTAACTACCTCCTATCAGGAGAGACCTCAGGGCTGCATGTTTTTAGCGCAGTACTGAGCCTGAAAAGCGTTTACAACCCCACTTACAAGTAAAACTAGCTAAAATGTGCCTGGCTGCTGTTCACTGAATAGCTCATTCTGGGTCCATTTTTGGTATACATTTGCTTCTGCCGGGTCAGCTGAGCAGTGAATTTCTACTTAACTACCTCCTATCAGGAGAGACCTCAGGGCTGCATCTTTTGAGCACAGTACTGAGCCTGAAAAGCGTTTACAACCCCACTTACAAGTAAAACTATCTAAAATGTGCCTGGCTGCTGTTCACTGAAAAGCTCATTCTGGGTACATTTTTGGTATACATTTGCTTCTGCCGGGTCAGCTGAGCAGTGAATTTCTACTTAACTACCTCCTATCAGGAGAGACCTCAGGGCTGCATGTTTTGAGCGCAGTACTGAGCCTGAAAAGCGTTTACAACCCCACTTACAAGTAAAACTAGCTAAAATGTGCCTGGCTGCTGTTCACTGAATAGCTCATTCTGGGTACATTTTTGTTATACATTTGCTTATGCCGGGTCAGCTGAGCAGTGAATTTCTACTTAACTACCTCCTATCAGGAGAGACCTCAGGGCTGCATCTTTTGAGCACAGTACTGAGCCTGAAAAGCGTTTACAACCCCACTTACAAGTAAAACTAGCTAAAATGTGCCTGGCTGCTGTTCACTGAAAAGCTCATTCTGGGTACATTTTTGGTATACATTTGCTTCTGCCGGGTCAGCTGAGCAGTGTATTTCTACTTAACTACCCCCTATCAGGAGAGACCTCAGGGTTGCATCTTTTGAGCGCAGTACTGAGCCTGAAAAGCGTTTACAACCCTAGTTACAAGTAAAACTAGCTAAAATGTGCCTGGCTGCTGTTCACTGAAAAGCTCATTCTGAGTACATTTTTGGTATACATTTGCTTCTGCCGGGTCAGCTGAACAGTGAATTTCTACTTAACTACCTCCTATCAGGAGAGACCTCAGGGCTGTATCTTTTGAGTGCAGTACTGAGCCTGAAAAGCGTTTACAACCCCACTTACAAGTAAAACTAGCTAAAATGTGCCTGGCTGCTGTTCACTGAATAGCTCATTCTGGGTACATTTTTGGTATACATTTGCTTCTGCAGGGTCAGCTGAGCAGTGAATTTCTACTTAACTACCTCCTATCAGGAGAGACCTCAGGGCTGCATCTTTTGAGCGCAGTACTGAGCCTGAAAAGCGTTTACAACCCTAGTTACAAGTAAAACTAGCTAAAATGTGTCTGGCTGCTGTTCACTGAATAGCTCATTCTGGGTACATTTTTGGTATACATTTGCTTCTGCAGGGTCAGCTGAGCAGTGAATTTCTACTTAACTACCTCCTATCAGGAGAGACCTCAGGGCTGCATCTTTTGAGCGCAGTACTGAGCCTGAAAACCGTTTCCAACCCCACTTACAAGTAAAACTAGCTAAAATGTGCCTGGCTGCTGTTCACTGAATAGCTCATTCTGGGTCCATTTTTGGTATACATTTGCTTCTGCCGGGTCAGCTGAGCAGTGAATTTCTACTTAACTACCTCCTATCAGGAGAGACCTCAGGGCTGCATCTTTTGAGCGCAGTACTGAGCCTGAAAAGCGTTTACAACCCCACTTACAAGTAAAACTAGCTAAAATGTGCCTGGCTGCTGTTCACTGAAAAGCTCATTCTGGGTACATTTTTGGTATACATTTGCTTCTGCCGGGTCAGCTGAGCAGTGAATTTCTATTTAACTACCTCCTATCAGGAGAGACCTCAGGGCTGCATGTTTTGAGCGCAGTACTGAGCCTGAAAAGCGTTTACAACCCCACTTACAAGTAAAACTAGCTAAAATGTGCCTGGCTGCTGTTCACTGAATAGCTCATTCTGGGTACATTTTTGGTATACATTTGCTTCTGCCGGGTCAGCTGAGCAGTGAATTTCTACTTAACTACCTCCTATCAGGAGAGACCTCAGGGCTGCATGTTTTGAGCGCAGTACTGAGCCTGAAAAGCGTTTACAACCCCACTTACAAGTAAAACTAGCTAAAATGTGCCTGGCTGCTGTTCACTGAATAGCTCATTCTGGGTACATTTTTGGTATACATTTGCTTCTGCCGGGTCAGCTGAGCAGTGAATTTCTACTTAACTACCTCCTATCAGGAGAGACCTCAGGGCTGCATCTTTTGAGCGCAGTACTGAGCCTGAAAAGCGTTTACAACCCCACTTACAAGTAAAACTAGCTAAAATGTGCCTGGCTGCTGTTCACTGAAAAGCTCATTCTGGGTACATTTTTGGTATACATTTGCTTCTGCCGGGTCAGCTGAGCAGTGAATTTCTACTTAACTACCTCCTATCAGGAGAGACCTCAGGGCTGCATGTTTTGAGCGCAGTACTGAGCCTGAAAAGCGTTTACAACCCCACTTACAAGTAAAACTAGCTAAAATGTGCCTGGCTGCTGTTCACTGAATAGCTCATTCTGGGTACATTTTTGGTATACATTTGCTTCTGCCGGGTCAGCTGAGCAGTGAATTTCTACTTAACTACCTCCTATCAGGAGAGACCTCAGGGCTGCATGTTTTGAGCGCAGTACTGAGCCTGAAAAGCGTTTACAACCCCACTTACAAGTAAAACTAGCTAAAATGTGCCTGGCTGCTGTTCACTGAATAGCTCATTCTGGGTACATTTTTGTTATACATTTGCTTCTGCCGGGTCAGCTGAGCAGTGAATTTCTACTTAACTACCTCCTATCAGGAGAGACCTCAGGGCTGCATCTTTTGAGCGCAGTACTGAGCCTGAAAAGCGTTTACAACCCCACTTACAAGTAAAACTAGCTAAAATGTGCCTGGCTGCTGTTCACTGAAAAGCTCATTCTGAGTACATTTTTGGTATACATTTGCTTCTGCCGGGTCAGCTGAGCAGTGTATTTCTACTTAACTACCCCCTATCAGGAGAGACCTCAGGGTTGCATCTTTTGAGCGCAGTACTGAGCCTGAAAAGCGTTTACAACCCTAGTTACAAGTAAAACTAGCTAAAATGTGCCTGGCTGCTGTTCACTGAAAAGCTCATTCTGGGTACATTTTTGGTATACATTTGCTTCTGCCGGGTCAGCTGAACAGTGAATTTCTACTTAACTACCTCCTATCAGGAGAGACCTCAGGGCTGTATCTTTTGAGTGCAGTACTGAGCCTGAAAAGCGTTTACAACCCCACTTACAAGTAAAACTAGCTAAAATGTGCCTGGCTGCTGTTCACTGAATAGCTCATTCTGGGTACATTTTTGGTATACATTTGCTTCTGCAGGGTCAGCTGAGCAGTGAATTTCTACTTAACTACCTCCTATCAGGAGAGACCTCAGGGCTGCATCTTTTGAGCGCAGTACTGAGCCTGAAAACCGTTTACAACCCCACTTACAAGTAAAACTAGCTAAAATGTGCCTGGCTGCTGTTCACTGAAAAGCTCATTCTGGGTACATTTTTGTTATACATTTGCTTCTGCCGGGTCAGCTGAGCAGTGAATTTCTACTTAACTACCCCCTATCAGGAGAGACCTCAGGGCTGCATCTTTTGAGCGCAGTACTGAGCCTGAAAAGCGTTTCCAACCCCACTTACAAGTAAAACTAGCTAAAATGTGTCCTATCTGCTGTTCACTGAATAGCTCATTCTGGGTACATTTTTGGTATACATTTGCTTCTGCAGGGTCAGCTGAGCAGTGAATTTCTACTTAACTACCTCCTATCAGGAGAGACCTCAGGGCTGCATCTTTTGAGCGCAGTACTGAGCCTGAAAACCGTTTACAACCCCACTTACAAGTAAAACTAGCTAAAATGTGCCTGGCTGCTGTTCACTGAAAAGCTCATTCTGGGTACATTTTTGTTATACATTTGCTTCTGCCGGGTCAGCTGAGCAGTGAATTTCTACTTAACTACCCCCTATCAGGAGAGACCTCAGGGCTGCATCTTTTGAGCGCAGTACTGAGCCTGAAAAGCGTTTCCAACCCCACTTACAAGTAAAACTAGCTAAAATGTGCCTGGCTGCTGTTCACTGAAAAGCTCATTCTGGGTACATTTTTGGTATACATTTGCTTCTGCCGGGTCAGCTGAGCAGTGAATTTCTACTTAACTACCTCCTATCAGGAGAGACCTCAGGGCTGCATGTTTTGAGCGCAGTACTGAGCCTGAAAAGCGTTTACAACCCCACTTACAAGTAAAACTAGCTAAAATGTGCCTGGCTGCTGTTCACTGAATAGCTCATTCTGGGTCCATTTTTGGTATACATTTGCTTCTGCCGTGTCAGCTGAGCAGTGAATTTCTACTTAACTACCTCCTATCAGGAGAGACCTCAGGGCTGCATGTTTTTAGCGCAGTACTGAGCCTGAAAAGCGTTTACAACCCCACTTACAAGTAAAACTAGCTAAAATGTGCCTGGCTGCTGTTTACTGAATAGCTCATTCTGGGTCCATTTTTGGTATACATTTGCTTCTGCCGGGTCAGCTGAGCAGTGAATTTCTACTTAACTACCTCCTATCAGGAGAGACCTCAGGGCTGCATCTTTTGAGCGCAGTACTGAGCCTGAAAAGCGTTTACAACCCCACTTACAAGTAAAACTAGCTAAAATGTGCCTGGCTGCTGTTCACTGAAAAGCTCATTCTGGGTACATTTTTGGTATACATTTGCTTCTGCCGGGTCAGCTGAGCAGTGAATTTCTACTTAACTACCTCCTATCAGGAGAGACCTCAGGGCTGCATGTTTTGAGCGCAGTACTGAGCCTGAAAAGCGTTTACAACCCCAGTTACAAGTAAAACTAGCTAAAATGTGCCTGGCTGCTGTTCACTGAAAAGCTCATTCTGGGTACATTTTTGGTATACATTTGCTTCTGCCGGGTCAGCTGAACAGTGAATTTCTACTTAACTACCTCCTATCAGGAGAGACCTCAGGGCTGTATCTTTTGAGTGCAGTACTGAGCCTGAAAAGCGTTTACAACCCCACTTACAAGTAAAACTAGCTAAAATGTGCCTGGCTGCTGTACACTGAATAGCTCATTCTGGGTACATTTTTGGTATACATTTGCTTCTGCAGGGTCAGCTGAGCAGTGAATTTCTACTTAACTACCTCCTATCAGGAGAGACCTCAGGGCTGCATCTTTTGAGCGCAGTACTGAGCCTGAAAAGCGTTTACAACCCCACTTACAAGTAAAACTAGCTAAAATGTGCCTGGCTGCTGTTCACTGAAAAGCTCATTCTGGGTACATTTTTGGTATACATTTGCTTCTGCTGGGTCAGCTGAGCAGTGAATTTCTACTTAACTACCTCCTATCAGGAGAGACCTCAGGGCTGCATGTTTTGAGCGCAGTACTGAGCCTGAAAAGCGTTTACAACCCCACTTACAAGTAAAACTAGCTAAAATGTGCCTGGCTGCTGTTCACTGAATAGCTCATTCTGGGTACATTTTTGGTATACATTTGCTTCTGCCGGGTCAGCTGAGCAGTGTATTTCTACTTAACTACCCCCTATCAGGAGAGACCTCAGGGCTGCATCTTTTTAACGCAGTACTGAGCCTGAAAAGCGTTTACAACCCCAGTTACAAGTAAAACTAGCTAAAATGTGCCTGGCTGCTGTTCACTGAATAGCTAATTCTGGGTACATTTTTGGTATACATTTGCTTCTGCAGGGTCAGCTGAGCAGTGAATTTCTACTTAACTACCTCCTATCAGGAGAGACCTCAGGGCTGCATCTTTTGAGCGCAGTACTGAGCCTGAAAACCGTTTACAACCCCACTTACAAGTAAAACTAGCTAAAATGTGCCTGGCTGCTGTTCACTGAAAAGCTCATTCTGGGTACATTTTTGTTATACATTTGCTTCTGCCGGGTCAGCTGAGCAGTGAATTTCTACTTAACTACCCCCTATCAGGAGAGACCTCAGGGCTGCATCTTTTGAGCGCAGTACTGAGCCTGAAAAGCGTTTACAACCCCAGTTACAAGTAAAACTAGCTAAAATGTGTCTGGCTGCTGTTCACTGAAAAGCTCATTCTGGGTACATTTTTGGTATACATTTGCTTCTGCCGGGTCAGCTGAGCAGTGTATTTCTACTTAACTACCCCCTATCAGGAGAGACCTCAGGGCTGCATCTTTTGAGCGCAGTACTGAGCCTGAAAAGCGTTTACAACCCCAGTTACAAGTAAAACTAGCTAAAATGTGCCTGGCTGCTGTTCACTGAAAAGCTCATTCTGGGTACATTTTTGTTATACATTTGCTTCTGCCGGGTCAGCTGAGCAGTGAATTTCTACTTAACTACCCCCTATCAGGGGAGACCTCAGGGCTGCATCTTTTGAGCGCAGTACTGATCCTGAAAAGCGTTTACAACCCCACTTACAAGTAAAACTAGCTAAATTGTGCCTGGCTGCTGTTCACTGAAAAGCTCATTCTGGGTACATTTTTGGTATACATTTGCTTCTGCCGGGTCAGCTGAGCAGTGTATTTCTACTTAACTACCCCCTATCAGGAGAGACCTCAGGGTTGCATTTTTTGAGCGCAGTACTGAGCCTGAAAACCGTTTACAACCCCACTTACAAGTAAAACTAGCTAAAATGTGCCTGGCTGCTGTTCACTGAAAAGCTCATTCTAGGTACATTTTTAGTATACATTTGCTTCTGCCGGGTCAGCTGAGCAGTGAGTTTCTACTTAACTACCCCCTATCAGGAGAGACCTCAGGGCTGCATCTTTTGAGCGCACTACTGAGCCTGAAAAGCGTTTACAACCCCACTTACAAGTAAAACTAGCTAAAATGTGCCTGGCTGCTGTTCACTGAAAAGCTCATTCTGGGTACATTTTTGGTATACATTTGCTTCTGCCGGGTCAGCTGAACAGTGTATTTCTACTTAACTACCCCCTATCAGGAGAGACCTCAGGGCTGCATCTTTTGAGCGCAGTACTGAGCCTGAAAAGCGTTTCCAACCCCACTTACAAGTAAAACTAGCTAAAATGTGCCTGGCTGCTGTTCACTGAAAAGCTCATTCTGGGTACATTTTTGTTATACATTTGCTTCTGCCGGGTCAGCTGAGCAGTGAGTTTCCACTTAACTACCCCCTATCAGGAGAGACCTCAGGGCTGCATCTTTTGAGCGCACTACTGAGCCTGAAAAGCGTTTACAACCCCACTTACAAGTAAAACTAGCTAAAATGTGCCTGGCTGCTGTTCACTGAATAGCTCGTTCTGGGTACATTTTTGGTATACATTTGCTTCTGCCGGGTCAGCTGAGCAGTGAATTTCTACTTAACTACCCCCTATCAGGAGAGACCTCAGGGCTGCATCTTTTGAGCGCAGTACTGAGCCTGAAAAGCATTTACAACCCCAGTTACAAGTAAAACTAGCTAAAATGTGTCTGGCTGCTGTTCACTGAAAAGCTCATTCTGGGTCCATTTTTGCTATACATTTGCTTCTGCCGGGTCAGCTGAGCAGTGTATTTCTACTTAACTACCCCCTATCAGGAGAGACCTCAGGGCTGCATCTTTTGAGCGCAGTACTGAGCCTGAAAAGCGTTTACAACCCCAGTTACAAGTAAAACTAGCTAAAATGTGCCTGGCTGCTGTTCACTGAAAAGCTCATTCTGGGTACATTTTTGTTATACATTTGCTTCTGCCGGGTCAGCTGAGCAGTGAATTTCTACGTAACTACCCCCTATCAGGGGAGACCTCAGGGCTGCATCTTTTGAGCGCAGTACTGAGCCTGAAAAGCGTTTACAACCCCACTTACAAGTAAAACTAGCTAAATTGTGCCTGGCTGCTGTTCACTGAAAAGCTCATTCTGGGTAAATTTTTGGTATACATTTGCTTCTGCCGGGTCAGCTGAGCAGTGTATTTCTACTTAACTACCCCCTATCAGGAGAGACCTCAGGGTTGCATCTTTTGAGCGCAGTACTGAGCCTGAAAAGCGATTACAACCCCAGTTACAAGTAAAACTAGCTAAAATGTGCCTGGCTGCTGTTCACTGAAACGCTCATTCTGGGTACATTTTTGTTATACATTTGCTTCTGCCGGGTCAGCTGAGCAGTGAATTTCTACTTAACTACCCCTTATCAGGAGAGACCTCAGGGCTGCATCTTTTGAGCGCAGTACTGAGCCTGAAAAGCATTTACAACCCCAGTTACAAGTAAAACTAGCTAAAATGTGTCTGGCTGCTGTTCACTGAAAAGCTCATTCTGAGTACATTTTTGGTATACATTTGCTTCTGCCGGGTCAGCTGAGCAGTGTATTTCTACTTAACTACCCCCTATCAGGAGAGACCTCAGGGCTGCATCTTTTGAGCGCAGTACTGAGCCTGAAAAGCGTTTACAACCCCAGTTACAAGTAAAACTAGCTAAAATGTGCCTGGCTGCTGTTCACTGAAAAGCTCATTCTGGGTACATTTTTGTTATACATTTGCTTCTGCCGGGTCAGCTGAGCAGTGAATTTCTACGTAACTACCCCCTATCAGGGGAGACCTCAGGGCTGCATCTTTTGAGCGCAGTACTGAGCCTGAAAAGCGTTTACAACCCCACTTACAAGTAAAACTAGCTAAATTGTGCCTGGCTGCTGTTCACTGAAAAGCTCATTCTGGGTACATTTTTGTTATACATTTGCTTCTGCCGGGTCAGCTGAGCAGTGAATTTCTACGTAACTACCCCCTATCAGGGGAGACCTCAGGGCGGCATCTTTTGAGCGCAGTACTGAGCCTGAAAAGCGTTTACAACCCCACTTACAAGTAAAACTAGCTAAATTGTGCCTGGCTGCTGTTCACTGAAAAGCTCATTCTGGGTACATTTTTGGTATACATTTGCTTCTGCCGGGTCAGCTGAGCAGTGTATTTCTACTTAACTACCCCCTATCAGGAGAGACCTCAGGGTTGCATCTTTTGAGCGCAGTACTGAGCCTGAAAAGCGTTTACAACCCCAGTTACAAGTAAAACTAGCTAAAATGTGCCTGGCTGCTGTTCACTGAAAAGCTCATTCTGGGTACATTTTTGGTATACATTTGCTTCTGCCGGGTCAGCTGAACAGTGAATTTCTACTTAACTACCTCCTATCAGGAGAGACCTCAGGGCTGTATCTTTTGAGTGCAGTACTGAGCCTGAAAAGCGTTTACAACCCCACTTACAAGTAAAACTAGCTAAAATGTGCCTGGCTGCTGTTCACTGAATAGCTCATTCTGGGTACATTTTTGGTATACATTTGCTTCTGCAGGGTCAGCTGAGCAGTGAATTTCTACTTAACTACCTCCTATCAGGAGAGACCTCAGGGCTGCATCTTTTGAGCGCAGTACTGAGCCTGAAAACCGTTTACAACCCCACTTACAAGTAAAACTAGCTAAAATGTGCCTGGCTGCTGTTCACTGAAAAGCTCATTCTGGGTACATTTTTGTTATACATTTGCTTCTGCCGGGTCAGCTGAGCAGTGAATTTCTACTTAACTACCCCCTATCAGGGGAGACCTCAGGGCTGCATCTTTTGAGCGCAGTACTGAGCCTGAAAAGCGTTTCCAACCCCACTTACAAGTAAAACTAGCTAAATTGTGCCTGGCTGCTGTTCACTGAAAAGCTCATTCTGGGTACATTTTTGGTATACATTTGCTTCTGCCGGGTCAGCTGAGCAGTGTATTTCTACTTAACTACCCCCTATCAGGAGAGACCTCAGGGTTGCATTTTTTGAGCGCAGTACTGAGCCTGAAAACCGTTTACAACCCCACTTACAAGTAAAACTAGCTAAAATGTGCCTGGCTGCTGTTCACTGAAAAGCTCATTCTAGGTACATTTTTAGTATACATTTGCTTCTGCCGGGTCAGCTGAGCAGTGAGTTTCTACTTAACTACCCCCTATCAGGAGAGACCTCAGGGCTGCATCTTTTGAGCGCACTACTGAGCCTGAAAAGCGTTTACAACCCCACTTACAAGTAAAACTAGCTAAAATGTGCCTGGCTGCTGTTCACTGAAAAGCTCATTCTGGGTACATTTTTGGTATACATTTGCTTCTGCCGGGTCAGCTGAACAGTGTATTTCTACTTAACTACCCCCTATCAGGAGAGACCTCAGGGCTGCATCTTTTGAGCGCAGTACTGAGCCTGAAAAGCGTTTCCAACCCCACTTACAAGTAAAACTAGCTAAAATGTGCCTGGCTGCTGTTCACTGAAAAGCTCATTCTGGGTACATTTTTGTTATACATTTGCTTCTGCCGGGTCAGCTGAGCAGTGAATTTCTACGTAACTACCCCCTATCAGGGGAGACCTCAGGGCTGCATCTTTTGAGCGCAGTACTGAGCCTGAAAAGCGTTTACAACCCCACTTACAAGTAAAACTAGCTAAATTGTGCCTGGCTGCTGTTCACTGAAAAGCTCATTCTGGGTACATTTTTGGTATACATTTGCTTCTGCCGGGTCAGCTGAGCAGTGTATTTCTACTTAACTACCCCCTATCAGGAGAGACCTCAGGGTTGCATCTTTTGAGCGCAGTACTGAGCCTGAAAAGCGTTTACAACCCCAGTTACAAGTAAAACTAGCTAAAATGTGCCTGGCTGCTGTTCACTGAAAAGCTCATTCTGGGTACATTTTTGGTATACATTTGCTTCTGCCGGGTCAGCTGAACAGTGAATTTCTACTTAACTACCTCCTATCAGGAGAGACCTCAGGGCTGTATCTTTTGAGTGCAGTACTGAGCCTGAAAAGCGTTTACAACCCCACTTACAAGTAAAACTAGCTAAAATGTGCCTGGCTGCTGTTCACTGAATAGCTCATTCTGGGTACATTTTTGGTATACATTTGCTTCTGCAGGGTCAGCTGAGCAGTGAATTTCTACTTAACTACCTCCTATCAGGAGAGACCTCAGGGCTGCATCTTTTGAGCGCAGTACTGAGCCTGAAAACCGTTTACAACCCCACTTACAAGTAAAACTAGCTAAAATGTGCCTGGCTGCTGTTCACTGAAAAGCTCATTCTGGGTACATTTTTGTTATACATTTGCTTCTGCCGGGTCAGCTGAGCAGTGAATTTCTACTTAACTACCCCCTATCAGGGGAGACCTCAGGGCTGCATCTTTTGAGCGCAGTACTGAGCCTGAAAAGCGTTTCCAACCCCACTTACAAGTAAAACTAGCTAAATTGTGCCTGGCTGCTGTTCACTGAAAAGCTCATTCTGGGTACATTTTTGGTATACATTTGCTTCTGCCGGGTCAGCTGAGCAGTGTATTTCTACTTAACTACCCCCTATCAGGAGAGACCTCAGGGTTGCATTTTTTGAGCGCAGTACTGAGCCTGAAAACCGTTTACAACCCCACTTACAAGTAAAACTAGCTAAAATGTGCCTGGCTGCTGTTCACTGAAAAGCTCATTCTAGGTACATTTTGAGTATACATTTGCTTCTGCCGGGTCAGCTGAGCAGTGAGTTTCTACTTAACTACCCCCTATCAGGAGAGACCTCAGGGCTGCATCTTTTGAGCGCACTACTGAGCCTGAAAAGCGTTTACAACCCCACTTACAAGTAAAACTAGCTAAAATGTGCCTGGCTGCTGTTCACTGAAAAGCTCATTCTGGGTACATTTTTGGTATACATTTGCTTCTGCCGGGTCAGCTGAACAGTGTATTTCTACTTAACTACCCCCTATCAGGAGAAACCTCAGGGCTGCATCTTTTGAGCGCAGTACTGAGCCTGAAAAGCGTTTCCAACCCCACTTACAAGTAAAACTAGCTAAAATGTGCCTGGCTGCTGTTCACTGAAAAGCTCATTCTGGGTACATTTTTGTTATACATTTGCTTCTGCCGGGTCAGCTGAGCAGTGAGTTTCCACTTAACTACCCCCTATCAGGAGAGACCTCAGGGCTGCATCTTTTGAGCGCACTACTGAGCCTGAAAAGCGTTTACAACCCCACTTACAAGTAAAACTAGCTAAAATGTGCCTGGCTGCTGTTCACTGAATAGCTCATTCTGGGTACATTTTTGGTATACATTTGCTTCTGCCGGGTCAGCTGAGCAGTGAATTTCTACTTAACTACCCCCTATCAGGAGAGACCTCAGGGCTGCATCTTTTGAGCGCAGTACTGAGCCTGAAAAGCATTTACAACCCCAGTTACAAGTAAAACTAGCTAAAATGTGTCTGGCTGCTGTTCACTGAAAAGCTCATTCTGGGTCCATTTTTGGTATACATTTGCTTCTGCCGGGTCAGCTGAGCAGTGTATTTCTACTTAACTACCCCCTATCAGGAGAGACCTCAGGGCTGCATCTTTTGAGCGCAGTACTGAGCCTGAAAAGCGTTTACAACCCCAGTTACAAGTAAAACTAGCTAAAATGTGCCTGGCTGCTGTTCACTGAAAAGCTCATTCTGGGTACATTTTTGTTATACATTTGCTTCTGCCAGGTCAGCTGAGCAGTGAATTTCTACGTAACTACCCCCTATCAGGGGAGACCTCAGGGCTGCATCTTTTGAGCGCAGTACTGAGCCTGAAAAGCGTTTACAACCCCACTTACAAGTAAAACTAGCTAAATTGTGCCTGGCTGCTGTTCACTGAAAAGCTCATTCTGGGTAAATTTTTGGTATACATTTGCTTCTGCCGGGTCAGCTGAGCAGTGTATTTCTACTTAACTACCCCCTATCAGGAGAGACCTCAGGGTTGCATCTTTTGAGCGCAGTACTGAGCCTGAAAAGCGATTACAACCCCAGTTACAAGCAAAACTAGCTAAAATGTGCCTGGCTGCTGTTCACTGAAACGCTCATTCTGGGTACATTTTTGTTATACATTTGCTTCTGCCGGGTCAGCTGAGCAGTGAGTTTCTACTTAACTACCCCCTATCAGGAGAGACCTCAGGGCTGCATCTTTTGAGCGCACTACTGAGCCTGAAAAGCGTTTACAACCCCACTTACAAGTAAAACTAGCTAAAATGTGCCTGGCTGCTGTTCACTGAATAGCTCATTCTGGGTACATTTTTGGTATACATTTGCTTCTGCCGGGTCAGCTGAGCAGTGAATTTCTACTTAACTACCCCTTATCAGGAGAGACCTCAGGGCTGCATCTTTTGAGCGCAGTACTGAGCCTGAAAAGCATTTACAACCCCAGTTACAAGTAAAACTAGCTAAAATGTGTCTGGCTGCTGTTCACTGAAAAGCTCATTCTGGGTACATTTTTGGTATACATTTGCTTCTGCCGGGTCAGCTGAGCAGTGTATTTCTACTTAACTACCCCCTATCAGGAGAGACCTCAGGGCTGCATCTTTTTAACACAGTACTGAGCCTGAAAAGCGTTTACAACCCCAGTTACAAGTAAAACTAGCTAAAATGTGCCTGGCTGCTGTTCACTGAAAAGCTCATTCTGGGTACATTTTTGTTATACATTTGCTTCTGCCGGGTCAGCTGAGCAGTGAATTTCTACGTAACTACCCCCTATCAGGGGAGACCTCAGGGCTGCATCTTTTGAGCGCAGTACTGAGCCTGAAAAGCGTTTACAACCCCACTTACAAGTAAAACTAGCTAAATTGTGCCTGGCTGCTGTTCACTGAAAAGCTCATTCTGGGTACATTTTTGGTATACATTTGCTTCTGCCGGGTCAGCTGAGCAGTGTATTTCTACTTAACTACCCCCTATCAGGAGAGACCTCAGGGTTGCATCTTTTGAGCGCAGTACTGAGCCTGAAAAGCGTTTACAACCCCAGTTACAAGTAAAACTAGCTAAAATGTGCCTGGCTGCTGTTCACTGAAACGCTCATTCTGGGTACATTTTTGGTATACATTTGCTTCTGCCGGGTCAGCTGAGCAGTGTATTTCTACTTAACTACCCCCTATCAGGAGAGACCTCAGGGCTGCATCTTTTTAACGCAGTACTGAGCCTGAAAAGCGTTTACAACCCCAGTTACAAGTAAAACTAGCTAAAATGTGCCTGGCTGCTGTTCACTGAAAAGCTCATTCTGGGTACATTTTTGTTATACATTTGCTTCTGCCGGGTCAGCTGAGCAGTGAATTTCTACGTAACTACCCCCTATCAGGGGAGACCTCAGGGCTGCATCTTTTGAGCGCAGTACTGAGCCTGAAAAGCGTTTACAACCCCACTTACAAGTAAAACTAGCTAAATTGTGCCTGGCTGCTGTTCACTGAAAAGCTCATTCTGGGTACATTTTTGTTATACATTTGCTTCTGCCGGGTCAGCTGAGCAGTGAATTTCTACGTAACTACCCCCTATCAGGGGAGACCTCAGGGCTGCATCTTTTGAGCGCAGTACTGAGCCTGAAAAGCGTTTACAACCCCACTTACAAGTAAAACTAGCTAAATTGTGCCTGGCTGCTGTTCACTGAAAAGCTCATTCTGGGTACATTTTTGGTATACATTTGCTTCTGCCGGGTCAGCTGAGCAGTGTATTTCTACTTAACTACCCCCTATCAGGAGAGACCTCAGGGTTGCATCTTTTGAGCGCAGTACTGAGCCTGAAAAGCGTTTACAACCCCAGTTACAAGTAAAACTAGCTAAAATGTGCCTGGCTGCTGTTCACTGAAAAGCTCATTCTGGGTACATTTTTGGTATACATTTGCTTCTGCCGGGTCAGCTGAACAGTGAATTTCTACTTAACTACCTCCTATCAGGAGAGACCTCAGGGCTGTATCTTTTGAGTGCAGTACTGAGCCTGAAAAGCGTTTACAACCCCACTTACAAGTAAAACTAGCTAAAATGTGCCTGGCTGCTGTACACTGAATAGCTCATTCTGGGTACATTTTTGGTATACATTTGCTTCTGCAGGGTCAGCTGAGCAGTGAATTTCTACTTAACTACCTCCTATCAGGAGAGACCTCAGGGTTGCATCTTTTGAGCGCAGTACTGAGCCTGAAAAGCGTTTACAACCCCACTTACAAGTAAAACTAGCTAAAATGTGCCTGGCTGCTGTTCACTGAAAAGCTCATTCTGGGTACATTTTTGGTATACATTTGCTTCTGCTGGGTCAGCTGAGCAGTGAATTTCTACTTAACTACCTCCTATCAGGAGAGACCTCAGGGCTGCATGTTTTGAGCGCAGTACTGAGCCTGAAAAGCGTTTACAACCCCACTTACAAGTAAAACTAGCTAAAATGTGCCTGGCTGCTGTTCACTGAATAGCTCATTCTGGGTACATTTTTGGTATACATTTGCTTCTGCCGGGTCAGCTGAGCAGTGAATTTCTACTTAACTACCCCTTATCAGGAGAGACCTCAGGGCTGCATCTTTTGAGCGCAGTACTGAGCCTGAAAAGCATTTACAACCCCAGTTACAAGTAAAACTAGCTAAAATGTGTCTGGCTGCTGTTCACTGAAAAGCTCATTCTGGGTACATTTTTGGTATACATTTGCTTCTGCCGGGTCAGCTGAGCAGTGTATTTCTACTTAACTACCCCCTATCAGGAGAGACCTCAGGGCTGCATCTTTTGAGCGCAGTACTGAGCCTGAAAAGCGTTTACAACCCCAGTTACAAGTAAAACTAGCTAAAATGTGCCTGGCTGCTGTTCACTGAAAAGCTCATTCTGGGTACATTTTTGTTATACATTTGCTTCTGCCGGGTCAGCTGAGCAGTGAATTTCTACGTAACTACCCCCTATCAGGGGAGACCTCAGGGCTGCATCTTTTGAGCGCAGTACTGAGCCTGAAAAGCGTTTACAACCCCACTTACAAGTAAAACTAGCTAAATTGTGCCTGGCTGCTGTTCACTGAAAAGCTCATTCTGGGTACATTTTTGTTATACATTTGCTTCTGCCGGGTCAGCTGAGCAGTGAATTTTCTACTTAACTACCCCCTATCAGGGGAGACCTCAGGGCTGCATCTTTTGAGCGCAGTACTGAGCCTGAAAAGCGTTTCCAACCCCACTTACAAGTAAAACTAGCTAAAATGTGCCTGGCTGCTGTTCACTGAAAAGCTCATTCTGGGTACATTTTTGGTATACATTTGCTTCTGCCGGGTCAGCTGAGCAGTGAATTTCTACTTAACTACCTCCTATCAGGAGAGACCTCAGGGCTGCATGTTTTGAGCGCACTACTGAGCCTGAAAAGCGTTTACAACCCCACTTACAAGTAAAACTAGCTAAAATGTGCCTGGCTGCTGTTCACTGAATAGCTCATTCTGGGTACATTTTTGGTATACATTTGCTTCTGCCGGGTCAGCTGAGCAGTGAATTTCTACTTAACTACCCCCTATCAGGAGAGACCTCAGGGCTGCATCTTTTGAGCGCAGTACTGAGCCTGAAAAGCATTTACAACCCCAGTTACAAGTAAAACTAGCTAAAATGTGTCTGGCTGCTGTTCACTGAAAAGCTCATTCTGGGTACATTTTTGGTATACATTTGCTTCTGCCGGGTCAGCTGAGCAGTGTATTTCTACTTAACTACCCCCTATCAGGAGAGACCTCAGGGCTGCATCTTTTGAGCGCAGTACTGAGCCTGAAAAGCGTTTACAACCCCACTTACAAGTAAAACTAGCTAAAATGTGCCTGGCTGCTGTTCACTGAAAAGCTCATTCTGGGTACATTTTTGTTATACATTTGCTTCTGCCGGGTCAGCTGAGCAGTGAATTTCTACGTAACTACCCCCTATCAGGGGAGACCTCAGGGCTGCATCTTTTGAGCGCAGTACTGAGCCTGAAAAGCGTTTTACAACCCCACTTACAAGTAAAACTAGCTAAATTGTGCCTGGCTGCTGTTCACTGAAAAGCTCATTCTGGGTACATTTTTGTTATACATTTGCTTCTGCCGGGTCAGCTGAGCAGTGAATTTCTACGTAACTACCCCCTATCAGGGGAGACCTCAGGGCTGCATCTTTTGAGCGCAGTACTGAGCCTGAAAAGCGTTTACAACCCCACTTACAAGTAAAACTAGCTAAATTGTGCCTGGCTGCTGTTCACTGAAAAGCTCATTCTGGGTACATTTTTGGTATACATTTGCTTCTGCAGGGTCAGCTGAGCAGTGAATTTCTACTTAACTACCTCCTATCAGGAGAGACCTCAGGGCTGCATCTTTTGAGCGCAGTACTGAGCCTAAAAAACCGTTTCCAACCCCACTTACAAGTAAAACTAGCTAAAATGTGCCTGGCTGCTGTTCACTGAAAAGCTCATTCTGGGTCCATTTTTGGTATACATTTGCTTCTGCCGGGTCAGCTGAGCAGTGAATTTCTACTTAACTACCTCCTATCAGGAGAGACCTCAGGGCTGCATGTTTTGAGCGCAGTACTGAGCCTGAAAAGCGTTTACAACCCCACTTACAAGTAAAACTAGCTAAAATGTGCCTGGCTGCTGTTCACTGAAAAGCTCATTCTGGGTACATTTTTGGTATACATTTGCTTCTGCCGGGTCAGCTGAGCAGTGAATTTCTACTTAACTACCTCCTATCAGGAGAGACCTCAGGGCTGCATGTTTTGAGCGCAGTACTGAGCCTGAAAAGCGTTTACAACCCCACTTACAAGTAAAACTAGCTAAAATGTGCCTGGCTGCTGTTCACTGAATAGCTCATTCTGGGTACATTTTTGGTATACATTTGCTTCTGCCGGGTCAGCTGAGCAGTGAATTTCTACTTAACTACCTCCTATCAGGAGAGACCTCAGGGCTGCATGTTTTGAGCGCAGTACTGAGCCTGAAAAGCGTTTACAACCCCACTTACAAGTAAAACTAGCTAAAATGTGCCTGGCTGCTGTTCACTGAATAGCTCATTCTGGGTACATTTTTGGTATACATTTGCTTCTGCCGGGTCAGCTGAGCAGTGAATTTCTACTTAACTACCTCCTATCAGGAGAGACCTCAGGGCTGCATCTTTTGAGCACAGTACTGAGCCTGAAAAGCGTTTACAACCCCACTTACAAGTAAAACTAGCTAAAATGTGCCTGGCTGCTGTTCACTGAAAAGCTCATTCTGGGTACATTTTTGTTATACATTTGCTTCTGCCGGGTCAGCTGAGCAGTGAGTTTCTACTTAACTACCCCCTATCAGGAGAGACCTCAGGGCTGCATCTTTTGAGCGCACTACTGAGCCTGAAAAGCGTTTACAACCCCACTTACAAGTAAAACTAGCTAAAATGTGCCTGGCTGCTGTTCACTGAATAGCTCATTCTGGGTACATTTTTGGTATACATTTGCTTCTGCCGGGTCAGCTGAGCAGTGAATTTCTACTTAACTACCCCTTATCAGGAGAGACCTCAGGGCTGCATCTTTTGAGCGCAGTACTGAGCCTGAAAAGCATTTACAACCCCAGTTACAAGTAAAACTAGCTAAAATGTGTCTGGCTGCTGTTCACTGAAAAGCTCATTCTGGGTACATTTTTGGTATACATTTGCTTCTGCCGGGTCAGCTGAGCAGTGTATTTCTACTTAACTACCCCCTATCAGGAGAGACCTCAGGGCTGCATCTTTTGAGCGCAGTACTGAGCCTGAAAAGCGTTTACAACCCCAGTTACAAGTAAAACTAGCTAAAATGTGCCTGGCTGCTGTTCACTGAAAAGCTCATTCTGGGTACATTTTTGTTATACATTTGCTTCTGCCGGGTCAGCTGAGCAGTGAATTTCTACGTAACTACCCCCTATCAGGGGAGACCTCAGGGCTGCATCTTTTGAGCGCAGTACTGAGCCTGAAAAGCGTTTACAACCCCACTTACAAGTAAAACTAGCTAAATTGTGCCTGGCTGCTGTTCACTGAAAAGCTCATTCTGGGTACATTTTTGTTATACATTTGCTTCTGCCGGGTCAGCTGAGCAGTGAATTTCTACGTAACTACCCCCTATCAGGGGAGACCTCAGGGCTGCATCTTTTGAGCGCAGTACTGAGCCTGAAAAGCGTTTACAACCCCACTTACAAGTAAAACTAGCTAAATTGTGCCTGGCTGCTGTTCACTGAAAAGCTCATTCTGGGTACATTTTTGGTATACATTTGCTTCTGCTGGGTCAGCTGAGCAGTGTATTTCTACTTAACTACCCCCTATCAGGAGAGACCTCAGGGTTGCATCTTTTGAGCGCAGTACTGAGCCTGAAAAGCGTTTACAACCCCACTTACAAGTAAAACTAGCTAAAATGTGCCTGGCTGCTGTTCACTGAATAGCTCATTCTGGGTACATTTTTGGTATACATTTGCTTCTGCAGGGTCAGCTGAGCAGTGAATTTCTACTTAACTACCTCCTATCAGGAGAGACCTCATGGCTGCATCTTTTGAGCGCAGTACTGAGCCTGAAAACCGTTTACAACCCCACTTACAAGTAAAACTAGCTAAAATGTGCCTGGCTGCTGTTCACTGAAAAGCTCATTCTGGGTACATTTTTGTTATACATTTGCTTCTGCCGGGTCAGCTGAGCAGTGAATTTCTACTTAACTACCCCCTATCAGGAGAGACCTCAGGGCTGCATCTTTTGAGCGCAGTACTGAGCCTGAAAAGCGTTTCCAACCCCACTTACAAGTAAAACTAGCTAAAATGTGTCTGGCTGCTGTTCACTGAATAGCTCATTCTGGGTACATTTTTGGTATACATTTGCTTCTGCAGGGTCAGCTGAGCAGTGAATTTCTACTTAACTACCTCCTATCAGGAGAGACCTCAGGGCTGCATCTTTTGAGCGCAGTACTGAGCCTGAAAACCGTTTACAACCCCACTTACAAGTAAAACTAGCTAAAATGTGCCTGGCTGCTGTTCACTGAAAAGCTCATTCTGGGTACATTTTTGTTATACATTTGCTTCTGCCGGGTCAGCTGAGCAGTGAATTTCTACTTAACTACCCCCTATCAGGAGAGACCTCAGGGCTGCATCTTTTGAGCGCAGTACTGAGCCTGAAAAGCGTTTCCAACCCCACTTACAAGTAAAACTAGCTAAAATGTGCCTGGCTGCTGTTCACTGAAAAGCTCATTCTGGGTACATTTTTGGTATACATTTGCTTCTGCCGGGTCAGCTGAGCAGTGAATTTCTACTTAACTACCTCCTATCAGGAGAGACCTCAGGGCTGCATGTTTTGAGCGCAGTACTGAGCCTGAAAAGCGTTTACAACCCCACTTACAAGTAAAACTAGCTAAAATGTGCCTGGCTGCTGTTCACTGAATAGCTCATTCTGGGTCCATTTTTGGTATACATTTGCTTCTGCCGGGTCAGCTGAGCAGTGAATTTCTACTTAACTACCTCCTATCAGGAGAGACCTCAGGGCTGCATCTTTTGAGCACAGTACTGAGCCTGAAAAGCGTTTACAACCCCACTTACAAGTAAAACTAGCTAAAATGTGCCTGGCTGCTGTTCACTGAAAAGCTCATTCTGGGTACATTTTTGGTATACATTTGCTTCTGCCGGGTCAGCTGAGCAGTGAATTTCTACTTAACTACCTCCTATCAGGAGAGACCTCAGGGCTGCATGTTTTGAGCGCAGTACTGAGCCTGAAAAGCGTTTACAACCCCACTTACAAGTAAAACTAGCTAAAATGTGCCTGGCTGCTGTTCACTGAATAGCTCATTCTGGGTACATTTTTGGTATACATTTGCTTCTGCCGGGTCAGCTGAGCAGTGAATTTCTACTTAACTACCTCCTATCAGGAGAGACCTCAGGGCTGCATGTTTTGAGCGCAGTACTGAGCCTGAAAAGCGTTTACAACCCCACTTACAAGTAAAACTAGCTAAAATGTGCCTGGCTGCTGTTCACTGAATAGCTCATTCTGGGTACATTTTTGTTATACATTTGCTTCTGCCGGGTCAGCTGAGCAGTGAATTTCTACTTAACTACCTCCTATCAGGAGAGACCTCAGGGCTGCATCTTTTGAGCACAGTACTGAGCCTGAAAAGCGTTTACAACCCCACTTACAAGTAAAACTAGCTAAAATGTGCCTGGCTGCTCTTCACTGAAAAGCTCATTCTGGGTACATTTTTGTTATACATTTGCTTCTGCCGGGTCAGCTGAGCAGTGAGTTTCTACTTAACTACCCCCTATCAGGAGAGACCTCAGGGCTGCATCTTTTGAGCGCACTACTGAGCCTGAAAAGCGTTTACAACCCCACTTACAAGTAAAACTAGCTAAAATGTGCCTGGCTGCTGTTCACTGAATAGCTCATTCTGGGTACATTTTTGGTATACATTTGCTTCTGCCGGGTCAGCTGAGCAGTGAATTTCTACTTAACTACCCCTTATCAGGAGAGACCTCAGGGCTGCATCTTTTGAGCGCAGTACTGAGCCTGAAAAGCATTTACAACCCCAGTTACAAGTAAAACTAGCTAAAATGTGTCTGGCTGCTGTTCACTGAAAAGCTCATTCTGGGTACATTTTTGGTATACATTTGCTTCTGCCGGGTCAGCTGAGCAGTGTATTTCTACTTAACTACCCCCTATCAGGAGAGACCTCAGGGCTGCATCTTTTGAGCGCAGTACTGAGCCTGAAAAGCGTTTACAACCCCAGTTACAAGTAAAACTAGCTAAAATGTGCCTGGCTGCTGTTCACTGAAAAGCTCATTCTGGGTACATTTTTGTTATACATTTGCTTCTGCCGGGTCAGCTGAGCAGTGAATTTCTACGTAACTACCCCCTATCAGGGGAGACCTCAGGGCTGCATCTTTTGAGCGCAGTACTGAGCCTGAAAAGCGTTTACAACCCCACTTACAAGTAAAACTAGCTAAATTGTGCCTGGCTGCTGTTCACTGAAAAGCTCATTCTGGGTACATTTTTGTTATACATTTGCTTCTGCCGGGTCAGCTGAGCAGTGAATTTCTACGTAACTACCCCCTATCAGGGGAGACCTCAGGGCTGCATCTTTTGAGCGCAGTACTGAGCCTGAAAAGCGTTTACAACCCCACTTACAAGTAAAACTAGCTAAATTGTGCCTGGCTGCTGTTCACTGAAAAGCTCATTCTGGGTACATTTTTGTTATACATTTGCTTCTGCCGGGTCAGCTGAGCAGTGTATTTCTACTTAACTACCCCCTATCAGGAGAGACCTCAGGGTTGCATCTTTTGAGCGCAGTACTGAGCCTGAAAAGCGTTTACAACCCCAGTTACAAGTAAAACTAGCTAAAATGTGCCTGGCTGCTGTTCACTGAAAAGCTCATTCTGGGTACATTTTTGGTATACATTTGCTTCTGCCGGGTCAGCTGAACAGTGAATTTCTACTTAACTACCTCCTATCAGGAGAGACCTCAGGGCTGTATCTTTTGAGTGCAGTACTGAGCCTGAAAAGCGTTTACAACCCCACTTACAAGTAAAACTAGCTAAAATGTGCCTGGCTGCTGTTCACTGAATAGCTCATTCTGGGTACATTTTTGGTATACATTTGCTTCTGCAGGGTCAGCTGAGCAGTGAATTTCTACTTAACTACCTCCTATCAAGAGAGACCTCAGGGCTGCATCTTGTGAGCGCAGTACTGAGCCTGAAAACCATTTACAACCCCACTTACAAGTAAAACTAGCTAAAATGTGCCTGGCTGCTGTTCACTGAAAAGCTCATTCTGGGTACATTTTTGTTATACATTTGCTTCTGCCGGGTCAGCTGAGCAGTGAATTTCTACTTAACTACCCCCTATCAGGAGAGACCTCAGGGCTGCATCTTTTGAGCGCGTTACTGAGCCTGAAAAGCGTTTCCAACCCCACTTACAAGTAAAACTAGCTAAAATGTGCCTGGCTGCTGTTCACTGAAAAGCTCATTCTGGGTACATTTTTGGTATACATTTGCTTCTGCCGGGTCAGCTGAGCAGTGTATTTCTACTTAACTACCCCCTATCAGGAGAGACCTCAGGGTTGCATCTTTTGAGCGCAGTACTGAGCCTGAAAACTGTTTACAACCCCAGTTACAAGTAAAACTAGCTAAAATGTGCCTGGCTGCTGTTCACTGAAAAGCTCATTCTGGGTACATTTTTGTTATACATTTGCTTCTGCCGGGTCAGCTGAGCAGTGAGTTTCTACTTAACTACCTCCTATCAGGAGAGACCTCAGGGCTGCATCTTTTGAGCGCACTACTGTGCCTGAAAAGCGTTTACAACCCCACTTACAAGTAAAACTAGCTAAAATGTGCCTGGCTGCTGTTCACTGAATAGCTCATTCTGGGTACATTTTTGGTATACATTTGCTTCTGCCGGGTCAGCTGAGCAGTGTATTTCTACTTAACTACCCCCTATCAGGAGAGACCTCAGGGCTGCATCTTTTGAGCGCAGTACTGAGCCTGAAAAGCGTTTACAACCCCACTTACAAGTAAAACTAGCTAAATTGTGCCTGGCTGCTGTTCACTGAAAAGCTCATTCTGGGTACATTTTTGTTATACATTTGCTTCTGCCGGGTCAGCTGAGCAGTGAATTTCTACGTAACTACCCCTGCATCTTTTGAGCGCAGTACTGAGCCTGAAAAGCGTTTACAACCCCACTTACAAGTAAAACTAGCTAAATTGTGCCTGGCTGCTGTTCACTGAAAAGCTCATTCTGGGTACATTTTTGGTATACATTTGCTTCTGCCGGGTCAGCTGAGCAGTGTATTTCTACTTAACTACCCCCTATCAGGAGAGACCTCAGGGTTGCATCTTTTGAGCGCAGTACTGAGCCTGAAAAGCGTTTACAACCCCAGTTACAAGTAAAACTAGCTAAAATGTGCCTGGCTGCTGTTCACTGAAAAGCTCATTCTGGGTACATTTTTGGTATACATTTGCTTCTGCAGGGTCAGCTGAGCAGTGAATTTCTACTTAACTACCTCCTATCAGGAGAGACCTCAGGGCTGCATCTTTTGAGCGCAGTACTGAGCCTGAAAACCGTTTACAACCCCACTTACAAGTAAAACTAGCTAAAATGTGCCTGGCTGCTGTTCACTGAAAAGCTCATTCTGGGTACATTTTTGTTATAAATTTGCTTCTGCCGGGTCAGCTGAGCAGTGAATTTCTACTTAACTACCCCCTATCAGGAGAGACCTCAGGGCTGCATCTTTTGAGCGCAGTACTGAGCCTGAAAAGCGTTTCCAACCCCACTTACAAGTAAAACTAGCTAAAATGTGCCTGGCTGCTGTTCACTGAAAAGCTCATTCTGGGTACATTTTTGTTATACATTTGCTTCTGCTGGGTCAGCTGAGCAGTGAGTTTCCACTTAACTACCCCCTATCAGGAGAGACCTCAGGGCTGCATCTTTTGAGCGCACTACTGAGCCTGAAAAGCGTTTACAACCCCACTTACAAGTAAAACTAGCTAAAATGTGCCTGGCTGCTGTTCACTGAATAGCTCATTCTGGGTACATTTTTGGTATACATTTGCTTCTGCCGGGTCAGCTGAGCAGTGAATTTCTACTTAACTACCCCCTATCAGGAGAGACCTCAGGGCTGCATCTTTTGAGCGCAGTACTGAGCCTGAAAAGCATTTACAACCCCAGTTACAAGTAAAACTAGCTAAAATGTGTCTGGCTGCTGTTCACTGAAAGCTCATTCTGGGTACATTTTTGGTATACATTTGCTTCTGCCGGATCAGCTGAGCAGTGAATTTCTACGTAACTACCCCCTATCAGGGGAGACCTCAGGGCTGCATCTTTTGAGCGCAGTACTGAGCCTGAAAAGCGTTTACAACCCCACTTACAAGTAAAACTAGCTAAATTGTGCCTGGCTGCTGTTCACTGAAAAGCTCATTCTGGGTACATTTTTGTTATACATTTGCTTCTGCCGGGTCAGCTGAGCAGTGAATTTCTACGTAACTACCCCCTATCAGGGGAGACCTCAGGGCTGCATCTTTTGAGCGCAGTACTGAGCCTGAAAAGCGTTTACAACCCCACTTACAAGTAAAACTAGCTAAATTGTGCCTGGCTGCTGTTCACTGAAAAGCTCATTCTGGGTACATTTTTGTTATACATTTGCTTCTGCCGGGTCAGCTGAGCAGTGAATTTCTACGTAACTACCCCCTATCCAGGGGAGACCTCAGGGCTGCATCTTTTGAGCGCAGTACTGAGCCTGAAAAGCGTTTACAACCCCACTTACAAGTAAAACTAGCTAAATTGTGCCTGGCTGCTGTTCACTGAAAAGCTCATTCTGGGTACATTTTTGGTATACATTTGCTTCTGCCGGGTCAGCTGAGCAGTGTATTTCTACTTAACTACCCCCTATCAGGAGAGACCTCAGGGTTGCATCTTTTGAGCGCAGTACTGAGCCTGAAAAGCGTTTACAACCCCAGTTACAAGTAAAACTAGCTAAAATGTGACTGGCTGCTGTTCACTGAAAAGCTCATTCTGGGTACATTTTTGGTATACATTTGCTTCTGCCGGGTCAGCTGAACAGTGAATTTCTACTTAACTACCTCCTATCAGGAGAGACCTCAGGGCTGTATCTTTTGAGTGCAGTACTGAGCCTGAAAAGCGTTTACAACCCCACTTACAAGTAAAACTAGCTAAAATGTGTCTGGCTGCTGTTCACTGAAAAGCTCATTCTGGGTACATTTTTGTTATACATTTGCTTCTGCCGGGTCAGCTGAGCAGTGAATTTCTACTTAACTACCCCCTATCAGGAGAGACCTCAGGGCTGCATCTTTTGAGCGCAGTACTGAGCCTGAAAAGCGTTTCCAACCCCACTTACAAGTAAAACTAGCTAAAATGTGCCTGGCTGCTGTTCACTGAAAAGCTCATTCTGGGTACATTTTTGGTATACATTTGCTTCTGCCGGGTCAGCTGAGCAGTGAATTTCTACTTAACTACCTCCTATCAGGAGAGACCTCAGGGCTGCATGTTTTGAGCGCAGTACTGAGCCTGAAAAGCGTTTACAACCCCACTTACAAGTAAAACTAGCTAAAATGTGCCTGGCTGCTGTTCACTGAATAGCTCATTCTGGGTCCATTTTTGGTATACATTTGCTTCTGCCGGGTCAGCTGAGCAGTGAATTTCTACTTAACTACCTCCTATCAGGAGAGACCTCAGGGCTGCATCTTTTGAGCACAGTACTGAGCCTGAAAAGCGTTTACAACCCCACTTACAAGTAAAACTAGCTAAAATGTGCCTGGCTGCTGTTCACTGAAAAGCTCATTCTGGGTACATTTTTGGTATACATTTGCTTCTGCCGGGTCAGCTGAGCAGTGAATTTCTACTTAACTACCTCCTATCAGGAGAGACCTCAGGGCTGCATGTTTTGAGCGCAGTACTGAGCCTGAAAAGCGTTTACAACCCCACTTACAAGTAAAACTAGCTAAAATGTGCCTGGCTGCTGTTCACTGAATAGCTCATTCTGGGTACATTTTTGGTATACATTTGCTTCTGCCGGGTCAGCTGAGCAGTGAATTTCTACTTAACTACCCCTTATCAGGAGAGACCTCAGGGCTGCATCTTTTGAGCGCAGTACTGAGCCTGAAAAGCATTTACAACCCCAGTTACAAGTAAAACTAGCTAAAATGTGTCTGGCTGCTGTTCACTGAAAAGCTCATTCTGGGTACATTTTTGGTATACATTTGCTTCTGCCGGGTCAGCTGAGCAGTGTATTTCTACTTAACTACCCCCTATCAGGAGAGACCTCAGGGCTGCATCTTTTGAGCGCAGTACTGAGCCTGAAAAGCGTTTACAACCCCAGTTACAAGTAAAACTAGCTAAAATGTGCCTGGCTGCTGTTCACTGAAAAGCTCATTCTGGGTACATTTTTGTTATACATTTGCTTCTGCCGGGTCAGCTGAGCAGTGAATTTCTACGTAACTACCCCCTATCAGGGGAGACCTCAGGGCTGCATCTTTTGAGCGCAGTACTGAGCCTGAAAAGCGTTTACAACCCCACTTACAAGTAAAACTAGCTAAATTGTGCCTGGCTGCTGTTCACTGAATAGCTCATTCTGGGTACATTTTTGGTATACATTTGCTTCTGCAGGGTCAGCTGAGCAGTGAATTTCTACTTAACTACCTCCTATCAGGAGAGACCTCAGGGCTGCATCTTTTGAGCGCAGTACTGAGCCTGAAAACCGTTTACAACCCCACTTACAAGTAAAACTAGCTAAAATGTGCCTGGCTGCTGTTCACTGAAAAGCTCATTCTGGGTACATTTTTGTTATACATTTGCTTCTGCCGGGTCAGCTGAGCAGTGAATTTCTACTTAACTACCCCCTATCAGGGGAGACCTCAGGGCTGCATCTTTTGAGCGCAGTACTGAGCCTGAAAAGCGTTTCCAACCCCACTTACAAGTAAAACTAGCTAAAATGTGCCTGGCTGCTGTTCACTGAAAAGCTCATTCTGGGTACATTTTTGGTATACATTTGCTTCTGCCGGGTCAGCTGAGCAGTGAATTTCTACTTAACTACCTCCTATCAGGAGAGACCTCAGGGCTGCATGTTTTGAGCGCACTACTGAGCCTGAAAAGCGTTTACAACCCCACTTACAAGTAAAACTAGCTAAAATGTGCCTGGCTGCTGTTCACTGAATAGCTCATTCTGGGTACATTTTTGGTATACATTTGCTTCTGCCGGGTCAGCTGAGCAGTGAATTTCTACTTAACTACCCCCTATCAGGAGAGACCTCAGGGCTGCATCTTTTGAGCGCAGTACTGAGCCTGAAAAGCATTTACAACCCCAGTTACAAGTAAAACTAGCTAAAATGTGTCTGGCTGCTGTTCACTGAAAAGCTCATTCTGGGTACATTTTTGGTATACATTTGCTTCTGCCGGGTCAGCTGAGCAGTGTATTTCTACTTAACTACCCCCTATCAGGAGAGACCTCAGGGCTGCATCTTTTGAGCGCAGTACTGAGCCTGAAAAGCGTTTACAACCCCACTTACAAGTAAAACTAGCTAAAATGTGCCTGGCTGCTGTTCACTGAAAAGCTCATTCTGGGTACATTTTTGTTATACATTTGCTTCTGCCGGGTCAGCTGAGCAGTGAATTTCTACGTAACTACCCCCTATCAGGGGAGACCTCAGGGCTGCATCTTTTGAGCGCAGTACTGAGCCTGAAAAGCGTTTACAACCCCACTTACAAGTAAAACTAGCTAAATTGTGCCTGGCTGCTGTTCACTGAAAAGCTCATTCTGGGTACATTTTTGTTATACATTTGCTTCTGCCGGGTCAGCTGAGCAGTGAATTTCTACGTAACTACCCCCTATCAGGGGAGACCTCAGGGCTGCATCTTTTGAGCGCAGTACTGAGCCTGAAAAGCGTTTACAACCCCACTTACAAGTAAAACTAGCTAAATTGTGCCTGGCTGCTGTTCACTGAAAAGCTCATTCTGGGTACATTTTTGTTATACATTTGCTTCTGCCGGGTCAGCTGAGCAGTGAATTTCTACGTAACTACCCCCTATCAGGGGAGACCTCAGGGCTGCATCTTTTGAGCGCAGTACTGAGCCTGAAAAAAGCGTTTACAACCCCACTTACAAGTAAAACTAGCTAAATTGTGCCTGGCTGCTGTTCACTGAAAAGCTCATTCTGGGTACATTTTTGGTATACATTTGCTTCTGCAGGGTCAGCTGAGCAGTGAATTTCTACTTAACTACCTCCTATCAGGAGAGACCTCAGGGCTGCATCTTTTGAGCGCAGTACTGAGCCTAAAAAACCGTTTCCAACCCCACTTACAAGTAAAACTAGCTAAAATGTGCCTGGCTGCTGTTCACTGAAAAGCTCATTCTGGGTACATTTTTGGTATACATTTGCTTCTGCCGGGTCAGCTGAGCAGTGAATTTCTACTTAACTACCTCCTATCAGGAGAGACCTCAGGGCTGCATGTTTTGAGCGCAGTACTGAGCCTGAAAAACGTTTACAACCCCACTTACAAGTAAAACTAGCTAAAATGTGCCTGGCTGCTGTTCACTGAATAGCTCATTCTGGGTCCATTTTTGGTATACATTTGCTTCTGCCGGGTCAGCTGAGCAGTGAATTTCTACTTAACTACCTCCTATCAGGAGAGACCTCAGGGCTGCATCTTTTGAGCACAGTACTGAGCCTGAAAAGCGTTTACAACCCCACTTACAAGTAAAACTAGCTAAAATGTGCCTGGCTGCTGTTCACTGAAAAGCTCATTCTGGGTACATTTTTGGTATACATTTGCTTCTGCCGGGTCAGCTGAGCAGTGAATTTCTACTTAACTACCTCCTATCAGGAGAGACCTCAGGGCTGCATGTTTTGAGCGCAGTACTGAGCCTGAAAAGCGTTTACAACCCCACTTACAAGTAAAACTAGCTAAAATGTGCCTGGCTGCTGTTCACTGAATAGCTCATTCTGGGTACATTTTTGGTATACATTTGCTTCTGCCGGGTCAGCTGAGCAGTGAGTTTCTACTTAACTACCTCCTATCAGGAGAGACCTCAGGGCTGCATCTTTTGAGCACAGTACTGAGCCTGAAAAGCGTTTACAACCCCACTTACAAGTAAAACTAGCTAAAATGTGCCTGGCTGCTGTTCACTGAAAAGCTCATTCTGGGTACATTTTTGTTATACATTTGCTTCTGCCGGGTCAGCTGAGCAGTGAGTTTCTACTTAACTACCCCCTATCAGGAGAGACCTCAGGGCTGCATCTTTTGAGCGCACTACTGAGCCTGAAAAGCGTTTACAACCCCACTTACAAGTAAAACTAGCTAAAATGTGCCTGGCTGCTGTTCACTGAATAGCTCATTCTGGGTACATTTTTGGTATACATTTGCTTCTGCCGGGTCAGCTGAGCAGTGAATTTCTACTTAACTACCCCTTATCAGGAGAGACCTCAGGGCTGCATCTTTTGAGCGCAGTACTGAGCCTGAAAAGCATTTACAACCCCAGTTACAAGTAAAACTAGCTAAAATGTGTCTGGCTGCTGTTCACTGAAAAGCTCATTCTGGGTACATTTTTGGTATACATTTGCTTCTGCCGGGTCAGCTGAGCAGTGTATTTCTACTTAACTACCCCCTATCAGGAGAGACCTCAGGGCTGCATCTTTTGAGCGCAGTACTGAGCCTGAAAAGCGTTTACAACCCCAGTTACAAGTAAAACTAGCTAAAATGTGCCTGGCTGCTGTTCACTGAAAAGCTCATTCTGGGTACATTTTTGTTATACATTTGCTTCTGCCGGGTCAGCTGAGCAGTGAATTTCTACGTAACTACCCCCTATCAGGGGAGACCTCAGGGCTGCATCTTTTGAGCGCAGTACTGAGCCTGAAAAGCGTTTACAACCCCACTTACAAGTAAAACTAGCTAAATTGTGCCTGGCTGCTGTTCACTGAAAAGCTCATTCTGGGTACATTTTTGTTATACATTTGCTTCTGCCGGGTCAGCTGAGCAGTGAATTTCTACGTAACTACCCCCTATCAGGGGAGACCTCAGGGCTGCATCTTTTGAGCGCAGTACTGAGCCTGAAAAGCGTTTACAACCCCACTTACAAGTAAAACTAGCTAAATTGTGCCTGGCTGCTGTTCACTGAAAAGCTCATTCTGGGTACATTTTTGGTATACATTTGCTTCTGCTGGGTCAGCTGAGCAGTGTATTTCTACTTAACTACCCCCTATCAGGAGAGACCTCAGGGTTGCATCTTTTGAGCGCAGTACTGAGCCTGAAAAGCGTTTACAACCCCACTTACAAGTAAAACTAGCTAAAATGTGCCTGGCTGCTGTTCACTGAATAGCTCATTCTGGGTACATTTTTGGTATACATTTGCTTCTGCAGGGTCAGCTGAGCAGTGAATTTCTACTTAACTACCTCCTATCAGGAGAGACCTCATGGCTGCATCTTTTGAGCGCAGTACTGAGCCTGAAAACCGTTTACAACCCCACTTACAAGTAAAACTAGCTAAAATGTGCCTGGCTGCTGTTCACTGAAAAGCTCATTCTGGGTACATTTTTGTTATACATTTGCTTCTGCCGGGTCAGCTGAGCAGTGAATTTCTACTTAACTACCCCCTATCAGGAGAGACCTCAGGGCTGCATCTTTTGAGCGCAGTACTGAGCCTGAAAAGCGTTTCCAACCCCACTTACAAGTAAAACTAGCTAAAATGTGTCTGGCTGCTGTTCACTGAATAGCTCATTCTGGGTACATTTTTGGTATACATTTGCTTCTGCCGGGTCAGCTGAGCAGTGAATTTCTACTTAACTACCTCCTATCAGGAGAGACCTCAGGGCTGCATCTTTTGAGCGCAGTACTGAGCCTGAAAACCGTTTACAACCCCACTTACAAGTAAAACTAGCTAAAATGTGCCTGGCTGCTGTTCACTGAAAAGCTCATTCTGGGTACATTTTTGTTATACATTTGCTTCTGCCGGGTCAGCTGAGCAGTGAATTTCTACTTAACTACCCCCTATCAGGAGAGACCTCAGGGCTGCATCTTTTGAGCGCAGTACTGAGCCTGAAAAGCGTTTCCAACCCCACTTACAAGTAAAACTAGCTAAAATGTGCCTGGCTGCTGTTCACTGAAAAGCTCATTCTGGGTACATTTTTGGTATACATTTGCTTCTGCCGGGTCAGCTGAGCAGTGAATTTCTACTTAACTACCTCCTATCAGGAGAGACCTCAGGGCTGCATGTTTTGAGCGCAGTACTGAGCCTGAAAAGCGTTTACAACCCCACTTACAAGTAAAACTAGCTAAAATGTGCCTGGCTGCTGTTCACTGAATAGCTCATTCTGGGTCCATTTTTGGTATACATTTGCTTCTGCCGGGTCAGCTGAGCAGTGAATTTCTACTTAACTACCTCCTAT